>NW_024038679.1:0-1200000 GCF_016077235.1 Cyprinodon tularosa
GAAAAACTCACACAGGTCAAAATTTTTATTGTCTGTCCGGGGAAAAAATTTTTCACAAAGAAATCTAGACTTGATACACATATGATAATTCACACTGGTGAGAAGCCTTTTTCTTGTAGCATTTGTAACAAGAATTTTACTCGAAAGAGTGATTTGACTTCTCACATCAGAATTCACACTGGTGAGAAGCCTTTTTCTTGTAGCATTTGTAACAAGAATTTTACTCGAAAGAGTGATTTGACATCTCACATCAGAATTCACACTGGTGAGAAACCTTTTGAATGTTTGTCCTGTGGAAAAAGCTTCACTAACAAATCTAATCTTGATAAACACATCAGAGTTCACACTGGTGAGAAACCTTTTGAATGTCTGTCCTGTGGAAAAAGTTTCACTCAGAAATCTAATCTTGATACACACATCAGAATTCACGCTGTTGAGAAGCCTTTTTCCTGTAACATTTGTAACAATAAATTTAATCAAAAGGGTAATTTGACTTCTCACATGAGAATTCACACAGGTGTGAAGCCTTTTGCATGTCTGACCTGTGGAAAAAGCTTCACTGTCAAATCTCATCTTGATAGGCACATCACAATTCACACGGGTGTGAAGCCTTTTAAATGTCCGTCCTGTGGAAAAAGTTTCACCTCTGAGTCTGATCTTAATAAACACATCAGAGTTCACACTGGTGAGAAACCTTTTCAATGTGTGTCCTGTGGAAAAAGCTTCACTAACAAATCTAATCTCGATACACACATCAGAGTTCATACTGGTGAGAAGCCTTTTGAATGTCTGTACTGTGGAAAAAGCTTCACTAACAAATCTAATCTCGATACACACATCAGAGTTCACACGGGTGTGAAGCCTTTTAAATGTCCGTCCTGTGAAAAAAGTTTCACCTCTAAGTCTGATCTTAATAAACACATCAGAGTTCACACTGGTGAGAAGCCTTTTGAATGTCTGTCCTGTGGAAAAAGCTTCACTAACAAATTTAATCTCGATAAACACATCAGAGTTCATACTGGTGAGAAACCTTTTGAATGTCTGTCCTGTGGAAAAAGCTTCACTAACAAATTTAATCTTGATAGACACATCACAATTCACTCAGGTGTAGGGGTGTAAATCACATCCATCATGGCGATTCGATTCAGTATCGATTTCCTGACCCAACGATTCGATTATTTTCGATACTCAAGAATACACCACAATTCGATTCGATTAATCGTTTTTTTTTTTTTATTATTATTTTTACACCTTACAGGCTAAACAAAGTTTCAAGTTTGAAATAAATCAATGAAAGCTGTAATATCATTATGCATTTTCTTTAGAAACAACAGCAAATAACAGAAGTAGAAAAGAATTGCATCAAAAAATACTGCAAAAATACTGCACAATATCAGTGTAATGAGTTCAATGCTATACCTTGGCTCCAGAGAAACTGTCCAACATATTTTTTTAGAATGTAATAAATATACTTAGGAAAGAGAGATGTTGCTTAGAGAGTTAGACGGGAATAAAAATAAACTAAATATAAGGGAATTGTTTCAAAGGTCATCTGGGGATGTATTTTTTGTTAGTATTTTTAATTTTCTAAGAAGAACGGTATTTTAGGGAGAATATAATAGTTTGTCTGGTCCATACTCCATTCTGGAAGGTGGCGGTAATGCACCTATAAGTTGTTTGCCAACCGCCATTAAAAAAAAGAAGAAGGCGGCTTCAGTGTCGACGTCACCGCCCACTTGAGAGACGCTCCGCTGCTCCTCTCCCAGATTGTAGCTGACCACAAACAGTGCAGCAGACAGGAGGCCGGCTTGTTTTGTTTTTATGACCGAAATTGCGGAAAACAACTCGTGAAGTTTGACCCGCTAGAAGAGCGAGGTGCGTGAGACCGCTGTGACCCTTTTTCCAGCTGAATCTCCGCTCTTTTTGCCCTCATGTCCCTTCGTCGTCGGACTAAACTCGCCCCCACTTCCTCGCCGCCTCGGCCGTTTTCTAGCCCCACAGTGTGTAGCACGACCACGCTTAAATATGAGCATAATTTAAAAATGTCTGTGTGAAGCTTGCTGCAACAAATTTGCTGTAAGAGTATAACCAGGAAGCGCGGTAGGGGGAAAAATAGGTTTAGCGGCACCGCAGCAGGGGAGGGAGAATTACGCCCAGGAGAAAAATGGATAAAAATAGACCGGAGGAAAAAAAAAACATGAATCGATACTCTTGCGGACGTGTCGATGCATCGGATCGTCGGCTGTTGGATCGATGCATCGATACAAAACGATTATTATTTACACCCCTACTCAGGTGTGAAGCCTTTTAAATGTCCGTCCTGTGGAAAAAGTTTCACCTCTAAGTCTGATCTTAATAAACACATCAGAGTTAACACTGGTGAGAAACCTTTTGAATGTCTGTCCTGTGGAAAAAGCTTCACTAACAAATCTAATCTCGATAAACACATCAGAGTTCACACGGGTGTGAAGCCTTTTAAATGTCCGTCCTGTGAAAAAAGGTTCACCTCTAAGTCTGATCTTAATAAACACATCAGAGTTCACACTGGTGAGAAGCCTTTTTCCTGTACCATGTGTAACAGTACATTTACTCAAAAGAGCAGTTTGACTTCTCACATGAGAATTCACACAGGTGTGAAGCCTTTTGAATAAGTCACAGCAGTTAGATGCCACAGGAATGAACAGTAGAGGTGTTTACCATGTTTGATTGTTGATAAAATGTCCATCTAGAAACTCCTTCACCTCATTATATAAGAAACTCACGGGTTAATGTCCTTTTTTTGAGGCAAGTTTTGAGAAAGCCATTAATCAACAGCTCTGTTTACATAGAAACTAGAACAGATAAAGTGTTATGTAGTAAATCTGGTAAATACACAGGTCCTATGATTTATTTTTATTTGTTTTTTTGTTTTGTTTTTTTATTGCCAATATGTAAACTGTACCTGTTCTTTTCATGATAGTCTGAACAATACAAATCTTATTTTGCAACAATAGTTCTGGACCATTTATAGAAGAAGTGAGAATGTTAAAGTTTTTGATGAACAACTTGTACAACTCGATTTGTGTAGTTGTACACAAAAATAAAAAAAAATTTTTTTTACTCGTACTCGTCTTCTCCCGCTTTATCCGGAACCGGGTCGTGGGGGCAGCAGACTAAGCAGAGACTCCCAGACTTCCCTCTCCGCAGACACCTACTCCAGCTCTGTTGGGAGAAGCCCTAGGCGCTCCCAGGCCAGCCGAGAGACATAGGCTCTGCTCGAAATCCTGAGCTGCATCCTCCAAGGACGCTGTCTACCTAGACTGGATCCTTCGAAATCCTTGAAAATAAGGAGACCAGAAGTTTTTTGACTGTGAATGCAAACAGGTCTACCCTTCGGCGGGTTTTACCGCCGTATGATATGTTGATAGCAACCGTGAAAGTTGACACACAAAGCAGGAAAAGAATGAAAACCAAAGTTTTCAAAACTTCGTTTATTTATTTATTTTTTATTGTAAAGTGCATAAAATTAAATGTAATAAAGGAAACCTTAGTCAGTTAAATAACATTCTGTTGTCATTTTGCACATCTCTCATGTTGCTGCTATTTTCAAATATCCATTACTGTTAAAATGTCCATAGCTGCATATTGGTTATTTATTCTCCAGTTTATATTGTTAAAACACTTTACAGGATTGTATTGTTTATATTTGAACTCTTCCCTATTATTTTATTCTTAGACATTTTTCTAAGGTCCACATTTGTGTGACCATTTTCAATAATCTTTCTGCTGCTGTAAATTTGCCCATTGTGGGACAATAAAGGGATTTTTCTATTCTATAAAATTGGTAGAAATATATAAAGTAAGTAAATCTAAACAATGTATGTATAAAAATTATATCTGCAAAATCTCTAATATTCAACAACAAAAAATACTTATTAAAGCATATTGTGCAAAACGGCAATAAAAAAATTTAACTCCTATCAGATTTATAGTCCCCACACTGCAGATATATTAGAATCTGTCCTGAAATTACAGCTAAACCCATTTACTCAGTAAGAGATAAAAACCTTTAGATAAATCAAACATTACCGCCACATATCTGACTCTATAACCATTAAACAACTATTTTCATTAATCCCAGACGGAACTATTCACAGAGTTGTATTATATTAAACTGAACTTCCAATTTTCACCACTGTTCGGCGACAGGTCCGAGAATACATCGGACCTGTCCTTCAAATCGGGCAAAAAGAAGGACGCATTTTAAGGAAGCATAACGAGGACTCTTGGAATCCGACCAGATCTCGGCGCCGCGCTATGGGCCAGATCTATCAAAGGTTTGCGTGTATAAAAACGTGAGCTATTTCACTGCGCACGCTAAAAAATTTACAAACTGATCTATCAACAGCGTGCTAAAAGGATTTGGTCTTTAAAACGTGCTAAATAGCGCCTCTTATCCATTTAGTACTTTTTCTACAATGAATATGCAATATGGGGCGTTTACACGCAAAATTGCGTCTTGTGGGAGGAGAACATGTAAATATATTAATTTAGCACTCGCAAAGTGATTTTTATAAACCTGAAAGCAATTTTGCTAACGGTATCTGACTCTATATTTAACACGTTTCAATAGAAGGTGCAAATGGTCTGTATGTGTAATTGCGCACACATGGCAGCGGTTATTGTCGCAAGAAGGAGACATGGAAATGAAGCAAGGAGACGCAGGGAACGCATTTTTTCACTCCGTGTGAATATTTTTGGAATGAATGAGGAAACGATCATCAAAACATATCGTTTATCCAGCATTGACATTTTGGAGCTGTTGGGGGAACTCCGAATGGATTTGGAGCCGGCCAGAAGGAGGACCCACGCAATACCAGATATCACAAAACTCCTTGCAACATTGCACTTTTTTGCATCTGGGTCATTCCAGCGTACGGTTGCAGCGAGAGCTGGGATCTCCCAATCTCGTTTTTCAGAAGTGCTGTCCGACGTTCTAAATGCCATGTCGCCCTGACGCCCTACCGAAGAACCCGACCTCCCCCCTGCGCCTTTGCAGCAACATGCCAATGCTGCGGGGATGCGTACGCGCAGTAATCTCATCCACAGTCACTTCTTGTGAGCCATTTGGTATGTGCATTTTTCTACAGACCAATACAAAACACCAGTTTTTTTATTTTTTATTTACTGCAGTGAAGTAGAAATTCAGCCACATACCACCTTAGGGAATAAAGGTTGCCAAAGTTTATACATATATGTATATATATATATATATATATATATATATATATATATATATATATACATACATATATCATATTTTTTTATTATTATTTTTTTTTTGGAGGGGGTGGGGGTGTCACTGTGTTTGTAGTTTGTACAAACTACAAACTACTTTGCTACAACTAAAAAACAACAAAACGCGCAAAAACATCATTTAAATAGGGCGTCTCCAACAGTTTTGCACCTGCCACCAGTTACGCAATCACTCTTGTTAAATCACCCGCAAACCCATTGAGATTAAAAACCTCTTTTTCAAGGGAGTCCTGGCCAAGAGGCAGTAAAGTTACATAAGAAGCAGAGATACATTAAAATAAATGACAGGTACATAAAAAAACAAAAAAATATCAAGTAAAAAGACTACAAATCATTGAGGCTGCTTCAGATTATTTCACTTTCAACATAAAAGCATTTAAAGATAAAAACTCAGTCAACTTCCAGTAACTTTGTAAAGAAATTCCACACACAAGGAGCTGCGTAGCTAAAGGCTTTCTTCACTAGTTCTCTGTGGACAAAAGGAACAGTGAGCAACAGCTGATCGTTGGATCTCAGGGCATATTTCTGTCATTTTCCTCCAATGTGTTACTGGCCCTCCCGAACAACTCACATCTTTTTCAGTGAAGCTGAGAGCTCCCACATCTCTTCCTTCATGGTGCCCATTAAGATTAAGGAATCTGAGATTAAAGTCAGCATTCTGAGATTAAAGACAGAATTGTGAAAATTCAGATTTTTTCCCTATTAAACTATAATAAAATTAAAAAATCAATAATTTTCTCTTTTTTTTAGTGGCTCTAATCCTCTTCCATAAAAAAACTGACATACAGTAATTAATTATTTACAATATATTTCTATGAGGGGGTCGAATCCATAATTCAGGCTCTTTTAAGAATCAGACCCCCGCTTTTTTCCACTAACATATCTAGGAGTGTCATGGCTGCCATCTATTCAATTCAATTCAGTTTATTTCTATAGCGCCAATTCACAACACGTCATCTCAAGGCACTTTACAGTTGACCAGATCATGAAGTCTTTTGAATCAAAGTTTTCTATCTAAGCAAAACCAGTTGATTGCATCGACTCATTGACTCAAATGCAATCCCTCACACTAAGCATGCTTGTAGTGACAGTGGAGAGGAAAAACTCCCTTTTAACAGGAAGAAACCTCCACCAGAACCAGGCTATGTTGGGCCCACAGGATTGTGTGCTGTGCTGTGTTAGGGTTTTTCTTACCTTTTCCTCCTCAGAGACTCCAGCCCTCACAAGCCTCCAGCTGGTTCTAATTGGTCTCAATCAGGGAGCAGTATTTAGAGGAGTGGATGCCCTGGGACGGACGCCAGTCGGTTAAAATTCCACATAGTGGTAACCTACCTGCTAGCTCTCCAAAAACTGAACTTATTGCTAAGACTCAAGCTTACCTCCTTGTCCTCCTTCTCTCCTAGAATCCTTGCAGTCTCCAAGCCGGTTCTCCACTCAGTCCTCCTGGATCCATCTTCGATTGCTCGCCTGCCCGTCCACCCTCTGGAGCTCTCAAGCCGAAGCCCCCCATCTCAGCCAAACTCAGTGAGCTCATCCAACCTCCCCTCCATCCACTCCGCTCTCCAAGGAACTGTAAGGAATCAGCATCATCTCTTAATTACTCAGATCCTCCTGCCAGCATCTAACAGATCTCTCTCTCTGTGCAGTTTCAGACTAAGCCGCAGTTCCCCGAACCACCATGCCGGGCCAAACTATCTTTCTGTAAAAACTTCTTGTTACATCCCCAAGTTGGATGTCTTTGTTTTTGCATCCAATTAACACCTTGCTCTGTTTTAGGCTCCGCCTTTAAGACTGACTGCTGCTTCCTGAGTCTGTCCAATCAAGATCACCTTAAAGACTATTTAAGGCCTGTGAAGCAGTACTTCAGGGCCTCTCAGCCATTTTGTCTGCCACCTACCTCTGTGATCCTTGTAGAAGCTAATGGGCTGTTAAGTAGACCTGTTTGGATGGTTTTTTTTGTACGGGAGAGCTGCCTATTTGTTTAACCCCAGTTTTCTCCTGTTTATGTGGTGGTTAGGTAGGTTATTTTGTAGGTTTGTATGTTTTGGTTTTGTATTGAGTTAGGTAAGTCCACTTTTCTTTTTTTTCTTTAGGGTTGTTTTGTTTGTTATTTTGGCTTTGGCTCTCCCTAAAAGCTTTTACCATAATTTATTCACAAAAAATGGCAGAATAAAACCTTTAAATGCCCTTTTGACTCCGTCATTCACTGTCTACATTTATGTTGGTCCCTTACACCCCCTAGACTGAGCCAGGAGACGTAACACTTCTCAATAAACATTCTAAACCGCTTCCTGACTCGTGTTGTGTCTGCACCAGAGTCTACTATAGAATCATGTCAGGCTCAGTGTGAGCGGCCATATGCCGAGGCCGACTGGGTTCAAGGAGACAGAAACAGAAATACAAAAGGCAGCTGTATAAGGCGGCCCAGTCCAGGAAACACAGCTGTAATATCATTCTACAAACCTGGCATAGAAGAAACATTTTCTGGATGCCTCTTCCGGAAGATCTTGCCATATTAGGCCCCTACGTCGACAGACCTTAGACTTCGCCAAAGTTGTACTTTACTCTTTTAGCCTTCATTCACATAACCACTTTATCCGTGCGTCCTCTGTTCCATCACAAACTGAAACCTTTCTAGGCAGTCTGCTTATTCCTACAATGTCTGTTGCACTATAAAATCACAGAGTCCCCCCTCTTAGTCTGTCAAACAGATCGAGTCTGTGACCAAGCGAAATGTATAATTTTGTGCAAAGCAGATCAGCCAGGCAGGAGGTGAAACACAAGGAAATTAACAAGAATCTGCTAAATTTAAAACCAGCAGGCATAGACAGATGCAACACGCATTGACTGAGAACTCCGGTAGGGCAACCATTTGCAAGGGATGTATAAAACCACAAATAGAATAAACTGTAAAAATGACTAAAACAAAAGTTAAACATAGAACCAATGGTTGAAGCTCTCTGTCACAAAACCAAAATTAAGCTATGAAAGTGATATTTGCATGTGCCACAGAAAGATAATGTTACAAAATTAAGTATTCTTACCTCAATTCATGACATAGGCAGAGTCTATATGTCTTGTCATACAAAGGGTTGCTTGTAGAGGGGAATAACATGGTCAGGAGGTCCCTTCACCGATTGCTCCAAGTCCACACCATCCTGCCAGATCTACCTGTACAACGAATATCATGGCAACCTCTGACGTTTGTCTGCTTGGGCCCAATTTTCTCTCATTTGGAAGGAGCCACAGCTGTAATATGTAATGTTCCGCAGCAATGATGTGAAGTCTTTATACACTCAGCAATATTTCTGCTGGAATAGGTTCTGACTGTCAAACTTGGGAAAGACAAGTCCATTGGTCTGTTTTTTTAACAGGTTTTTTTTAACCAGCTTTGCCGTGACCTGGATTGGAATCGGGGTTGCTGCGGCCACAACACAGAGTACTGAACACTATACGATCACGGCTGCCCTCTTCCGTGTCTTTACATCGGCTATCTGTTTTCTGCCCTACTTCACTCAGAGACATTGATATCGCTGCAGAATCTTTAGAAATACAGTAAGGTATGTGCCAAATATACGTACCCACATTGTACTCCTGTAGTTTCAGGGTAAAGTTAAACTGGCATCCTTTGACAATGGTTGCTGCAGACACAACACAACCACGTTAAAGAATACTACCAAAGCTCAATGAAAAACACAGCAACAATTTTAAACTCTATTGACTACCACAAACATAATACCTTAGGTCTTTGCGGAAAGGGTTCACAAGATGATTGTCATAAAGTGGCTGTTCTCCTACCGCTACCTCTGTGGGTAGTCTGAAAAAAAACCTCTCCTTCAAGCTGGATTTGAACCAGCAACCCAAGGATATCTTCTAATGTTCTCTATAGTCCTTCACTCTACCGACTGAGCTATGTGTAACATAGGGGAACTATTGGATCGTGACCGATGACGTGACCCTAAACCAACTAGTAGACCGCTAAAAATAACATCGAGTGGCCTAGGGTCTCCCAATTAAAAGTACATAGGTAGGTCTGGCTTAAAATGAGGAAACAGAATTAGTATACAAATTATATAATTTATTTATACATTATTTTACAGTTAGAAGACAAACTTTATTGTCCAATAAGGCACAGGAACCCGTGGCAAAACAAGAAGCAATCTGAGATTCTAGAAACACACTGCAAACCACATTAGTAACACACAAGATAAGACAAGATCATATTAAGTTAGAAAAACTAATCTCACGTTGCGTCCCCCAGTCCTGTAAAGCTGTGCCCAATCAGCTTATTCATAAAAGAAATAAATGGTCGTCTGGTTCTGTAGTGCCCGCGCTACAACTCCAACTCTAGAGAAGACCTTTTACCAAAACTAACAGCTTCTACCAAAAAAAGGTCCCATTGGTGAGAGCATAATAAGGGTGTGCAAAATAATCGTCAAATCGATGCATCGTGATTCTAATTTTTGTGATCTACTGCATCGATTCTTGAAGGCAAGAATCGATTATAAAAAAAAAATGAACAAATAAAATACATGAATGGTTGGCGCAGATCAGCCAAACCAAGTGGAATACAACTTTCAGTCCAGCAGATGTTGCTGCGGATGTGTTGACGCCTGCTGCTTTGTGTCACAAGCATGTCCGGCCGTGGGATACTGAGACTAGTCATTCGTAAACAAAATATGGAGGAGACTGAGAAAATTCGCCCTGCGGCTCCATCACATTTCAAGTCAGATGCTTGGATGCATTCTGGCTTTAAAAACAAGGAAGGTAAAAACGAAATTGATATGATGCACGTCATTTGCAAAAGGGGAAATATACATTTGAATGTTTTCATTTCATTGGTTTAAAGGACCACTGAGGCCATGTAAACGGCACTGATTATCCTTATTTTGTTATTTTAAGTTTGATGAATCCTAAGATCTTTTTGTCAGTGTGTCCACACCAGTAATATTTCTGTCCAGTATTTGTTTTCATGGCAACACCTCCAAAAGTCATTTCAATAAATACAGCTATGTATGAATTCAGTTGCTTTCAGTTATTAATCAATTGAAGACACAATCCAGATCATACCCAGCCAGTCAGCCACTGGTAATGGCTGTATCCTTTTCTTACAGTGTTCAGTGAAAACATCGCAATGCATTGCGATGCATCGCAATATTTCAAGTATCGTGATGCATTGTGATAGAATCGCATCGTGGCATGTGAATCGTGATTCGAATCGAATCATGACTTCTTTGCCAATACCCACCCCTAGAGCATAATATGCAGCAGCAATCTGTAACAACCAAAAAACAACAATAAAGTGACTGCCGACCATAATAAAGCTATAAGGTTAAAGAAAATAACGTACCTTCAGCCACACACAGGGGTATATGCAGACGTGTACCAGCACGGCTCCCAATGCTCAATCAAAAGAATCTACTGCACACCAAACGGAGCCGACTCTCATAGCTTGCTTGGCACACCTGGTGCCTATATATGCTAATGAGCCTGTCAATGCTGTAAAGCAGACGTGAAGGTAGAGAAACGGAGCTTTGATGCGTTCAAGGGCCCGAAACGAGTGGGAATTTACAACCAATAAACCACCCGGTTACATATGGATGGTAGAGAACAGACACCACTCAGCCGTAAGACCCACGTATACACCTGGCATAGAGGAAACATTTGAAGTTCAGGAGGACCCTTCACTGACTCCTCCAAGTTCACACCTTACTGTCAGATCTACCTGTACAACGCATATCATCGCAACTTCTGACCTACGTCTGCTTGGGCTCAATTTTCAGAGACATTGATATCGCTGCAGAATCTTTACAAACATCGAAAGGTGTGTGTCTGATTATGGAGGATAAAAAGTGCAAAAATTAAATAAAATACAGCATTAAATAAATAATTAAATGTGTCAATAATTAATAAATGTGGAATGAAATAAATAAATGTGTCATTCATTAATTAAAACCACGTCACTAATATAAAGTGCCACAATTAAATAAATAAATACAGCGATAAACAATTAAATAAATGTGTAATTCATTAAATAAATAAGGAATTGAATATATAAATGTGTCATTAATTTAATAAAATACTTCTTCATTTTATTAAAAAAATATATATAATTATTTCAGTGTGCATTTAATTATTTCATGGTCCTGTGTCGCAGTGCATCGAAACCATTAAAAGAATCTGTCAAACTCACCCATCAAAGTTAGGGGGCGGTTATCTAACACCTGATTGGTCACCCTGCACATTAAGGCGAAGCAAAATCGATTCCAGAAACTCGATTCGCGTTAACCCCACCCCCTAACTTTGATGGTTAGGGGGCGGGGTTAAAGCGATATAAATGTGTCATTAAATTAATGACACATTTATATATAAATGTGTCATTAAATTAATGACACATTTATATATTTAATTCCTTATTTATTTATTGAATTACACATTTAATGCATTGTTTATCGCTGTATTTATTTATTTAATTGTGGCACTTTATATTAGTGACGTGGTTTTAATGAATGAATGACACATTTATTTATTTAATTCCACATTTAATTAATTATTGACACATTTGATTATTTATTTAATGCTGTATTTATTTATTTAATTTTGGCACCTTTTATCCTCCATATCTGATATCTGTACCCTTGTCCTCTGTTTTATCACAAACTGAAACCCTTCTAGGCAGTCTGCTAATTCCTCTTTTAATATCTAGTAGAATATTGACAATCTATGATAAATCTATAAGTAATGTATTTATGGTGTATTCTTCTGATGTCTAGTAGTGTAAATAGAATGTTTAGAATAGAACCAAATAGAATTATTATTCATTTTCATTTCACTGTCACAAGCACAAAGCAAGAAAATGTAGTTTGCATCTATCCAGAAGTGCTATAGACGATATGGATATCTATTAACATGAGTACAGAGACTTCGTCTGGACTATAAATGGTATATATAACAGAGAGTAATTTTAAGAGGCTATGAAATAAATTAATAGGAAAGTTATATACAGATTATTAAGGAAAGGTAGAATTTGGATTATATACATACATTAAAACCTATTGAAATTGTAGGTGTTCTTGACTGGGGATAATTCTCTTCAGAGTTTAGAGCAGAGTATCGCCACACTTTCATCCGGTGGAGGTTTCTGGGGACGAGGAAGGCAAGGAGAGTTAAGGGGTTTTTATAGTTAAGGCATTGCCTCAGGGTGCTGCAGCCACTTCTATGCTTCTGATTCACGGTTAGAAATCCAACTTTTTTGTAAAACCTTTTTTACCCCGATCACAACGATAACAACATAACAGTTATGTTTTCTGTTTTTCTCATAGATCTGATTAAAACTCGTGAAACATTTCCATGATAGCCCGGAATGAGCGGTGTAAAGAATTCACTCCGCTTCAGTTCAAGCACATTTACCCAGCACAAACCACCTGTGATACAGAGCCTGGACTTCCCAAATTTAATTTTGTATAAACTCTGTATAGAAAATGACATTGATATTTGTCTAAGTCTTAATAAAGCAATTATCTTCTTTTTTTTTGTTGTGTTTGTATTATTTGTATTTTAAATGTACAAGGATTTTATAATATAAAGTGTAAGAATTCAAAAATAATAATTATATGATGGCCTATTCATATTTCTAAGGACTGTATTTAACAAATAACAAATTCAACCTAAAGGAAATAGAGCAGTGGAAGCTTAAATACTTCACTGAACAGGTTATCATTGGAGGGGAGATTATTGTAGCTCCAGATGGATTGACTGATCGTTTTCCCACTGAATGGCAGCATCCTCTCATTGAGGATATTTTCATTCTCCAGTTTTAATCTGATTGTTGGAGATCAAGGAATCTGAGACAAAACACCTGATTAAATTCCTCAAGTAGACTATTGGTTGATTCCTTACATGATTTATAATATTGTGTGGTAAAATATCACCATCCCCTTTAACTGATCATTGCTGTCACTTTTGTTCTCTCTTTGACTAAATGTAAATCACCATCATCCTTTATTTGCTAATTGAACAAACCTCTGGCAAAATAGGGATTTCTGCACAGAAATTAGTAACCTCATTAAGAATATTTCATTGACGGAACTTTCACCTTTGAGGTAATAGGAATAGCTCAAATTTAGTGCTAAGAAAGTTACAGTCAGGTTTAGTAAACTGGTTTATAAAATTGAGTCAAAAAAACAATCACGACTGATTTATATCAACAATTATGTAGGAAGTCAATTCTATCATCTGAGGAGCAGCTTCGACCTGAGGAATTAAAATCTCACTTAAATAACTTCTTTCTAGTCAAAGTTCAGGGGACCTTCATTTGCTACAGGGCTTGTTGGATCCAGGAGGCTGAGAACTCTTCAGATTGCTTTCATATTGAAAAACAGCAGAACGAAAAATTGAGGCTTAATGGTGAGGTTTATTTAAACTTGCATTTTAGTTGTACCTCTGTTGTGATTTTATGTTTCTTTTCAATTTCCAGCCAGCTGGGAATTTATATTTCTGATACTTTAAGATGTTTTTTGCCCTCCCCAGTAGGGGTGTTAAAATATCTTATTTAATCAGATATTATTTCAGCTGTGTTAGAACAATAAATTAAAGAGTTATTCAAGCTCTAATCCTGGTCAAACAGTACATTCAGAAAATACATGGAATAAATACACGTCTGTTCAAAATATAGGAGTTTATTAACAAAAATCATTCAGCTCCAAGTCAAACATTTCAGTTTAACACTCTTAACTAAAACTAGTGAAACTCAACTAAACTAAACTACTATGTACAAAGAGGAAGGGGAAACATGGCTGAAAAATTATATATACAGTTTAATTTATATACAGTTTAAGATGGATCTTGGGTTTGAAACCAAAGTTTATCTGGAAGAATTTGGGATGTGATCAAATTAGCTTTTTACTCGTTCTAAAGAAATTGGAATGTTTTCAGACCAATTCACAATGCAAATCCATGAGGTGAATAAAACATTATTTGGCCAAATAATGTTTTATTAAATGATTTGCTTAATCAGGAACCAATAACCTTTAGTTAAATGATTCTTTACCCTCTTTGAAATAGCTAGCAGCGAATAGACATCAGGATTCCACTAAATGACTCTTGGTCATACTTGGTAATGAAAATGAAATGAGCATATGAGGAACACATGAACACTAATGTTATATCAGTGTTTAAATTCTTAGTGAAATCAAGCTGGGGTTCAAGAGATTCCACGGCTGATTCCACATCATCATGTCAAAAACTGGTTCCCAATGTCCAAACAGTATGATCATGGCATATGGCGCAACACTCCCTAGGGACCACATGTGATTGGTAATAATTACAGCGCTGTATGCAGACAGATATTAACCTGCTCACGCTGTCTGGAAAAAGCTGCAGCAGGTTTTTAATTTTTGTGTACAACTACACAAATTGTGTTGCACAAGCTGTTCATCAAAAACCTCTTACATTCTCACTTTTTCTATAAATGGTCCAGAACTATTGTTGCAAAATCAGATTTTTATTGTTCAGACTATCATGAAAAGATCAGGTACAGATTACATATTGGCAATAAAAAAACAAAAACAAAATTTTATTAGATTAGGGTCCCTTCAGGCTGCATTGTGAACATAGCCATAGTTAAATCCTTCATTCCTCTAGTTGCTTGGTTGTAGCGGCTCTGGACACACACAGTTATAGCAACTGAAACACTTGTTTTATCAGGTGCCAAACCAACTGGGCCAGAATACGTACCTACATTATTTCCTAATCTAAGTTCTCCAACAAGCAAAGGAGGATTTATCCAATGGCCAGATTTGAACACACTCAGGCTCTAAAAAGTAAAAAAGATTAATGCTGACTGAGGAGCAACAGGAAAGACTGGAGAAGACAGAAGGTACAGCTTTAGTTTGTCTGAAAATATCAGAGAAAACATGGAAAAAATAAATTGTAATTTATATGAAACTATATAAAGAAGCACATTTTTACAATCCAAGAGGTTTTTATTGCTGCTCATTCATCAATTTAGAAGCGATTACAATAATTAAAAACATCCACAGCAGAATATAATACATAAAATCAGTTGTATAAAATAGGTGATAGTTACTTTCAATCATAGCAGGTAAATAGAACATCTACAGAATCAAGAACAAAACTATTAGAATTAGTTCAAAGGAAAATTATACTTTCAAAAAATCTTTAAAAAGCAGAAACTTCACACTTCTAGAGGAGAGTCAGATTTCTTTAATACATTATAAAGACAAAGGCTCTTTACCAAGTTAAAGCAGGTTCAAACTGATCAGTAAAAAAATAAAATAAACATCATCAATCAGGTTTATCTTTTCAAACAAACATGTTTCATCATTTTAGGACTTTAATTTACCTGAACTACAGACTCCAGCCTCTAAACTGAGTGAACCTCCAAGCAGCTCTGGACTAGAGCTGGGAAACCCAAAGCCAAGGTCTGTTCAAATAAGACGTGAGACGCTGAAGCAGCAAACGGACTCTGCTGATGAACTAATCTCCAGAACCAACAGAGACTCTCCCAAAGCTAACCTCAAGAACCCTCAAGGTACAATCAGTAAACTTCAGGAAATCAAACCTCTGTTGACAACGCTAACTGAACTGTCTCTCACGCAGACTCCGGTGAACCAGAATCCAGGCCCCGAACCTGAACCAGTATATACTGTGTGCTTGTGCATAAATAAACTGTTAAACTTTCATCCTTGTGTCCGTCAGTGGTGTTCTGCACTCTTGGGTCGCTTTTAGTGAACCCATCATGACATGTTACACACTTCTCTGAATCACACTTTGACTTTTAAAGAGGTCTCTTATTTCTCTGTTTTTCCAGACATCTTGGCTGCGAGTCTAATGCCCAAAGCACCCACATGACACAAATTCAAAAATGGGATGAAATTAACACATCTAATATTACAACCCTTCTAGATGTCATCACCCAATAATTCACCTTTTTCCTCCCTGTTTGCAACTTCTGTAACTTCTATGCCAATATGTGATGTGTGAATTTCTCCGCTGTGAGATCAATAAAGCTCATCTAATCTAATCTAATCTAACTATGACAGAAAAGAGACTATAAAGTTTGGCTCTACTCAGCATTGAATCAAAACGCACAAAGGCATTAGATCTAGATACATTTGTGAGGCGTTTTGCTGAGCAAGTCCTGCCCTGAGGAGTTGGCCCTCCTGTATGCGCCTGTGTAGTGGTTGCTTCTCTCTCTAATATAAAGGTCTGAGTGTCTTGTCTTTGGAGTGAACCAGTTTTTGTCTCAGGGTTTTGCCAGGTTTGAAGTGCACATAGATCTGGTGCTGGTTGAAATTCCTCCTGAGCTTTTTAGAGACTCCAGCAGTATAGGGAATAAAGATGTTCCTTCTTCTGTTCTCTTCCTTCTCAGCAAATGTCTTCTTGTTGATTTTTAGAAAAGCCCATCTGGGATAATCGCAGTTCTGAAGGGATGCCCTAATGTGTCCGTGTTCTCTCACCTTCCCTCTGCTGGTGGTGGGAATGGTTTCTGCTCATGTCTGCAGGGTCCTAATGACGCCTAGGTTGTGTTCCAGTGGGTGGCAGGAGTCAAAACGGAGGAAGTGGTCGTTGTCTGTGGGTTTCCTGTAGACTTCTACGTTAACTTGTCTATCTTCCATGATGTGTATCACGCCAAGCCTGTCATCTTTCATCATCCTGGATAAAAAAACAACACTCCCACCACCTACAGAGAAAACTTTACGTCCAGTTGCCTAAACTGAGTATGTCAAGCTTCACAAAAAAATAATAAAAGAATTTTCTTGACTTGATTATTGAATATTTTAATAAAATACAACAATATTTTCCACAAAAAATTGGTTTTATTATTTCAACCTACTTACAACAAAATTACTAAAGACAATAGGCAATAAATTAAGACATAAATGAAGATCATTGAAATAACATTAATTTACAGAAACATAGTGAGTTCATGTCAAACAGACTGAATTCATCGAAACAGATAAAACTGCTGTCCTTCAGACACCCTTTGTTGTTTTTCTAGTAAAGGTTGTTCTTTTTGTTGAAACTTCTACTTCCTCTGTCTGGATTTCCAGAAAGCGGTGCAAACACTCAGAATCATAATCAACAACAAAGAACATACAGCTGCAAGGTAGCCATGTTGTAAAAGAACCTCGGCTGAACCTGGAAGGAGACAAACGTCAAATCATTCAGTTCATTCACAGTCCGTTATCTAATAAAACATTACATTTATTTTATAAATAATGAAGGTAGAAATGCCTTTTATAACCTGTTTTAAAATGATAGGAAACAACAGTATGCTAGATATCCAGGATTCTATGACTGAACCCAATGCCGTGACGAGATGACATCAGCTACGACCTTAGATAGGCGATCCCATAAATGTAGGAGGGGCTTAAGGACTTCTGTTGGCCAACTTTACTTCTATTAAGCTTAATGCTACATCCAGACCCGCGTGCGCTAGAGGCAGGAGAAGCAGAAATTCGATGGTTGAAGCACACCAAGGCGCAGCAAAAGGTCCTGCAGCGCATTTCCAGCAGCAGGAGCAGCGCTTCATGAGCTTCTCAGCATTTGACGGGTATCAAAAGCAGCATCTGCTGAAGTTGAAAAATGTAACTTTTGCTGCTGGATGCACCACATCAACCAATCAGAGAAGCTGATCTGGGAGCTGGCAGGGAGACAGACACAGCGCTGCTGATGCAGAGCGCTATGATCGCTCCTCTAAAACAGTTTATTAACGCCTAAATTAACTTAAAATGTAGAAACCTGCCAGCAAAATATGTTCGATTTTATTATCCTGGTGCCTGCAGTTTGGATTACGTACGTGGAAAAACGCCTTCAAGCTGCTGCGAACAGTAGCAAAAACCGCAAAGAGGCGACCGGGACAGAGGCTGCTGTTGTTGGGGAGTTCAAGGGACAGAGCACCATCGTAATATGCTGTTGGAGACGGTCTGACAACGAAATAATATTTGAAGGCAGGATGGTAATCTGGATGATCTGACTGCACAGAGAAGGTTTTCAGGTGGACCTTCTCACCTAAAAAACATATTTAAACAACTGTTTACCCACTGATCACAGCAAATATCGAAAAGCTGCTCTCTGCCATTGAACACAGGAGCAGCAGAAGTATCAGATGCTTCTGGACACACTTTACTGGACGTCTGACCTTAATGTGTTCAAGCATTAGGCTATAGATGAAGCAGCAGAACCTTTATGCTGCTTTTAGTGCTTGTGGTCTGAATGTAGCATTATTCATTAAAATAAGCCAAGCATCAACTTCCTCCGCTATTGTTACAGGAAAAGAAAGGATAAAGTAGCTCCGCCAAAATGCATCAGACCCCTTTTCAATCGCACAGCTAGAGCAGCAAAGATGCTTAAGCCGCATGTCAGAACTAAACTTGACAAGCATAAAAAATGAAGCACTGCTGCCTTGCAGCAAGAAGGTCCTGGGTTCGATACCCAGCCTGGCTCGGGGTCTTTCTCTAAAAACCTGACTGTTAGGTTAACTGGCTTTTCTAAATTCTCCTTAGGTGTTAGTGTGTGTGTGAATGGTTGTTTGTCCTGTTTGTCTCTGTGTTGCCCTGTGATGGACTGGCGACCTGTCCAGGGTGGACCCCGCCTCTCGCCCGTAGACAGCTGGAGTTAGGCACCAGCACCCTTTGCGACCCCACTTGGGATTAAACGTGTCAGAAAATGGATGGATGGATGGCTAATTATAAAAAGTAGTTGTAAAGAAATAGTAAAAATGCTGATGAAGTTTGCTGTAATATTAGTCTGGTAGCTTCCTAGAGCGGTCCTCCTGACATAAAGCTAAAATCTGCAGTTCAGACATATTGGAAAATGATTTCAGGAATGCTTACTGTAAATCCTTGTTCCTTTTCCAATGATCACCCCTGAATTCACGCCGCCGATACAGTAGTACAGGCCCAGGTCCCCCGCTTCCACTCCAGTGATCCTCAGAGCCAGGGATCGGTTCATCAGGCCCACTGAATGCCGAGGACTGAGCCGAAACGCTAAAAACATCAATGGCAGGCATAAGTGTTTGGATCGTAGCGTGCCCCGTATTAAGGTTTCAGATTCTGCCCTACATTCATGCGGTCGTCCGTCTTTGAGGTTGGCGTACAGGATCACCGTAGGAATGAGGTCTGGGTTTTGTTTGAGCCACGTTGTGGCATAGAGGTAGGAGACGTTACAGCCCAGAGTGATGTTAGAGCCAAAGTGGACGAGCTGGAACTCAGCAGCTGGAACCGACAGGGACAGCATCCCAAACCCGGACATGATAACCAAACCTGGAAGGGATCAAAGCAGGAATAGTTTACGTGGACCTAAACAGGCGGCTTGTTCCTCATCAGCCGCCCAGAGGTAAACGGTCAAGTTCATGGCAAAAAATCGACATTTAGATAAGTAAGTTGTTCTTAAAAAAGGGCATTTGTTGTTGAATTGAGGAGGTAAAAGAGACATTTTGCCAATGGAACAAGACAATTTACATTTAAAATAAGAAAACACAATTGTATTTTCCTATTTCAAGTTCTTCTTATGTAATTATCTTATATTAAGAATAAAAATACTAATTCCATTGGCAAACCATCTCATTTACCTACTCAGATTAAGGGCAAATACACTTCATTTAAGACATTTGTACTTATTCCTAGGTTGTTTTTCCAGTGTTTCAATGATTTTAGAAGAAAACCTTCCTCTAACTGTATTAACCTGAGTGGATGTGCAGGGCAGCAGATTAATTAAAGGAATAGTACACCCAAAACATGATTAGCCTTCATTTTCTACTCACCCCCATGCTGAACAACACTCTGGAGTACTTTTTTGATATCTCAAATGCATCTGGAGATCTGGGAGGCTTCTTGCTGTCTGCTGACATTCAAATAATGGAGGTCTATTGTGCCCGAGACAGAAAGGTCCATAAAAGTCCACAAAAAACGTGTCAATATTCAGACAGCAAGAAGCCTCCCAGATCTCCAGATGCATTTGAGATATCAAAAAAGTACTCCAGAGTGTTGTTCACCATGGGGGTGAGTAGAAAATGAAGGCTAATCATGTTTTGGGTGTACTATTCCTTTAAGCTTAGACTTAGACTAACCTTATTGTTATTTCCTATACACCGAGTGTATACAGAAAAATTACGCTGCTTACAGCTTAAAACTGTGAAATGAGCAGTTGACAACATTGAAACAAACATGAGCGTTTTCAAAGGGCAGCAGTGATCTATGCAGTAGAACATTGGGTTTTGTTCAATTTAAAAGGCTCTTAAAAGTTTCAGACATGTTGGTAGTGCAAAATAATGTTGAAAGTTTGATGAGTCCAGTTTAGAGTTCAACAGTCCGACGGCAGCGAGAAAAAAGCTGTTGCAGAATCTGCTTGTCCTGCATCGAATGCTGCGAAGCCTCTTTTCAGATGGCAGCAGGGAGAACAGTCCAATGCAAAAAAATGAACTGTTATTTACCAGTTTAACAAAAAAAAACAACTTAAAATGCATTTATAGTTTGATTTAATGAAAGCAAACTTACAGGCTGCCATGTTGGATGACTTATGCTAGGCGTATCACCAACACCGTTATGTCAGCACTAATGTTCTTCGTATGGAAGCAGCCACCGGCCATGGAGGCTGTAGACATATTAGATCTGAGGGTCAACTACAGCCTCAGCCAATATGGGTCGGTTGGCCCCTAAAGTCAGACTGGATGGGTACATCAGGAGGTAATGATGGGACGTGTGAGGGTTTCTACTGAATATCAGCATCAGGTCAGCAGATGCCGCAACATGCTTCTGCTGCCTTCGGGCAAGTGACTTTCACATTTCATTTGCCCAGAAACAATTTTTACTTGCCCTGTATAATGTTTGATAAATATAGTTACTAATATTCATTCCTGTATATATATATATATATATATATATATATCAATGAAACATGTTTGTTTTTTTAAATGTTTTTTGTAATTCAGTATTTTTTAAGTTGACAGGTTCCTGGTGTGTATATGCATGCGTCAGATAATGAACTCAAGCCTACATTACCGTGTTAACAAGCTTTTTAATCCTTCCTGCACATTCTTTTCAAACTAAACTTTGCTTTAAACTGTTGTGTGCTTGGAAAAATATAAATTGTAATGTTAAAAATCTAAAGAAAACTTGACAGGTTAAAAACTTAAGATAAATCACGCAAGAATGTGTACAAAACAACAAAAATGGCACCAGCAACGCTTCTGGGTCGTTTTCATCGAATGCCGGTGATTTTAAAGTAATTTTGAGTGATAAATATTATTTTGTTTGCGATTATTGCACTTGCCCGGCGGGCAATGCAATGAAATTTGTACTCTCCCAAAAATAAAGACTACTTGCTCTGGGCATCCAGCCCTGTGGTCTAAATAAAAGCAGATATCAGCAGTAGTTTCTATTTAAGCTTTTGCCGCAAAAACAATCTAGAGAGAAGTAGAAATGACTTCAATTACATGTGTTTACCCTTAATGTGAGCTGGTAAATAAGATGATTTGCCAATGCAACCAGTATTTTTACTCTTAAAATAAGATAATTGGATAATATGTACTTGAAATAATACAATGCAATTGTTTTTTCTTATTTTAAATCTAAATAGTCTTGATTCATTTGCAAAGTGCCTCACTTCCTCAATTTAAGAAGAAATACACTTATTATAGGAAAAAATTACTTATTCAGATTTCAATTTTTTGCAGTGTAAACACAGCTTTACAAAAAAGAAAAGAAAAAGTAATGTAATGAAAAGTTAATATAATGAAATGGGAAGGCAGAGAAAATGGAAAAAGATTTTCCAAGTCTACAACTTATCATCCATTTTCCATCTATTATCATGTCATAAGGTAAGATAAGAAACAGCGTTTTTGTCCCACTGTGAGGAACATTTGCTGTGAAAATTAGACTAAAGAGAAGAACAGAAATCAAAAATTTAAGAACAGTAGCACAAAAATATCTACCAGAGAGAAAAAGAGATGGTTGTTTATTTTCTAACTTTCATTTCCTCACTGGTAGAGTATTTTAAATGTAATTTTTATATAAATTATAAAAGGTTTTTCCCTGCAAACAAAAATGTAGATATTTCTGCTAACATCTACTTGTTAAAGATAGATTTCTCTAAAATCTCCGTACGTGGAAAATGAATCAAATGAATGAAAAGTTCAACTAACTATCAAACTTTAGACCTAACAAAACAAAAACAAAGACTAACCTTAATCATCATACTGCTAGAACTTTATAATTTTTATATAGGTTCTGGGTTTTTTTACGCTCCAGGTTATTTATATCTGACTTCTTCCCTCTTTAAATCCATTTTGACTTAATGTTCGGATGTTCAAATACGCATATAGAGTATTTACCATCGGATGCCTATTAGCCAATGGATTCTGTGCTCAGATTCCACATCTTCATGGAGGTTTGTAATATTTAAAACATCCAAATCAATTTCTGCTCATCCAGAACAAATAGAGGATGAACCAATAACTTCTACTGACTAAACTTATATCAATCACAAAGTAAACGTTTTGTTAATGACTTACTTATGAGAATCTTCATGATCCAGTCTGCCTTCATCCTGTCTTTGTTGTTCTGTCACTGACATCAGTTGTTTTCTGCAGACCACACTGACTTCCTCTTAACTGCCTCTCACCTACTCTTTCCACTTAAAGCCCACTTCTCTAGATTTTAGGTCCTCATGTCCAGATCCTCTTTCAGATTATGTTTAAACAACATTTCCTTCTTTTACAGAATCGTGGGCATTTCAAAGTTCAAGGCTTTGTATTCCCATAGGTGGATCATTAACACTGCTATGTATAACATCTACAGATAAATTGGCCTCCTCTTAGTGACTTGTTTTGTGCAGAGTCTCAAATGGCTAAACAGGAAGTGGAAACCACAGAAGTGACAGGTAGTCTAAGAGCTGCACTAATAGTGTAAAAACAGAGATTAGTGATGTAAATAGAAGTAAAGTCAACCAAACTCCAACATGTTTGTTGCTTCTTCTTTTCTAAATGAAGGGTTTAGGGATTGAGGATGTGTGGTAAACATTCAAGATGTCACATTAAGCAAACAAATCTTTATCATAATGATATTGTCTCTGCTGAGTGGAGCATTGATCAGCACTGCTGCCTTGCAGCAAGAAGATCAAAGGCTTGATTCCCAGTCTGGCTCTTTCTGCATGGAGTTTGCATGTTCTCCCTGAGCATGTATGGGTTCTCTCCAGGTACTCCAGCTTCCTCCCACAGTCCAAAAACATGACTGTTAGGTTTATTGGCTTCTCTTAATCCTCTTAGATGTGGGTGTGCGTGAATGGTTGTTTGTCTCTGTGTTACCCTGCGATGGACTGGCGACCTGTCCAGGGTGGACCCCGCCTCTTACCTGTAGACAGCTGGAGATAGCTGGGATAAGCGTGACAGAAAATGGATGGGTATTGTTTATAATCCATCCATTCATCTGCTAGAAGTTCCTATGACAGCTTTTCTAATCAGTGTGTCACCATCTGGACTGAAACGGTTTGAAATGTCACATAGTATGGCTGTCATAGTTAAGGGAGGGATGGTAAATGCTAGAGACAGACAGCTGCAGGAGGCCGATGCTGAGACTGAGTTTGACATCAGTCTATCTGGTCCCTAAATATGTGCTGCAGACGATTTTGAACGATTTTGAACATTTCAATTAATAGAAAAATTTGCAGGGGGGGGAATTAACAAAAAATGGAATCAACCAAAACTTTCTCGACCATGCAGTACCTCCGAGGACCCCCTCGGGGTCGTGGACCCCCTGTTGAAGACCTCTGATCTAGAATACAAACAAGCTCTTGAACATCCCCTAAAAAGGGCTTTTTGTTCTTGTCAAATCAAATATAACAGATTGAATGAGATTTAAATAAGTTTTTTTTAGTATGATTTTGTTGATGTTTCTTTTTGATAGTTATAAAAACATGTTTTTATTAGACATATTCTATATGGTATTGGTTATTATCTAAAGCGTAGCTTGCGTAATTTTTTACATATTTATAAAGTCAGTACATCTCTGCAGTTTAAGGAAGTCAACTACTGCATAGTTTTCCCTTAGCTCTCTACTGTCCATATATTTTTATATCTAAAGGAAACATAATCCAGGACATTACAACATTTTTAATGCTATTTTGTACTATATACACTCTTTTTATATGTCTCTTGTATGTTTATCTTTAATGGCATCTTGCTGTAACACTTTGTACTCTATATAAGCTACAGTAACCCAAATTTTCCTGAAGGAATAATTCCATGGGAATAAATAAAGTTGAGTCTAAGTCTAAAGTTGTGTGCCTCAACATACACACAACCCTATTACTAAAAACCTTTAGGCCACTTGGAAGAAAAAAAAAAGGTTTGTTAGAAATGACATTGTCCAACTGATCAGGGTTCCACCATAGTCAGTACATAATAAACATGATGTCAACCCTTTGCAGCTGGAACAGCTTCAGTTCATCTGGGACGGCTGGCCACAAGGTTTAGGAGTTTTTAAGGGAATATTTGAGCATTCTTCCAGAAGGCCTGGCTTTCACTGGGATGTTTAGGAATTTCTCGACTGGATCTGTTGCATAATTGGTATCCAATCAAAAGGCAAATTTATTTGCATAGCAGAGTCCATCACAAAGATGATTCAAGATTAACAAAACAGAAAAGAAGCAAATATAAAAGAAGAATAAAAGCAAGATAAGATGAAAAAATATATAAGAGCAGGTAGTAAAGCAAATAAAACAGGTGGATCACAAACTTAAACAAATGATACCCAAGTTAACGATTTAACTGCAACTAAGGAACACAAATGGGATCTATCTATCTATCTATCTATCTATCTATCTATCTATCTATCTATCTATCTATCTATCTATCTATCTATCTATCTATCTATCTATCTATCTATCTATCTATCTATCTATCTATCTATCTATCTATCTATCTATCTATCTATCTATCTATCTATCTATCTATCTATCTATCTATCTATCTATCTATCTATCTACATAGAAATATATCTGGGAATCACAGTCAGTTTTAATCGCCAAATTATGACACACATGAACATATGAATGAAAATGTTGGCAAAACATTTCATTTAAAGACTCCTACGTCATCATGTAGGATAGCCAATAGCTGCACTCGTTGCTGAGGAGTGGGTCACAGCACGAGCTTCATGTTATTCTGATGACAGGAGAGCAAACAGCTCTGTGGACCCAATAAAGGCTGCTCTCTGTGTCCCGCTGAATTAAGCTGCAGTTCTGTGGGTATAAAAGTTGATCTTTTTCTCCCGCTGCGGGCTGAGAGGACCAGAGGAAACCGGAAGCTGAACGAACAGAGGTAAACGTTTAGTTAGCATTAGCATGTTTGCAGCTGTCACTGGAGCTGTCAGAGTTGAAGCAGCTAACATGTAACTAAGCTGCTATCTTAGACGGTGAATCACAGTTTGTATCTGTTTTCACATTTAGCTTAGCTAACAGTTAGCTGGTTTATACCACTGGCAGACTCAGGATTAATAGGTTTTTATTCAGTCAGTGGAATGACGGCTAGCATTAGCCTGGTTAGCTACCACCAGCATAAAGCTTGGTACAACACAGTTTATCTTCCTCTGTCTTGTTAAAAGTAGCTCTACCAGCTGCTGTTTACAGAGTGACTTATGAAAACTAGTTTTTATTTGCTCAGTTGATGTTTGTTCTGGGATTACTTGATGTTTTTGAACCGGGAAGTCCCATTAGGAGTATAATCTGTTAAAGATAGCAGCCTTTAAAAAAACTACAAACCATGCAGCAGAGGCCTGTCTACAGACATATGTTCAGGCTAAACATTTTAATCCGAAAAAGCTGTTTTAAATATTTTAGTCTCTGTTTGAATGACACCAGACAATTGTTTTCAGAAATGATTTTTGCAAAAGTATTTTTAAGACATTATAGAAAACATTATAGAAAATAGTAAAGTAGATTTATTTTCTAGATTAACTGCTAAGATATTTGCTCTTTAAAACCAATTCTGTGTTTTCTTTATCCTTTGACCTCCCTTTAAGATAATAAAAGAGCTTCATCTTGTCAATGAGGCATAAATGCATAAATCTGGTTAATCAGATTATTATAGATCAAATAAAGATTAGGGACATAAAATAAATGTAAATATTTGCTTGTAATCTTTCAAGCTTTCCCTTTAAAAGAAAAGCAGTAGAACATTCATGCTTGTTTTACATTGCGTGTAATAATAACAAAAACTGTATACACAGTGTAACATAAATATCTGAATAAGATAGGAGGTGATGTTAGTAATATAAGGAAGAAGAATAGTCGGGCTTTAATAAAAAAATATAACATTTTATCAATAGAATAAGATTAAAGATTATACATATTAATTGTGCTGTTTTATTGTTGAATTCAATAATTCTGCTGCAGTAGGCCTGATAAGAAAAATAGAAACCATGCTTTCAGTGGATGATGAGCTATTGCATATAATAGCTCTTTGATAACCCCCCTCCTGCTAAAGTAGTGTAGTAGAGGAAAACTATAAGAAGATTAGAAAATCCTTTGATAAAAGCTATTTTACTGAGAACATGAGGAGATTAGCTGAGCAGCTCACCTTCATGGCGTTGAAAACAGGGTGAGCAGGTTTGTGGCGGTGGGTGTGGCTTGCAGTGACGATGGCATGGAGATCTTTTTGTTTCTCTCACCTCTGGATCAGATCCCCTCTGTTCTCCCCCTCAGGTTCTGTTCTCATTCACTTCATGCTGCTGCTGGCTGCAGTTTCCTTTATTTGCTCTGCTGCAGATTTTTTGTTTTGTTTTTAACAATGTGTTCCTGACCTCCACCTGAACCACAGCTCTGAACTTCTGTGTTAGAGAACAGCTATTAGCCATTTTCTCTGTTTGGTGTGTTCTACCATGTGTAAAGGAAAGCTTTGTGTTTACACCTTTAAGCTTTCTCTCTCTGCTTCATTTCCTGAGAAGAGATCACTAAGGACAAACTCTTGACTCTTATGATGTATATCTATTAAATAACCAGGAGACATGGCAGCTAGGTGGGAGTATTGGCATCGGTGTTACGATACGATATATGACAAGATACTTGGGTCACGATTAGGGCTGGGTAAAAAAATAGATTTGATTGATTTTGAATCGATTCCTTTACATTTTTGCCAAATCGATGTCTAGGGAATGAGATCGGTTAGTTTTATAGTGACGCGTGTGACGTTCACATTCAAATGAGCAGGAAAGATGCACTCAAGATTATTTAAAGCCAGACAGCTGCAAATATAGCCAATAGGTTGACTGAAGACATTAACAAATGGGGGCTGACCAGCAAAAAAAAACTCTGTAATTGCTACAGACAATGCTGCAAATATGGTTTGTGCAGTGAAGATAATGCAACTCATGCATGTCTGCTTTGACACATCTGCTTACTCGAGTGAGGCTTTACTTTTCACAAACAAAACAGTTTTGTTCACATCTCAACTTTAAACTGTCTGATTTACAAGTTTGCACTTTGTGTTTAATGTGACAGGAAAAAATAAAATACATGAGTACTTTGAAACACAGTTGAACCACTTTCATTATTGTAAAAACAGATTAAATAGATTTAGAACTGTATCAATCAAAATCGAATCGATTCAGGACTTTTAACGATTAAAAAAAAGCAACCTCTTTATATGTTTATCAGATGACATTGATGGTTCAGTTACTGTGGTATCCATGTTGCTTGGGGTTTGTTTTGCTGTCTTGCTTAAAAAAATCGATACTAGGAATGGAAAGATTGATATTATATCAGGCAGCCAAAAATCACGACATATTGCTCAACAATTTCTTTTCCACACCCCTAATGACGACAGATGTAGACAGAAATTGTAATCTTACTCAGATCAGGGAAGCTGCTTAGAGTTACAGAAGGCAGCTGCTCACAAACCTGGCTTACGTCTCTTGAAGTGGCCTCGGATTAGAGTTAAACAAGCATTTTATGCATCTCCAGTTTATCACATCATTACATCATACATGTTTGTAAATAAGGAGACTTCCATGGCTCCAGCCTTATCGAAATATTTCACTCAGTTCTTAGCTGAAGGACGCTGCTCTCATTCCATTTCCAAATATTTTTGACATGTAGAATGAAGATGACTTTTTATCCAGACAGAGGAACCGTTCTAATTGGATAAACTATGTGGGGAAACATCACTTCTGACACGCAACAGGCAGCTGATATTAGGGCTTAACAGACCCACTCATCATCAATTAGAATAATCCTGACATTTCTAGATATGAGGCTGAGTAATGTCAGAGATGGCAAAAGTACTCACTTTCCGTACTTGAGTAAAAGTACAGATACTTGTGTTAAAAAATACTCTGGTAAAAGTGGAAGTACTGATTAAACTTCTTTACTCAAGTAAAAGTAACAAAGTACAGGCTTGTAAATTTACTTAAAGTATAAAAGTAAAAGTAGAAACTATTTTTTTCATGCCGTTGCCTACATTTTAAATGGATGTCTGCCAATAGGACTAGATCTCCGTTGTGTTCATTTTCAATCATCTCGTCGTCCATACTACTATGCTAACGCCACCGCCACCAAGCTGCAATGATTTGCCGCGAATGAATACCCCCGAATCTGTCGATTCATCATGTAGTGGTGCGTCAAATGCAACGTATATTCCCATCCAATTAGATTGAATTTGGTATTGATGACGTGAAAAATAACGGTAACTCCATTGAAATGATTCAAAACTGAAGTAACGAGCTAATTTTTTAAAATGTAAGGAGTAGAAAGTACAGATATTTGTATAAAAATGTAAGAAGGAGAAGTAAAAAGTTGCCATAAAATTAAGGAGTAAAGTAAAAATATCAGAAAAATCTACTTGAGTACAGTAACGAAGTATTTGTACTTCGTTACTTCCCATCTCTGAGTAATTTACATGTTGGAGGAATGTGATTGGTCGAATTGTCCTGCTTGGCTGTTGTTGTTTGTTTTGCTCTTGACTTTAACGTCAGAAATCTGACGCTCTGCGCATTTGTGTCATAAATGATAACAATAAAACAACGCCTAGCTGATGCATTTACCTTCTGTACTTCTACTGATATGTTTCCCATCAAACTGTTTACTTTAAACAGTCCAGGCGGCGCTCTGAGTAAAAGACCCATAGAAATGTTCCAGTGATGAGTTTTTCTGTTGTTCCCATCATGCATCTGGCCTGTGAGTTTGCACTGTGATGAATGATGCAGGCTGGGCCTCAAATGATAAATACATGCTGAAGCATAACACAGATACAACAAAATAAAAGTTACCTGAAGTATAGAAATGACATACATGTGTGTTATGTTTTTAGGATGGCGGGAGTGTTTGACATCGACCTGGAGACGGAGGACATCAGCGACACAGAGGTCAGCCTTTCATTAGCATCTCTAACGGCTCAGAAACGGTTTGATGGAATCACTTTAACTTCCTTCTTCTGTCTGCAGGATGATGCCTGTGAGCTGACTGTCGTGGAACCCGACAGGTAAGTTCAGGAGGTTTAAGTTCAGGGGGAAGCGGGTGCTGATGATCCGACCAAAAGGTTTCTTCTGCTCTGTTGTCATGGCAGCGCTCAAACCGAGGAGGTGGAGCTCACCAGTGAGAGCGTCAACAGAGACAGCGAGAGAGTCGGACCCGATTGTTTCGAGCTCCTTAGGGTGCTGGGGAAAGGAGCCTATGGCAAGGTGACTGTGACCACGGACGTTTGTCAATATGTGTACTTGTGTGTTCTCATGTAGGGATGCACGATATAATCGGCCCCCTATCGGTATCGGCCTGTATCGGCCTTAAAACTGAATATCGGACATCGGCCACCCCACCGATATTTAACCCGATATTTGATCAGCCTCTGAGTTTCTAAAGTCAAAAAAAAAAAAAGAAAATACAACTTCTTCTTCTTCCTCAAAAAATTATTCTTTACAGACTTAAAAACTTCTAAAGACGAGGGAAAAAATATTGATACATTAAAATATCACAATATCTTCATATGCTGATATATTGCCATTTAAAAACACCATATCAATCTCTTTTACTAATGAATATTGCTATATGTCATCGTTATGCTACGAAATCCCCCGAAAATTCACGAAATTTTGCCATATTTTTATATGTTGATATATTGACTCAGTATCGATCTATTTTACTAACAAAATCTCACAAGAATTTGCAAAATATCGCGAGAGTTTGTAACAGAACAAAGAAATTTCACGAGATTTTGAAAGGGAAATAGATCGATACCGCGTTTTTAAAAATCTATTTGATATCAGCATATGAAAATATACAGTATTTGAGTATATTATTTTTCAAAGTGTCAGAAATGGATAACAAAACTGCTATTTTCAATGATTACTTATTTTTGTCCAGCTTTAATATCGGTATCGGTTATCGGCTACATGAGTTTTAAAATATCGGCATATCGGATATCGGCCAAAATCCCAATATCGTGCATCCCTATCCTCATGTGCTCGTGAAACGCCATCAGCCTCAGCCCTAGTACTGTTCCAATTCACACCAGCAGACCGAGAAAAAACAAAGTCCCCGGATGTTGTTCTCACCCCTCCCTCCTTACCCAGCATGCATCAGAGCAGACTTGTCCATTCTTGAGATTGAAAGCTGTCCCAGCATGCACTGCAGCAGCAGCAGCTTTCAATGTAGTGCTCACAGAGCTCAGAGTATTAAGTTAAGAGGCAAGAACACTTTTAAGCATCACTATATGGCCCATTTACTGATTTAGTGCATCATTTAAAAAAAAGTTCTGATGTTGAGAGGACCGCGGCAACCAGGCAGTGGACCCCCGAGGCTAACGGCAGCCAGAGCTAATCCTATCCCGTCTGCAGCTGCCCTCTCTCTGCATAGCCGTGTATGAAGGACCGCTGTTTAATTTGGCAAAATGTTAGTTTGATATATGTGTGACTATGTGGAACTATTATTCCCCCACTAAATGAAAAAAAGTCAGAATTCATTATTATCTAGAGACTATTAATAACAGGAGGTGAAATGCAGCTCCAGATGAGCAGAGCATGTGATGTCATCAGTACGCCTCTGTTCCAGTTAACCCATATTTATGCTGCGTGTGCCTGTTCTCCCAGAGTCCACACTTTCCTCTGTTCTTCTCAATAACATACTTGGCGAGGACACAAGTCTGTACTCATGTTCTAGTGAATTGAGAAACTGCATACATTTCATCCCACATTTCAGACCTTAGCAATGGATAGCAGATGGAGCGAGCAGCAATGCGCCTAGACCAGCTGACCGACACAAAGGCATAGAATGGAGTGGTTTGAAAATGAGTCGGGAATTTTGTTCAGAATTATAATTTTCTGTCTTCTTTTTAAGGTGTTCCAGGTGAGGAAGGTTCAAGGGCCCCAAACAGGAAAAATCTTCGCCATGAAGGTCCTAAAAAAGGTGAGCCATTGCAGATTTGGGCTCATCTCGCTGCTCTCTGGATTGTTCTGCGCTCACCGTCTGTTTGTGACGCTGCAGGCAAAGATAGTCTGCAACGCCAAAGACACGGCTCACACACGAGCAGAGCGGGAGATCTTGGAGAAGGTGAGACACCCGTTCATCGTGGATCTGCTGTATGCCTTCCAGACGGGTGGGAAGCTCTACCTCATCCTGGAGTGTCTGAGCGGTAAGATGGCGCCCGGGAGTACAAAGATAAGAAAGCAAAGAAGGAGCTGTCTGTAGCTGTGCTGTGTTTCTGCAGGAGGAGAGCTGTTCATGCAGCTGGAGAAGGAGGGCATCTTCATGGAGGACACGGCCTGGTGAGATTCACGCTGAGCCTCAGAGCCGCATCACTTTGAACCAATTCAGCTCTAACGCTGTTTGTGTTTAGTTTCTACCTGGGAGAGATCACCATGGCCCTGGGTCACCTTCACTCTAGCGGGATCATTTATCGAGACCTGAAACCTGAGAACATCATGCTCTGTCAGCAGGGTGAGGAAGCAGAAGGTTTATTCTGCATGATATGACGAACCTGTTGGCGCTCGGCTGTTTGTACTGATTTGTTGATTTTTGGTTAGGACACATCAAGCTGACGGATTTTGGCCTCAGTAAGGAGTCCATTCATGATGGAACCATCACACACACCTTCTGCGGCACCATCGAGTACATGTGGGTAACCCTGCAGACCGACCCCAAACCCGAGCCCTAACCTACATGAACTGCACAAAGAAAAGCTGAGCTTGATTAATAACAGCCTGTGTAAAAAGGCGCAGATCCACTGGAGGTTTTATCTCCATGACGCATCACATCGGTTCTCAACTACAGAAAGGGAAAGTGAAGTAAGAATAGCAGAAGTGGTATTTTCTCTGACAAACTCAGTCTGTGAAGGAAACTTGCTGAAAGATTCAGCTTCCCTGGAAAAGCTTGAACTAATTGAACTGAATATTATGTGGGCTGCAGTAAAGTCTGGCTGCTGTGAACAGATATAACTGAACTGGCTCCTCTGTAATGTTACCTTTTGTCGATCTCTGACTGCAAAGGTCATTTTGTTCCATTATGGAAAAAACAAAACAAAATTAAATTTAGCAATGAAACCTTAAAGTCGTAGTGAAGCGGCTGTTCCAAAACGTTGTTTCCGAATTCTCCCGAGTGGTGCCCGACTTTACGCGAGTGAATAAAGTGAATGTGATTGGTCATTTATCAAGGGGGCGGGATTGTTGAGGCCGAAGGTTCGCAAACAAATTTGATTGTGGCCGGTTTGTCGGAAGCATCTTGCTAACCAGTTAGCAACTTAGTGCTAGTAGGTTCCCAATGGGAAATTCCATTGGGACCAAGTAGCTCTAAATTGGTGACTTAAAAACGACACTGTCAAGGAACGCTATGGACAGAGGAAACATGAAAGAGGAGGAGAGTTTAGTGTCGGAGGTTGTGGATGAGTCTCGTCCGTCATACATTTTTTATTTAGAGGAGGAAAGCGGGACGAAGATGTTGTGGAAGAGGATGCCAGGGCGGCAGAAGCTTGGATTGGTGTAGAAGGCTTACAGCCGTACATGTTTGAACCCTTGCCTCGCAACGCTGCCAGTTCTGTTAGCTCTATGCCTGCTGAAGACACAGACGTCCATCCCCGTGGGACGGAACTCCATGGGAAAGGAAATGATTCTTATTTCAACCGTTGCGTATATTAGCTGCGACATATGAATCAAGACGCTATGACCGAAATCATTTGATTGACAGATGATATTTGATATATGATTGGCCGAATTTAGGTGTTCAGGCTGACGTATAACTAACTGGCCTGCAGAAGATAACGGAGAAATAAAAAAACAGATTTTAAGACAGGATTTTGTCTACAGACAAACTGAGGATGTTTATCAGCTTAATGATAGTTTTCATCTGTTTCTTTGTTCAACTCTCAGAACTTGTTCTGTCTCTTTGCTCCAGGGCTCCAGAGATCCTCAACAGATCAGGTCACAACAGAGCAGTGGACTGGTGGAGCCTCGGGGCTCTGATGCACGACATGTTGACTGGATCGGTAAGCTGGAGGCCGCAGGGGAAGGATATTGATTAGTGGAGGGTTGGGGGACTCATGTCTCATTTCTTTAGTCTGAATTTAAACAGAGTTCCAGTGGGTCATTAAAATGAATTTGAAAAAACAAGTTTAAGACGCAAGAAAGTTTTTGAAATCAATTATAAAAAAAAAAAAAAAAAACACCCGTCCTTGTTTTAAGATATTTAAGAAAGTCCATGAATTATTTTTTTTTTTATTATTATTTGTGTATTGTTCATGCATGTAACTTTTCCACATGCATATTACATTTATTTCTTTATTTACATATATTACATTTAATAAGGTTTGAAAAGGGTACAATCCTGAAATAAAACTTTGACAAACGTTTTAATGAAAATGAAAATAAGAGTTTTTTTAAGAACTTTATCAAGATTAGAAAATTTTTCATATCTTACTTGTTTACATTTCTTGATGCAATTTCCATTACTTAAAATTATCTTTTTTAGATAAATTTTTATTGTTTTTTTAAACTATGTTTCACAGATGACATTCTCTTCCTTTCAAGCCCAATCAAATTAATTATCCGAACCACTAAAAATGTTGTCTCTAACGTTCGCACAGACCAACAGAAATGCTTCTGTGCTCCTCAGATCAGATTTTAATTTTCAAAATGTGTCTTTTGGTTTCGGCAATAATGGAAAAAAATCTACTCCACAGAGAGGAGCTTTTCTCCGCTCAGATTACTCCTAATAAAGTGTTTATCAAAATGCGATCAGGTTAAAAAGCACACTGCTCTGTTACATCTTTTATTTTATTTGAATCAATTTTACTGAGTCGATCTCTTAAATTGAGGGGCCCATTATCAGTGTACATCTTTAGATGTTTTTATTTAAGTCCAATAAAAACGACTAATCTTTCTTTTTAAAATATACAACTCACCACTAGATGGCATCGGTGAGCAATTGAATTTACCGCACATTTACTAGCAATTCATTCAGTTTTTTTTTTTTATTGAGAAAATATTCAGTGGTCTCAATCTTTCCCTCTTCCGTGTTTATAACCTGTGTCTTTTTACCTGTGATGTTTTCTGTTGCATAGCAACGGTTGTTAACCATTTGTTTGCCGTCTTCTCCCCCCAGCCTCCTTTCACGGCTGAAAACAGGAAGAAGACGATCGATAAGATCCTGAAGTGTAAAGTGAATCTTCCTCCATATCTGACGGTCGATGCCAGAGACCTGATCAAGAAGGTCTGTAACTAAAAAACACGCTGGAAGTTTTTCTGCACTAGAAACACGCAGGGATGCTTGGTTTCCCACTAGATCGATGCTTCAGGGAGGAAGTGCAGTAACTGTGTGCATATTTCTTTGTGAAATAGAAAATTTTTTGGATAAAACTAGAAGGCAGGATAGAAATATAAAAATATAAAACACAAGAACTGAAATAATGAATCTGGACATTTCTGGCATGTTAACTTTTCACCAACATGTGGGGATTGAAAACAGCAACATTTCCAGATTTCTCCTGGCTTGACTGGAGAGTTTGCCTCAGTTTGTAGCAGAGCATTAGCATCAGATGAAAGAGAAGTTCATTTCTACAAAAAAATATAAAATATCTGTGCATTAGATTAAAATAAAAACATTAGCAAAAATAAACTCAGAAATGTCAATGATTAAAGGAAACAAATGCCCAAATTTTAACCAAGATATATTCTGACTTTGAGAATCAATTCAGAAAACAGATTTTTCTTTTTAACTCAGCCCTACTTTACAAAGATTGGTTCGTACAAGCCGGATTTATTTTATTTAACTAATTTCCCACAGTCCTTCCAGCTTCCACTACTTTATTCATTTGCTGTTACACTAATAATCATGAATCTATTCTAAATCTCGAGAATCTGAACGGAATTGATTCCTGAAATTTGAATTGATTTCCAGCCCCTTTTATAAAGTCAGAAATTTACTTGAGAAAAGTTCATGGAATGTAAGAGGAAAAATTACTGAATTTTAAAGAAATACGAGTTTTTAATTTAAATTTTAATTCAATTTAGTTTATTTCTATAGCTCCAATTCACAACATATGTCATCTCAAGGCACTTTATAGAGACAGTTCAACCAGATCCTACAGTCAGATTGATTCAAAGTTTTCTATCTAAGGAAAACAGGTTGATTGCATCGACTCTTTGACTCGAAGGCAATCCTTCACACTGAGCATGCCCGTTCAGTTTCTTACAAAACTTCCTACAAAACATGCAGGAAGTATTGTCTAAGGTTGAAGTGATGCATTTAGATGGTTCCTGGTTGCATCCGCCGCTCAATGCAGAAACAGGCGGATCCTAAACAGAGGCCATGTCCTACTGAGGCAGACACGGGAACAAATCCTGCATGTAAACACACTTCAGGAAATGCTATAAAAGCAACTTAGATTTAAACCATATCTGGCATTTTGTGTTGGGAAATATTAGATTTAACACACAGTAAACCTGTTTTTTTCCTCTGCAGATTTCTGATTTTACAATATCAGAGTATATTTAATAATGGAAATTCCTATAATATTTTAAAATACATTTTTTGGCAGAAATTACACTTTTAAACTTTAGAGATTTTTTTAGAGGATTTTGTTTTGTTATAAGTAAAATTTATCTGTTTTCTGGGGACTGAAATGTACTTTTATTTTCCTTTCATCTACATATACTCCGCTGTACAGACAGGAACTTGTAAACAGTTTAAAACGCCTCATTCAGTCCTCACTTTTATTATTATTATTATTATGGCTGCAGAGCTTCATTCACTTTGATCTTTTCAAACGTCTAAAGGTCTCTGTGGTTCCAGGAACGTTCTTATTGACACAGAGCAGCATGGAAATAAACTCAGAGCTTGTAAACGTAAAGAAGCAGCAGCAATGAGCTTGAAGTTAACATGAATTAAAACAAAATGCAAAGATCAGAAATGCAAAGCTGTACTTGGAACTTTAGGTGATGACAAGTTTTGATTGTGATGCGAGGATCAGGAGAGGATTTATTACCTGGGAGGCTTAATGTTATTTAACTTTTATTATTAAAATATGATACTGGATAAAAATGGGATGATTTCATTTGTTTGTTTAAAAAAAAAAAAAAAACAGTTTGAGGTTTTTGTGTTTGTTGTTGGTTTGTTGTGCTATGTCGATAAAAGGCTTCTAGAGAATTACCCATTAGGACTAAAATGACATAAAAAAAAAAATATAGATTTAATTAATGGAAACCTATAAAACTCTGGTCAGACACGTCCTGGGTGGGATTGGTTAAGCAGAACATTACAGATAAAATCTACTTGAGTCCTCCAGTTAGTCATAAATTTCCTCTCCTCAGTTTACAGACAGGATCTTTCACTTAATTGTATTTTTTAATGACCTGCTGCCATCAGTTCTTAAATGAAGTTAAGAAGTCTCACTGCCAGAAGTTTCTGTGAAACAGAACAACTCTGCCCCCTGCTGGCAGAAACTGATGCTACAGTAGAGACTTGAAAAAACAGAAAACTCAGGATTAAATGGAAATCAGTGGTAAAGTAAATGTTGAAAAAAAAACCAACAACAAAACAAAAACACACCGCTGTGGAGATGATTAAATGTCTGCATGTTTGTATCTTTCAGCTGCTGAAGAAGAATCCGTCTCAGAGAATCGGTTCTGGTAAAGGTGACGCCGCTGATATCCAGGTGAATCCCAGTTACTGCAAACCAGCTGTGATCAATATAGAACCATGAAAACATCCAATCAATGATTAAATAACAACCTGTGTGGAAGAAATGCTTAGATAAAACTCAATAAACCTGAATAATATGTTTAATTTGACGTAAAAACTGTTTAATTTCTGGATTTTAGAATTTTTTTGTTTTTTCAAATTACAAAAACTTGTCTTTGCAACAATAATTGAACAGAATTCACCCCATAAGTTCCATCAGAGACCTGTCTGTGTGAAGCAGTCAGTGAAACTGCTGAATTCTGCTCAGTGTCTCTGGTGTTGGTGAAAAGAAACAGCTTCCTTGATGGGATTTTTTTTTTTTTTTTTTTTGCATAACAGCAAGTGTTTTTTTCTTTCTGTGGTGAAAAACGGCAAACAAAGCAAGAAATGTGATTTTTTTTTTTTTTTTTAAATAATGTTTAAAGGTTTGATAGAAGTGCTGCAGTTTGTTGACTTTCTCTTTTCTGCAGAAACATCCGTTCTTCAGGCACATCAGCTGGGAGGAGCTGCTGAATAAGAGAGTGGAGCCGCCATATAAACCCCAGCTGGTGAGGCTTCTTCTTCTGCAGCCATTATGTTTGCACGCTACTCCCACGTTATAAACTGCTGCCAGTTCTGTCCAGTTTCCAAACATCTTGCTCCTATTTTCTCTTATGTTTTCTCACTTTTTAAAACTGTAATTGGTTCTTAATGGCTTCCTTGTGTCTCTCTCCGCTGTGTGGCGTTGTCGTTGCCCTCCTGGCAGCATTCAGAGGAGGACGTGAGCCAGTTTGACACCAGGTTCACCAGACAGACTCCGGTGGACAGTCCAGACGACACCAGGCTGAGTCACAGCGCAGAGCTGGCCTTCGCTGTGAGCGGCTCTGCCTTCATCATGTTCTCATCATCAGCATGCGTCTACACCTTCTCATCTCTTTGTTCTCCTGCAGGGTTTCTCCTTCGTGGCCCCGTCGGTCCTGGAGAGCCTCAAAGAGGGGTTCTCATTTGAACCTCGGTCGCGTCACATGCGCCGCCACAACAGCAGCCCACGGACGCCCATCAGGTAACAGAAGGATCCCCAATAGCACTGAGGCGCCAATAAAGTCAAAGACAAACTGAGCAGCTTCTATAGGAAGGTCGTCCATAATCAGTCCTCCATGATGGATCCTGTGGAGTTATGAAGCTGAGACAGAGGCATTTCTTGCTAGAAATAAGATTAAAATTTATTTAACGTCCTCAGATGGAGAGAATCGGGCTCTATGCCTGATGCAAGCTCAGTACATACATTTATACCTTACAAAATCAATCACACACACACTCCCCCCTCACACTTGAACATTGAAGCAAAACAGCTTGAGTTCATCACGGCCAATTTCTGTTAGGTTAATATACACTATATTGCCAAAAGTATTTGCTCACCCATCCAAATTATTGGAATCAGGTGTTCCAATCACTTCCATGGCCACAGGTGTATAAATTCAAGCACCTAGGCATGCAGACTGTTTTTACAAACATTTGTGAAAGAATGGGTCGCTCTCAGGAGCTCAGTGAATTCCAGCGTGGAACTGTGATAGGATGCCACCTGTGCAACAAATCCAGTCGTGAAATTTCCTCGCTCCTAAATATTCCACAGTCAACTGTCAGCTGTATTATAAGAAAATGGAAGTGTTTGAGAACGACAGCAACTCAGCCACGAAGTGGTAGGCCACGTAAACTGACGGAGCGGGGTCAGCGGATGCTGACGCGCATAGTGCGAAGAGGTCGCCAACTTTCTGCAGAGTCAATCACTACAGACCTCCAAACTTCATGTGGCCTTCAGATTAGCTCAAGAACAGTGCGCAGAGAGCTTCATGGAATGGGTTTCCATGGTCGAGCAGCTGCATCCAAGCCATACATCACCAAGTGCAATGCAAAGCGTCGGATGCGGTGGTGTAAAGCACGCCGCCACTGGACTCTAGAGCAGTGGAGACGCGTTCTCTGGAGTGACGAATCGCGCTTCTCCATCTGGCAATCTGATGGACGGGTCTGGGTTTGGCGGTTGCCAGGAGAACGGTACTTGTCTGACTGCATTGTGCCAAGTGTAAAGTTTGGTGGAGGGGGGATTATGGTGTGGGGTTGTTTTTCAGGAGCTGGGCTTGGCCCCTTAGTTCCAGTGAAAGGAACTCTGAATGCTTCAGCATACCAAGACATTTTGGACAATTCCATGCTCCCAACTTTGTGGGAACAGTTTGGAGCTGGCCCCTTCCTCTTCCAACATGACTGTGCACCAGTGCACAAAGCAAGGTCCATAAAGACATGGATGACAGAGTCTGGTGTGGATGAACTTGACTGGCCTGCACAGAGTCCTGACCTCAACCCGATAGAACACCTTTGGGATGAATTAGAGCGGAGACTGAGAGCCAGGCCTTCTCGTCCAACATCAGTGTGCGACCTCACAAATGCGCTTCTGGAAGAATGGTCAAAAATTCCCATAAACACACTCCTAAACCTTGTGGACAGCCTTCCCAGAAGAGTTGAAGCTGTTCTAGCTGCAAAGGGTGGACCGACGTCATATTGAACCCTATGGATTAGGAACGGGATGTCACTTAAGCTCATATGTGAGTCAAGGCAGGTGAGCAAATACTTTTGGCAATATAGTGTATCTTTCACTGGTCAGATGGATCGTCTCAAAACCACAGTCCTCCCCTTCATGCCATGAAGGAAGCTGTGTGACTCATTCTTATCTCTCAGGACCTTCGTTTGGAGCCTGTGAGGCTAAGAACAGACATACCTCAACATGTTTTACTCCACAATCCCTTTATTAGTACCTGATGTTTTAGCACATCGAGCTTCAGTTTCCCATCCTCTGTTGTGTCGTTTCATTAAACTTTATTCCTGCTGCATACTGACAGCACAGTCCTGTTTGGTTACAGTCTGATCGAAACTGGTTTAGTTTTTATTCAAATTAAAACTATTAAAAAGTGACTGAAAGCTGAATTTAAAGCTAGAGAAGGTTTGTTAAAGAATAGGTAGAAATCTGGAAGTGTTGAGTCTTCCTGCTAGAGATGGACCCATAAGCCACTGTTTTTGTATTAGTATCAGTAACCCCTCCATGTGTTCAACCATGCGCCGAGATCACATGAAGCTTCTGCATTGCTTCATTTGTTGATCAATGTTTTGGTTTTGTTTAAATTTAGACCTTTATTTTTTATTATTATTATTGTATCATTTTTAATCATGTAGATGGAGGATGAAAAAGCAATACTGGCTCCAATAACTGCTAAAAATATCAGCAGCACATTTTGGGATCCGTTAGATTGATCTAAACAATCAGTTTCACATCAGCCCTAAAAACACCATCAATCCCTGGATATCTGGTTTCATTGTCTCATTTTTCATGGTTTCATTCATTTAGGGACAAAATAAAGCATTGAAATGATCTCTAATAACCTGCAGGAAGTCAAAGTCAGACTTCATAAACTGTTTCAGTTCAAATAAACACCAAAGTTTGAATCAAATTGAAGCTTCCAGGTCGACCATGTAGTTAAGGGCTTACTGAGAAATAAAATATAACGATGCAACAGACTGGAGACCCTAAATAATTATGTATAACCACTTCACTCTATATTATGTAAATATCAATACGTTTTATTTAGAGATTTAGATTTTTAAGCTATTTAAATGTATAGTTCATTTTAAATTAACAGTGGGACTCCATTAAAAAACAGGAGTGTGATTAACAGCAATGGATCGAATTTTAATCACCAACCTTTTGATTTAAAGACACCTTTGCCCCTAATTTATTAAATAAGTAATAAATGAGGACAGCAAAACACAAATTTATTGTTTCAATATCAGGATTATTAAAGTAAATTAAATTACCAGGTTGGTTGGAAGTTATAATCATTTAGCTTTTTTAAAACGCTGCCCATATTTTATGCCACTTTAAAAAAATGACTAGAGGTAATTAACGATACGTTAACATTCATTAAAGCACAACTCCTGCTGTTCAATGTGATAAAACCTCTATAGCAACAAGGCATACAGTGCTGCCTTGAAGAGTTTGACTTTTTCTGTAGACAGAAGGTAAAGTTTAGTTTCTAAAACAGAACTTTAGCAATAAATAAAGCAATCACTTTTGAGAGCTTTTGCTAATCCACACACAATATTTAGTGCGTTTAAAGCTTATAAACCACTAAAGCTACACCAGTTTTTTTTTTTTTATGCATTTAAATCTATACAATTATTTAATCAATATCAATGTGTTAAAGTCCCAACCCCCTTTGTAAAATATATTTTAGTCATTTAATTATTTAATGGTGTATTTTATCATTTACTTGCATATTTAAGTATTTATAATATATATAACATTTTAATCTTGTTTTAATGTAAAAAAAAAAAGCTCTACTTATTTCATGGTACATTTATTTGTTTCATGATGTATTTTGGCTCTTTATAAACCTCATCTGGAACTGCTGGTTTAGCTGATAAAATTATTTAGCCCCGTAGATTCCAGTCATATGCCAACTTCAGCACAGGCTCACTAAAGCCTCTTTACCACTGAAAATAGCGGGCTAACGCGTGTTTTTCAAACATGGGTCGACCCGCTAACAATCGGCATATGGCTTCCTTCCCATTGGCATAAAAAGCTGGTCTAACCCCTCGCTGGCATTTTTTCTGTTCTGCTTTCCCATTGCGGTGTCCATATTATCTGTAAAACTCCCTGCATAATTATAATAAAGCTATTTATATGCATAAATCAAGCGGAACACTACGTACTGCTCCACTTGTGAAAGCAAAATCTGTTGGGCTCTTTTTGGCATCAAGACAATTATTCTTATTGCCACATTGTTGCCACTGTTTTAAAAAGAAAAAGCCAATTGTTCCCGGGTTTAAACCGTTTTTTTTGGCCATTGGTAACTAGACAGATTATAATTCAAATATTTAGATTCAAATAGAACTAAACAATCTGAGTTTTAAGCTCATTTAAAGGGTTTTATAAGAATGTTTGATCAAATTGTTTGATGTTGATCAAGCTATTGTCTCACCGACACAAATTTCTTTATTAGAAGCTATAATTAGCAGATTTGAACACAGTTCTTTCCATCCTTCCTGCTATCGGCAAACATTATTATATAGTAGAAGAAGAGATAACGGCATTAGATGTGATCGAAGGGAGACCCCTACATGGTCATAATTAATGCATTCAGCGTTACTGTAAACATTGGTTAGGGGGCCGACTTTAGGAGTTTCCTTAAAGCATGTTACTGCCTTACTGTTAGCTGCTGAAATCTCTGCTCTCTAAGTTAATGTTGCCTGAATTAAATGAAGAAAAAAAGACCTTCTGTTTTTTTTTTTTTTAAGTTTTACATCTTAATGCATGTGATTTTATAAAATAATTGTCTGAACTATAAACCATTAAAACCAGTAAACACATTAGTAGTTCAATCTGGGGCGTTTTGATAAATGGTCCTTTTTTCTTCTTCTCTCAGTCCTCTGAAGTTTTCTCCTGCCGGACCCTTTAAGTCCAGCCTGGACGGGGAGCCGGACCTCTTCTCCCCCACGTCTCCACCTGCTGCTCCGCCTCGCGCCCCGCTGGAAAACGGAGCAGCCAGTCAGCCGATCAAGACGCCTTCAAGGAACAAGAAGAAGAAAGACCATCGGAGATGAAGCAGCAATCTCCCCAAGGTTCATTTCTGCTCCTACAAACGGTTTCTGCCCAGCGAGCGCCCAGGCAGGAGGAGTTAGGAAAGTGGATCAACAGAGATGCGTCTGAAAGCGGGAATAATCAGAGGAATTCTGCCTCTCCTGGGAAATTATCCGCAGATCGGCTCCCAATAAGTCCAGTTAACAAGAAAACAAAACGTCTGGACGTATTTAATTAAAAAAGGGCAGAGAGCTATTGATTTTCCTTTAGCAGCTTCCCTGTGAATTTATGATGGGTGGAGGGGGGGGGTGATGGATTGACTGGAAGCTCTGGTGTTTAATTACAGCGAAAGGAAGTAGTGATTTAAGGAGTCCACCAGAGCTGGAACATCTGGGCAGATGTTTAATTAGAGAAAATATGAAAACAACCTTTAGCCTCCAGGAGCTCTAACAGGATTTCTGCTTCTTTTTCCTTCTTCCTGTTTGGTGTTTCATTTATTTCTGCATGCGTGTAACGTGATGGGGAACCCTCTTCTGGTTGACGACTCATCGTCCAACACACCTTTTTTTTTGTTTTTTGTTCTTTTGTTGCCTCCAAAGGAGAACAATCAACCAATCAGAGCAGGCTCCGCCTTAATGAGACAGGAAGTAAAAAGAATCCTCGTCTTCGACTTTGAAATTCTGAGTTTGTTGAATGTGACATGGACTTTTTAGGACTGTGTGAATGTATATAGAAACCTACTGATTGGGTAATCATTGAATGTTAGGTTTTATGTTCTTTTCTTGTCTTCTGCCAAAGTTATTCACAGGATTTATCACCTGATCGGATCAAAGGGACTCACCCCATCATGATCTGCTCTAGACACGGTGCTCTCTGAAACAGAACTGTTTGGTTTTTTTAAACAAACTGTTTATGCAAAAACAGTGATGATCGGAGGAATATGATCGTGTTCTTCCTCAATCAGGAATCACTCAGGAAGGACTCAGAAACTAATCTGTTGTTCTGCTTCATCATACAGGCATCCAGAGCCGTATAAGGAACAGGTTATACATGCAGATGTATAGATGTTATTGATAATAATCATGTTTATACAGATGTTTGTGTCACTGTGTTGCTGATCACATCCCTATCCGATCCTCTGGATCCTTCTCTGCTGCTGTCTGTAAATGGAATAAATAGTAGAACATAGTTTAAATCGGATGTTTACATACTAATAGTTCAATATTTATTTTCTGCTATCGGATTAAATCAGAGTATTTTTTTCCTCTTTAACCAAAAACAATTTCTGTTAAGTAAACCGCAGAAAATCGTTGTTTAAATTCAGATCTTTACTGACTTCCTCAGTATTTTTGCAGAACTGCCAGCTAATCTTTCTAAACTGGGTCTGATGTTTTGGGGTTTCCTTCATCCAGCATTTTCATCCATTCCTCACAGAACTGGTGTAACTGGCTCCGATCTGCCATTACCAAACCTTTTCATCTCTATTTGTTGATTTCCTCCTGTACTTGGATTCTAGAGACATTCTGCTCTTTGTTCATCAGCTGTGTTCAAGCTTGAACTTTCTGACTTCTCGAGGTTTTGCTTCTGTGTTTACAGAAACGGTTTAATCAGGATGCCATGTTTTTCGGGCAGCGCACCAGTCCCTCCTCCTGTAAGACACTCGTATAACCACAACGCAGCCCCCCTGTGGGTTACAGCGGAGATCCTGTTCTCAGGGTTGGAAGCTTTCCTCCTTTTTCTGCCAAATGTGGCGATGGTAATTCTGACCAAACTACCAGACGTGTTTTTCGCCTTTACAGTGATGGCTTCTTCCTTCCTGCGTGGCCTTTCAGTCCATGGTGGTGCAGAACTCCTTTCAGCTGTAGATTAATCTTTAAGTTGCATGTTTTCCAACAAAACCTAGTCAGAGAGCTGCTCCTGCTGGTTTTACAGTTTGAATCTGGATGTTAGACACAATGATGGATCCGACTGGTGGAGGTCTACAATTCTCCTTTATTATCTTGTCTGATTTATATAGATCTATCTTTGACGTCACGTAAGGAAGCAGTTTGTTTAAAGTTCAGCTTTAAAATACATCCTCATGTGTGGGGCTGTTTTATTTGACCAATCAGAGGCCTGCAAGGCAAATTGTTTACAGGAAAATTCATTTCGGTGTTTGTAACTCTGAAGAAAAAATTATTTTTTTTAATCAAAAGTTTTGTTAATTGAGAAAACAATATTTTTACTTGAATTTTCTGATGGGAAAAAAAATCTTTCATCTGTAACTTTTGATTTGTAGAAAAAGATTGACGTAATTTGATTTCAACATATATGAATTTAGTCATTTTTTTAAAACAAGAAAGATGCTTTAAGTTATTGTTTGAGAATTAAAATCAAAGAAACAAGGTGAAATTAAAACGTATATATTTCTCACTTGTGCTTAGAGTCTAAAATGTTCTTCCTCTTAACAGAATCTAAAACTTTTCACCAGCTGATCAAAATAAAGAAAAGCTCCTCTGATTCTGTTCAGATTCTAAAGCTGCTAGTTTTTTTAAATTATTTTTATTCCCTTTATGTTCAGATGAAACCCATTTATTGCATATTTTCTGACGTTTCACAACCGTGGTTGAGTTTTAATTCAGGGAGCAGCCTTTTGTTCAGCGTCGAGGTAAACGGGTTGTTCATGTTGAAGTCATTTTCTTCTCCTCTGAGAACCCTTCATTCCTCAACAATTGGTCTGAGTTTATTGATGAAAATCTGTAAAATAAACCATGAAATTGTGAAACTTCCTCATTTTATTTTTTACTCATATGGATTTTTCTTTCCTTGGGGATCTCTTAATAACCTCATAGTGGTGAAAGGCCAGTCGGTTCTGTTCAGAAACCCAATCTCCCCCGGATGGTTCTCACTCTGGTGCCAAATTTAAATAAGTCCAGTTATTCTACTTTTATGTTTTTCTTTGAGGCTGAAACAAGATCTCCAGTATAAAAAAAACAACAAAACTGCTGGATTCAAAGAAGAGATATGTTTACTCTTTTATATTGAAATATTTTCAGTCTCCTGACCTGAGCTTCCATTAGAATTCAGATTTTCTTTTATATATTAAAAGTTATTTTCCAAATCCTCACTTTTTTCCATATCAGACCCGTCCTTCCTTTATTACTGCCATCAGTCTGCAGTATTTGGAAGCTCAATCCGCCTGATAACCATTGCTCCTACTTAAAAAAAAAACGGTACCTGTAAGTACTCAACTTACAGAAACCATCTTCATATATCTTTGAAAAAACAATTGCTTTGTGTTTTATTTTCAGTATTTATTAACATAATAATGAAATGTTATAGTATCTCTATGATGTTAAAGAAACATTTCACCTCTGGAATTGTATAAATCTGTAAAGACTAATGAAAAAAGAGTTTGTATTCAGGGATGTTTCCCATTTCTTCTAACTGAGAAATATTCTAAATAAAAAGAATTTGCTGTTATCGTGTTGATCTCTCATTGGCTGCAGGTTTATGCTAATCATAATCAAGTACAAGGCGACAGGAAGCAAGGAGACGCTAATGCACCCAGATGTTTGGGCAGCAGCAGGTTGTTATGTTTGAAGGTTTTCACCCGACGGCCTGCATTGGTTTAAAATACTATTCTGGGGGGAAAAAAGTAATAATAAAAAAAGAATCCACTGTTACTGTGAGAAAATAACCAGCTAAGATCAAATCAGTGCAAAATTAACAGACTATGGGCCGGATTTATCAAGATCCAATTTTGCGTGCAGTAATTTGCGCTCGCAAACTGGAATTTTGCGCGAGGGGCTGAACCATGGTTTGCGGGTGATTTAACAAGAGTGACTGCGTAACTGGTGGCAGGTGCAAAACTGTTGGAGACGCCCTATTTAAATGATGGTTTTGCGCGTTTTGTGGTTTGCGGCAAAGTAGTTTGTACAAACTGGTGCATTAAGAAATTTAAATCTTACAGTGATCCCTAACAATATATATATATATATATATATATATATATATATATATATATATATATATATATATATATATATATATATATATATATGTATATATATAAAGAAAAAACTTTGGCAACCTTTATTCCCTAAGGTGGTATGTGGCTGAATTTCTACTTCACTGCAGTAAAAAACAAAACAAAAAAAACAGGTGTTTTGTATTGGCCTGTAGAAAAATGCACATACCAAATGGCTCACAAGAAGTGACTGTGGATGAGATTACTGTGCGTACGCATCCCAGCAGCATTGGCATGTTGCTCCACAGGCGCAGGGGGGAGGTCGGGGTTCTTCGGTAGGGCGTCATTTAAAACGTCAGACAGCACTTCTGAAAAAACGAGATTGGGAGATCCCAGCTCTCGCTGCAACCGTACGCTGGAATGACCCAGATGCAAAAAAGTGCAATGTTGCAAGGAGTTTTGTGATATCTGGTATTGCGTGGGTCCTCCTTGTGGCTGGCTCCAAATCCATTCAGAGTTTCCCCAACAGCTCCAAAATGGCAATGCTGGATAAACGATATGTTTTGATGATCGTTTCCTCCTTCATTGCAAAAATATTCACACGGAGTGAAAAAATGCGTTCTCTGCGTCTCCTTGCTTCATTTCCATGTCTCCTTCTTGCGACAATAACCGCTGCCATGTGTGCGCAATTACGCATACAGACCATTTGCACCTTCTTTTGAAACGTGTTGAATATAGAGTCAGATACCGTAAGCAAAATTGCTTTCAGGTTTGATAAATCACTTTGCAAGTGCTAAATTAATATATTTACATGTTCTCCTCCCACAAGACACACTTTTGCGTGTAAACGCCCCATATTGCATATTCATTGCAGAAAAAGTACTAAATGGATAAGAGGCGCTATTTAGCACGTTTTAAAGACCAAATCCTTTTAGCACGCTGTTGATAGATCAGTTTGTACATTTTTTAGCATGCGCAGTGAAATAGCTCACGTTTTTATACACGCAAACCTTTGATAGATCTGGCCCTTTATCTCTCAGGCTGTAAGACAAGGACAGAGCAGCTCTGTCATTAATAATAATTGATTATTGATCTCACATTGGAGAAATATACCTCTGTATTTAAGCCATCCCCTTTGGGGGGGCAAAGTGTGGGGTTAAGGGTCTTTGCTCAGGAAACAAGACGGGAGACTGTGGGGATCGAACTGAGTACTTGCAACCTTCTCCAAGCCCAAGTGCAGTGCTCTGACCTCTAGGCCAACACTCCCTAAATGGATATTTAATGGAGAATTCACACCCAAAGCAAGCGCTCTTCCATTTGAACTAATTCCCCACAGTTATGGTCAAACACTTGCAATTAGTCTTGTTTTCGTCAACGATGACGGAATTATTTAGTTGATGCTTCTTTTTTTTTATGACAAAGGAAACTGACGAGCTAAACATGGTAGTTTGATGGCTAAAACATGACTAGTCATAGGTTTGAGTTTTTGTCAACAAAACAAGACTAAATAAAAATTAGTGGGTCGTTGGTGAGACGTTTAAACTGCATCATTGTGCTGTAATCAGCTAAGCAATATCAGCTGTGCTGCTGCGTCCTGTTTGATCCTGCCGTTGCACATTCTGCAGGAGCACAGATGGATCATGGCAGCAGTGGCTGGGTCCGAGAAAATAATCCGGAATGGTCCGGTACTGTGCGCTTAACACTGACAAACTCTGCTCTTCCATCTGTGCTTGTGCAGAAATGCGTCTTTACGCGTGGAGCTCAGAGTCTGCGCTTCACGCTCCACTCTGATGGTTCAACCTATTCTCAATATGAGTTCGTATGAAATCGTACGAAAAGTTATGCACCGTAATTTCGTACGTTTTGGACGTTTTTTTTTGTGGTATGCGCATACACATCTGACACACCATTCACGAATCTAGAATATAAATTACACTTAGCCCTAACCCTGAACCCTAACCCTAAGATATAAAACAGCAAGCAACGTAGTTAAAGACATGAATAAGTGATGATTGCACTGTTTTTCCCATTTTTACGTCCGTCCGTGGATCTGTTTTTTTTTTCTGTCTGCCAGCGCATGCGCACTGATGTGGTTTTTTGAGGAAAAACGTCCAAAACGTACAAAATTACAGTGCATAACTTTTCGTACGATTTCATACGCACTGATAATTAGAATATGTTGGATGGTTTGCGCTCAGCAGTATGGCTCTTCCTGCTCTCGCTACTTAATAAATATGTGGCTGATCATCCTCTGCCAAGCATAAAAAACCCTTTGCTATCAAGATTTTAGCTCACAAGAAGTGATCCTAATCATTCTTTAATTTCTACCAAAAGGAATCCATGAATTATATCCGAATAAAATACTTCATTGAATTCTGTTTTTTTTTTGGATAAAGAGCCAGGTGAAAAGGTACATAGATCTTTGAATATTCTCTCTCATTGTTCTTGTTTCTTTCTATTGAAATATGATGGGAATGTTTCCATGTATTGTCATTAAAACATTTTCTCTCTTTCATTTAAATATTTCAACATTTTAGTTAGCATATTCATTCAATTTAAGTCTTGATTGCCAAGCCAATTATGTAGGTTCTCTCTGTATTTTTTCAAATCAAAACCCTGTGAATTTATATCTACTTTGACCCCTGAGCAGCGGTAACCAAGGGGTAAATTGAAGAAATAAAACCCTGCTGCCCCTTTTGCCCAGAAACAGAGCCACGGATGGAGAATGGTAGAAAAAAACCTGGATCGTTTCGTTTACGGTCTGTAGAAACGGTTCACTTGGTCAATGTCAGTGAAATTCCAATATTCACCTGACCAAAAGAGAAACAACAGGCGCTGTGCTTGTTAGGATCACAGCTGCTTTTACTTGTTTTAATGAGTTCAACAGATAGAGCTCAGTGTGTCCACTATCTCCCTGATGGAGCCAAGGTTAAACTACATGTACCAAGAATAAAACCCTTTTATTCACTCTGACTCAAGGCTTCTGACCACATGCTCAAAAGCAAACATCCTCTTCATTTGGGACACACACACACAGATTTCCAGCCCTCAGTGCTGCATCAGGAGGATTGCTGGTCTTCTGTTTTATCTAAATAGCTGATGACCTCATGTTGAATATTAAAGACCTTAGTGAATTAGCTTTCATAGGATCACTGGTCTTGGAATGATTACAAATATAAAGTATCTTAACATTTATCCATTATTATATAAGGCCTATATAAAGCACAAAGGGGTATTCCACATGATTCATGCATTTTTGAGGAATCCTCAGCAGTCCCTCTCTGTCCTGGAAAAACAACAGGCCAAAACCGGTCAATATAGGAGGGAATTTGTTTACCTCCAGGTTGAGATTAAGTGGCTCATTTAGCAGCTAATCTGCACAGTGACAGCAGCTGTGCTTTTTTAAGCTAAGAGCTGAGTAATATTTTTTTTTTTTGCAAGAGTTCTCAGACTTTTTTAGGTTTTACTCAGTGCAACTAAAACATAAGAGTTTTCAAATAATGCATGTTTGGTCAGGAAAATCCCCAGATCCAAACTAAATTAGAAGATTTGGGTCAAATCCATGAACAAAGTAGCCTCGTGAGACCATCCTGATCTCGCGAGCCCTCAAGGTTTCACTCGCAGATCAGTCTGGAGACTCTCCGTTAAAGAAAATTTGGAGCCGTTCACCAAACGAACGTCCAATCAGCGTCGGCTTTGAGGCGGGTTGAGGTGTGACGCAACGAGAAGCGCGACAGTTCAGTCTAAAGAACATGGCGGCTTGAGCCGATGAAACTAGCGTTAGCGTGGCTATCGAGCAAGTTTTATCGGAATTACAGAGTATTTCTTCACTGAAAGAAGAGCAAAACACTGCTCTGGAGGCTTTTCTCAGAGGAAAAGATGTTTTTGCTCTTCTCCTGACTGGTTTTGGCAAGAGTTTGATCTATCAATTGGCTTGTGCCTGGCTTGTGTTTTCGTCGTCGCTCTGTTAGTACGTCATATGCTTCGTTGATCTGATTGGTTTATTTGGCCCGTCTATCACCAACATAGGCCAATCAGCTAACCAGTATTTTCGCCCCTTCCCAAAATTACTTCAACGGAAGGTTTCCAGATGGATATGCGGAGCAAATCCATCTGGCGGAGTCAGGTTTGAACAAAGAGGAGAAGAATGGATCTCCATCAGCTAGGATACATTTTACAAGATGGTTTAAATAAAGGTAAAAAAAAAGCAATGACAGAAATATATTTCATGAGACTTTACTATGTATTATTCCTGTTTTAGTGTGAAAGTTTTTTTTTTTAGTTTATATATATATATATATATATAACACTGTAAAGAGTTCCCAGCAATGAAACCTCACAGTTTCACCTAAAATAAACATCCCAGTTCAAGAAGCAGAATCTGTAGCAGTTCAGTACAGTTTGGTTTGTTCTGTTGAGAAAACACATCACAAGGATTTAAAGAGAAAATAACCACAGTGGCTGTAAGGAATGATAACTGATCCAGTGTGGAAATCTGCACAATGCATAAGCTCTGCCAGATCCACTTCTGAACATGTAAATATAGAGCTGTAGCCTTTGTTTAAAGTCGAGAACTCAAACAAGAAGAAACATTTCAGTTTGGCTGTCAAACTCCCATAAATAAATACTGGAACAAATCTTTGATTGTGCACACATTTCAAAAATCCAACAGGAACAGAAAAGGTTACTGAAAGGCTTAAGGTAGCTTAAGGTTGTGGATCTTTGGGCCCAGTCTTTATTATCTGTTTTATTTCTATAATTGCTCTTTTAATTCTGTTTAGAAAATTATTCCTGAAAAAAAAAAAAGGCTGAAGATTTTTTGCGTCCAAGGACTCTCTGGGACTTTATGAGTTTTCTTCCAGCAGATATCCTTAAATTGATATCACAATATTAAGGTAGTAGCCATAGAAACGAGCTGCGTCATCCATTAATAACCGAGCCACTAGGAAACATTTTGGATCACATAGAAGATAAACTCCAACAGAAGTGAAATATATATTACTGAAGCAAAAATACTTCCTCTTAATTCAAAAATTATAGAAACATGTTAAGCTTTGCAGAAACAAAAATAAGCTTCTATATAAAATGGAAGGTTTTAAATGTATTTATCTAGGGTAAAATAAACTACTTATTTTTTTCTAAATAGATTTGTTTCCAAAAGTTTCCATTTAGGGAGCTTACATTTTTATTTATCAAAATAAATAATAATAATAATTTTTTTATTGTGGTGTTTGAATTTAATGTACCTTTTTAAAAGAATATAATACAACTGGATTTAACAGTAAATTAGAGGGATGAAGCTTTTAAAGTTGTAACGGAAATAGGTGTAAATTTAGGAGAGCAAAAGCTGTGAACCCAGATTGGAGCCCTGCTGAACTCCATTTATAAAACAAACTCCTGCTGAAACAAACAAGGCTTGCTTGTTTTAATGTGTTGTAAAAAAAAAAAACTCAAATCACATTTTTGCTTAAAAAATCAGGTTTAAATATGCAGGCAGAACATCAAGATTCACATGATTGCAGATGCCTGTTTGGCCTCCTGGGCTGGTAAACATGAGGCCGGAGAAAAACCCAGAGAAATGGTGTCAAACCATATTCCACCCCTACCTTTTCAGTTCTTTTTATTTAAAATAAAGAATTGCTTATTACTCCTTTAAGCAACAATAAATCTTAATCTACTTTCATAAATATTAGATCAAATCATTGAGACAGATTCCTATTCACACTTATCCTTTCCAACAATTATGTCCTTATAAAACAATCCATCAAATTCAATAATTGATATTGCTTGGTTTTCACTCCAAGGAAACCTGGCTGATTGCTTTAAAACATCAAATTTTAAAACAATCCTTCTTACTAATAATGCATGAGGCGACAGCAGAAAGAAAAACTTCCCTTTAACAGGAACAATCCCCCATGAGATTCGAGTCAGGTGTCAAAACACGCATGGAGAGAATGAAAAAGTAATGGCATCAACAACTTAGCCTTCCCTCCAAGCGATATTCTCATGATATTTGAATGTTAAACACAGAATCTATTTTTAACCATTCCTGCTTTAACAATTTGTGACCCAAAACAGGTCTGTTGTTCACATTGGAGTATAAGGGTTTGCATTGGGACATATAGTTGTGATGAAAGCAAGAGCTCCCGAGTCTACAGCCGAACCAAATAAAGATGGCAGAACAGGAAAACGTACGAGTACCTGCTGCCATTACATCTGTTTTATGAGAATCTATGATTTCATCTTTGACAGAGGAACAGCAAGACCAGAAAAGCACATGTTGGTTGTCTGCTAGCATTTTCATTTTACAAAACTCAATTGGCTCAGAAGTTCTAATGAACTTCCCTAATTTCCTTGAATAGATTTCAGCATTCCCAGATTAATAATGTTTAAATCCAAACCTGATTGCGTTACATTATCAGTCTGGCTGCCAGGTTAGTGATAACTGTAGATTATAATCTGATGGTAGTAGTGCAGGAATGTACCATAGCAAAGTTGTCTTCCAGTCCTCCAGCAGTCTAAGCCTATAGCAGCATAACTATAGAGATAGCTCAGGATAACCTGAGCCACTCTAACTATAAGCTTTATCAAAAAGGAAAGTTTTAAACTTAAAAGTAGACAGGGTGTCTGCCTCACTGACTAAAACTGGTAGTTGGTTCCACAGAAGAGGAGCCTGATAACTAAAAGATCTGCCTCCCATTCTACTTTTAGACATTCTAGGAACCACTGGTAAACCTGCAGATTGAGAGCGAAGTGCTCTGTTAGGAACATAAGGAACAATCAGATCTCTGATGTCAGATGGAGCTTGGCCATTTAAGGCTTTATATGTGAGAAGGAGGATTTTTAATTCTAATATGGATTTAAGAAATATTTAAAAAATATTATCTCTCTGCAGTGTTTTTTGATCAGTTAAGAAGTCAAAGGCTGAACTGCTCCTTATGTAACTCAGCCCCTATTAAAAATTGATGCTACAATAGGGCCAATATGTTTAGGAAATAAACTGATCAATGGGCCTTGGATAGAAGTGTCCATGGTTTAAATAATAGCTTAATCTTTTAAAGTTGACCTGTCTTGCAATGTTTCCTGAGATGACTCATGTTGTTTAATGTAGGTGGACAGAATTGGATGGAAATTAATAGAGAGGGAAAGTCTCTAAAGGTTTGAATTAGGACAGCTCTGGGTAAAAACTGGGACCCATGTGGGTCCTATAAGCTTTTTGCAACATGCATTTGACACATAAAGGTGGCTTGTTAGTTTTGGCAATTAAGATTAGATTTTGTCAACCCCCATGACTCCCATACAGGAAGGCCTTTGTAAGCCAACAATGCATAATCTGTATTGGGCCCACTCACCCATGTTTGACCTGCGTTCAGATAAAATCAGCTCCCCTACCTGATCCAACCAGATCATCAGGGTCTGTGTCGAGCTGCACAGTTGGAGACACAGTTGGACTCAACATTGTGACGAAAGCTGAGCTGTTGCCATTTGAAAATCACTCGGAGGAATTTGCAGGATGTGGGAGCTGAAGCTGTTTTACCTCATCTGTCTTTGATTTACCAAAAAATGTGGCTTTTGTTTTAAAATCTGATTGCGAAACGCTGAGAGCAGTGTTTAAAACATGAGGCAGTTGCACAATCGGTTTCCTGATTAGTTTCTCAACTGTCTGCCTACATGTTGTTTTAAGGAATTTAGTGCATTTCCTTTGATTTTACTTTCAAATGTAGTTAAATTGTGCATCTTATAATTTGCATCAGGTTTTAGATGCAAATGTTGGAAATGCTCCTCCATGCTAGCTTTCTGCAGAAAGATGGAACATCTTAAAATAACATGTAGTACTAGATGGTGACCAGCTGGGGGCAACACACAGTCACTTTGCTTACAGATAAAAGGATAAACACTGTTGTGTAGATAATCATTATCCTCTTTTAAGATCACATCTTGATTTTTTATTATTATTATTATTCAGATCATGTTTGGTTTGGCTTTCAGCTTTCAAATCTATTGTTGCTTTTCTCTGTTTGAACCATCCTCTTCTGTACCTCTTTAATCAAAAATGCATCTCGTCTCAGAAAGTCTTCCCCAAACAGTGCATTTAGTTTTGCTATTGCAACCACCTTCTACTTTCTACATCTTAAGACAACCTTTGACCTTTTTTAAGTGCAGCTTGCTGCACATAATCCGACTTCTAATCAAGAACGACAACAAACAGAAACAAAGTTCCCACATTGTGTGTTTGAACTTGGATATTCTTGTGTTGATCTCCTGCAAAGAAACTCTTCTCTCCCAGGAGAAAAGTAAATCTTCACATCAGAGGCTCTTTGTGTGTTCCTCCCGCAGCTGAATTTAGCCAACTTATAAAAAGTTTCAGCACATTCAGCTGCAGTCCAGATCAAAAGGTAAACGGTTAGGCTGGGTGTATAGAAATAAACCCACCTCTGCTCCAACAGTTATACTGATCAAGAATGAATGACCCGACTTTGTTTGGTTCTGACTCAGTCCAGTCTTGGATCATTTATTATGGCCAGGGGTGAATTTAGGAAATGTGGGGCCCTAGGCAAAGACAGGCAGGGGGCCCTCTGAATTAATAAGACAGCACATAAAACAGACCCATTATACAGATAGAGATAATGGGTTAATAGAATAGACATCCGTTACTTGTTCTAGGCTGTGTCCCTCTCTTCTTGTTTTCCTCTCTATGTTTTGCACTCAGCTGACTTTTCATGCTGTCTCAAAAGGAATGAAAGATTTTTTCCAAGCACTAAGCTGACTTAGCTGATTGCTCCTTCCTGTGTTTCCAAAAAGGCGACGCCAAAGTAAATAACCAAGTCTTTCTTTTCACTGTAGACAGGCCATGATCTGCTTATCTGTTCTCCATTTTTCATTTGGAGGAAATAACAGCTGCATGAATCATGACAGCAGACAAGATAGAGGAGAGCAGGAGGCGGGGTTACCAATCTACTTGCTCTGGAGAGCAGAGTTCACTGCTTTTAGATGTTGTCTCCAAAGTCTCCAGTAGCAGAAAAAAGTTGCTAGATTTGGTGCTAGGCACCTTATTGAAATAAAAGCGCTAGAGGGGTCTGAAAAGTCGCTAAATATAGCGACAAAAGTGCTAAGTTGGCAACACTGCTCTTCACATCGTTTGTTTTCAAATAGTTTGCTGCTGTCTGTTTGGACCTTTCTGAACATGTGCAGCAAATGGACTGATCCAATATGGTGGACACTGAAGGGGGGGCTGAGACACACTTAATATTATAAACGCTCTGAATGCATTTTAGCCAAAGGATTTTTATCAAAAATATAATTAATGTCTACAAATAAGGAATAGTTGTATTAACCATACATGTAAACAGAGTTTTATAGGCCCCCAGGAACTGCCTAGTATTGCGTAATGGTAAATCCCCCCCGATTATGGCTAGACTGAGGAGGTAGTCAGAGCTCAGGGTAATCTGATTGGCTCGGCCATATCTGGGCCACTATCAGGTGAAAACAAGTTTTCTGCCAGGAAACATTGGGCTCTGTACGACAGCCGCCACAAAATCACTTTCCCTTTTTTCAGTGTTTGGGCACCAATTCTGTGGAGAGATGTTGGGTTAAAACTATGGTGATAAAAAAAATTATTCAAGCCCCATCATCCTCAAACTGTCATGTTAAGATTTTATATGATCGTCATAAAGCGAAATAAAACACATACATTGTCTTTACATAAAAAAAAATAATAAGATCGGTAGTTTTCCACTTTATCCTAACACACTTAAATCCATTTCTTTTGCAGTCAACTCTCTTAAGACGCCGAATGAGTCAGCAGAGAAAGCATTTTTTTGTTTCTTTTAAGACATTCTCTGGGTATTTTTAGATTTGCCTCCATTGGTTAAAATTGCATAACTGTAATTATTCTCAGCTGTTTTGTTTCTGGCCTTAGAGGTTCTTCAGGGAACATAAAATAAACAAATAGCATGATGAAGAACAAAGAACATTACGAAGAGGTCACTGAGAAAAAGCAATGGAGACATTTAAAGCAGGGTTAATTTCTGTCTCAAGATTTAAGCATCGACCAGAAAGAAGACAGACCAACTACAGACATATCAGACCATGGACGCCCACCTAAACAAGCAGAGCATGAATCAGCGAAGGTCCATGGTAACTTGTTAAACCCCAGTTTAAGGAGCCCTGCTTCACTACATAAGCCTTAGATATGAGGACTTCATCCGTTCAGAGCGCCTTTAATTGTTTTGAAGTGTCTGTGACTGAGGAAAATAAAAGGTTCGGATATCTAGGAAGCAGTGGAGCAGTTATTAACCCTCTATTCATAGAGACAGATGCAGATTATTTTCCTCAGCCTTTGACTGAGATTTTTAATTGAGGTTTGGAAATCTGCTTTTCTACTTTCAAGTACCTACAGTGGCGGTTCTAGATAAAAACTAAAAAACAGGGCAAAAGATTCAAAAATATAAATAGCTGTATAATATATAATAGCTGTATAATATATATAGCTGCATAAAGTGAAATTTCAATTCAATAAGGTCTACTTAAAATTACATGTCTTCCAACTAAATATATTTATTTTTGACTTTAAAAGGTTCATTGGGATTATCATTAAAATGAAAATAAAAATCCCTTAGCATAGAAAAAAAGCAGCCCCAAAACATTATTGCTATATAAATATCTAAAAGATCAAATAAAGCTATTATTTGGAATATTAGGTCAATATACATTGGTAATTTAGAAATCTTACATATATTTAACTTCATGCAAGTTAAAATGACAGTTTTCTATAAAATCTGAATTAGAACTAAAAAAATCACTGATAAATTCAGCTGTAAAAATTAGACTATTTTTTAAAAATTATGTTTAAAATAAAAGAAATTAGCAGATGAAACTGGGATCCTATCTCAATACCCCTGAAATCATATCAACCTTAAAATAATTAGTAAAACAAAATCTGTAACGAAAAAAAAAAAATGAAATAGATCCAAAGGACCGATCAGTAACCATGTCTGTTCCAGCGAATATATTATTAGAATTTCGTTTAGTATTGTGTCTTCGGTACAGGGGCTATAACAGGGGCCAGGATATGATCTACAGGGGCCCTGGCCCCCTTTGTATGGAGGACCAGCTCTACCATCTTTGATAAAATAAATCTAGAAATAAATAAATGCTCAATAAATAAATAAGTATACAATTAATTGCCCCCAAAAATATAATAAAAAATAAATGTAGGTAGAAATTAAATCATACAGTGAGACATAAATGTTTATATCTCTTTTAATTAGCCTCTTTATTTATTCACCTCTGTAATAATTACCTTATTTATGTGCATGTTATAATATTTTTCTCAGTTTTATTCTTCCTTTGTATTTTTTTACCCTATTATTTCTGCCTTTTGTTTTTACATTTCTGTATGGATTTCTGCCTCATTATGCAAATGAGGAAGGGCTGTGTCTTAGAGCGGGGGTCCCCAAACACCAGGCCGCGGACCGGTACCGGTCCATGGGTAATTTGGTACCGGGCCACACAGAAAAAAATAAAAAATAAAATAAATATATAAATATATATATATATATATACATATATATATATATGTATATATATATATATATATATATATATATATATATATATATATATATATATATATATATATATTTCAATCTGAAAAACTCACCCAGAGAGAAAAGATAATTAGAAGAATTTATTGATAAGAAAGTATAGTCTTTGGCGCTCAGACCTCGGCAGGAACATTCATGCTGAATTATGCTGTAACATGCATTAGTAGATGAATGTGAATAGGGATGTTCCCCCCGGCCTGAAACTGGTGGTGGTTTAATCCGAGCTGGTTGACAAGGTGATCTGCTGGGCAGAATTGTGGGACTAGAAGACTGAGGGAGCTGACGCCGGGGCTTCACTCAGACTCGGGATATAGAGGTCCTGCTTGGTGATGCGGGTACCGTGAACTGTCCATGATGAGCAAGCATGAAGCGACAGTGGAGAGGAAAAACTCCCATTTGGGAAGAAACCTCTGGCAGAACCGGGCTCAACATGGTGGTCTTCTGCCGGACCAATGCGATGAGATGAGGGATGGTGACAACTGGGATTAATACTCTCTGATGAGGTTGAGGTGAAGTCGTGTCATGGAGGACGATTCAGCTGTGATGGCGGAGAAGGGGATGGAGGTGGGTGAATTGTCGTCTGGATCGAAGTCCGACATTGCGATTGCAGGATAGCGGCTGTGGTGAGATTTGAGGGAGTTTGTAAAGTGGAAGCAGGACGCTGATTGGGCTTCGTGGTGGAGTAGTTCGAAGCTGATTGGCTCGCTTCAGAGACGGATCGGCTTCTGATTGATGGAGGTAAGTCAGAGTTTCTTCAATTGAACTTCCGCTAGAGCTTCATTTCAATCTGAAAAACTCACAGAGAGAAAAGATAATTAGAAGAATTTATTGATAAGAAAGTATAGTCTTTGGCGCTCAGACCTCGGCAGGAACATTCATGCTGAATTATGCTTTAACATGCATGAGTAGATGAATGTGAATAGGGATGTTCCCCCAAAAAGCCGAGGTCGAGGCCGGAGAGTCCGTATGCTCGTAGGGCATACACTATGGACAGAATAAAGAATGCGTAATGAAATGCTGAGAAGGTTTGCGAACAACTTACCGAGCCAGGTTGTTGATGAGGATGGCGACCACGGTAGACGCCGAAAACTTACCGATGATGATTTACCCATGATGATGATGATGAACCCGTGATGATGATGATGATGATGGTGATGAACCCGTGATGATGATGATGATGAACCCGTGATGATGATGATGATGATGAACCCATGATGATGATGATGATGAACCCGTGATGATGATGATGATGAACCTGTGATGATGATGATGATGATGATGATGAACCCATGATGATCCCATGATGATGATCCCATGATGATGATGATGGACCCATGATGATGATGATCCCATGATGATGATGAACCCATGATGATGATCCCATGATGATGATCCCATGATGATGATGATGGACCCATGATGATGATGATGATGATGAACCCATGATGATCCCATGATGATGATGATGGACCCATGATGATGATGATCCCATGATGATGATGAACCCATGATGATGATCCCATGATGATGATGATGATTTCCCCATGATGATGATGATCCCATGATGATTTACCCATGATGATTTACCCATGATGATGATGATGATGAACCCATGATGATGATGATGATGATGAACCCATGATGATGATTTACCCATGATGATGATGATGATTTACCCATGATGATGATGATGATTTACCCATGATGATGATGATGATTTACCCATGATGATGATGATGATGATTTACCCATGATGATGATGATGATTTACCCATGATGATGATGATGATTTACCCATGATGATGATGATGATTTACCCATGATGATGATGATGATGATGAACCCATGATGATGATGATGATTTACCCATGATGATGATGATGATTTACCCATGATGATGATGATGATTTACCCATGATGATGATGATGATTTACCCATGATGATGATGATGATTTACCCATGATGATGATGATGATGATTTACCCATGATGATGATGATGATTTACCCATGATGATGATGATGATTTACCCATGATGATGATGATGATTTACCCATGATGATGATGATGATGATGATTTCCCCATGATGATGATCCCATGATGATTTCCCCATGATGATGATGATGATTTACCCATGATGATGATGATGATTTACCCATGATGATGATGATGATTTACCCATGATGATGATGATGATGATTTCCCCATGATGATGATCCCATGATGATTTACCCATGATGATTTACCCATGATGATGATGATGATGAACCCATGATGATGATGATGATGATGAACCCATGATGATGATGATGATTTACCCATGATGATGATTTACCCATGATGATGATGATGATTTACCCATGATGATGATGATGATGATGATTTACCCATGATGATGATGGTGATTTACCCATGATGATGATGGTGATTTACCCATGATGATGACGATGGATCTTGCGGATGACGATGATGAATCCTGCGGATGACGATGATGATGATGAATCCTGCGGATGACGATGATGATGATGAATCCCCATTATGATGACGATGATGATGAATCTTGCGGATGAGTCTGATAATGAATCTTGCGGATGAGTCTGAAAATGAATCTTGCGGATGAGTCTGATAATGAATCTTGCGGATGAGTCTGAAAATGAATCTTGCGGATGAGTCTGATAATGATCTTGCGGATGATTCTTGCGGATGATAACATATATGAAGAATTGATGCATTAGGGAATGCATGACGAGACACAGACCAGACGTGACGTGACACACAGGAGAATGCATGTAAATGCCTGACATAAAGGTGAGATTGCATGAATGCGAGCCAGAATGAAGACAGCATGAATATAGCAAGGAGACAGCATGGAAGACTGCATGAAGCAGGGAATAATGAAGAAAACTGATAAAGAGTGGGAGTAGAAAAATGAGTTAGAGGATGGTCGTGATTAGGTCAGAAAATTATGAGAATGAGTTGAACCACCACTAGTATTTGTAATAGAGTTACCTAGAGGCAGAGAGAGCGCTGAGCTGCGAGAATTGGTGAGAGTTCTGGGCGGATGAATGAGGTATAGGCTGGTGAACCATCGGCCCAGAGCTGAGGGAAGCCTCAGAACCCCGCTAGTAGCTGCGATGCAGCTGCTCGGTCCAGAACGAATGCCCAGATTACCTACTAGAGGGAAGGCCACATGATTCTAAGAGTATCCTGAGGTGGTGAAGGAACCATGAGTGGACGTAGGGTAACCCTTAGGCAAAATGAAAGTGCTGGAATGCCTGAAACATGACGCACCAAGATGATAAAACGTTAGTGTTTGCTGCCAGTGATGCTTCTGATGAAGGGCATGAGAGACTGGGAGGAGGAGTGACTTTATTAGTGGCTTCAACTACTACGAAGTTATCGCAGTGGGCGGACGCGATTCCTTCCCAAAGCCCCACGATGGCAAGCTAGCTAAGGGTAGACCTCACACAAGCATAATTGGGTGTGAATAAAAGAGGCCATGAACCCGCGAACCACCTGTCCTGAAGAACCCCCCAAAACCTACGGATGCAACATCCGTAAAATTTTTGAAGCATGGCAGGAGATAGATAATGTCGACATAGAAAAGAAATTCGTTCCAATTTAGCAGTCTGACCAGGAGATCCGAACGGCAGCCTACGTTCAGTAATCTGACCAAGGAGAGGGACGGAAATTGCCGGATCAAGCAACTGGGAATGAAAGAGCGGCCTTGAGAAATAAGCTCATGGCAAATAGCTGACCTAGCAAGGAGCGCAATTGGCATTTAGAAATGACTGATGGAGAACATCAGTTTATTTATTTTTTTCATTTTTTTTTTTTATTTATTTTTTTTTTGATGAAGAACACAGAACGATAATCAGAAGTAATAATAAGGGGTGGTAAGATGACGGCTGCTAAGACTGAGGTATGATATATATGAAGCGTGCACGGCGGGGACAGACTGATTCGGATGGGCCTCCTGCAGAAGCTCTAAGTAATCACGATAGATGCTGAATGCGGCCAAAATTGGCCAAGAGAAAGATCTCTGGTAGACGGAGATCGGATGATTTAAGGAAAACTGTGACGTCACCTGCTGATGCGACCTGCTGATCGACTTCAGGGGAGGGAAGAATAGAAAGACTAAATTAAAATATTTCCCCTGGATAATTAGAACGAGGCTAGTGGAAATATCAGCATGCATGTTAATATAAGGTATGCCTGAATAAGAGGCAGGCAAAGCATAAAGAGTGAACTCAAACAGATAGAAAATTATGAATGAAAACATGGTTGAATACGTCTTACCTAAGGCTGGCCCAGGGCGGGCGTTCCCTAATGTGAATGAGGGGAGGTCCGTCTGAGCAGACAGCGGCAGGGATGACGTGGCAGTGCAGGGATTTCCGCGTTTGGAGCGTGCGGGCAGGGTCGAAGGATTGAGTGAGAGATTCCGGTGGAGCAGAGGGAGGCTAGAGCTGTTAAACGCCAGAAGGACTAGACGGGAGGCTGCTATGAATCAGGAAGCTGAAGAAGGTCCAAGGCTGGATCGAAACGATGAGAAGGAGCGGGCGTAGCGGTGACTGCTGCTGGGACAGATCCGGGAGGCCTTCTGCGCCTGGCGAGGGGAGCGGAGGACTTGCATGTTTTTTTTGCAGCCAGGAATCGGAGCAGATTGAAGAGCGGAAGGCGAGGGAGATGAATCACGAGGAGGTAAGAGGGAGGCTCGTTAAGGCATCTGAGCAGAGTCTAGGTCGGAGCCTGGCAATATACCCTTGGAGTGTAACGCGGAAGAAGGAGATGAGAGCGGCTAGACGGGAGCTTCTCCGAGCAGGGAAAATTGAATTGTCGTCTGAATCGAAATCCGACATTGCGATTGCAGGATAGCGGCTGTGGTGAGATTTGAGGGAGTTTGTAAAGTGGAAGCAGGACGCTGATTGGGCTTCGTGGTGGAGTAGTTCGAAGCTGATTGGCTCGCTTCAGAGACGGATCGGCTTCTGATTGATGGAGGTAAGTCAGAGTTTCTTCAATTGAACTTCCGCTAGAGCTTCATATATATATATATATATATATATATATATATATATATATATATATATATATATATATATAAAATTTCGACGAGTCTGAGTGATGTTTTATTTTGAAAAATATAAAACAAATGCGGTCAGTCGGTGCATCTGTGCCTCTTGACACAGGTTAATTCAGTTCAAGACTCATCCTATCTATAACATCCTATCTTTGTGAAGCGGGATTTTCTGCGGTTACAGCGACCAAAACAAAGCTACGAAGAAGACTGGACATCAGGAGCACACTTCGTCTGTCATTTTCTCCGATTACAGCTAGATGGGACCGGCTTGTTGTTTTATTTTTATGCTGTTTGTATTTGATTTTATGCCAGTCGTATAATTTAACCCACCACCGGCCGGTCCGTAAAAATATTGTCTGACATATAGCGATCCGTGATGCAAAAAAGGTTGGGAACCGCTGTCTTAGAGGGTGAACTTCTGTCCATTGGTTGGTTAGCATTTTACTGCATTTATTTATTCCTGCATTTATTTTTAAATATGGTAGAACTGGTCCTCCGTACCGCTGGCCCCTGTCTAGAACCGTCCATGCTCATCAATAGGTAATACTGACGTAGTAAATAATTACAGGCCCCATTTTAATGTTTAAAATAATCCAAAATATGTTTATGGATTAAACTGGGGTGTTTTAGAATAAAAGCTTTTTTTAAGTGACTTCTAGTCTTGTTTAAGAAAACAGCATATCACTCACAGCCACATTCACAGCTGTGAATGATTTGGTTAATTCTCTTGACTGCAAACAATATTTTTTTTGACACGCTGGATCATGCTCTTTTGATTAGGAATGTTATTTATAAGGGAATTTTTAATTATCCATGAAAATAGTTCTGCCAAGGTCTGATGCTATCTTCCTGAGGTCACTAAAGGAGGATTTATTTATTGAGTTGTTTGTTTTATTATTCTTGGAAACAGAAAAAAATAATGCAATTCAGAAATTGAGCTTTGAAATAGTAACTTTGCCATTTTCTTAATTTTTTTCCTAATATATAAATTTTTTATACTCTTCAAAATAGGGATGCACGATATAATTGGCCCCCTATCGGTATCGGCCTGTATCAGCCTTAAAACTGAATATCGGACATCGACCACCCCACCGATATTTAACCCGATATTTGATCAGCTTCTGAGTTTCTAAAGTCTAAAAAAAAAATATAACAATAATACTACTTCTTCTTCTTCCTCAAAAACTTCTTTTTTACAGACTTAAAAACTTCTAAAGACGAGGGAAAAAAAATGATGATATATAAAAATATCACAATATCTTCATATGCTGATATATTGCCATTTAAAAACACCATATCAATCTCTTACTAATGAAATATTGCTATATGTCATCGTTATGCTACGAAATCCCCCGAAAATTCACGAAATTTTGCCATATTTTTATATGTTGATATATTGACGTGGTATCGATCTATTTTACTAACAAAATCTCACAAGAATTTCCAAATATCACGAGAGTTTGTAACAGAACGATGAAATTTCACGAGATTTTGAAAGTAAAATAGATCGATACCGCGTTTTAAAAAATCTATTTAATATCAGCATATGAAAATATATTTGAGTATATTATTTTTCAAAGTGTCAGAAATGGATAACAAAACTGCTATTTTCAATGACTACTTATTTTTGTCCACCTTTAACATCGGTATCGATATCGGTTATCGGCTACATGAGTTTTAAAATATCGGCAAATCAGATATCGGCCAAAATCCCAATATCGTGCATTCCTACTTCAAAAATATCTATTTTCAAAATGTTTTTTAAAATTTATTTTATTGTTCCAGATATTTTTCAAATTTCTATTTTTCAGATTAGGTTTTTCCCATTGTATTTTTAAAAAAATGTGTTATACAGATCAGATTCTCTTCACGTCGAGTGAGGAGTGTTTCTTTTCTGTTGGTCTGCGGTTAGGTTAGCGACAACATTTGTTATTGGTCAAAATTGAGGATTATATGCCTCCTGAGACACAATTTGAAAATAATGTAATTGGTAAAACTAAAACTAAAATAAAAGTGAGAAATCATGGAAAAATTGAACAAAACTCCACTCCAAAATGCAGAAAGCCAATTTGTTTTGCATAATGGGATAGATGGAAAGGCATACACTGTGTTGGGTAAATTATTTCTCTAAGAAAATTTTTATTTTGTGTTTAGGATAATTTTTTTCCATTGTTCTTCTCTACCCTTCTCCATGAACAGGTCTAAGAAGAATACATCTATCTTTACTCATCAGTAAATGTCTGTGGCTCTGTGTCCCTGCAGCTGTAGCAACAGGTTAACTGTGTTATTCTGACAGAACCTGAGCTTGTGTCTCTGAGCTTAATCACATCGGGTTCTATTTTCAGAACCAACCCTAATCTCAGGCTTTATGTGGAGCTGGACTGAAAAAGAAAAGCTCCAGAAATAACCTGATCGGTTGCAGGACTGGCATTGGCTGTTTCCCTGAGGTCAGCTTCCAGAGCCACGCAGGGAGGTTTTTATCTCCACACTTAAATAGACATTTTAATAGAAATAATTTGCTGCATTTAAGTCTGTGGTAGACTTACATTATATTTAACCATTTTGCCAGAAAGAGCAGAGATACAGATTTACTGTAGCACTGCAGAATAAGTTCTTCCAGAGAAATTCCTGAGCTTCAGACAGACGTTTTGTTTTCCTGTAAGTAGAAAAAAAGGGGTGAAAGTTAAAATGAGAAAGCAGATGTTGACCCACTGTGCTCATCCTGTACACTCACCCTTAAGCAGAAAAAGACAAGAGATCATTCCTCTGCTATCAGTCACCCTGAAGCTAAATAAATCAGCTCAATAAAGCTGATAATATGAATCCTCTGGTGAGAATTTAACGATAGTTCAGCCTCTCTGCTCATATTCTCATTAGAAAGTTTATTATTTCTAACTTTATGTGCTTCACCAAAAACCCCAGTCTCTGTAAACATTCTGATTTAATCCAGAGGAACTGAGCAGCATTTGACAGGCAGTGGGGTCACCATATCAGTGGCCTACAGGGGGCGACTACAAAAGACAAAAACTGCCCTTTTCCCTGTATTTAGATTTTTCCAGTAAAATCCAACAGTGTATGACTTATTGATGAAGAACATGGGTCATGTTTCCTTAATATATTTATTGTCAACAAAGACCAAACAGCATTTAATGGTTTAAAACAAACAATAAAATGGGAAAATATAAGGCATTACTTTGTCTACAACACTGACTTCTATAAAAACAGGAGATTCCGTTACTTTTATATTTATAGAAGAAATCAGGATCAGATCAATAAAGAAGGATCAAGGAGCAGATTCCTCCTTATTCTCTGGTTTGAACTTCTGGCAGCTCTAGATTCTCTTAGATATAAAAAGAGTTTTTTCTAATGTTTGCAGTTAATGCAGTAATTGCAGTAAACTATAATCCAATGTTTTAGCTGTGTGACGATATTATGTAAATTTTGACTTGAACAATGTGACAAAGTGGTTCAGTTTGTGTTCACCACTTGTTCATTATTCTTATTTTTGATTTGTAATGCTTAAATTTAAACATTAGTTTGCAACTTTGCTTAACTTTCTATCCCGGGTTGGTTTGAGTTAACATTATGTGGCTGTTTTCATCTATTTATATGTTTAGGTGAAAGCTACTACTTGTTTATTTTGTTTCAAACTGTACTCATGGTATTTATTTTCCTTTTTACTCACCATTGTTTGTTCCTGTATTTCCTGCTGAAATGGCCGGTTGAGGTCATTTTTTACCTCGCTGAGTTCTACCAAATAAAGGGTTTTTCTTTGGAGTAATGCTTTGTTTTTTTTTCTTTAAAGTAACTTTTTGAGTTATCTTAAATCACATTGTTTATTTTTCACTCTTTCATTATGTAGATGAGGTTGTAAAGTGGATGAATAGTTTTATTCTTTTTTTTTCTGTTAAAGTCGTAGGGAAATCATATTTAAATGTCAAATCATTCTGGCTTAAACAAGTATATTAATGCACTCTTTATCAGACGATATTTTCCCAAAATTTAGAACATTTCTATTTAAAAAGAAAATTCCTGTCTTAAAATCTGTTTTTTTTTCTCGTTATCTTATGCAGGCCAGTTAGTTATATGTCAGCCTAAACACCTAAATTCAGCCAATCATATATCAACGGTCATCTGTTAATCCAATTTTTTTCGGTCATAGCATCTTGATTCAAATGTCGCAGCTAATATACGCAACAGTTAAAATAAGAAATAAGAATCATTTCCTTTCCCATTGAGTTCCATCCCAGTGTTCACGGGGATGGACGTCTGTGTCTTCAGCAGGCGTAGACCTAACAGAAGGGGCAGCGTTGCGAGGCAAGGGCTCAAACATGTACGGCTGGAAGCCTTCTACACCAAACCAAGCTTCTGCCGCCCTGGCGTCCTCTTCCACAACATCTTCGTCCCTCCTCCAATAAAAAATGGATAACGGAAGAGACTCATCCACGACCTCCGACACTAAACTCTCCTCCTCTTGTATGTTTCCGCTGTCCATAGCGTTCCTTGACAGTGTCGTTTCTAAGTCACCAATTTAATGCTACTTGGTCCCAATGGAATTTCCCATATGGAACCTACTAGCACTAAGTTGCTAACTGGTTAGCAAGATGCTTCTGACAAACCGGACACAATCAAACTTGCTTGCGAACCTTCCGCCGCAACAATGCCGCCCTCTTGTTAAACAACCAATCACATTCACTTTATTCACTAGTGTAAAGTCGGGCACCACTCGGGAGAATTCAGAAAACAGTTGGAACAGCCGCTTCCCTACGATCTAAGACATTGTTTATTTTTTCTAGCTGTTTACTTGTGGCTCGGTCCACAAAAGTGCAGGTGTGCTGCCAATTGACGATACAAACTGTGAGTTCTGGGAAGCTCCAGGAAATGTTTGTGAGAGTGAAAAGGGCTAAATAAAAACCATCAGAGGAATCTGAAACTGATGGCTGATGCTTTTTTTTGTTCACCTTGCTGATCCTTGACCATACTAATAAACAGACAAAATGTTCCAAATATATTCTCTCTGTGTTCTTTAAATTTCTTCAATTGTGAGAGTAAGCATCAGAACAAGCATGTGCTCAAACTGTCCTGATTTGTTTCTTTTTTCTGGAAGTTTTTATTGAGGATTCATCAATGTATGCTTGGCGGTGCCCTAGGGGTTAGAGCAGTGTGCTTGTGCTCTGAGAAGGATGCAAGTAACCGGTTTGATACCCACTGCCTGCACTCCGGATTCCTGAGCAAAACCCTTAACCCCACACTGCTCCCCAGGTGCCACACAATGACAGCCCACTGCTCCTCAAAGATCAAAATGCTGAAAGTGAATTTCTCCATTGTAAGATCAGTGAAGTTCAATTATTATTGTCCTTATTAATGAAAGAGCTGCTGGCTTAATTTGGCATATCTGAAGAGATATGGTGATGCTGGTGACACCACAAGTTCAAAGCCCCACAGCTCTGGAACTGCCGTAGCTAGAGGTCTGAAATGTTCTGCATTTGTGTTTAACATGATGTAGAACAGATGTAAGACAATGAGACCTGCCTTTTCTCAAGCATGTCTTTATTACTGCTGTTCAACAAAGACCTATTATTTTCGAGAAAAAAAAAAAAAACTTAGAGTCAAGTTTGAACTGATGCAGCCTGGTCTGTGTTCTACTCACCCAATTGCACATGTAATATGGGCTTACAGTTCCTAAGTTATTTGCTTTTCCATTTGGGTATGCAAAATAGGCGAGAATTTCCCAAAATGAGGTGGATGTTAAAAGGTTAACCCACAATTGCTCCCCAGGCGCCGCATAGTGACAGCTCACTGCTCCCAAAGGGGATAGGAGCAGAATTGATCAAGTGAATTTCTCCATTGTGAGATCAATGATTTTCAATTATTCTCCAACAATTTATCCCACAATCCACCATAATCTGCGGGAACATTGATGATGAGTGCAGATGAATTTGTTTTAAGATGATTTAATGCAAGAAGGAGACCTGAACACTGTGATATCAACTCTCTAACAATGAAGCTATTCTGAAATATTCTCCACAGTTTTTAGAGCAGCAGAGCTCCGCTTATTGATATAAATCATACAATAACGATACGTTTATTATGAGTAAATAGAGAGAAGCAGAAAGGAAATTAAACAGAAATATCCTCTTCTGGATGGAATATTTTGTTTTTCACTATTTATTATAATAAATTAAAAGGCTATAACATTTTGAATGATTACTTTAAGATAACATATTTGTGTTTAGGTTTCCTGCACTTTTGAGATGTGATTCATGACCATTCTGGCTTTACTGGTAATTCAACCAGTTTATTTATCAGCAATTTATCTCATAATTCTGATATATAACACGTTTCATGGAATCCTATTAGCAACCTCTGTATCGGCAGGAATCTGAACATGCAGTGAGTCATTTTTTCCCTGCAACAGATGATTCTGTGGTTTAATAGTGGGATCTGTAAACAGATTAGCTCAGCCTGACTTTTGTTAACAACCTCAGGGAAATTGATTCTCGGTTTAATGTGTATAAATTCAATTTCTGGGGAAGTGTTTTTGTCCTTGTGTAATTAAATGGAAGAGTTGTATTTCTGGAATGTGGGCGGAGCCAGGGACTGCTTGCTGAGAGGCAGCAGTGCTACCAAGCCTGCTTTAATATTATTGATACTAAGTGTAATAAATATTGAGCAATAGATCACCTGTTGACAGTTTTTTCATGTACATAAAGCTTGGTTTGTAAAGAGATTTATTCTTAGACAGTAACTACTTACATTTACCCGAAATAGTTTTTAGAAACCACTATAATTTTAGGAATAGTTGTTATTTACTAGTATAATTACTCTTGGATCAAATTTCTGGTCATTTTACCCTCCATGAATAACGTAATCTATTCAGAGATCAGGTGAAGATACAGTAAACTGTGGATATTATTACTTGCAGGTCTTTATCCTTTGATCTGAGTTTTATGGACACAGTGTAGAAAAAACAAACAAACAGATTTTTATATAAAGATGGGTAAAGAAATTAGAAAATAAACATAATAACAGTAGTGGTAAAGTATAAGAATATTTCCATGTTCAGTCCCGTATTACCTCGTGTTAACATTTAGAGGTTTTGGATCAAGGCTTATAGTGGCAGGAGTGGTGGCCCAGTGGTCAGGGCATAGAGCTTGGAAACCTGATGTTCTGAGTAAGGGCCCCACTCCCACAGACTGCCACTCTGGGAGCCTGTGTCAGGATCCCAATTTTTGTGTTCGTCTGTTTGTCTTGTCTTTTGTGTTTCGCCCTTCCACCACCAGGAGGCGCCTGGCTCCGGTTCGCCTCCTCACACACCTGCAAGCTGTTGCCTCATCACCGGACTGCTCTTAAGCTGCTGGTTGCCACTACTTCAACGCCAGAGTGTTTGCCAGTTTGGGGTACTCTATCCAAGCCTTGTTTATGCTGAGTCTAATCTGAGTTTTTGCATTTTGAGTTTTTGTCCTCTAGCCAAGCTGAGATCACATTGAGTTTTACTGAGCGCTTGTTTCTCCCTGAGACTCAACTTTGTTTGTTCTTTGCCTTTTGGCAGGAAGCCTTCCTGCAAACTGGACCTTTTCGGACCGCTTTCTCCCAAGTGGGATTAACTGAGTCTTACACTGAACGACGGATTGCAAACAGGAGGTTTGGATCCAGCCACCTTTGAGCACACTGAGATCACTCTCTGAGTAAGGACGTCGTCTTCACCACGACCAGTTCAAGTACCACAGGAAAACTGAGTTGCAACCAGCGGCTGCATCTTTCCACTCCATCCGAGTTCTGGGTAAACCCTGTTCTGCCCTCCACCGAATCAAACAAACCCTGGAAGACCAACACACAGACTGGAGTCTACGTGTCTCTTCTTCTCTGGAAACGTGAGTGGCAACAAATCCTCTCCTTCAAGATTAACAACTCCAATTCCCCACAGAGCCTGAATCTAACAGTCTGTCTTCCCTTCGTCTTCCAGTTTCCCGGCCGAGCAGAGGTCGGAGGAACTCTGCACCAAACTCAAAATGCTCTTCAATAAAACGCGTTCAAACTTTTACTCTGTGTCTCTCTGTTTGGCTTCACTGCATGTGGGTCCGAGCCTTAGATAAAATCATGACAGCCTGAGCAAAAGACCCTTAACCCCACACTGCTCCCTGGGCCCCCCATGATGGCAGCCCACTGCTCCCCAAGGGTATGGGTTAAATGGTGAGAGTTAATTTCGTTGCTCTGTGCTTGTGACAGTGGAATGACAATAAAAGTTGAAAAAAAGGTCTACTCTGCACCCTAAAGCCTTACACTACAAAACATTCTAAAAATGAATAAAAATGTCTTAAATTAAGTGGAATTACCCTTAATTTGAGCAGGTAAATAAGATGATTTGCCAATGGAATGAGTGTTTTTACTCTTAAATGAGTTAATTAGATAATATACACTTGTAATAAGACAATATAATTTTTTTCTTATTTTAAATGTAAATTATCTTGTTACATTGGCAAAGTGTCTCACTTACCTACTTAAATAAAAATTGCCCTTATTTTATGAAAAAAATTACTTTTTTTGCAGTGTAGAAATGGTTCTGTAGCTCTTTCCAAACTTATGCACAACAACAACTTGTTTCCTGATCTCTTCCTGAATGTGTTTAGGTGACCAATGGCATATTGCTTTCTGGGATTTTTTTAGCCTACTTCATGTTGTCAGACCGGTTCTCTTTACATTATGTTTTGATTCTACATTTGTAAAGTAATTAGGCCTGTTTGTGGCTTTTAAAAATGAGACTTTTTTGTTATGAAATGGATTTAGATTCTGTGTAATTTCTGTGTTATAAATCACATTGTTCCTCCGGTGCACAAACAAAAGGCTCCTTTAACAGATCTGTGGTGTTTCATAAGTTTCTCCTTGAAATTAAACCCAAATAGATTTTTCCTCTAAGCTGATCAGCAGCTTCTCTTTAACTCACCTATAATCCACTAACTCTGTTATCCAACTCTCCTTGCACAAAAACACACCTACTCCTCAGAGTTTGATGTGACCTTAAAGTCCCTCCATGAGGCCTGTGGTTGAGCTCTAACTACTCATGTCCATCCATATCCCCCTTCCTCCTCCACTCATCACCTTATTGGCTCCTGTTGTCTAACCCAGACCCACTGACTCTCTCTCGGTGTGTGTGTGACGAGGCGGCTATAATTGGCTCTCTCAGACTAGCTGGCTAATGAATTATAAAAGCTCCCTTGGCCCAGCTTACCCTCCAGCAGCGCTTACAGAATCATGCCTCCGTGTCATCGCAGCATGTTTTGGGCGGGCTGGGGGCTGCAGTGAGGCAGAGTGCTGGCATCCCAGGTGAAAGTGGACAGGAAGGGCTGTTTCAGGACCAATACGATAAAAACCCAGGTGAGTTTGTTCAGATGGCAGCATACCTGCGGGCATATTGGAGAGATTCCTGCTTAATTATTCATTCTGCTCCTCACTGCTGCTAAAATAGGGAGGAGATTCAAATGAATTTTACAGATGAATAGATTCCAGTAATAATTTACAACAGGATGGTGTGGAAATTAGTTAATCTGCAGTTTCGGAGAAATTCATCCTTCAGCCAGGCATCAATCATTGATCGACAGAGAGCTTGGTTTGAGTCATTAAGAGGTTTTTACTGGACAAATAAATACTTCTAATTTAAACACATAGCAGAGGCTGGACTAACTAGGTTCCAGTAGAGATACGCTTTATGTCAGTAGATTAAAAAATAGATCAATTTCAGCATAAATACAGAAAATAATTTTGTTTTGTTTTAAGTTAGATTTTGTAGTTTTGTTAATGGAATTGACTGGACCTTTAAAAGGAACATTGCGATAATGATCAGTGGTTAAACCTCTACCCTGAATGCAAAGCCAGCCTTAGCTGGATTTTATTATTAATAACATGGATCGTCATCGGTCTCATCAGAGAAAGGAAGAAAGAGTTACTGCTTCTGCTCTGGAGCATAGAGGTTCATGTTTTAAAGGACTAAAGGCCAGTGGTGTCAAAAGTACACACATTTGTTACTTAGGTAGAAGTATAGATACTGCAGTTTAAAAACACTCTGGTAAAACTTGAAGTATCAACTTGATCTCTTGATGAAAAAAGTATGTGCTCCAAAAACTACTTAAAGTATAAAAGTATAAAGTATAAAAACGGCCAGATGCCACTATATGAATTGAAAGCTAAATTTTTCGACTATTTCTAAAAATTCTTTTAGATAGAGCCAAGGATGAGGGAGGTCTTGTTGGTCTCCATCTCCCGATACGCTCTCGCCTGTGTTCCACTTTTCAGACATTTCAACATCTTTTTCTGAATCCAACATTGTAGCATGGCATAGACAATACACGTTTGCAGTTTGAAGAACACCTGCTTGCTTCTGATGATTTCCTTTAGCTAACCAATGAGTGTTTGCGTTATAAGACTCATCCAATTACACTAGTTTTCACTAGAGGAGCCAACTATCTATGCATTGGATAGAGCACATGACGTGAAATAAATATTTATAAACATTAAACTTAAGCCAAGAGTAACGACTAGCGTTTGTTTTAAAAATGTAAGGAATAGAAACTACAGATACCTGTTTGAAAATGTAATGAGTAGAAGTCAGAAGTAGGACGAAAAATAAGTAATGGAGTAAAGTATAGATACCTAAAAAGTTTACTCTGCTAAAGGGTAATTTATACTCAGAAACCAGGTCGTCCGCGTGTGTGTCACAGTTAATGCAGATATGCCCTTCCGCAGACCTCTCCAAAATTGTACGTGACCACAGACAGTGCCGCAGACGGGAGGCCTCTGATTGGTCAAATCTACATCCGCTCTACTCTATGCATAATTCCTGTTTGGTACCTTACTGGCTTGCTTTATTTGTATGACCGCCATTGTGGAAAACGACTCGTGAAGATGGACCAGCTAGAAGAGCGAGGTGCGCCAGAACGCTGGGACCCTTTTCCCACCTGGATCCCCGCTCTTTTTCGCCCTCATGTCTCTCCATTGTCGCACAAACTTGCCCCCACTTCCTCTTCGCCTCAACCATATCTAGACCCACAGCTAGTTCCTGATTGGCCCTCTGGCGTTGTGGCGTGGAAAAACATAGTGCAGATCACGCTTCAATATTGGGCATAAATCAGAATGACTGCGACAAGCTCACTGCGAGACACTGCTGCGAGATGATAACCAGCCCTTAAGGTGGAAAGACCTTTACTAAGCACTGCTTGGTCCATTTTCCATTGCAGTCTAGTACCATCCTTGGAGTGGAGTTGTGGCCTAGTGGTTAGGGCATTGCGCTTAGATCCCAGAGGTTTTGAGTTCAAACCCCACCCACTGCCATTCTGGGTCCCTTCCGCAGACCTCTCCAAAATTGTACGTGACCACAGACAGTGCCGCAGACGGGAGGCCTCTGATTGGTCAAATCTACATCCGCTCTACTCTATACATAATTCCTGTTTGGTACCTTACTGGCTTGCTTTATTTGTATGACCGCCATTGTGGGAAACGACTCGTGAAGATGGACCAGCTAGAAGAGCGAGGTGCGCCAGAACGCTGGGACCCTTTTCCCACCTGGATCCCCGCTCTTTTTCGCCCTCATGTCTCTCCATTGTCGCACAAACTTGCCCCCACTTCCTCTTCGCCTCAACCATATCTAGACCCACAGCTAGTTCCTGATTGGCCCTCTGGCGTTGTGGTGTGGAAAAACATAGTGCAGACCACGCTTCAATATTGGGCATAAATCAGAATGACTGCGACAAGCTCACTGCGAGACACTGCTGCGAGATGATAACCAGCCCTTAAGGTGGAAAGACCTTTACTAAGCACTGCTTGGTCCATTTTCCATTGCAGTCTAGTACCATCCTTGGAGTGGAGTTGTGGCCTAGTGGTTAGGGCATTGCGCTTAGATCCCAGAGGTTTTGAGTTCAAACCCCACCCACTGCCATTCTGGGTCCCTGAGCAAAGACCATGCAATGCATAGAGTGAATTTCGTTGCTTTGACAGTGTAATAACAATAAAATTGAATTCTATTCTATCCAAACAGGCTCAGAGAATATAAACAGAGACAGAGAGGTAGGGGAGGTGTAGGGTGGTCTTGGAGAAGGGTACAAGCTGTGTGAGAGCAAGCTAATGCTAGCCTGTGCAATGGGAAAAATCTCCTATTAATTCCCCTTTACATATATTGGATTATCAATGGTGAGCTTCATACATTCAGGCCTCAGAGCTGCAAGGCCACAAAGTGAGAGGAGTTGCTTGGTACAAGAAATACTTCTTCCCATAAAAAACCTGGTACTTTCTTAAGGTTTATACATAACATGTTGCTGTTAACCATAGTGTCTGTAATTTGTTTTGGGTTCTGACAACTTTTACAGCTTCTCCACTATTGTAAGTAAGTGAGGAAAACAGTGTCTAGGTCTAAGTCTTGTTCTCGTTTTAGTTTGCAAAGTAAAATAGAATCCGGTTGAGTGAAATCCATCTCCTCCTATTTAACTGGACTATATAGATGAACATCTTTTCCTACAAGACCTGCTAAAGGGGTGGTATGATTGATATGCCCGTTGGACAACAGTGTAATAGATTATGATGAGAGTTTATCGCCTCCAACCCAATCAGTGACTCACAGAGATTACAGATCTACTCAGTGTGGTTGGATCTGCATCCAAGTAGGCAAAAAGATAGTAAAAGTTGTTTGCAACCATGAATGAAAATGCCTAAAAGGGCAGAACAGCTGTGCCAAAACAAGCCAAGTGGGAATAATGGAAAAATTCCTTTAGAGAAGCCGCCGTTCCTGCCAAAAAACCTGGAACTGGTTATCAGATCATCTATAAACCACCTAAACTCCATCATTCTCATCAGAGAAGGATTCTTCAGAGGAAGAAAACGTCTCAGACAGCTCAAAATCTTACAATGAGTGGACCTCCCAGTAGATTCAACCAAATGTCAGCGCATGAGGTGCAAGAAAAAAACAAAACAATGTTAGCAAGCAGATTTAAGGTTAAAGGTTCACAGCAGGGAAAACAGAAACACATTGAACTGGTATGGCTGTATGCAAGCGCATGGGACAGTTTCCTTTCTGAGAGAAGAATACTGCATGAGCTGTAAAGCACGGTAGTGGAGGGTTGATGATCCGGGCCACTTGCAGTTACCAAGTAGATCATAATCTCTGGCAGCCATGTCTGTTTTAGTCAAAGTCTTAGGCTGTTTCTGAATTCACAAGAATACGTGTAAGGACTGGTGTCCTCGCCAAGTATGTAATTGAGAAGAACACAGGAAAATGTGGACTCTGGGAGAACGGGAGCATGCAGAATAAATATGGGTCAACTGGAACAGACGCGTACTGATGACATCATCACACGGTTTGCTCGTCTGGAGCTGCATTTCACCTCCTGTTATTAATGGTCTCTAGACAGCAGTCAATCTGATGCATGCTGGGTAAAGAGGGAGCGGCGAGAACAACATCCGGGGACTTTGTTCGTTCTTTGTCTTGTGTTCTTGTGAATTGGAATAGTACTAGGGCTGAGGCTGGCGATGTTTCACGAGCACATGAGAGCGCACAAGTACGCAGATTGAGAAACGGCTGTAGTCCTTTGGATTAGAATGCCTATTAGTTTAGCCTTTTTCATACATGATGGTTTAGTCGATAAAAAATCTAAAAGGTTAAGTTTAGTTTGAGTTAGCTTCGATAAGATAAAGCAAATTGTTTATTTTCTATCTGTATATGAAAAACTCTTGTAAATGTCAAAAAGTGAATAAAAATAATTAAACATATCATATCTTATAAAACATGTGAATATAAAATGCTAGTTAATGTGTTTAAACACATTGGTTTCACTAAACACAACCATGTTAAGGTGGTAAAATGCTTTTAGCGGTCAAAAAAGCACAAAAAAAGTGAAACTGTAAACAAAATGTAAATGTATGCAAACTGCTGATTGGTTTCTCATTTTTTTTGTTTTCAACAATTTGACTAGTTTTCTTAGCTATTGAAATGTCAACATTTAGCAAAGATGATCAAAGCATCTTTTGTTCCTTGGAGCTAAAAGCCAAAAAAAACAAAAGAAGAAATGCACGTTTCCCTCCTCATCATTTTCAATTCATGAACTTCTATCCTCATTCAGTTTCCCTCTCACTCACTTTGTTTGCATTCACAAAAAGTCTATGATTAAATTGAAATCTATTGTGACTTAGTTTGTTTCATTTATATAGACACAAAAATAATTTAAACGAACAGATGGGCACACAGTCATTGATTATAAACACGTCTAAACTTGCTGCTGATGTTACAGTTAGACACAAAGGAAACAGCAACAGGTTTGAAATATTTCCCTCAATATTCTACCCTGGCAGAAGGCTTACACTAAACCTTTTTCATATAGACTGACAAGGTCAAATTATTATACTGTCTCCTTATTTTTAACAATAATGATGAAATGATTTAAATTAGCTCACTGGAAAAAATCGAAATCTAGATAAGTAATTTTTTCTGAAAATAAGTGCATATTCTTCAATTGAGGAGGAAAAAGAGACATCTTGCCTATGGAACAAAAAAATTTACACAATTGCATTGTCTTATTTCTTGTGCATATTATCTAATGATCTTATCTTAAGAGTAAAAATATTAATTCCCCTGGTAAACTATCTCATTTACCTACTTAAATTAAGGGTAAATACCCTTAATTTAAGAAATTTTTACTTGTTTCCAGTGCTTTGTTTGTCATTATTATTAATATCCAGTCAAGCTAAACTGAGAATCGACATAAACCAGATGAAATCTTGCAGCTTTTTCTCTGTGGTGACACCAGTGGTATCAAAAGTACACACATTTGTTACTTAAGTAGAAGTATAGATACTGCAGTTTAAAAACACTCTGGTAAAAGTATTTACTCAAGTGAAAAAGTATGTGCTCCAAAAACTACTTAAGGTATAAAAGAATAAAGTAACCTTTAAAAAAGCAGCCAGATGCCACTATATGAATTGAAAGCTCAATTTGTCGACTATTTCTAAAAATTCTTTGAGATGGGGCCAATAATGAGGGAGGTCTTGTTGGTCTCCATCTCCCGATACGCTCTGGCCTGTGTCCGACCTTTCAGACATTTCAACATCTTTTTCTGAATCCGACATTGTAGCATGGCTTAGACAATTCACATTTGCACTTTAAAGGACTCCTGCTTGCTTCTGAGGATTTCCTTTAGCTAACCAACCAACTCATCCAATGACACTAGTTTTCACTAGATGTGGATGGTGCAAATCATCTGCATTGGATGGTGAACATGATGTAAAATAAATATTTAGAAACATCAAACCGAAGCCAAAAGTAACAAGTAACATTTTTGTAAGGAATCGAAAGAACAGATACTTGTGTGAAAATGTAATGAATAAAAGTCAGAAGTAGGAAGAAAAAGTAGTAATGGAGTAAAGTATAGATACCTAAAAAGTGTAATTAAGTACAGTAACAAAGTAGGGCTGCAAGATGTAGAAAAAAAGCTTATCGATAAAAAAAAATGCATATCGATAGATAATTATTGACAAGATTTCAAACCATATTTTATGTGCAGCTCTGCCTGGACATTTTATGATATTGCTAAATGATTTAATTGTGATAAAGAACACAAAAACAGACTTCCAATTAAATCTTTATTTAGCCAAATTTTTTAACCATAACAGAATTGTTTTAAAGAAAAATAACTTAGGAGACCTGAGTTATGTTATTAAATACTGACAGCGCTGTGTTTGAGAAAAACTTTCGGCCCGGAACTTCGTATCGAGGATCCAGAGTGGCGAACAGCTGTTTGAACTCAGGTTTCTCAACAGCAAACAACGGCGGCATATCTTTGCTATGAAGCATGTTACAGCATGAGTAATGTCCTTGTGCCGCTTGGACGCTTTGTCGTATTTATCACAAACCAGGAAGCCCAATTTAGCTTGCGAGTCGCTTGCTTTATTTGGGCAGAAATTCCTGAACATTCCTTGGAGGACGATGCAGAGCCCCACCGGGGCAAACACAGCTCGTACTCCTGCGGGTGTGAGCGGCTGAGATGATAAAATAAGTTGGTAGTGTTATCAGACTTCGTTCTCACTGGTTCCCTACAAATTTTACAGATGACTGTGGTTTGTTTTATGTCCGACTTGCCATAACCGAAATACTGCCAAACTGGCAAACTACAAAAACCCTTCTTTGGAACAATTTCCTCCGCCTCTCCTTGCTGCGACATCTTCATGTGCTCTGTGTTGTGGTTTGAGAGGGCGGCGCTTTGTGACGGCGTGCCTGGGTCCGCGATTGTGATTGGTTGGGAGGAAGTAGTGACTAGCATAAACCTACATGATAGGCTACAATGAGAAGGAAGGAAAACTGCGTTTCTTTATCAAACTTTTATCGACTCTCTTTTTTCTATTGCGCCACACGTCTATCGATCGATACATATCGTCACACCTCTGGGTGACCCAGACCACAGTCTCACAGGTGGCTCCTGCTCTACAGGAATCTGAAATGTGATTTAATGTCTCAGATTGGATTCCTGCAGAGGTTTTTGATTCAGACAGATGAGTTCAGTCACTGTTTTATGTTCAGAGTCTGAATCAATGCTCTGCTGCTTTAATCAAACATAGAATTACAAGCTTAACTTCAGACAAAATTAGAAAATATTGGAAAATTTCACCAAATGCGGCAATCAGATCAGTTACCTGATCCAGCAAAGAATCGTCTCAAAAAAAACCCAACAGCAAACGGTAAGGGTCAGTTATTGAAACATGACCCTTTGGTCCTGATGACGGTGATTAAATTCCCCCCTTGTGGTCTTGAGTATTTCTATTACGCTGCACTATTGTCCAACTTTTCTTGACTTGAAGTTTTTTTTGTTACTTGCATAATTTTTCCTGTGTGCTTTGTGTCTTTTTTCGTCTATTTTGTCAATATGCAAGACTTTTTGAATCTGCTGTGTCATCATGCATATAAAACACAAAACCCAGTGAGCTAATGACCGACCCACGCAGTTCGCCACATAATATGGAGCAGCTGATTTTTATTATCTTGTTTTCATAAGTTCTGCTACAGTAAACCAACTACTTTCCTCCCATAACCATGACTCTTTGCACTGATCCAAAGCATAAACACATGAGCAAAGAACCACAAGAGATAAACGGAACTGTTTTCCTGTTTTCATTGCAGAATGAAGCCCAGATGCCTCCTTTCCACCGTGGACAGACTTCCAACCATCAGTGAGCTGCGGGAGAGCGACTTAGACGAAGCAGACCCAGAATGTTCCTCTCACACCATGGAGGAGTACTTGGACTCAATCAAAGAGCTCTCCCAGCCGGCCTGTTACCCGCTGCATGGCCCCCTAAGAGGCCACCTCCGCTGGAGGGTTCGCCCGGGCCCCGCAGTCACGCCCATGGCTGCTTCCTTATTCCTGAACGCCTCCAGGAGCCAAGTGCTCTGGCTCCCCGTCGACCCCTCAGATGTGTTCCTCACCTTAGCAGCTCCGCCCAGCTGTAAGCCGTCAGTGCGCGTGAAACAGAACCTGCTGGACACGCTGATGTCCCCGTCCCTGTTTGCAGGCCTGGTGTGAAGTTAGAAGAAGAGCTGGAATCCCCTGGAGAACAGAAACTATCTACATGTTCAATGGATTCTCTTTGAAGCTTGAAACAAATGCAACACATGAAACAAAAGATGAAAAGAGGACATGAAGAAGAGAGCAAACAGTTGCAGAGCACCAACTAAATGGCTCCGCAGGGGTCCACAGCAGCCAGAGGGGCCCCCAAACAAACTAGGTTTAATTATTTAGAGATACGCAGCATGGTTTCTGGTTTCTGTTCAACCTAGCAGAGCGTTTCAGCTAAAATCGAAGCCGTCTGCAGCTCAGTCCTGGTGTGACACACCTTGTAGTTCCAAACACTTGATTTTCCCTTTTGATTCTTTGCAAAAGATAAACTATGCTGGTTTTAGTTTCATGGTGAAGATGCATTTTTTATTTTGATGAGTGTCAGAAATTAGGACCAGATCTCTACAAAAAAAGTTTGAGCCTCAGCAGTGTTCATCACAAAGTCCCACAATAAGCGAAACTGTTTTATAATAATGTTTATACTCTAACTACTGTTTAAACAAAAAATAAAACAGATGTTATGTTAATTTCATGGCTTCTTTTGGATATTCTTTCAGGTGTTTGGATGTTATGTGAGTCAGATATTTTTATATCTCAAATGAAAATTCAATTAACACTACTTTTTATTGTTGAAATGCAATATTAAACACTCAGCGATCGGTCACCCTGTTTGCTGTTTTTTTTTTTAATAGGGTTTGGTGACCGATGGATTTATATCAAGGAAATATTAAACACATTTCTTTGGAATTTAGTTTTTCTATTGTAAAATCTAGTTAGCAATTTGTAAAAAAAATAACAATTTAAATAACAATGCAAATCAGTCAGTGCAGGTTTCACTATAGCTTCATGGAGACAGTAATGAGCAAGAAATAAATGTTTCTGAGTCAAAAAAGAAAAGGAATAATATTACGATTTAGTAATTTATTCTGCCTTTATCTGGAGGATGGATGGATGGATGGATGGATGGATGGACGGACGGACGGACGGACGGATGGATGGACGGATGGATGGATGGATGGATGGTGGATGGATAGATGGATGGATGGATGGATGGATGGACGGACGGATGGATGGATGGATAGATGGATGGATGGATGGATGGACGGTGGATGGATGGATGGATGGACGGTGGATGGATGGACCGACGGATCGATGGATGGATGGATGGATGGACGGTGGATGGATGGATGGATGGACGGTGGATGGATGGACCGACGGATCGATGGATGGATGGATGGACAGACGGATGGATGGATGGACGGATGGATGGATGGACGGACGGGTGGATGGATGGACGGATGGATGGACGGACGGATCGATGGATGGATGGATGGACAGATGGATGGACGGACGGATGGATGGATGGACGGACGGATGGATGGATGGATGGACGGATGGATGGACGGACAGATCGATGGATGGATGGACGGACAGATGGATGGACGGACGGATGGATGGACGGACGGGTGGATGGATGGATGGATGGATGGACGGATGGATGGATGGACGGATGGATGGATGGACGGACGGACGGATGGGTGGATGGATGGACGGATGGATGGATGGATGGATGGATGGACAGACGGATGGATGGATGGACGGATGGACGGACAGATGGATGGACGGATGGATGGATGGATGGATGGATGGACGGACAGATAGATTGACGGATGGATGGATGGATGGGTGGATGGATGGATGAATGGACGGACGGGTGGATGGATGGATGGATGGACGGACGGACAGACGGACGGATGGGTGGATGGATGGATGGTGGATGGATGGATGGACGGAAGGATGGACAGAAGGACAGATGGATGCATGTTTTGTGCCACCTTGTGATTGAGAGCTGAGACCTCAGGGTTGTTGAGTGCAGAAGTCTAACTTTACTTTACACCTCACATCTTTTACAGTCAACCGGACCACAAAATGTGGATTTAATTTAATGCATCTATCCTCTGTATCTGCTGACCTTCCTCTATGCTCCCTCCAAGGTGAGCCAGATTTTATATCCCATTGTACTCCTGCTCCCAACCAGCTGAATCATTTACTGGACTGGATGTGAACCAAAGCAGCTAATTTCTTCTATATGCTTCACTTGGTGCTTCTCTGTTATAAGTTGTGCCAATTCAGAGCTCTATCTCTTAGATTACCTTGTGCACCGGCACGTGTTTCAGTCCAACTTCAGAATCGATAAAAAGACTTTCAACTTGCAAAGAATTAGTCAGAGTGCAAAGAAAAAACATTTTTGTTTGTGTTTAAACTTCAGCAGGAACGTACTGTTATTCTCCTAAATTGTGAAATCAGTGTTATTCTTTTCTAGAACAGTTCATGGGACTCAAACGAAAGAGCAGGCAAAAAAAAAAAAAACGGTTTGCAGATGCAGAAACTTCTCACAGGTTTGGACATGCACCTCTGCAGACAGAGGTTACTGACTTTAGGGAACATTAGGAATGACCTTTTGGGTTTCTGTTGCTTAGTTTGGCTGAAATATAAAAAAAATCCACCACGTTTTATTTGGACAACATCAGTTTGAAATGTAAGCCATGACTATTATTGTTTATCTTCAAATCAACAGAGACAAAAAGTCCAGTTCATCCTCAGTTCATGCATCAAGCGCAGATAATCAAAATAGTTTATTTGTTGAAGGTTGCTTTAGACGCGCTGCAATCAGGCATATATAAAGATTTCTCTGACATTCAATCATGACATTTAATATCGAAGCTCTTCATTATTCGTCAGTAGCTTTTAGGCTAAATATACAACCCTCTACTTTTAGTTTCTTTTTCCCTGAAGTCACATTACAGAGAAAAAAAAATCTGGGTTGGGTGTTGGCAAGCTCTTCTGAGTTCCTTCCAAGAAACATTTGGTATGAGACAGAAGGACTCCCTGGAGATATTTCCACAGAACGGGCTCTTAATCTGGCTGACCCTGAGACAGCTCGCACACATTGTGCAACTCTGCATACAGATGTGAGCGCACAGGGAGGCCCGAGAACAGAGCTGCAGCACAGCTTTGCAGCTGTAAGGATGTGCAATAATAGTCTAAAAATTAATTGGACCAATGTATCATTAGTAAGTTAATGCCACAGCGATAAGAAGAGACTCACGATGCAGAACTTATTAGATTGTGCAACACTTATGCAACTTTGCTGCTTCAGCAGAGTGAAAAAATTGGATACATAGGATGTGTTTTAAATTAAATCCACAGCAAGTTGTAGATTCATCTATTCTCCAAACCTCATTAAATGAAAGGGGTAAGTTACTGTGAGCAGCCTGGCTTACTGCAGAGAGCCCGAGGACAGAAATAAAGCAGATTCACTGTAATCAAGTCCGTCTGGAATGATCTGAAGACGCGAGTGCTGCATGCCTCTACACATCAAACACAGTTAAAGAAAGCAGTAGGTAATGAGAGCGGTGCATCAGGGGCTACACGACGAGAATCATGCAGCGGAGTGATGACATCGACAGCTCCAGTTGAGGCATGCACGTGTTCACAGAGGAGGAACCACAAACAGTTGCAGTTGGCATGATTTTACTTTACAGCACAAAGAGCTGAACAGTTCAGGTTCAATCAGCATGACTGTGGACATATCTCTCAAATCAGGGCAAAACAAACCTGCACTGTAACCTTTAACAGTAGAATATGTTTTAACATGGGTTGATTTTTATTGCTTGTGTCATATTTGAACATGCTGATGGAGGAAAGGTAAAAGACTTTGGATTACAGCAAATGCAGTGCAGCTGCTCAGAGATCAGTTTTACCAGCCTGTCCTAGAACTGACACTTTAGACACAGGAAATCAATCATGCAGGCATTTAAAAAAAACCCAAGAATAATGTTAGTTTGTCTTTGCAATTGTCATTCTATCATAATTTGTCTCTTGCATTTAATGCTACCCTGAAGGAGCAGATTGCATCTCTCAGTGAACATCCTTCATCTACGGGTCTTGACCAGGGACCCAGATTAAAAGTGTATGAGGTTCAAAGCTGGAACTTGCAACAGCTGCAGCTGAGAAAACTCTCAGCTGCAGCCTCTAAGCTAGTACTCCCCATGTGACAAAGCAGGTCTATTGAAGGAGTGTATGTTGCACTGTAACCTTGCATCAAGAAGGTTCTGGGTTCCACTCCCGGCCTAGGGATTTCTGCATGGAGTTTACATATTGTCCCCATTCATTCGCCCTGGGTACTCTCCCTTCCTTCCACGCCCCAAAACATGAATGTTAGCATAAATTGTCATTAGGTCTCAGTGTGTGTGTATGTGTGCATGGTTGTATGTCTCCGTGTTTGCCCTGCGACACACTGGCAATCTTTCCAGCATGTACCCTGTCTCTTGCCCATAGGCTGCCGAAGAAAGGCACGGATGGTAGGACCTGTGACAGAATAAGCGGGAAAAGGTGGTGTCATTTGGATTGTACCATGTTTAATATTCACAGGCCTATCCAACATTTATTTTACACTGCAAAATCGCATGCATTAAATATCCTGTGTTGGTGTTATATACTGAAAGTACAGTTTTAATGTGATATTTGTTTAGTCTAATTCCACTATAAGACTAAACAAAGTCAAAGTTAGTTCCTCCAAAGGGCTGGAGTTAATCCCAAGAGATAAATCAAGCCACCCTGTTTTGTTGTTTTTAATTAACCTTTCCAACTTATCTGTGAACTCTGATCTCTTAAAACACCTGTGCTAGTTAAAACATTAGTGGGTTTATGTTATTTTGTAAGCCTGGTAGTGCACCCTAGATTCTGTCATCATGCCCCAGGGCAGCTGTGGCTATGATGTATCAGACAGAATGAGATTATTAATTTCCACTGTTATGCTGATGATACTCAGCTAGGTTTGTCCATAAGACCTGGTGTTAGTACAGGTGATAATGTCAACCGTTGACACTATATACCAGTGTTAGGTAGATTCAACACTGTTGTGTTGAATTAAAGCTACTGTATTAAAGCTATTGAGAGTGTTACTCTAACTTCTAAATTTAAATAATTGAACATCTAACTTTGTGAAAAAGCTATTATAAATTACATAGCTATTTTCAAACAGTACATATCTATCAAACCCATGAAATCTAATATAATGTAGGAAAATTTCTAATTACAGAAAAATATATTTTTACATGATCTCAGCTATAATGCCTGGTCTGATTACTCATTTCACATACCTGCTTAGCTCCGCCCAGTTCTCATTTCCTTACCACAGAGCCTGGATTCCCTTGTCCAGCCTGTCAGCCACACTGTGTACTGTACCCGGGGGGGGGGGGGGGGGGGGGGGGGGGGGGAGGGGGGGGGGGGGCAGTTGCCTATGAATATGAAACTCTGTTTACATGTATGGTTAATACAACTATTCCTTATTTCTGCATATTAATTATGTTTTTGATAAAAAATCATTTTGCTAAAATGCCATCAGAATGCTGATAATATTAAGCGAGTCTCAATTCAGAGGGCCCCTTGCCTGTTTTTGCCTAGGATCCCAAATTTCTTAAATCTGCCCCTGACTGTACCTGGAACTGTGACTGAACTTCATCCTGGATTGCTCTGTGGCACATCACCGGATAGCTGGCCTTCTGGCTTTGACAACCGACCACGTCACCAACTTCGTCTTCAGACTCCTGATTATTCTGCCTACATTTGCTAAGCTCTGACCTCCTGAAAGTCCTCTGACCTCCGATACATCTGCGTCTGGCATGCCGAATTGGCAGCCAGCTGGCTGGAACAATCCTCTATCTCTGGAATTGGACTGAATTATAAGACCAGGTTAGCCACTTACATGTTCGTGATCATTCACTCCCGGAAAGATGTGGTCACTAACCTTCTTTCTCCTCCCGCAGAGGTTCTGGCCATAGATGTCCCTTACTCTGATCCTGTTATCAATAAACGTTCTAAAAAATCTGTTTGTCCGCCTTGAGTATCGGGTCCTTCTATTCTGAGCCTGACACATTTTCATATGGAGTGTCATTGTTTAAAACTTCATTAAACACATATCCTGTGTCTGATGCTTCAGCTACTTGGGCTGTTTTGGACAGTTTTATTATTTACCTGATTCTCACTGCAGTGTGGTTTTAGGCTAAGTGTCTGAGTTGGAGGAATTAGCAGTCCAACAGGAAGACATCCTGATAGAATGTATACCCTAAGCATTGTTTACTGCACTTCAGTTTCACTTAAAGGTGGGGTATGTGATGTTTTCTGGAGCATGTTTTTACCATACTGATTGAAAACCTCCTCACGAGCCCATTGCGCCAACTGAGATAGAATGTTTGGAAAAAAAACGAAATCTTTTAGTCCAGTGTAGAGGGCGTAGTCAGAGGAAAACGCAAACCAATAGAAGTAACTATCATCCCTACTTCTACTGGCACGCCCATCAACCGTCAGCTCTGAGCTCTCCCCACCCCTCCCCCCTGCGCGTTCACAGACTCGTGACACCCCCCCCCCCCCCCCCCAAGTGCCGCTGAAGGGAGGACCTGTTCGAATTTACAGACAGAACTCTTGTGGTCTCCTTATTTTCAAGGACTTCGAAGGGTCCAGTCTAGGTAGACCGCGTCCTTGGAGGATGCAGCCCAGGTTTTTGAACAGAGCCTCTGATTAAGAACAGGGCTGCCTGCACTGACGCGGCTCAGGGATTACGTCACACGGAGCGTCGTGCGCAGTGAAATCAGGACATTTCCTCACTTTCTAAAAAAAACCCGGGACGCCCGGGACAGGACGTGAAATACGGATATGTCCCGGGAAATACGGACGTTTGGTCACCCTAATCAATACTTCTTGAAATGACAACCATGACAACTTGTTTACGACCATATTGAATTGTTCAACACTCTTACCGTACTAGGAGAAGACGACGCCATCATGGAAGTTAGCCTGTTATGTTGTGGTTAGCTAGTAATAGACATGAGCTTCTCGCCTCATCCCGAGTCACGTGCACTCGCGAGGTCTCGGCCTGTTTCTTTCTCGTTCTCGGGAACATCCGAACATTCTCGACTGACAGCAGGCGCGTTCATGTAATTTGGAGGCGTGGTTTCGTGGGGTGGGCTGAAGGTGTGTATTTTCAAAAATGTAGCTGGCAGGAACCGTTTATCCAGGATCATATACCCCACCTTTAACTAATTGAGGAAGAAGTCAATTTTCACTTTTCTGGACGGAGGAACAATAAAAATGTAATTCTCCACTGTTCAGTTAGTTTCATCATATGAAACAGATTCCAAATGAATAAAAATAAACAGTTGATAAAGTTACATTTGACATTTTTTTTTAAAGTTCTTTGCATCTAAGTTAAAAGATGCAAAGAACATTCTTTCCAGAACGTGTAGGAAACACATCCGATAACTCTTTAGAAAAGTAAGAGAAGGAAAATAAAAAAAAGGCTCAGCTCTCCCTGCAGAAGCTGCACTAATTTAGGGGAGGATCAAATTCCCTTAGGAGACCTACCTACAAAAGCGATGCAGCCGGACGAAGGCTCTCGTCCACTGGCAGTGTTGATTAATCATGTTGACCGGGTACCGTACTTTGCATTATATAATCCCATAGCCAGTGTTTATGGGAGCCGACTGGTCATTTTCTTAATCAACTGTAAACTTAGACAACTTTTGTTGTCATTTTGTATACTCATAGTGTATACAAAACGAAATTTCATTTTGTACAGCTTTCAGACAGTAAAACAGCAGCAACTTAGCAATGAAATGTCCCAGCTGCTGTGCAAACATATTGCTGCGCACACAATTCTGACTCGCTGGTATTAGGCAGCTTCTATTTTCCGGTCAGTGGACTGGACATCAAAATTGCGAATTGAAAATAAAAAATAAAAATTTGAATGATCAAGGAGAATCCAAGAGAGTTGAAGCCGTTTCAGATTGATGATTGATTTTCAATGCCCAGCCCTAGGGACAGAGTGGTTGCTAACTTCGATATTGATTGCTGCACATATGTGGCTGCATTGTGCTGCAAATCAAGTCCCTTTTAATGTCTTTTAATGCTATAAATCAGTGGTGCTCAAGTCCAGTCCTCAAGAGCTACTATCCTGCAACTTTTTGATGCACCCCATTTTAAACACCTGAATCAAATTATAACCACGCCTCTGCTGGGCTAATTGAGGGTATTGAGCCTTTCGATTCAGGTGTGTTAGAGAGGAGATGCATCACTAGCTTCTGGCTCTGTGTTCAGGGTGTCACACAGTTCCCTGGCAGATGCCTTGGCAGCTGCAAACCCAGACTTTCTGGACAGGGAGCATACCTGGATGGACCATAGGGAGAACCGGGAGTATTCCTGAAGCGCCGGCCTGGGATTGGCCTGCTGGCCTGCATCTCCCTCTCTCTCTTTTTTGTTTTTTAAAGTCTTCTGGGGCAGCGACAGTGTGCCTGTAATAGAGGCAGGCCAGGCCACTTAGGCCAGTGGCATGTGAGGCGGGAAAGACCATTGGTTTATTTCAATTAACACCCGCCACAACAGTCTGTATCAACCACACAGACGGCTGCATGTGGAGGAAGAGGTGTGTAACCTTTTATGTGGCGCCAGCTGCTGTTGTGATACGTGTTTTTGGCGAGCGGTGCAAGTGAGGATAAGAAGCAATTGACTCATTCAACGAACGTGGCAAAAAGAAGAGGAAAGACGATGCAGAGAAGGAGAGAGACAAAAAAGAAAGGTGCTGGAGGAGGTGCAACCTATGGATCAGAGACCGCAAAGGTCAGTGAAAGGAAGAACACTGTTAGCATATGTTTGCTAGTCAAAGGTGTTGATGGTGATGACATCACTTCTGCTGGTGCTTCAGGAGAAGTAGAGCATTTGGGAGAAGCAGTTACAGAACCATTACTACAGTAGAGCAACAACATGAACTAAAACTCAGTATAAGATAAAATAACTTTTTGGTTGATAAAAGCTTGTTTAATTTTTCAGTTGGGCCCTCAGAAAGCAAAACATTTCAATTTACTACTGTACCTAAGGAATCAATCATGTCAGTCAACCAGGGTGGCCTGGTTACATGACTGACTCCTGGCCTGAACAAATCTCCCACTCCAGCCCTGACAGCTAGGGAAGAAGTTTTTTGTACTTTCATTAAGTTTGAAAGCAATGTAAAGTTATACTGAAATAGAATAAAGCAGCTCGCTCATCCTCTTTATTCAGAATGTCAAACCAAACAACTAAGCCCGTCAAACACCTGCTACTTTAGCGGTTTTTCCACAATTTAACCTTACAGAAAGCATCCTGGATTTTCTTTTGCTTGATGTCTGGCAGCAGTGGTTAGATGAAGTCTGTTCTCTCACCTAACATCACTCACAGACTTCAGTGTCACCTTGGAATGCTCAGGGAAGATGTTCTATCACTGTGAGGCTCCTAAGAAAAAGCTTCAGCATATAGCCAAAAGAACATACGGCATCCTTGGAGCGCTTTACTGAATGTGCTATTGCAAGATTCATGCTATGTTCTCCATAAGGGAAATATGGGCCTCTTTGCTTTATTTCACCAGTCTTTCTTGCACACCTTGGGTCTTCCCTATCATTATTTTTACCGTGTTGACATAGGCCTGTCCTCTGCAATTTCCAAATGGAACCTGCAGCTCTTCACATTTATCCAGGATGACATTTGATAGGCTAAGGCCAGTAGTTTTCTCAACTACAGCATATCCACAGAAATATTCATTAACTTTTGGCTCGGGCTTCAATAACACTGCACAGTATGACTGACATCAATTTCTTGTGACTTGCATCTGGGATGCTGTCAAGGATAACATTATTTTGCCTCTTGCACACAGGAGACAATCATTTGTTTAACTGTCAGCAATTATCTGTATCTTTTTTCATTGTATATGTATTATCTGGCCAGTATGCTCCCATATTTTATTCTGTCACGAACAAGTTCAACGGCTGCTTCAGGGTGAGCCTCTCTCGGATTCCGGGGAGGTCGGGGACATGAAGTCTATGTGGATGATTATTTTCTTGGCCTCTCTGTCCACTGCTGCGGCCATAAGTTTTGCAGTGCCTGATGTGTCAGCAATCCCCAAACAGGCGGAGGTCTGAAGCTGTAAAGGATGTTGTCGAGCTGAAGAAGGAGTCCTATTGAGCCTGGTTGGCTTGTCTGACTCCTGACGCAGCAAGCAAGAGCAATAAGGCCAAGCATGCTGCCCAGGTGGTTGCAGAGACAGCCATCAGCCTCAAAGTGATTATTGCAAACTGACCAGCACCTCCAGAGATGGAAGTGCTTTGCTCACACTGTTTTTCATGGGGCAGGGAGGAGCTAAACTTGAGTAAGGACATCGTTAGATTTTTGTAGGAATACTTTAGGGATCCCCTCAACTGAGATGACACATCTCTCCTGAGAAAAGAAGAGACTGGGTCTTTGGAGCCAGAGTAGGAGCCAGGCTAATACCCCTGGACTGTCAGAACTGGATGGTGGTTCCCCCGATTGATCCTCATGTTTTTCAACTTTGGGCTTCCATGCCACTCTGCACATAGGAAAATCAGTAACTAAGCAGATGGATCTGTGTGAAAAACATGGCAAGCGAGCAACAGCTGCTGGTAGCGATGTTTCACAAATATAAACATCTAGACGTATCACATGTTTTATCTCATAAATATCACTATTATCAACACATTGGAGAAAAAATCGTGGAAACAAATTACTGTTGCTCTCATGGAGAGGCTTAGATAAAGTTGTATAGTTGTATATGTCTTCTACTTTCTCATGCAGTGTTCTTATCAGCTTGCTGTTTATGCTGACAGAGCATTGCATCATGCCATTAGTAAAGAGGACATACTTCCAGTCTGCCAAAACTCTCTTTTTCATTGTGGATGGATGGATGGATGGATGGATGGATGGATGGATGGATGGATGGATGGATGGATGGTTGGATTAATGGCCGGCTGGCTGGCTGGTTGCCTGCATGCCTGGATGGATGGACAAATTGATTGCTCAATCAATCCTAATTTCTGGAGACATGTCTGGTCTGGTTAAAGCAAAAAAAAAAAAAAAAGTTATCATTTGACTACTGCCAAAATTTGGTACAGAGAATGGAGAGCAGGCGATTAACATCTTAAACAGCCTGGTTTACAACTCAGACTGTCTCTGATTACCTCAGGAATCCTTTTTGATAAAGCTTTTAGACAGAGTGGCTCAGGTTATTCTGATATATCTGTATAGATTTGCTGCTGTAGGCTTAGATTAATGGAGGACATAGGGACCATGTTCCACACCGTGAAACATTCTACCTTACTCCAATTCTGCATTATTTGTTCATTCAAATTGTTGGTTCTCCCTGCTTTTTTCTTATTATAGTAGCTCCATCTGACCTGGTTCATATAGTTAGGATACAATCTTGTAGGGAGAAATCAGTTGGGCTGCTGCTATCAGCAATTTTATATTATAGATGGAACATTTCTCCTTGGCAAGCCTTTTGTTCAGCTTGTATTGTACCTAACAGTGTGGTCTGATTACTCATTTCACATACCTGCTTAGCTCCGCCCAGTTCTCATTTCCTTACCACAGAGCCTGGATTCCCTTGTCCAGCCTGTCAGCCACACTGTGTACTGTACCCGGGGGGGGGGGCAGTTGCCTATGAATATGAAACTTTGTTTACATGTATGGTTAATACAACTATTCCTTATTTCTGCATATTAATTATGTTTTTGATAAAAAATCATTTTGCTAAAATGCCATCAGAATGCTGATAATATTAAGCGAGTCTCAATTCAGAGGGCCCCTTGCCTGTTTTTGCCTAGGATCCCAAATTTCTTAAATCTGCCCCTGACTGTACCTGGAACTGTGACTGAACTTCATCCTGGATTGCTCTGTGGCACATCACCGGATAGCTGGCCTTCTGGCTTTGACAACCGACCACGTCACCAACTTCGTCTTCAGACTCCTGATTATTCTGCCTACATTTGCTAAGCTCTGACCTCCTGAAAGTCCTCTGACCTCCGATACATCTGCGTCTGGCATGCCGAATTGGCAGCCAGCTGGCTGGAACAATCCTCTATCTCTGGAATTGGACTGAATTATAAGACCAGGTTAGCCACTTACATGTTCGTGATCATTCACTCCCGGAAAGATGTGGTCACTAACCTTCTTTCTCCTCCCGCAGAGGTTCTGGCCATAGATGTCCCTTACTCTGATCCTGTTATCAATAAACGTTCTAAAAAATCTGTTTGTCCGCCTTGAGTATCGGGTCCTTCTATTCTGAGCCTGACACATTTTCATATGGAGTGTCATTGTTTAAAACTTCATTAAACACATATCCTGTGTCTGATGCTTCAGCTACTTGGGCTGTTTTGGACAGTTTTATTATTTACCTGATTCTCACTGCAGTGTGGTTTTAGGCTAAGTGTCTGAGTTGGAGGAATTAGCAGTCCAACAGGAAGACATCCTGATAGAATTTATACCCTAAGCATTGTTTACTGCACTTCAGTTTCACTTAAAGGTGGGGTATGTGATGTTTTCTGGAGCATGTTTTTACCATACTGATTGAAAACCTCCTCACGAGCCCATTGCGCCAACTGAGATAGAATGTTTGGAAAAAAAACGAAATCTTTTAGTCCAGTGTAGAGGGCGTAGTCAGAGGAAAACGCAAACCAATAGAAGTAACTATCATCCCTACTTCTACTGGCACGCCCATCAACCGTCAGCTCTGAGCTCTCCCCACCCCTCCCCCCTGCGCGTTCACAGACTCGTGACACCCCCCCCCCCCCCCCCAAGTGCCGCTGAAGGGAGGACCTGTTCGAATTTACAGACAGAACTCTTGTGGTCTCCTTATTTTCAAGGACTTCGAAGGGTCCAGTCTAGGTAGACCGCGTCCTTGGAGGATGCAGCCCAGGTTTTTGAACAGAGCCTCTGATTAAGAACAGGGCTGCCTGCACTGACGCGGCTCAGGGATTACGTCACACGGAGCGTCGTGCGCAGTGAAATCAGGACATTTCCTCACTTTCTAAAAAAAACCCGGGACGCCCGGGACAGGACGTGAAATACGGATATGTCCCGGGAAATACGGACGTTTGGTCACCCTAATCAATACTTCTTGAAATGACAACCGTGACAACTTGTTTACGACCATATTGAATTGTTCAACACTCTTACCGTACTAGGAGAAGACGACGCCATCATGGAAGTTAGCCTGTTATGTTGTGGTTAGCTAGTAATAGACATGAGCTTCTCGCCTCATCCCGAGTCACGTGCACTCGCGAGGTCTCGGCCTGTTTCTTTCTCGTTCTCGGGAACATCCGAACATTCTCGACTGACAGCAGGCGCGTTCATGTAATTTGGAGGCGTGGTTTCGTGGGGTGGGCTGAAGGTGTGTATTTTCAAAAATGTAGCTGGCAGGAACCGTTTATCCAGGATCATATACCCCACCTTTAACTAATTGAGGAAGAAGTCAATTTTCACTTTTCTGGACGGAGGAACAATAAAAATGTAATTCTCCACTGTTCAGTTAGTTTCATCATATGAAACAGATTCCAAATGAATAAAAATAAACAGTTGATAAAGTTACATTTGACATTTTTTTTTAAAGTTCTTTGCATCTAAGTTAAAAGATGCAAAGAACATTCTTTCCAGAACGTGTAGGAAACACATCCGATAACTCTTTAGAAAAGTAAGAGAAGGAAAATAAAAAAAAGGCTCAGCTCTCCCTGCAGAAGCTGCACTAATTTAGGGGAGGATCAAATTCCCTTAGGAGACCTACCTACAAAAGCGATGCAGCCGGACGAAGGCTCTCGTCCACTGGCAGTGTTGATTAATCATGTTGACCGGGTACCGTACTTTGCATTATATAATCCCATAGCCAGTGTTTATGGGAGCCGACTGGTCATTTTCTTAATCAACTGTAAACTTAGACAACTTTTGTTGTCATTTTGTATACTCATAGTGTATACAAAACGAAATTTCATTTTGTACAGCTTTCAGACAGTAAAACAGCAGCAACTTAGCAATGAAATGTCCCAGCTGCTGTGCAAACATATTGCTGCGCACACAATTCTGACTCGCTGGTATTAGGCAGCTTCTATTTTCCGGTCAGTGGACTGGACATCAAAATTGCGAATTGAAAATAAAAAATAAAAATTTGAATGATCAAGGAGAATCCAAGAGAGTTGAAGCCGTTTCAGATTGATGATTGATTTTCAATGCCCAGCCCTAGGGACAGAGTGGTTGCTAACTTCGATATTGATTGCTGCACATATGTGGCTGCATTGTGCTGCAAATCAAGTCCCTTTTAATGTCTTTTAATGCTATAAATCAGTGGTGCTCAAGTCCAGTCCTCAAGAGCTACTATCCTGCAACTTTTTGATGCACCCCATTTTAAACACCTGAATCAAATTATAACCACGCCTCTGCTGGGCTAATTGAGGGTATTGAGCCTTTCGATTCAGGTGTGTTAGAGAGGAGATGCATCACTAGCTTCTGGCTCTGTGTTCAGGGTGTCACACAGTTCCCTGGCAGATGCCTTGGCAGCTGCAAACCCAGACTTTCTGGACAGGGAGCATACCTGGATGGACCATAGGGAGAACCGGGAGTATTCCTGAAGCGCCGGCCTGGGATTGGCCTGCTGGCCTGCATCTCCCTCTCTCTCTTTTTTGTTTTTTAAAGTCTTCTGGGGCAGCGACAGTGTGCCTGTAATAGAGGCAGGCCAGGCCACTTAGGCCAGTGGCATGTGAGGCGGGAAAGACCATTGGTTTATTTCAATTAACACCCGCCACAACAGTCTGTATCAACCACACAGACGGCTGCATGTGGAGGAAGAGGTGTGTAACCTTTTATGTGGCGCCAGCTGCTGTTGTGATACGTGTTTTTGGCGAGCGGTGCAAGTGAGGATAAGAAGCAATTGACTCATTCAACGAACGTGGCAAAAAGAAGAGGAAAGACGATGCAGAGAAGGAGAGAGACAAAAAAGAAAGGTGCTGGAGGAGGTGCAACCTATGGATCAGAGACCGCAAAGGTCAGTGAAAGGAAGAACACTGTTAGCATATGTTTGCTAGTCAAAGGTGTTGATGGTGATGACATCACTTCTGCTGGTGCTTCAGGAGAAGTAGAGCATTTGGGAGAAGCAGTTACAGAACCATTACTACAGTAGAGCAACAACATGAACTAAAACTCAGTATAAGAAAAAATAACTTTTTGGTTGATAAAAGCTTGTTTAATTTTTCAGTTGGGCCCTCAGAAAGCAAAACATTTCAATTTACTACTGTACCTAAGGAATCAATCATGTCAGTCAACCAGGGTGGCCTGGTTACATGACTGACTCCTGGCCTGAACAAATCTCCCACTCCAGCCCTGACAGCTAGGGAAGAAGTTTTTTGTACTTTCATTAAGTTTGAAAGCAATGTAAAGTTATACTGAAATAGAATAAAGCAGCTCGCTCATCCTCTTTATTCAGAATGTCAAACCAAACAACTAAGCCCGTCAAACACCTGCTACTTTAGCGGTTTTTCCACAATTTAACCTTACAGAAAGCATCCTGGATTTTCTTTTGCTTGATGTCTGGCAGCAGTGGTTAGATGAAGTCTGTTCTCTCACCTAACATCACTCACAGACTTCAGTGTCACCTTGGAATGCTCAGGGAAGATGTTCTATCACTGTGAGGCTCCTAAGAAAAAGCTTCAGCATATAGCCAAAAGAACATACGGCATCCTTGGAGCGCTTTACTGAATGTGCTATTGCAAGATTCATGCTATGTTCTCCATAAGGGAAATATGGGCCTCTTTGCTTTATTTCACCAGTCTTTCTTGCACACCTTGGGTCTTCCCTATCATTATTTTTACCGTGTTGACATAGGCCTGTCCTCTGCAATTTCCAAATGGAACCTGCAGCTCTTCACATTTATCCAGGATGACATTTGATAGGCTAAGGCCAGTAGTTTTCTCAACTACAGCATATCCACAGAAATATTCATTAACTTTTGGCTCGGGCTTCAATAACACTGCACAGTATGACTGACATCAATTTCTTGTGACTTGCATCTGGGATGCTGTCAAGGATAACATTATTTTGCCTCTTGCACACAGGAGACAATCATTTGTTTAACTGTCAGCAATTATCTGTATCTTTTTTCATTGTATATGTATTATCTGGCCAGTATGCTCCCATATTTTATTCTGTCACGAACAAGTTCAACGGCTGCTTCAGGGTGAGCCTCTCTCGGATTCCGGGGAGGTCGGGGACATGAAGTCTATGTGGATGATTATTTTCTTGGCCTCTCTGTCCACTGCTGCGGCCATAAGTTTTGCAGTGCCTGATGTGTCAGCAATCCCCAAACAGGCGGAGGTCTGAAGCTGTAAAGGATGTTGTCGAGCTGAAGAAGGAGTCCTATTGAGCCTGGTTGGCTTGTCTGACTCCTGACGCAGCAAGCAAGAGCAATAAGGCCAAGCATGCTGCCCAGGTGGTTGCAGAGACAGCCATCAGCCTCAAAGTGATTATTGCAAACTGACCAGCACCTCCAGAGATGGAAGTGCTTTGCTCACACTGTTTTTCATGGGGCAGGGAGGAGCTAAACTTGAGTAAGGACATCGTTAGATTTTTGTAGGAATACTTTAGGGATCCCCTCAACTGAGATGACACATCTCTCCTGAGAAAAGAAGAGACTGGGTCTTTGGAGCCAGAGTAGGAGCCAGGCTAATACCCCTGGACTGTCAGAACTGGATGGTGGTTCCCCCGATTGATCCTCATGTTTTTCAACTTTGGGCTTCCATGCCACTCTGCACATAGGAAAATCAGTAACTAAGCAGATGGATCTGTGTGGAAAACATGGCAAGCGAGCAACAGCTGCTGGTAGCGATGTTTCACAAATATAAACATCTAGACGTATCACATGTTTTATCTCATAAATATCACTATTATCAACACATTGGAGAAAAAATCGTGGAAACAAATTACTGTTGCTCTCATGGAGAGGCTTAGATAAAGTTGTATAGTTGTATATGTCTTCTACTTTCTCATGCAGTGTTCTTATCAGCTTGCTGTTTATGCTGACAGAGCATTGCATCATGCCATTAGTAAAGAGGACATACTTCCAGTCTGCCAAAACTCTCTTTTTCATTGTGGATGGATGGATGGATGGATGGATGGATGGATGGATGGATGGATGGATGGATGGATGGATGGATGGATGGATGGATGGTTGGATTAATGGCCGGCTGGCTGGCTGGTTGCCTGCATGCCTGGATGGATGGACAAATTGATTGCTCAATCAATCCTAATTTCTGGAGACATGTCTGGTCTGGTTAAAGCAAAAAAAAAAAAAAAAAGTTATCATTTGACTACTGCCAAAATTTGGTACAGAGAATGGAGAGCAGGCGATTAACATCTTAAACAGCCTGGTTTACAACTCAGACTGTCTCTGATTACCTCAGGAATCCTTTTTGATAAAGCTTTTAGACAGAGTGGCTCAGGTTATTCTGATATATCTGTATAGATTTGCTGCTGTAGGCTTAGATTAATGGAGGACATAGGGACCATGTTCCACACCGTGAAACATTCTACCTTACTCCAATTCTGCATTATTTGTTCATTCAAATTGTTGGTTCTCCCTGCTTTTTTCTTATTATAGTAGCTCCATCTGACCTGGTTCATATAGTTAGGATACAATCTTGTAGGGAGAAATCAGTTGGGCTGCTGCTATCAGCAATTTTATATTATAGATGGAACATTTCTCCTTGGCAAGCCTTTTGTTCAGCTTGTATTGTACCTAACAGTGTGTGTTCTCTTCCTCCTTTCTATTTCAGGCCTCAGCCAGCTGGTTTCTTTAACCAGCTCAGAGGTAATCTCTATAACTGTATCTATAGAGCCACCCATGGAACTAGTCCACCATTAACTTCTATAACTTAGAAATCATTCCAGAAATGGGTGCTTCTATTTAGTTTTTGTGTTTATCCCTTTTAAACCCGCAGTGACCCACTGCAGAAGGCTTTTCACACTGAGCCTGGTTCTTCCGAAGGTTTCTTCCTTTTAAAAGTGTTTTTCCACTTTTCATTGGTGCTTCATGCTCAGTGCCAGGGATCCCTAAGGTCAATGACACAAAGCTAAGAAGCTGTCCATTTTCACTACATGCTTATCCAGGTGAAGAATCCAGCAAACTGATTGATTGGATGCAATCTCTCTGTTTTTAGAAAGATAGAAAAGTTGAACTAATCTTTCTGTATGATCTAATTGACTTGCCTCTGTAAAGTACCTTAAGATGATAAGTGTTTTAATGCACTTAGTTCAATTGCAAAGTACAGCGTCAGATGCAAATGGGTTTAAAGACAACAATGTTTATTATTTCCCAACAAAAGGCCCCTGGCCTCTCTGATTTTATTATCCCATCCTGTTTGGTATTATAAGCATACAATGTATGATTCCCTGCGATGGACTGGCGACCTGTCCAGGGTGTACCCCGCCTCTCGCCCATTGACTGCTGGAGATAGGCACCAGCACCCCTCGCGACCCCACTCGGGACAAGCATGTAAGAAAATGGATGGATGGATGGATGGATGGATGGATGGATGGATGGATGGATAGATGGATGGATGGATGGATGGATGATTCCAGCATTAAAGTAGGTAAGCAAGTTGTTCTTTGTTTGACCTCCAACCTGTGGGGGGATTGATTGGTGCATATGTGTGTGTTTGAATAGGTGAGCATATCTTTAGAAATCAATGCGTTAGAGTTGATGTAGAAAAAGCCTGTCATCATCCCAGCACTGATGGCTGGGCTGATCTCTCATTTCACACACCTGCTTAACTCCACCCAGTTCTCATTACTCACTCATCTGATCCACCTGCATTACCCACCTTATAACCAGCCTTCCAACCAGTCAGCATTGCCAGATTATTTGGAGCCATTGGAGAGACTTATTCCAGTTTTCTTAGTGCTGACTTCCCGATCCTGACCTGTCTGCCTCATGACTTCTAAACCTGCCTGTTCCTGTCCTATACTGATTGCCTGACCTGTCTTGTGGCTTCTGCCTGACCTGACTACCTGCCTTATCTCTGCCCAAATTTTACCAAACGGATTTGTTTCCTGAATAAAGAGCCTGTTTAACCTGGTCCAGACTTGTCAGGGTTTGGTTGTGGTTTGAGGACCCAAATGCAGAGGCAGAGAGGCTGTGGTGATTTCTTGCAGTTTAATTGGTGAAAACAGTAAACAAAGGCACAATTTCAAAAATCCAACTCAAAATGTAAAACAAACCAGAACCATGGAGACATCGGGGGAAAACAATGAGCAACAGCGACGAGGAACCAGTGACAACAAGGAACCAGCAAGGAGTGACAACAGAGGGAGAGTATATATAGATGACTGAGGCAAAGGCAGGGCTAACGAGCAGATAGGGAGCAGGTGTGAGTAGAGACAATGAGGAAACCAGGGGGAAAGGAACACACACAAGAGGGCAACAGAGGACAAGAACAGAAAAACTTGAGAACTAAAATAAATCTAGAAACACAAAGTAGGAACTAAACCAATGAAACACACGGATCAAAGTTAAACTGAAAGACAAGACTGCTCTAAAAATCAAACCTGGAACTGTGGCCTGACTCCAGGCCAACATTAAAAAGAAATGTTATAAAAGTCTGAGTAAAGAAATTCCAAATATTTTAGCCAGGTCAGACCATTTGAAGGACAACTCTACGAGCTAGCTTTTAACTTCAACAAAGTTAAAAAAAAAAGTATTTCTAAACTTATCTTTTTTTCTTTGAATTCAGAAATAGACAAAATTATTGACAAATAACTGACTTGAAACAGGAAATCTTTAGCTTTGTAGATGCCACAAGTTAAATGTTAAGATTAAAACATGACAGAAATACTATATGATTACCAAACCAAGAGTAGTGACAGCATCATAAGAAAAAGATGGGAATAAAAGATGTGAGGAGAACATACATCTTCTACATCCATGAATTCAGACAGAACCTAGCATACAACATGTGTAGAAAGATGCAGAAACATTTGCTATTTATGTAAAACAAACATATAGTTTGGAAAGGTTATTACTTTCTTGAAAATATTTTTTTAACAAATAAAGACCTAGATAGCTGATCGGAGGGTGGCTAACTTTTCAGTCTGAGACTCCACTCACTCATTTTTCTTTGCAGTACAGTTCCAAGTGGCAGCTGGAAAGCTGAAAATATATTTCTAACAGGTTCTGAAATGCTCTGATTGGATCCCTTGAGCATGCTGCATCATGCCCCAAAGTTGGAGACAAGGGGTCAGAAATCTTTTATATTTCACATAGATGCAGTTTCAACAAATCCTTTAGTTTGGTCTGTAAGATAAAGTACAAAAAACTTGGCCTGCCAAAGGACAATTGGATCAAATACACAGATGTTTCCACAAGGATTTCTTCACATTTTAATATTCAACTTCCAGACTGTTTCACTTATAAACTAGCAGATTTCTGCTCAGTGTGAATTTAAATAGTATAGCAGTAAATGTATAAGAGGAACATGACTGCTGAGTTCAGGCTTTAAATACTGCACTCATTTAAATACCTTTTAAATACCAAAGAAAGCACTGAGACACAACAAAGGTGAAAAAAGCAGATTAGAAGCGATTAGGAAAGACAAACAAAAGGGAGGAAGGAAGGAAGGAAGGAAGGAAGGAAGGAAGGAAGGAAGGAAGGAAGGAAGGAAGGAAGGAAGGAAGGAAGGAAGGAAGGAAGGAAGGAAGGAAGGACTCACTAAATGTCAAATGTCAATGTTAAATTTATTTATATAGCACTTTAAAAAACAGGTATAAAACTGCACCAAAGTGCTTTATAGGAAAGGCAACGACATCAATAGTTGATGTCAGTAATAGTTGATTATTCACTAAAAGTGAATACAATCAGAATTTTCTTAAATATATTCATTTTCATCAACTAAAAAAAAAATCTAATTCCAGCCCTTTCCCCTCTTCACTAGCAACCATATTTTATTTCTAAGGAGATGTTTTAAAAAATGTTTTATAACTGTTTTTTCTTTGTACAGGTCCAGGAATCCACCAAAAAGCAGACATTAGCTGCAGCAGCTTAATCAGGGGAAGGGCTTCAAATCCCAGCCACCAATCAGGATCTTTTCACTTTGTGTACGCAGCACTTGTGTTTCAGTCACACTGTACTTCCAGAGAAATCCCAGAATTCCTTGTGTAAAAAACTCCCTTAAGGCAATATTTTATTCAGAGCTGAGAGGAGAAATAAAACCTGATCGTGTTTTGAACAGCTGATGCTGCAAAAAGTGATGAAAATCTAACCCAGTTGTTGTTGGTGAAGAAACTGATTTTGTTGGCTGCTGCAGAGAGAAGTTTCCTGGAATATTGCCTTCTCTTGACAAAAGGCTTATTTTCATTTATATTGCATATTTGCATGACTGAGTAGAGAGTTAATTGGTCTGATGTTAGCGTCCTTGTTCATGACCATATTAGGTCAAGTGTGAAATTTGCACAATGTTATGGGAATCAATATACAAGGAATCCCAGAAGGGACCACATGTTAAAACCGTACTTTCCTTCAACCTATTATAGAGACAAAACCTTCATCAAGATTAGGATAATTAATGATGGCATCTGATCTATTTGTTCCCAAATCTTGAAACCTAAATAGCTTACAGGGAGAAAGCATCACTGCGCTGCCTCCCAGGGAAGAATCTGTTATGTCTTTTTCAGTCACATAAAACTGAAATGTGACGCTCTGTGTGGCTGCAGGCCTGTAATCCTCAACACAGTACATCCATTGGCCTGAAAATAAAGCTGTTAATAAAACAAAAGAGGACTATAAATTCAAATCTGACTCTCACTGTGTCTTTTAAAGTGTAACAATAAGGAAAGTGAGCCAAATAATTAAAGCAGAGCCGCAGCAGGAGCAGCTAATGAGGAGGCAGTGTCACAATGAAGAATACTAGCGCCGTCATCCATGTTTTTTCCCCTCTTTATTTTGGCTGCAATCATTTTCTCTGCTGGACCGCAGGATGCAGCTGTGAAGACTGAATGAGCTTCCTAACGTCTGAATCACTTTGGTGGAGCCAATGATTCCAGAGCCAGAGATTATCAATTTTTTTTTAAGGTCAGATGGAGAGCTGAAGAAGTGAGGTGGTTGAAGATTACGAAACAGTTGTTTTCTGTCCTCAGACGACTTGGAAGGCCCACAAGTTCATGTCAATGGGAGAAAACCTGAAATGTCGGTTGAGGACAAATCTGTTGAAACAAAAGTGGCTGAGAGCTGGGTCGTTCAGCAGCTCAGGACATGCTTTTATCCCTGCAAATCTCTGTAAACCACTTTCCCAAAACACAGATCTGACTAGTGAGGCTGTAGAAAATCTTTGGTTTTGTTCAATGGATTAAACATATGTTCAAGTCTCTCCAGTAGGTAATATTCTCACAAAAATGCAATCCTATGTGATAAAAGTTTGCAAATTAGTACTATAATCAGTTTATAATACTTTAACAATTTTCCTTTCCCCCAAAGCGGATGTGTTTTACTTTGTCACCGTGTCTCATTCCCTGTTTGACTCAGAAAATTCCTGTCTAATTGCTGCAAAAGTCCGACCAAAGACATCACTGGTCTGCCTGGGTTGGACAGTCGGAGAGACGCCTTTAGGGGAAATCACAAGTTGCTTGTTACTTTCAGGGACTGGTTTATGTAATTTTAAAAGTGAAGCTTAAAAAAAAAAAAGGTTCTGTTCAAGTTCTGAAAAGTTCTGTTCAAGTTCTGAAATTATCATTACTAATAATAATATTAACAGGTACATTAGGAACACAAGCCACAGGTTCCAGAAAGTACCTTATAAGTCCTGAAAGAATAATTCAAAGTCACAGAAGGTTCTGTTGGAGTTACAGGAACTAATTAAGTTCCCAGTGTAACCAGTATGTTCTGGTAAAATAACCTTAAATATTCAGCAATATACCTGACAAATTCTTCAATTTTCTTTACTATCAGGAAGTCCACAAACTGTAGTTAAAAGCCTTCAGCTGATCCAAAATGCTGCAGCCAGAGTTCTGATGAAAATGAAAAAGAGAGATCATATCTCTCCTATCCTGGCTTTTCTTCATTGGCTTCCTGTTAAATCCAGAATAGATTTAAAATCCTCCTTCTCACATATAAAGCCTTAAATGGCCAAGCTCCATCTGATATCAGAGATCTGATTGTTCCTTATGTTCCTAACAGAGCACTTCACTCTCAATCTGCAGGTTTACTAGAGGTTCCTAGAATTTCTAAAAGTAGAATGGGAGGCAGATCTTTTAGTTATCAGGTTCCTCTCCTGTGGAACCAACTACAGTACCAGTTTTAGTCTATGAGGCAGACACCTCATCCAATGTTGGGCAAGTTACCTCCAAAATGAAATACATTTCATATTACAAGTTACCTTTGTTAGGAAGTAAATTTTTACTTTACAATTTGTGTAAAGAAATCAGTATATGATTACTTTCTAGTTACCTTTGCCAAAATAAAGGCCGTTCACAAGAATGAGAGTATGGAATTGTGTTAACCAAGTATGGACTTGGTGAGAATGGGAGCATAAGAATAAATTATAAAGTAATAAATAATTACTTTAGTGGGAGAATAATTATTAACAGAGTCAGAAAGAAAAAATCTAATGAACATTTTTAAAATAAGACAAAGAAATACCATCAGAGCCAGCAGTATTTCTCGCACAGCTATGCTAATTCACTTCAGTTTATTTCTATAGCATCTCAAGGCATTTTACAGTTCACCAGATCATCCAGTCAAAGTTTTCAATCTAAGGAAAACCAGCTGATTGCATCAACTCATTGACTCGAAGGCAATCCCTCACACTAAGCATGCTTGTAGCGACAGTGCAGAGGAACAGGAACAAACATCCAGCTCAGTGTGAACGGTCATTTGCTGTGGGCGACTGGGGTCCATGATAAAGCTTGTGGTACAGGATAGTTATCCATTTCTTTCTAAATAGGGTAAAAAAAAAAAAAAAAAAAAAAAAAAAAAAAACAGCTTGAAAGTATTGGAGTCTCACCAGTGTGGAATGAACAGCATGATAAATAGATACTGAGAGGCTTTTAGAGAGCAGGCCTCCAGAAGATGGTCAGTGTGACGCCCAGTAAGTGAAACTGGTTGTTTCTGTCGGGTCCAATGTGGTTTCTGTGGTTGTCTCACATTATGTTAAACATCAGAATGTATGTTTTGCTCCGAGCAGAGGGTGACTCAGAAACATTTCTTAACTTTTAACAGGCAAAATCAGCTGAGTCATTATGTTCTTACTTTCCAGGCACTTCACTCACCGCCGACCCCCCTTCCAGGAATCTAATAAGAACATTTATCATACCCTAATGCCTATCCTATCCTTCATGTCAGATTCATAATGAAATTACTATGTGGAACCCATTTCTTTTCAGTTGAAATCATTACTAGTTGAATAAACAATTTTAGGTCATCTAATGTAATCTTCATTATTTTTATCTAATGCATTCCTAATCAGCCTGGTCAACCAGTTTTGTGTTTTTCTCCTCCCATAGGTCTTGACCAGGGGAAACAATTTTCTGAATAAAGAAAATCAATAACCAGTAAAGGTCCAGAGACATTTTCAATTATAATCTGTTACTTTAAACAGAATTTAACACTGAAATAAAATGAGGCTTTTATGCATCCATGTTATACATTTACTTAAAAAATAAAAAAAATTAGAAAATTTTTCCTGATTCACATATTTTATAAAACACCTGAACTGACAGTTTGTTATTTTTCCTTCTTTTTTTCTGTCTTAATGAGAGCAGTGGGCTTTAGATTCCCCTGCAAGGCTTTAAACATGGGTTTTAATGGAGACAAAGCCATTCTCAAGCACATATCGAGATAGAGCCCATTTCTATTTTAGTCAGACTATGCAACAATTCAGAGGCACTTTCATGGGTCTAACAGGAAGAGAGATGCAGTTACAACATAAAACACATCCGCTTTGGGGGAAAACACAATATAAAATTTGTTAATCGCATGGGAAAAGAGTCAAATCTGGAGTCGCACATCGTGTTAGTAGCAAGCAGGACAGACTTGTACAAAAACAATGAATGAAATAAAATAAAAGAATACTTTACCCATGATAGGAATTCACCAGGACAGAAAACAAATGGAGTAGTAATCCTCTTTGAGCTTCACAAGGAGGAGGAAATAAATGTCCTCTTTGAACATCACAAAAAACAACAAGGGTCAGGCAAAGTAGGTAAATGCAGTTTATTACTCTCACCTTTTTATCAAAAAAAAAACTTCGACAAGTTTTTTTCTCAAAAAAAAAATTAAAGGAACACTTTGTAATCAGAGTATAGCATCAAGTTAATTAAACTTCTGGGATATTGATTTGGTCAGGTAAGTAGCAGAGGGGTTGATAATCAGTTTCAGCTGCTTTGGTGTTAATGAAATTAACAACAGGTGAACTAGAGGTGCACTTGAGACATCCATCAAAACAGGAATGGTTTTATAGGTGGAGGCCACTGACATTTATTCCCTTCCTCATCTTTTCTGACTCTTTTTCACCAGTTTTGCATTTGGCTAGGGTAACTGTCACTACTGTTAGCATGAGGCGCTACCTGGACCCTACAGAGGTTGCACAGGCAGTCCAACTCCTCCAGGATGGCACATCAATACGTGCCATTGCCAGAAGGTTTGCTGTGTCTCCCAGCACAATCTCAAGAGCATGGAGGAGATTCCAGGAGACAGGCAGTTACTCCAGGAGAGCTGGACAGGGCCGTAGAAGGTCTACAACCCATCAGCAGGACCGTTATCTGCTCCTTTGTACAAGGAGGAGAAGGAGGAGCACTGCCAGAGCCCTACAAAATGACCTCCAGCAGGCCACTGGTGTGAATGTCTCTGACCAAACAATCAGAAACAGACTTCACGAGGGTGGCCTGAGGTCCCGCCGTCCTCTAGTGGGCCCTGTGCTCACTGCCCGGCACCGTGGAGCTCGATTGGTATTTGCCACAGAACACCGGAACTGGCAAGTCCGCCACTGACGCCCTTTTCACAGATGAGAGCAGGTTCACCCTGAGCACATGTGACATACATGAAAGGGTCTGGAGAAGCTGTGGAGAGCGTTATGACCGGTTTGGTGGTGGGTCAGTGATGGTCTGGGGAGGCATATCCATGGAGGGACGCACAGACCCATACAGGCTAGACAACAGCACCCTGACTGCCATTAGGTATCAGGCTGAAATCCTTGCACCCATTGTCAGACCCTATGCTGGTGCAGTGGGTCCTGGGTTCCTCCTGGTGTACGACAATGCCAGGCCTCATGTGGCGAGAGTATGCAGGCAGTTCCTGGAGGATGAAGGAATTGATACCATTGATTGGCCCCCACGCTCGCCTGACCTAAATCCAATAGAACACCTCTGGGACATTATGTTTCGATCCATCTGACGCCGCCAGGTTGCACCTCAGATTGTCTAGGAGCTCAGTGATGCTCTGTTCCAGATCTGGGAGGAGACACCCCAGGACGCCATCCGTTGTCTCATTAGGAGCATGCCCCGACGTTGTCAGGCATGCATACACGTATGTGGGGGCCATACAAATGACTAAATACCATTTCGAGTTGCTGCAATGAAATTTCAGCAAAAGGGACTAGCCTGCCGCATAATTTTTTCACTTTAATTTTTGCGGTGTCTTTGAATTCAGCCCTCTGTAGGTTGATAATTTTCATTTCCATTAAATGATGAGGCATCCTTTTCTTCCTAACACATCACCCAGTCCATATCAGTATAAATAAACAGAATGATTTTTTCCCCATTGAGATCTGATGTGTTTTCAAAGTCTTCTTTAATTTTTTTGAGCAGTGTAATATAGGCATATAAACATTCTGGTTCGAGATGCTGCACAGACTCGTTTTGCTTTTAAGAATGCACCCATTTTTCTTTAATGACTTTTCAGAATCTGTCCAAGTCAAATGTTGGAAACTGTTTTAATTAAAGTAGCACAGAGATAAAAATGAAAAAAAAAAGTGTGCAGATCTGTTCACCCTGCCAGGCCATAACCTCAGTATACACAGTCAGTGTTACACGGAAAAAACTAAATGGATTGGAGATTAAAAAGTTGTATGAAACCGGTGTGTTCAGGACTTAATACTGTTCCACTTGCAGCTTAAATGCTTCTTTACCACTTTGTATAAAAAGGGGCACTACTGAAACAAACTTTGACACCTAAAGGATTCATCACCTGGAAACATTTCTTTTTAATGTTGAAACATCATTTAAAACCTGCTGAACAATCTGTAATGTGAAAGTATCTTTGTGTTTTTTATTTTTCTTGTTCACACCAGAGAAGCCTACTAGACCTCACTCTCCACAATCCCCAATTTCGTCCACTTGTATTGACGACAGTCTTGTAAGGGTGCAAACATTAGCCCACCTTGCTATCATCACTCCCATCTCTATTCCACCCTAAAGGGAGATTCCGCCAATCAGGGACTCACCTGAAGACGTTCATTACGTGTTGCTGCATGTTTAACTTCTAACATATTGTGTGAAAGACCATGAAACAGAGTTAAACGAACCATGGCTGAGAGTGTTGCTAACAGTACATCCCAATTAGCATGCAGGCACACAAGTCAAATTCTCATGCGTAGCCTAGCTAGAAAATAAGAGGAGATATGAAAAGGCATAGAAATAACTACCATCAGTTGACCGTGCCAAGTTCAGTTCCTTACTACTATTTACCCGCCCTGCATGCACGGTTCCTCGCCTCCTACTGACAATCTATGGTACTACTGCTCTCTAGAGGGAAACAAGCAAACCAAAATGGCAGCGCCTGTAACATTAAGGAAGTTTGGTGACTGTACTGGACAGTCAGCTTTTGGGAAGTGGATATAACAAACAATAGTCTAATCAGGGCTCACAGACGCAGGAAACAATAACAGACGTTGAGGTTCGTCACACTGCTAAGCAGAATCATCATTGGAAATCATGTGGCACAGTATGGAAGCCAGGATTTTTATCAATGTCTGAAGTTTCATGATTAGGCTGACTGTAAGGAGATGAGGTGGTCTGATCAAGCGCTCTTTGTTATCTGAGAACTGAGCCAGAACTGAACCCTGAGCCCTACTGATGAAATAGTACCATGTTAGTGTGGTTCGGTTCAGTTGTGCATACAATTTACAATCAACAGTAACTGTCCTCAGACCGATCTGATCACGGTTTCAAAAGGGAAATGGAAACAGGGCTAATATCAGAAGGTTTGTACAAGTAAAACACAGGCTCATGACTCTTTAACCCTTTAAAGCCCGATCCAAGACTAAAACAAAACAGAAAATTACTTTTTTTTGGTTTGAAGTCCTTATTTGGCCTTCGAACAAAATATGTAAAAAGAAAAAACAGAAATGCATTTTTGATATTAATAGTTTATTACTATGCGATAAGTCAAGATTATTTTTTGTGTAGTCTTCTGCCCTCTGTTATCAGGTATATCTGATTGTGTACAATAGGATTTTGAGCAAAGTTTTTACCATTAAATCATGCAAAAGATGTCAGACGCAAAACATTTCAGAAACCGTATGTATCAAATATGATACATTTGGCATTACAGGGTTAAAATCCTTCTACTCCCCAAGGAGAATAGTGTCTTCTTTCCACCTCACTCATCCTTTCTCCACATGTTGTTTTGGGCTCAGGTCAGATGAAGAATGAGTCACAGATAATTTGAAGAACACATTTTTGAGCCACAGGAAGTAACTCGGAAAAAAACAAGGCCTGTTTGATTGTGGAAAAACAAGTTAACTAGCTGTCTAAAACCGAGTAACAAGCTGTAAAAAGTAATACCACAAACAGTGTAAATTTGTGCTTGTGACATAGTTTTCTCATTATAAACTCCTATACATGTCAAAATAACACCAATAGCATACAGTCGCTGAAATGAGAAGTTGCTAAGAAATATGTTTTCTTAATATCTCCCTAAAAAAATCCACAATTAGACTATTTTGAGATTTTGTTGGGCTGTTTAATGACATAAAAGGGAGAACCTAAGCAGGTAACTGAGTGCTGATACGGTGTCTATGAACACAGACAGCATGAAAGGCCTTCACAGTTATATTTTAGTCGTTATCAGAGAAAGAGAAAGTAGAGACAGAGGAAGAACATCAGCTGTCATCAGTTAGCAGAGCATGAGTTTAGGGTGTAGCCTCGGACATGTTAGAGCCGTTAGCAGAGCAGACAGCGCCACACAGCAGGAAGAAAAGAAGACAAGACAAACGCAGCTGCTGCAGAGCGGCAGCGGACGGTTTTAGGAATTGAAAAGTCTGCCTGAATCTTAGAATCTGTTGTGATTCATTCATTTTAGTATATTCAGCCATATGTGTTTTTATTCATTAAATTTCGAAAATAAAACACACGATAAGGGGGCTGTTCAAGAAACCATTAGAATTGCCTTAAAGGAATAGTACACCCAAAACATGATTAGCCTTCAATTTCTACTCACCCCCATGCTGAACAACACTCTGGAGTACTTTTTTGATATCTCAAATGCATCTGGAGATCTGGGAGGCTTCTTGCTGTCTGCTGACATTCAAATAATGGAGGTCTATGGTGCCCGAGGCAGAAAGGTCCATAAAATGCCACAAAAAACGTGTCAATATTCCTCCATACTGCTCGTCCAATGTATTCCAAGTGTCCTGAGTGGGTAGCGTCCATAATTTACTCGAAACGAAGTCATTTAGAATGTTTTTAGAGCATAAACAGTAGTGTATAGGATTTCCTAAAAGCGCGTTCACGAGTCTACGGAAACCGCGGCAGACCAAACCAGATGAAAGTGCGCATTCAGCGTCTGCTCTGCCGATAATGCAAGCGTAGAAGAAGAAATGTGCTGTTTACCTGTGCAAAGAAAGAAACAACGAAAGAAAAATGTCTGAGGACTTCAGTGTTGAGGAAGAGCATGAGTTCTTTGCCGAGCTGAATGCGCACTTTCGTCTGGTGTATATCTACATGCTGTATTTAAACCATATATTTTTGAATCAGTGAAACAATCAGTGACACGTGTCTCATATAGACTATGAGTAGAACTGGTTTCTACTGTTTTCTAGGGATCAAATAAACATGATTGAACCTTGGAACCAGACTCTTATTTTGATTATAGCTGTTTCTGATTTTTCCTTATTAGCAAAAAGTGTTGATATCTAAGGTACCTTTTGTAACAAGGATGTATTTTACCTGCTGAGCTGGATGGACTGGTGACAGCTATTTCTTTGGCAAGCTTTATACAGTTTGTAAAATAATTATTTTATCACCTGCTGTTTTGCAAATTCTCCCACTTAGAAATCATTGAGGGGTCTGAAATTGTCTTTTTTCACTGTGAGAGACATATCTAAAAAATAAATAAAATGAAGAAATCACAATGTATGATTTTTAACTATTTATTTGTATGATACAGCTGCAAATAAGTATTTGAACAACTGTCTGTCAGCTAGAATTCTAAACCTCAAAAACCTATTAGTCTACCTTCAAAACGTCCACCTCTACTTATTATCCTAAATTAGATGCACCTGTTTGAGGTTGTTAGCCACATAAAGACACCTGTCCACCCCATACAATCAGTAAGAATCCAACTACTAACATGGCCAAGACCAAAGAGCTGGCTAAAGACACTAGAGACTATATTGTTCACCTTCACAAGGCTGGAAAGGGCTACGAGGAAATTGCCAAACAGCTTGGTGAAAAAAAGCTCCACTTTTGGAGCAATCATTAGAAAATGGAAGAATCTAAACATGGATGTCAGTGTCCCTCTGATTGGGGTTCCATGCAAGTGATCATAAGAAAGGTGAGAAATCAGCCCAGGACTACATGGGAGGAGCTGGTCAATGACCTGAAAAGAGCTGGGACCACCGTTTCCATGGTTATTGTTGGTAATACACAAAGACGTCATGGTTTGAAATCAGTCATGGCACAGAAGGTTCCCCTGTTTAAATCAGCACATGTCATGGCCCATCCTAAGTTTGCCAATGACCATTTGGATGATCCAGAGGAGTCATGGGAGAAGGTCATGAGGTCAGATGAGACCAAGATAGAACTTTTTGGTCATGATTCCACTAACTGTGTTTGGAGGAAGAATAATAATGAGAAACATCCCAAGAAAACCATCCCTATGGTGGGATGTGGGGTGGTAGCATCATGCTTTGGGGGGTGTTTTTTTGCACATGGGACAGGGCGACTGCACTTTGTTAAGTAGAGGATGACTGGGGCCATGTATTGCAAGATTTTGGGGAACAACCTGCTTCCCTCAGTTAGAGCATTGAAGATGGGTGGAGGCTGGGTCTTCCAGCATCACAATGACCTGAAGCACACAGCCAGGATAACTAAGGAGTGGCTCTGGAAAAAGCATATCAAGGTTCTGGTGTGGCCTAGCCAGTCCCCAGACCTAAATCAAGTAGACAATCTTTGGAGGGAGCTCAAACTCCTTGTTTCTCAGCAACAGCCCAGAAACATGACTGATCTAGAGAAGAATCTGTGTGGAGGAGTGGGCCAAAATCCATCCTGCAGAGTGTGCAAACCTGGTGAAGAACCACAGGAAATATTTGACCTCTGGAATTGTAAACTGTACCGATTATTAACATTAAATTCTTCAGCTGTTCAAATACTTATTTGCAGCTGCACCCAAATAAAAAAATGTAAAAAAATCATGCATTGTGATTTCTTACATTTTTTCTTTTTTAAATCATGTCAGTGAAGCTACAATGACAATTTCAGAACCCTCCATGATTTCTAAGTGGTTGAGCTTCCAAAACAGCAGGGTTTTCTAAAATATCAGGCCATCTGACCGTCACCACGGAGTGTACAAGTAAGGCCAGACTCTGCAATATAGAATGCTTTCCTTTAATTATTATTTTTTTGTTTAAACCTCTATGTGCTTCAAGAGTTTATTATATTTCTTAAGTGGCTGGATTCCACTGGGAGGTAGCTGTTTTCTCTACATTCTCTGTTGAGCGGATACTGACCGCTCAAAGGTACTCTGCAGAAACCCATTTTAAAAAAGGGAAAAGAAAGCTGAACTTTGCCTCGAACGTTGCACCCAGTTCTCCTGAACCGGGTCCAGTTTTTTGTAAAAAGCTGCGATAACAAGCTGCTGGCATAATGAGTGTGAGTGACAGACGATCACTTGTTGGGTAATGTTCTTATTGTGCAAGTTATGGGAAAATCATATTTTCACACGCTTTGAGCAGCTTGCTCATGAATGGGATCAGAACCAGCCACGACATGCTGACACAGACCATAAAACAGGAGCACCTACGTCAAGTCAGATAAACAAGACGTTTCTGGTGCAGTTCTGACCATACTTCTTCTCTCCACTGAATGCTGGACTGACACCCCCCCCACCCCCCATTCCGGCAGCCTCACAGTGTGTCATCACAATCTATCTCTGCCAGTAAATGGAAGAGGCATCCAGGAATGCAGACGACTTTAAGGGGTTTAGGAAATCTTTTCCGTAACATGTTAGAGTTTAGGATTAACCCGCCTCTGTAAGTACATTCCTGCTTGGAAGGATCTGAACGCTGGTCCTCTTTGGCCTATTAGGATCAGTAAAAAGCAAGTTCATAATATGCAGACGGAGTGAATTTTTGTCCCAACCTGTTCCTTTGCATATGTCATAGACGTTGTTTCAGGGAACATTTAATTGCTTTTGCATTGTTTTTGTGGAGGAAAGTTAAAACCAAGGCAGAATGTTTAGATTATGTGTCATTCAGTCCACGTAGTTTATAATTTGGACCCATTTTATGACACGCCAGCTTCTTGTAAATCAAATCTTTAACCGACCCACTGTTGATCTGCATCTGGACCTAATAACATCCAAATCAAAACATTTCTCCTGTTTATTGAACCTTTCTTTTTTGAATTTGGCTGTTGCTCTCGTTTACTCTGTGCCTTATGAAAGTATTCACACCCCTAAATGTCTTGACATTTTTTATTTTTAAATACAAGTCAAAGACTATTACATTGTAATATCCAGATGTATAGAATGAAAATGCACTTTCTCTCTTGATGCAGACAAAAGATATCTAAGTTGATTTATTTTTCTAAGTAGATTAAGATTAGGATTAAGGATCAAAGATTAGATTAAGGATCAAACAAACAGGTCAGAGGGAAAATGGGGAGAGGGTTATAGCAGGACGCCAATTCATAAAATCAACAGCTGATTGACTTTGCAGGACTTTCTCCTCTTGATGAGCCTGTGGAGATAGTTGATAGAGGCCATCTTCCAAGGCTGACTGGGGTTTAGAGAGATAGAAGCAGACATACAAAAGGACCATAAAAGCAATGATCTTTACATAATTTTTTATGCAAGGAATCAGTAAAAACAATAGACCAATCAAAGAACATCACTTGATGCAACACTCCATATCTGAAGATGAAAATCGGATTGGAAACATCTGAAGAAGATCGTCAGATGTGACCAAAATGAAAGTTCCCGACAGACATGAGAATACAGTCTCTGGTAGAAAGTTAGCTCAGTAGGCCTGCTGTACATCTGCCTGAACACACCATCCTCAGAATAAAACATGGTGGTGGTAGTGTCATACTGTGGGGATTTGTTCAGTAGGGGAGGAAGCCTGGATGAAGCTAAATAGCTCATATCAGGTTAACACTGTGGTGGAGGTCAATAATATAGTAGCACAATAACTCTCACTGTACTGAACAGACAGTGATGGGACGGTTGAGATCAGGGGTCTTCATCCTGGGTCCTCAGGACCTACTGCCATGCATGTTTTACTTCTGTCTTTGCTCTGGCGCACTTAAGTTATTGCACAACCTGTTCGCGGCCATGAAAGGCTGCAGAAGTTTATTAATTACCCATTCTTTCAAAGTTACCTTTACAGAAATGGGGAGACACCTGGAATATGTGGTTCAGATGGTTTAAATCAAAGCTTACTCATGTGTTACAATGGCCTAGTCAAAGTCTAAGCCAAACTCCCACTGCTAATGTTAATGGGGCAAAAACCCCGAAATTACTGTGATTCTCCAACTTGGCTAAACTTAAACTGTCTGCATTATAAAGCTGATATGGAGTGTATGTTGTTCCATTATTAGCAAAAAAACAAGTTTTATAAATTGAAATGAAGAAAAAAATCCCAATCCAAAAATGTAAACGCTAAAAAAAAGATTAACTCTGCTGTTTTCAAAGATTTGTCTTTAATTATTTTTTTTTCCAATTTCAGTTTTCAGTTCTTTTTACAAATTTTATATTTTCAATTTTCTTTTCTTCCATTTTTAACATTAAGTTTATTTTTACAGCTTATTGTTTTTTTTTATTTTTTTTGCAAATCTCTTTTTTTACATTAAGTTTTACAAATTGTGTTTTACAAATCACATTCTCTTAAGTTATAGTCCAGCATAAACAAGCAGCTTTGACCAAATAAAATGGTGTTGATAAATCTTCTTTAAATCTGCTTACATTTTTTTTTTTTAAAGTGAAATTTCTAATTTGAAAATATTAAAACTATTAAAAAAAAACATAGAAAATAGGAGTTACTCTAAAGGGTTTTTTTTTTATGGAAAATTTTCCCTTCTGGATATGCATTTCTTTTTTTCCATTTCCTTTTACAAAACATGTAAAATTCTTTGCAAAAATAATGGAACAAAAATCACCCTATAGCTAGAAAAATAAGGACATTGAAATTTAAGCAAAATGTTATTCTATGGAGGAGCAATTCTGAACAAATATGCACATCACACTTTAAAGATTTAACTTATTTCAAAATGTTGAAAACTAAACTTTGTCTCATTTCCTTTTACTTCTCAGTTATACTCTAATCAGCTTTTGTTGATGAGTCATATGATCATATTAATTAAAACATCTTAAAATTAGAGGTTTTAACATAAAAACAAATAATGTAGGAACTAAAATTTACGGATTTATATTCATGGAAATTGAAACCACCCACAGAAATGCAAATTATCTATTGACTTATCTAGGCTTGGAAAAAAAGTATTGTAAATAAGTATAAGTACGGTAAGTCACTGTATTATCACTCTTATTACTATGATTGTTAAAAATGTTATCATTTTAACATGTTACATCATTTTAGTCAGTCTTATAGGTTCTTAAAGTTATATCTTTATCTTCTTTTGTTTGTTATATTTCACTAAATGCAGCACAAATAAACTCAGACCAACTGTTTACCAGAGGAAAGTCACCACTCTGCTTCTGTCTTTGATGCCACCAACAGAGTTTATTTAATCTTTGTGATCAACCAAAAACCTGTCATATCTCTTTATGCATTCACCTTGTTTAGATTTTACACCCTTTATAGCATGCAGGCCTGGATATTTGTTGGAGATAATAAGTTTTATCTTCATTGTTTGGTGCTGAGCTCACTGCAGAGTTTCTACACTGTGAAAGTGGAATTTCCAAAGCATTTTTAGGGTCTGGATTTACGGGAAACAGCTTGTGTGAAGGGAAAGCCCACTTTTCTCTCCTTATAAAAGGAGAGGAGCCTCTCAGCAGCAATTCATTCCTCTGCCCTCCTTTCAGCTGGATACTCCTCAGGCTCCAACTTTCTCCTTTCAAGGATCTTTTTTTTTCTCTCCAAACAAGAAAACTAAGATGGGTCTCTCCCAGAGAAACTGTGCTCTCCTGCTGGTTTTTGTTGCTGTAGTTTGGATAGAGCTCTCTCAAGGTGAGTTTAAAAATGGACTTCTGCAGGATTGTTGTCTGTGCATTTCTAAATGGTTCATTTTTGTTTATTATATAGTGTCATTTTTAGGGATTTCAAGCTAAGGTTCTTATAGATTTATGAACTTTCCCCTTTAGCTCACCCCACCTGGCTCATAGGACGCTGCCAGTGTCCCAGATTTAGCCGAGGAATCAATTTCTCCAACATCACAGATTTCAAAGTGATTGAAAAGTGGGCTGGATGTGATAAAACAGAGATTATGTGAGTATTCTGGCTGAATATTTGTAAAACTTATTGTGTTTGGAACCTCAGCTGTCATGTTGATACTATTTTTCCTTTGGATTCTTCAGTTTAACCAGGATCCAGCCCGATAACAACACAAAGGAAATGTGCATGAACCCTTCGCTTAAAATTGGATTGTCTCTTTCAAGTTGTTGGAAAAGGTAAGTTTGCAGGAGGACTTTGTCTTTAATGTTGAGCTTTACTTCGTGCTTTTATCTGCGTGCCTCTGCAGAGCTATCACTGAGCATTGGGGCATTTTATTGCATGGGTTAAAAATGTTGATGGGGCTCTAACTCACAGCAGGCTGGAACCGATTTTTGCAGTAAAGCCTTCAGGTTTATCTGCCAAATAAAAAAAAGAAAAAAAAGAAAAACCCTCAAACGCCATAAAACGTTTCTGCAGCTCAATAAGTCCCATGACACTTCAACATGTGACTCGCTCCACAGATGTTCTGCATTACTCTTCTGGCCTAACACCAACTTTCTCTCTCCTACTCTTCCAAGGATAAACAAAGACGAGAGCCGTAAGATGGAGTGCATCGAGGGGTTGAAGAGACCAGAGAAGAAAACCTCAGAGGACTGAAGCACAACCGGCTTTAGGAATGTCATGGGCTGAGATGTTTCACTGAACTCCCACTCTGGGGGGGGGGATCATGGACGACGGGGAAGGCGGAGGAGAACACTGGGAGGGGAGATGATTTACATCAGGGATGCTGGAGAGGAAGAGGAGGAAAGATGAGAAGCTGTGGAAGTGAACAGAAAGACAGATTTATGTACAGCACTATAGCAGCAAGTCTGTTCCAACAAAGCACTGTTAAAATGTATAAAGCCTCATTTTTCTTTGCTTGACTAAAATATTTATGCTGATTTATTTATTTGTACTTATTCTTGCAGCTGAAATTTTTTTATACAATTGTGGAAGAAAATAAAGAATGTTTTGATAGAGCTCTGATGTTTGCTGCTCGAGTTTCTTGTTTTCCTTCTTCCCAGACCTGAAATCTGAAAAAAAAAAAAAAAAAAGGTTTCTCCCCTTGGCAAGAAAAACATGTTTTACGCGGATCCGCTATCCAGCTGGCAAACCTCCTAATGAAACCTACGGCTCAGCAGCAGCCTTTCCAAAGCCAAGCGCCATCAAAATACAAACAGCTATTATTCTGCAGAGACGCTGCAGCTTCCACTGGGGTACAATGAAATGACTTTGTTTCAGGGAGAGACAAACTGTTATCAGAGAAGAGAGAAGGGACTGGTTCCTAGGAGAGAGCTAAGCATGCTAACAATTACATGACGGCAGTCTGAGACTATTTAAACCCAGATGTTTGCAGCTGCTCTACGCTGGATTGGAGTCCTGCAGAAAGAGATGATTTACAGCAGGGCAGGTTTCATTGGAGTTACCCAGACAAGAAAATATTAATGCTGGTTTAAGAACAATTAATCATTCAATAATAGCAAAGAAATTAACCTTCAGGATCCAAAATCACATGCTGGTTTTCCATAAACCAAAGACGAGCTGTTCATCCAGTCAGGTCCCCCATCCGGAGTCAGTGAAGCGATACACCTCTAGTTGAACATGATGGCCTGAATATCCTGTCCTTTTCCTGTCCAACGTCAGGCCTTTTTATAATCTACAACACAAAATAAACCAAACAATAAATATTTATGTCAATGTGCATACATTTATAAAAGCCTCACTCAAAAATGAAAAAAATAACTACCAACTTGGTCATGGATTTGTAATAATGATAATAAACCAGTGGTTAATTGATTTTGGAGAAATATCTGTAAGCTTTGGTGAAGATTCTAAGTCATCCAGGTCATAGTCATTGCAAAAAAGAAAATTAAAAACAATCCACTGGGCTTTGTTTCCAAGTTTGAAGATGTTTCGCTTCCCATCCAGGAAGCTTTTTCAATCAAGATGTCAGGAATAGTGTTTTATACTGTATGACGAAACCCTGCGGTTTCATCTTACAGTGTGAGTTCACAGCTCACTATGTGAGACCAAACGCTCTGATGCGATCAACCTGCTCTCACTGCACGTCTAAAAACCAGGTGGGACTCAGCTCCGCAGTGAGATGGCGCTACTCGGACTTGTCTATCCAGAAGCCAAACCAGTACAAGAGGAATATAAAGCTCACTAGAGCAGGGGTCCTCAACGTTTTCCAGGCTAAGGACCCCAAAACGGATGGCAAGATGGAGCGGGGACCCCCTAATTATATATATTGTATGAAATTGTGTTATATTAAACTGGTTCTATAGTCACTCTATTACAGATGGAGTCATGTAATGGAACTAATTTTGCCCTGGGATTATTATAGTATTTCTGATTCTGATTCCTTGTTGATGGGACAGGTGTTGTGAATGAAACGGTGCCCAGCTTGAATGAGCTCCTCTGTGTCACTGAATGTGTGCATTGATGACTGAAAGACATCTTCTGCCTCCATTTATTTTTTTACTACTGTGTGTTGAATTCACGTTAATGTGTATTTGAAGATATTTCAATTAGTGGAAAAGATTGTAGGGGTTACAGCTATCCTATACCTGTTTCACCTCTTTTCTCTGGTTCATTTGTCATTTATGTTGAAGACTATCTAAAAATATAAGTCATGTTTTTAGATATTTTATGCGTCAAATCTTGATATTATTTCTCTGACTTTTTGAAGAACTAAAAAAATCTAGAGTCTATGTTTCTGTTCTTACTATTAAAACTTATTGGAACAACAATAACAAATCATTTTTTATATAATCTTCTAATTTCCACTCTTTTGTCAGATATTTGACTTATTTTTACTCAGAAATGCAGATCTGCATTGATGACTGAAAGACATCTTCTGCCTTCATTTATCTGTTTAATGCAGTGTGTTCAATTCATGTTAATGTGGATTTAAAGACATTTCAATTAGTGGAAAATATTGCAGGGGGGGATATAAGTCTAATTAACCAAAAACTTCGCAACCCCCATGCTGTACCTCTGCGGACCCCCTAGGGGTCACGGACCCCCTGTTGAAGACTTCTGCACTAGAGTGAAAAGCTAAGCCTTGGCAATTTGGGCAATTTTGTGCAGAAAGCCCTAAAAAGAAAAGGTGACGACATATTTGGACAAATACATGACTGAGCAAATGTGGAGGATGGATGGATGGATGGATGGATGGATGGATGGATGGATGGATGGATGGATGGATGGATGGATGGATGGATGGTGGATAGATGGATGGATAGATGGATGGATGGATGGATGGATGGATGGATGGATGTTGGATGGATGGATGGATGGATAGATGGATGGATGGATGGATGGATGGATGATGGATGGATGGATGGATGGATGGATGGATGGAGGATGGATGATGGATGAATTGATGGATGATGGATGGATGGATGGATGGATGTATGGATGGATGGTGGATGGATGATGGATGATGGATGGAAGGATGGATGGTGGATGGATGATGGATGGATGGATGGATGGATGGATGGATGGATGGCAGATGGATGATGGATGGATGGATGGATGGATGGATGGCGGATGGATGATGGATGGATGGATGATGGATGGATGTATGGATGGATGGATGGATGGATGGATGGCGGATGGATGATGGATGGATGGATGGATGGTGGATGGATGATGGATGGATGGATGGTGGATGGATGATGGATGGATGGATGGATGGATGGCGGATGGATGATGGATGGATGGATGGATGGATGATGGATGGATGGTGGATGGATGGATGGATGGATGATGGATGGTGGATGGATGATGGATGGATGGATGGATGATGGATGGATGGATGGATGATGGATGGATGGATGGATGGATGATGGATGGATGGATGGATGGATGATGATGGATGGATGGATGATGGATGGATGGGTGATTGATGGATGTTACCATTACTGATGGAGAAGAGAATAGATGTAAGAGAAAGCAGAAACCTTGAATGTGAGCATTATACATTTTAAGTGCAAGTAGAGGAAATCCTGCTCTCAAATGGAACATGTGTGCTCCTAGTTTTTTTTTTTTTCAGTTTATTAATGTTAGCATCTATTTTGTGTGACTAACTGGTGTAACACTGAGGTAAACGAGTCTGAGACTTTTTAAAACTAATGGAATAATTTGCAGCTGAATGTTTTAATCGTCTTTCACTTAAATAAAGAATCTTTTTCCCTTGCATTTAAATTCCTCCTTCTCTTCAACATATTCTTCTTCTATAATCCTAACCTGAAAAATCCATACTGAGGCCTCTGAAGAAATTGACCCCTCTTTCATTTCCTCTTTAACACTTTTTTCTTATGTAACTCATTGTTCATGAACACAGATCCTGGTCCGCATGAATCATTTCTCATGCTGATAGAAGGTGAAGCATTGATTGATGAGCTGATATACAAAATGCCACATCATTTTGTTCTTATCCCAAATAAAGGCAGCCCATTTATCCAGCCGCCCGTCTGTCGATGAATGTAAACGTTGGGATCCAGAGCAGATTATTGATCAATCCAAGCTCCCTGTCTGCCTCCTCGGAAACATCATCTGCGCAAACAGGACTTCTTCTTTGACCAGAAGCTTAAGCCTTGCTGATAACATTTGCTGGAAGAATTGGGAAATCAGAAGCTGCCTGATCGAATGAGAGCTGTGAGAGAGGATAGATCCTCCATAAGCCTGCTCCTTCTCCTGGTCCTGAGGCGCTGCTCACCTCGGCTGTCTACAAGCTGAACTTACAAACAGCACAGCCTCCTCTATGCTCAGCAGATTGCAAATATTAAATCCGCCTCAAGGTATCAGACTGGAAGTCTTGCAGCAGCAGAACGAAGGTGGAAATCTGATCTGAGCCAGCTGCTGACTCCTGGACCAGGAGTCAAATCAGTTTTATTTATAGGCATCCTGTCACAGCAGCTCTGAGTTATGCCCCATCAGCTGAATCTGACTCAGAAAGAGGTTTCATTATTATTCATTTCTCATGTTTGGGAGAACTTGTGCAAAGTTTTGCATATAAAGTCAAGAACTTGTTTCTAAGATCATCAGTCAGAAAACTTTCCGTATCATTTTCTCTTGCTGTACCTTTTTTACACTTTATAAAGCAATTTCATCATGTTTTAATGTTGATTGAATATTATTCTTTTCACTTTCTTGCTTGAAGCATTTATTATTTAATGTTGAAACTGTGGTATTTGAGGGAAGTGTCAAGCATCTTAATTGGTACAAAGCCCTTATTGGGGGCTTATTAGATAGCAATGTACAGTATAATATGCAATGTTATGAATAAATAATGGATTTAATGAAAACATTAAAAAGCTGAAGTTATCATAATACATGTCTTTATAGCAGACCTTTTTAAGTTTTACACACTGCATTATCTCCGCACACAAAAAAAAAAAAAAAAAAATTCATCAGATTCATCAGGTAAATTGTTTAGATCATGCAGTTATCATCTATTACCATGTGGGGGCGCCAACGTGACAACTTAATCCATGGATGAAACTCTTTATAGATCAAGTTCCTCAACAAAAAAAGACACCCAGCAATGAACACATAATAATAGCCCTCCAGTTTTACAAAAAAAAATAATAAAAATACTATTTTAGTGTTCAGATTCAAAAAATATGTGATAGACTTTTATCTCCAAATGCTCCAAACATTGGAGTGTCACAGTCATTGATTATGGAATACATTTCAACACAATCTCCAATATAAACATTATTAAAAGCAGGAAACCATGTGAAATAAATAAGCACTATCAAATGAAACATAATTGGAACTGAAAACTCTTCATTCAGCTTTAATCTTAAGGGTTACATAATGAAAATGAAGGGTGTGATACTTTAGATTTTTAATGGGCTGGTAATATATCAAAAATATTCTATTTTTGGTGTATTTGCTTTTTTTTTTTTGTTTCTGACACATTTCACCAACTATTTCATAGCAAAGCTTAAATATATCTGAAAAATAAAAATCAATCACTCATAATAAATAAGCAGCAAACCGATCATTCCTCTTCCGTTCCTAACTTGTTGAACTAAACAAAAACAACCCCTAAAACCATCACTGCATTCAGTAGATCAATGTTTTTGCGTAAAACAATCAAAACTTCCCTAACCTGACAGCAGATCTATACATGGAGGGAGCGGACCGCAGCAAACTGAAGCCTTAAAGGCGTCCAGAGCTTTTCCTGTCTAAACAAAATGTCTGAAATGTATCTAAATGACCAAAAATACAGCTCAGACCTGCAGTTTACATGTAGTGAAACACCCAATAATCAATAAAACTGTTGTGGAACAAAAGAACCGGAAAATAAGATTCTAAAGAGACAACATGTGCAGACCTAAGGTGCATCCCGTAATCTCCTCCAACCTGACAAAGAGGAAGACTTTCTCATCTTATAGCGGCTCTGGTACAGTAATCATTATTATTAAGACCATTATCTTAATTAATAGCAATTGGAAACTTTAATTTTAATTTGTTATGGTCTAATATATCCCCTTTCCTACTGGCTGAGAAACTCGTTTAAACTCTGGAACAATGGTCTTTTAGTGGCAGTGGGGACAGCTCACTGACTCATGTCTACCTGGGTCAAACGACTCGGCAAGCGACCTGCGTTAAAATCGCCTCAGGCATGCTGTGGGAACAGCAAACCCTGATTGACCTGCTAATTTACATGAACGCTTCTGATCTATCAAGCCAACTCTGTTTACATTCAATAAACATGGAGCAGCTCTGCAGTGGAAAAAATTTAAATCTAGATGAGTCATTTTTTCTTAAAATAAGTGAAATTTTCTTGGATTGAGGAAGAAAACAGAAATTTTGCCAATGGAACAAGACAATTTACACTTAAAATAAAAAAACATAATTGCATTGTCTTATTTCAAGCGCATCTGATTAACTTATTTTAAAAGAAAAAATACTAATTCCATCGGCAATCTCATTTATCTACTCAAATTAAGATTAAATACACTTAATATAAGAAATTTTTACTTATTTCTAGATAGTTTTTCCAGTGTGGTAAGAGGGATTCAAACAGGTAATAGAGCGAAACAATAAATCAAACTGACTACGCCCTGGCTTTCTTACATGTTGGTCTCCATTGTTTACTTTCCTGATTTCTGTCGCACTGGTGACATCAACGCTAACCCAGCGTGATGATTTCACTGGGGGTTAGACCAGATTTTTATGTCAGTGGGAAGGGAGCCAAATGCAGGTTGACCCGTATTTGAAAAATACTCGTTAAACCGGTATTTTGTAAAAGAGGCTATAGACTGTACTCAACTAAATTTACCGTTGATTTAGTTGATAAAATTAGACTAAAAATGAAAGGATTGCAAGTGAAAAACTAAGACAGATAGAGCTAAACTCAAGTAAACCAGTGGCAGCAGAAGACTTAAAAGTATTGAGGAGGATTTTCTCGAATGTTTTAAAAGATCCCCCTTCTGCACACAAAAAAAATGCGCGTGCGAGAGCATGCATGAGCCCATTTCTCCCCGTGCACGCTCTGTTTAAAAGTTGCTGATCTCATAACTCATACAAGCTTTCTGTGTCCGAACATCCGCCCTAACACCAAAATCCCCCAATCACTATATAGAGCAGGGACCTTATAGTGGACTTTATAGTGAACTCAGATGTTCACTTCCCTGCTGGTCCACTGCAGGGTGCTGCGCCATCTTTGTTATTGACAACAGCAGGACGCTGTGACAGCAAACCCCATAATGCTTTGTGAGGAAAGGTCTCTGCCTGAAGCATTCTTTTCTTCTGAACTTCATAAACACTTTTTCTCTTACAATCCTCTGCCATTTTTTAAAGAACTGATGTCAGAACAATGACTGTCTGAAACCGTAGCGCGCCACAGATATACGCCTGAACGTGTGCATGCGCAGAAAAAGATATGTAGGGACGAGCACGTAGGACGACCGTATGTAAACATATCACCACAACGATTGACAATTAGGAGGACCACTTAGTTTGATGATCCACCTGGAAATAAAAAAAATTGTCCTCTATACCTTTAAGATCATAGCAGTGGCTCTCGTTATGCAGGACAACCACCTTAAAGGAATAGTACACCCAAAACATGATTAGCCTTCATTTTCTACTCGCCCCCATGCTGAACAACACTCTGGAGTACTTTTTTGATATCTCAAAAGCATCTGGAGATCTGGGAGGCTTCTTGCTGTCTGCTGACATTCAAATAATGGAGGTCTATGGTGCCCGAGGCAGAAAGGTCCATAAAAGTCCACAAAAAACGTGTCAATATTCCTCCATACTGCTCGTCCAATGTATTCCAAGTGTCCTGAGTGGGTAGCGTCCATAATTTACTCGAAACGAAGTCATTTAGAATGTTTTTAGAGCATAAACAGTAGTGTATAGGATTTCCTAAAAGCGCGTTCATGAGTCTACGGAAGCCGCAGCAGACCAAACCAGATGAAAGTGCGCATTCAGCTCGGTAAAGAACTAATGCTCTTCCTCAACACTGAAGTCCTCAGACATTTTTCTTTCGTTGTTTCTTTCTTTGCACAGGTAAACAGCAAATTTCTTCTTCTACGTTTGCATTATCGGCAGAGCAGACGCTGAACTATTCCTTTAAACGGACAGCACAATGTCATACAATGAGATTTATGTGTTACAAGGGTCCAGTAAAAGTCTGAACTCAAATCCACATCTTAATTTAACCATAACATGCTCAAGTTGCATTTGCAAGCCTGAAATTGGCTTTAAGTTCAAACTATGCACATATCAGCTCAGAAGTTGCACACTATTATCTTCACGTTTTTAGTGGAAGCAGCTTAGAAAAAGGGACGTCTCTCCATCTTACTGTTCTGGAATAATTTACAGGTCCTAAACCGATCTGTGTTTGTAATGTGATAAAATGTTGAAAAGTTAAAGAAAGAAGAATCATTCTGCAAAGCTCAGTAGAGTAATAACATTGGACATATTGGATGTGGATACTAAGCATTAGAGCAGGAAAGGAGAAAGATCACAGTGAAGGTTAATGGATGTGGTGGAGAATGTGATGATGGTGGGTGTGATGACCCACTGTAGGGCCCTGAAACCAATGCTGAGAACCACGGCCATCAACTTCCCCTCGGTTTATTTACCACACAACTGATGGATGTTGAAACACACCTCCTGCAGGGATCTCTGGATTTGCATGCCAGCCGGGCGTGATCTCTCCAGCTGAGAGCTTCAGTGAAACACAAAAAAAGCCCCAAACCAGCACATGAAAGGATGGGTTCTCAATGCTGGGGAAATATATCGCTTTGGGCCAATCTGCTGCATGTGAGTCTCTGGATCAAATTCCTGCACTCATCCTTTTCATGTTGCAGGCCTGAGCAAACAGGCGATTAACTTCGGCTCAAAAAGCAACTCTTTTCATCTTCCTGCCGAGCCTCCAGCCAGCCAGCTCTCACCAGTCTTCCCCTTCTCAGCCAAAGGACGTGTGGTGCTCTTAAGAAGGTGTCGACTTTCTTCCTTTATCGATCAGCCAACATGATGTATAAAAGCGCTGTCATCCTGTTGCTGGCTGTTTGGGGCTCTTATTACACGGCTCTCCCTGGCTGTCAGGCCGGCGGACGCTCAGCGCAGTGATCTCTCGCCAACAAAGCAAGCACTTCCCCAACACAAAAATCTCCACACTATTAAAAGCATTCAGTCCAGGGAAGCGTTTCAAGTTGTCACAAGTACTGCTGATAGTGTTGCAGGCGCTTTGTAAATGCTGGGACAAGCATGTTTAAAATTTAAACATTCTGCAGCAAGAGTCAGTCCTAAAAGCGGACTCAGGATTTTATTCCTATATGCTTTGAAGCTTATATATATATATATATATATATATATATATATATATATATATATATCCTAGTGAGTGGGAATAAAGCCAAGTGTTGATGCATCCGGTGGAATAGAATCTAGTGTTGTAAAGATGAAATCAAAGCTGTGGGAAAGCTGTCATTCCTCTGTGTGTCGTCCCACACATCCATGCCGACCGTCACAGAGAAACTTTTAAAACACACACATTGTTCACTGTGATATTTTATTGATGTATAGGGAAACCATCCAGATGCTTGTTGATGGAGCTGTCAGGGCAAGAAAAAAAAAAGCGGTAAATTGGCCGAACATGTTTTGCATACTGTAATATTTATGAAGGCTTTCATGTGGTGCGCTGTTGCCTCGCAGTGGGGCAAGGGGGCGGGGGCGGGGGGGTACAGCATGTGGGTGGCTGATGGCGGCCGCCGGCCCAGCTGGGGAGAGGTTACTTTAGAAAAGAATAGATGGGAAACAGAACAGGATGAGAGAACCAAATGTTGTCTACACTGCAAAAAATATAAATCTAAATAAGCCATTTTTTTTCTTCAAATAAAGGATTTTTTTTACTTGAATAAAGGAGGTATTTGAGACACTTTGTCAAAGGAACAAGACAATTTATATTAAAATTAACAAAAAAAACCCTGCATTGTCTTATTGCAAGTGCATTCTATCTACACTCAACGGCCACTTTATTAAGTACCCCATGCTAGTAACGGGTTGGACCCCCTTTTGCCTTCAGAACTGCCTCAATTCTTCATGGCATAGATTCAACAAGGTGCTGGAAGCATTCCTCAGGGAGTTTGGTTCATATTGACATGATGGCATCACACAGTTGCTGCAGATTTGTCGGCTGCACATCCATGATGCGAATCTCCCGTTCCACCACATCCCAAAGATGCTCTATTGGATTGAGATCTGGTGACTGTGGAGGCCATTTGAGTACAGTGAACTCATTGTCATGTTCAAGAAACCAGTCTGAGATGATTCCAGCTTTATGACATGGCGCATTATCCTGCTGAAAGTAGCCATCAGAAGTTGGGTACATTGTGGTCATAAAGGGATGGACATGGTCAGCAACAATACTCAGGTAGGCTGTGGCGTTGCAACGATGCTCAATTGGTACCAAGGGGCCCAAAAAGTGCCAAGAAAATATTCCCCACACCATGACACCACCACCACCAGCCTGAACCGTTGATACAAGGCAGGATGGATCCATGCTTTCATGTTGTAGACGCCAAATTCTGACCCTACCATCCGAATGTCGCAGCAGAAATCGAGACTCATCAGACCAGGCAACGTTTTTCCAATCTTCTATTGTCCAATTGAAAGGAGTGGCACCCGGTGTGGTCTTCTGCTGCTGTAGCCCATCTGCCTCAAAGTTCGACGTACTGTGCGTTCAGAGATGCTCTTCTGCCCACCTTGGTTGTAACGGGTGGTTATTTGACTCACTGTTGCCCTTCTATCAGCTCCAACCAGTCTGGCCATTCTCCTCTGACCTCTGGCATCAACAATGCATTTCCGCCCACAGAACTGCCGCTCACTGGATGTTTTTTCTTTTTCGGACCATTCTCTGTAAACCCTAGAGATGGTTGTGCGTGAAAATCCCAGTAGATCAGCAGTTTCTGAAATACTCAGACCAGCCCTTCTGGCACCAACAATCATGCCACGTTCAAAGTCACTCAAATCCCCTTTCTTCCCCATACTGATGCTCGGTTTGAACTGCAGGAGATTGTTTTGACCATGTCTACATGCCTAAATGCACTGAGTTGCCGCCATATGATTGGCTGCTTAGAAATTAAGTGTTAACGAGCAGTTGGACAGGTGTACCTAATAAAGTGGCCGGTGAGTGTAATTCTCTTATTTTAAGAGTAAATATACTAATTTAATTGGCAGATCATCTTATTTGGCTGCTGAAATGAAGGATAAATACACTTAATTTAATATTTATTGATTTATTTATTTATATATTTATTTATTTATTTATTTATTTATATATTTATTTATTTTTTTCAATGTGGCCTTATACGTTCCTTTCTATTATGTCAGCTAGCATTTGATGATTCTGGTTCTTCTCAATAAAAAATTGTGGGTGTTGAAGTGTTGAACCTGCTTAGCTTCAGGATCTAAAGATTCAGAGACAAACAGAGACAAAGCTGCAACATTTGCAATATTTTCACACTTCTAAACTTCCCCCTCTGGAATAAGAGGAAAGTTGTACAATGACAATAAAGTATTCATTACCAAAGCAGTTTTGACCAGGTCACCTTTTGGGACTGAGAGGGTTTGATCCTCTGGCATAGATGTGTGTGTGGGTGTGAGTTGGTGTGACACAGCCTGGGGCACTAAGAGGGAGCCTGACCTCTCTGCGAGGCTAAGAAGTCGCTCACAGCTCCATCAATAAAGAATGCTCTATGTATCCTGGTTGCTCCCATCCCTCTACCTCCACAGTTGCCTGAGCTGCAGACCCCTCATTTTAAATGCAAGGGGGCAAACTGCTGGAGACTAGGGAAACTCTGGGGCAATAGCAGACTTCATGAACTCTAAACAAGAAGTAAGGTCTCAGAACAAACTGTATAACAAGCACACAATCCAATTTCTAAGTAGTCCCTGTTCATATCAAGAAAGAGAGATCCTCTAAAAATAACTCATAGTTTTAACTTATGGTTCTCAGATTACAGGCCTACAGTATCACCTCATCCAGAAATGTTCTCCGCTTATATGGTGCTTTATCCAGTCTGAGGAATCAAAGCTCTTCACACTATTATTCACTCACAGCTGGACTAGGGCAAACCACCAACACATGCTATTAGAATACTTATGATTGATAAAAATGGACCTCTTTCGTCCTTTGGCACATTCTACTTCTTTGACTGTATGGAAGCATATTTTTCCTTGACCTATTTGTGAGATAAAATATTTTCAGTGTGCCTTTTTACTGCTTAAATAGGGGTGATTGTTTAGAAGTCTTGTAACATTCTGTATGCTGGAGTTCCCCTATAAAGAAGGATCCCTACTCTAGACAAGGGTAAAGGGAGGTGTCAGGATTTGGTTATTAAGTGTTGACCCAAAAGCAGAGGCAGAGAGGCAGAGGTGAATCTGTTGTGGATTTAATAATGACTTAACTGAAAAAACAGAGGCTGGTTATCCAAAAATCCAAAAGGAAAACAAAGTCCAAACAAACATGAAACCAGAAGTCCAAAAATCCAAAAATATAAAAAAATGAAAACAAGTCTAACATACCAGAAACCATGGGGACATCAGGGGAATCACAAACATAACGAGGAAGGCTCAGAGAGAAGGAGTTGGAGCATGTAGACGGTGTTTGACGAGGACCCATCAAAGGGGAACTGAACAGAGAGGGCTTTTAAAGGAGACAGAGACAAAGAGGTGGCTAATGAGGAAACTGGAAGCAGGTGTGCACAGAACAAGAGGGAAAGAGCTAGGGAAGAAGGAGAACATATTCCATAAACTCTGTATTTTCCATCTTTTGCCTAGACATACATTCTACAGAAGAAGAAGCCAAAAGGTTCCAGAACAGAATACTACACTGCTTATGGAATAAACTTGTGGGAAGAGGGATAATTTTGGATCTTCAGGCCACCATGTCCACATCCTTCTCCAGAGCTGTTGTCCTCTATTTTTCTGGGAGCAGGGTAAGTGGGATCTGAACAACTGCACCGGATAAGGATTGTACCTGCACTCGTAAAAGCTGTGAGTCTGATGTAAAAACCTTCTCCAGAGGTCATAAGACTGGCCCATGTGTGTAGCTGCAATTCGTCCTTCACCTAAATTTGAAAACAATGCAATCCAGAAGTACAACTTTCAAAACTTTTATGATCAAATGTTTTTTCTCAGATTTTCCAATTTTATTTTCATATTATTTTGGTAATATTTTTTTTTCCAATTTTATTTTCTTAATTTTTTCATTTTTAGATTGAGTTTCAAGAACTGTATTAATTGCAAAAATGAATTTTAGATCACATTCACCTTCTTCACCTCTGGAGTGAGGAGCTATGACGCATTTCTATTGGTTTGCATGGATATTTTGGAACAGCAGTTTTATCGTTCAGGAATGAGCATTTGTACAAGAAAGAGTGCAGAAAATGTGATCTGTAAAACACACACACACAAACACAAAAAAAATGCAATTAATCTGAAATGAGGAAACAAAAAAAAATAGACATTTTTCATTTTCTCTTGAACCTTTTCACAATTTCAAGTTTCATTCCTGGATTGCATTTTGTTCATATTTCCATTTACAAACAGTAAAACAACAATAGTGGAACAAAAGTCACTTAATAAGAACTCTTTGCTAAAGTTCAGAACCACGTTTAGAGTTGAACATTTATGGCCTAAAAAAAACAATAGATTTTGAGTTAATTTGCTCCATTATGTATTTTTTTCCCTTTGTTGTTTTCTGTGAGAACATGCTGCAACTGTATAACAAAATAATTAAAACAACCTCAGAGGATGAAAAACAGAGATGCATCGTTAAATATATCAACAGCCTCCAGTAATTTGGTTTCTGCTCTACTGGCTTTCCACTGGAAAGGATTGGGATGATTATTTTAATAATATTGGTAATAGCCGCTGTGCACGCTATGCAAACAATATCCCAATAGAATAAATTGGATTTTCTTCCACCTGATGTAGCTTTGGCCGGCTCTGGAGGGGCAAATAACGCTGCATGAGGCTGTGATTTACAAGCAGGAAGGCAGGGAGGGGTGTTGGTGAGGCGGCATGTGTGGAGGAAGAGCAGAAACATGCAGCCTGCTGGGAGATTGTTTCTGGTCACTGGTTCAGGTCCCTCGCTGCCGACGCCTTCTGTCAAGCTGTTGAGATGCAGCTCGAGATGCAGCGGACGCAAATCCTCCCGTCCTCTCTCTCTCACGCAGATATCTGAGCAAACACGGACGCGGTGCCATGTTTAAACTGTTTCTTTCTCTCTTTCTCTGAGATGTTTGCCTTTATCTTCCACTGCTGGATCCAGAATTTGCATTTGCTGCCGTACAAAGATTACTGAATAGAGGATGATTGTGATTTTTTTTTCAATGAAGTGCTCACTTCACTGCCTGTTGCCTAATCCTTTGTAAATATTACAAATAAGGCTTATGTTAGAGTTTAATATTTACCTCCAAGATGAAGGATCAGGTTCTATCAAACATTGCTGCAGCAACAAATGCAGTCGTCAAACTATATAGTTTGACAACATCATATATAGTAATCAAAGGTCTTTGATTGGTAAAAATGGATAGAGTCAAGGTTTTCTAGCCCAAACATCTGTTAAAAACGGCACATCACAAAAAAACCCGCCCAGTTAATATAATGTTATATTTACTGTGCAAACATGAACAAACTTCAGTACAACCTAATTAAACACTACATGACAAAATGCTACAATCCAGCTAAATCTGCCCAGAGTTGTTCTCCATAAACAACTCTGACCCAGCCACCATGTCAGATCCAGTGAGTGTCATGTGACACATAACACACCGGTAGTAACATGTTTGCAGAAGGATTCATAACCACATATAAACTACTCCTCTTTTTACATTTAGAAGACAAACTACAATCAGTGCACATACACAGATATGCTAAGCTTATTTTTACCCAACTAAAATAACTACATTTATTGTAGCTGATTTTGAATTCTTACCTTTATTGTTTATTAGATTGTTGACTGGAACTTTCAACATCTGAACGCTGAACTTTTACTCTGTTGAACTATAATACAATCCATTGTGATTTGTGATCAGAACATGGTTGAATAAAACCTCCCCATTAACTATCAGGGAGGACGGAATGCTGCTGATGTCCATCTATTCCATGTTAGTCAAGTTAACACATCCATCAAACTTGACAGGATCAGCAGGCCAATGGGTTTCTGGACTCTTCTTTAAGCAGAGCAACTTGTGAAAAAGCTCTTTCAACTGGTGCATTAATATAGGGAGGGTGAGGAGTTTAATTACACCAAGCGCAGTGGTTTCCTCCACCATCTTTAAAAGATCCCTCCTCCAACCAGAACGCATTGATCGTCAGCGCTAGGTTTATCACACCAGATCCACCTGCTGCTGAAACTAGCATAATCTGTAGCATCACTGCACTAGTTCTCTGTTGCAAACACCCTGGCTGATCAATGTCAGTAATCCACAAGACTTTCAATTTTTCCAATCATATTAATAAACACATAACATAATTCAATTACATTTTATTAGCATTGCACTAAGTAACAACACATGTTATCTCAAGGCACTTTACATAGACATCAACCAATGCAATGGACGGCTGACCTGTTCCAGATAGATTCAGACACAGAAGTCATATAAAGTAATACTTTTTCCTTTTGAGGTCCATGGATCTCCTCGCACCTGCCTCAGACTACTGACCAGTCCTCTTAGCAGCAGTCCTTCATGGATCCCCCAGGAGGTAGTGCACCCACTGGGGGATCGCATCGTGTCTCCTCTCCTCTCTAGCTTTGCCTCGCTTGCTTTTTAAGGAGGAATAATCCGACTACTAGAAGCTGACCAACAAACTATAAACTGATGTCTCAGCTAAAGTGTACCGGCCAATGTCACTGCCATAGTTCGTGTCACCATGGAGGCTTTTTTTTTTTTTAACGACTCTTTGCCTGGACTGTCAGAAGAGCCAGTGTACTTTGGGAGATCCTACCAGGACCAACGACAGAATCTCTGGGATCATCTGAGCGCTGAAAGCACTCCACCCAATTAAGGGGGAGGATCAAGTAGACAAAGTTTTGGATTTCTTTGACAGTCTAATCCTTCCCTCACTATACCTCTTTTCCACTGACTGAGAAACCCTTTTTAAACCCAGGAACAACTGGATTTTAGCACCAATAGGAACAGCTCATTGACGCGTGTTTACTCGGGTCAAACGACTCGGCAAGCCATCCACGTCAAAATCGCCTCGGCCCTGATCGGCCTGCTGTGGTAACACAAGAGCAGCATTGATTTGCTAAATTACCTGAACAAATTAAGCTCAAAATCCGGACGTACACATACTGTGCCAGTCGCTTCTGACCTTAGAAGCTGAAAAAACTCTGCTGCATCCGATAAACATGGAGCAGCTCTGATGACAGAGACTCAGATAAATAAAAGAACAAAACAATAAAGACTACTTACTATGCCCTGGCTTCCTTACATGCTACTATACATTGTTTACTTTACTTTTTTACTTATTAATGTCACACTGGCGATATCATCAATGCAAACACAGCATGATGATGTCACCAGATACACAGTGGCTGGAGACAGAGGCCACACAGCCTGCAAGTGAAGGGCGAGTGGGAAGGAAAAAAAAGAAAAGAAAAGAAGATCATACCTTGCATCATTTCATCTAATAAGCTCAGAACATAGGACCCAGAATTCAAGGCGAGACAGACAATGGGGTAACTCAAAGCGTTTATTCAAATAATTAAAGGTATACTATGCAACTGGTGTTGATTTTCCAGCGAGGCTCCCCCCAGAGGGCGAAAGTAAAAGTGCACTGTCGTAAATATGCACAGCTGTTCTCCTGGTTTCTCCGTCAAGCCAGGCGCGGTTGTTTTGAGCTTAGCAGACAGGCGAACGCAACGAATGACTAACACAGTGAAAGTATGAACATGCACACAGAGAGAGAGAAACCATTCCAATGTTACTTACAATCGCATCAGCAGAAACGCAAGGTCCGCGTCAGCCTTGCAGCCTTCTTTTTATTTTAGCTCTCGCCATTCGGAAAAAGCTTGCCCGATGTTCACCCGTGTACGCCTCCTCTCTCTGTCCGGAGCCCTTTTCCTCTTTCTTGCCTGCTCAGACATGGGCTTTCGCTGTTTTTACGCTGGTTCCGCCGTTATAACTGCACAAAGATCGCTACTGTGCTAGCAACAAGCATGCTTTTAACTGGGGCCGTGTAGCAGTTCTCGCCGTAAAGCAAGACCGACTCTCGCGAGACTTCTGAGCCTGTGGGTGCGGGCCGAGGGCTCCTGCAATTGCAAGTGCGGTATTTCCCCCACAGACCACCAGGGCGGCCGAGAATACCTTTGTTCAACCTGAAACGACTCATTTAATCATCCAAAACGTTGTGGAACACATTAATTAACTGAAAAATGTTGCATAGTGTGTCTTTAAGCGGATCTGCCAATCTGCAGCGCCTATGACTGGAAGCTCTGGTTGACAGAAACACAGATTAGTGACTGCAATAATCAGATGAATGATGATTATTTATGTTCAAGCCGCTATCAGGGTTAAACAATACAGTCCAGTGTCCACGGCGATGGTTCCAGCTGGTAAACTAAACAGAAGTAGTGAATGATACCAGAGAGTTCAAGATGTGGAAGGCTGCAGCGCTGACAGGAGACCCGAGACAGGCAGGGAAAAAAAAGGCTTCCATTGTTGGCTGGGAAACAGGGAGCTTAGATAGGAAACTGCAACAGGTGCAACTGATGAAGAACAGAGCAGAAATAGACAGGTGAAGGAAATTAACAATCAAGCCAGCCATCAGCACCAAAATCATGAGATTTTCTTTAATAACAGGTAAGACTATAAAACAAACATCATAATGTTTATTGTACTCGGTATCAGAAACGCATATTTTAAGTTCTGTATTTAAAGATATAAGATAAGATATAATATTTCTAAATAATTCTGTATAAGCTTGGAGTATTTGCAGATGTAATTGCAAAGTGTGTTTGACACGCATTATATTTTCAAATGATCTCTGCAACCAATAAATTAAACAAATTATCTAACATCTGTGAAGAAATATGTAAATTTGACATTTCTGTTTGTTTACTCCAGCTGTGTTGGTAATTCTGAATCAAAATATTTTCAAGTTGTCTAAATTGCTTATAATTGTTGCATTTAGAAAAAAAATATCCACCTCTTAGCATCCTGCTCTAATCTGTAATCATTCACCCAACAACTTTAAGGAGGAATTTAAAGGAGGAATCATGGGGAGAAAAGGTTGTTTGTTGGCCTTTGCAAGGGGCCCTGCACCTGCTGGTGTCCACCTTCAGGGGGCAGCGACAACCTCCTCTGGAGCTGGGCGCTCATCAGAATGCTGCTGTGCCTGTCTGTGCCCACTGTAAGGGGAGTTGTGCCACTGAATTCATTAACCTTTCCGACACTCCCACTGAAACCACACAGCAGCAATTGGAAATCAGCTCCCAGAAGTTGGAACAGTTTAACCAAAGGGGACCTCACTGTGAAGGGTGCTGGGGTGGTGGTGGGGGGGGCAGGACCCTATTTGTTCTTGTCTAAAAAAACGTCATGTCACATCAGATGGTTAGTTATTCAGCAGTGCAAGGCGTGTTTACGGGTGTGATGAACAATCACACACCACCCGGAGCTCAACTCGATACGCCACCAGACATGCGGCAAATTTTCAGATAGAACTTATAATTGTCTCACTTGAGACAGCCTGATGGGCTTTCTGCGCTTGCGAAGGAGTTTTCAGAAGCTGTTTGTGTCAGTGTGACCAGTGTAGCAGAGCATCAAAGGGAAGGTCCAGCCTCACAGAGTCAGAATTATTACAGTTCTTCCCTCTAATTATTAAAACTAATCTGATGAAGCTGCTCTGTAACAAGCTGAACATGTAATATTTATCTGGGCTTGGTTAAAAAAAAATGGAAAAATGGAACAATGTGATTTTAAACATCCGAATCCCCCCCAGGAAAAAGCCATAAAATTGGCCTCATAAACGTTTTAATTTCCTCGCCCTCGCTCCAGACTTCTCTTCCAATCAGAAGCCTTTAGATGTCCTTAATATGTGGTTCAGTGTAATAGTGGAGACTTCCAGGGGATTTTGTAATATTGGCTTATTCAGAAAACAGAAGTTTTACTGCAGCACAAATAATTACATTAAGAACATTCATAAAAAGAAAAAGAAAATCTGACAGATTCCAGTTTTGACTGTGAAATTAACTCTGGGAGATTATGTCCTGCAGGCGCAGAAATCTGCCAGAGAATTAGAGGGAGAAGGCAGCGAGATCAAGAAGAATTAAAACCGGTGTGAAAGGGTGCAAGTGTCTTCAGTGAGAGGAGACTGATGCAGCAGACAGGCAGAGGGGGGGATTAAAAAAAAGAAAGAGAGAGAGAAGAGAAGGAGATAGGCTGAGGGGAGAGCTTTAGACTTTCTGAGTTAAGAAAGTTCCAGAGGCCAGTTTAGAGCTAATGGGGAAGAACCGATGTGACGGAAAAGGATTTAATGAGAGCAGAGGGAGAAGGTGAAGGTGAGGGCATAAAGGGCAACAGTCAACGCCAAAGGATGGATGTTTTGTTTTATTTTTTTGAAGACCAGAAAGAGACGGGACGGATCACCTTTGATTAAACCCAGAACTGACTGCAAGATGAATTAATCCAGATTAAGATCCAGGTAATTTAGGCAAACTGTTCTCCAGTTCTCTTTGAAAGCAATTGAGAGACCCCTCCCCACCACCATTTCACTCCAACCCTTACAACCATTTTGTGGTTTGTTAACTGAGAAAAAGTTGCAGGACGGCATAATGAATTACGCAGCTAACCCCTTATCAGGCAATTAGATGCTGTTGTGACTCAATGTTATATATATAGAACATCCAGACTGTTATGACAACATATGGAAGTGTGATTAGAGCTCAATTTTGGTCTAAGCAATATGGAATACATTCACAACTTCCAAAGAAACATCAGCTGTGCTGCTTCCATCAACACCCTTGTTTATAGATGCTGGAGATCGGCCTGTTTTCCAGTGTTGTCCTGTTTCTCTGACCGTGACTGAGTGGATGTGCTCTCTTCATCCTCTGACATGGGAGCTGGCTCGGAGCTCGTCTGCCTGGCTGTGCTTTTCCTTTTACAGCTGCTTTTTGTATCTCTGCTTCTGTCTCCTTCAACCCCAGTCGGCCTCAGCAGATGGCCACTCACACTGAGCCTGGTTCTGCTGGAGGTTTCTTCCTGTTAAAAGGGAGTTTTTCCTCTCCACTGTCGCTACAAGCATGCTTAGTGTGAGGGATTGTATTTGAGTCAATGAGTCAATGCAATCAACTGGTTTTCCTTAGATAGAAAACTTTGTATCAATTTGACTGTATGATCTGGTTGACTTGTAAAGTCAGGTAAACTAATTACCTACTATGTTAACGTACTGAAAGAAATGAAAATGGCTGATAAACATCAAGACAACATGAATTTTAGTTTAAGAAACAAAGTTTATATTAGAGAGTTTGGAATGAGGTCAAAGTGGCAAACTATTTTACAGCAATTTAAACCTTTTGGATGGTTCACAGTTTATCAGTCTTATATATTCCCGCAAAGTTTTGCAGCAGTTTGGTTCTGGATTAGCCAGCAGGCACACTTAGCTTTTGAGCAGTTTCATATCCTCCACAGTGGAAAAGAAAACTGAATGGTTTTAAAAAGAAAATGACATTATATCATTATTATCATTTCTGTTTCTCAGCACCTGGAGAGACTACATTCACTTTTCTGTCCTCATGATTTGAGGGCATGAAATGTCCCTATTGATAAAGGTGCTTTCATGGAGATTTTCCTAGATCTAAGGCAATAATAGAACATTTTATTCATTCATTTGTATTTATTTATGATGTTTACTGTTGGACAAAGAGTTTTTTACAGTTCATTTAAACGGACAGTTGCAGTAGTGAGGTACACTTCATGTAACACGCTGCTGCAAAGTGAGTTTGACTCCATCAGTATTTTTTTTCTACAAAACAGAAATAGAAAAAAACACTTTATCTAAGCCCACATATGGCTGCTTACTATAATTATGCAGGATCCTAGAATGCTGGTGTTAGCTTAGATGCAGAAGTTTGTTTTTATTTTGCTCTGTTCAAATCCGTCTTAACAATGTGCGCTAGCTCCCAGCCTTGCAGGCCAGTCCTTTTTCTTTTTAGAGCACACTTCTTGACTGATGGGTCAACCACACCCTTAATTGGTTCAGAGCTCCCTGGTGTCCAATTTGAGCCGATTGAGCGCTTGTACTGTCCAGCATCAGTGGGAGTCCTGTCAGGAAGACGCTGATCCCTTTTTATGGGATCCTATCACACTCAGACTGTAGCACAATGAAAACAATCAAAGGTTTTTCAGTTCAGGACCAAACTGACAGTAGAGCATAGCTTCAACCAAACGCTTCGACTTTGTATACTGTACCTTCAGCATAAACACAAAGGTTGTGAATTAAAGTTTGCAGTAACAATAGACATCGCTACAGTCCTGTACATCCAAAGGAGATAACAGGGAGTAATGAGCGTTTTAATGATGCTGCCCCCTCAGGACTGGTAGCTGTAGACTTAAACTCATTGGGGTGCAGCTAACACAGTCACTAATCAGGCCCAAAGCTGCAGCATGCATGCATGCTGGGATGTTCTAGGCAACAAGTAGACATTCCATATTAATGGCGTTCCGGGGTGAGACGTGTTTGCTAAGCTGCACGCTGAAACTCTTAAAGCAGAATTAATGTGATCCGAAGCAGCAGGTCCTGGCCTGCTTTCTGTTTCTCTCAATCAGTGAAGCGACTCTTTCTCTGTCCTGTGTCCACTAATCCAATCAGCAGGGTGATTGGACTCTCCCCATGTTCTCCTCCACCGAGTGATATTTAAAAAAAAAGACTGATTTAACTCAATATCCTGAAAGAAGTCCAACTTCTGTCCTAATGTGATGGCTTTACATTCTTTGTAGATGGTGTTAAAAGTTCTTACACCACAGACAAGTCAAGCTTTTTTATGCCTCATCAACTTTTCTCAATGAACTTAAATTACACTGAAACAGCATCTGATGAAGGAGGAGAAATATTACTTGACTTGAAAAAATAAGGGCACCTCAGGGACAATTAGTTGCACACCTACAAAACTGGACTTTGTGCAGTCTGTCTCAGCTTCACACCAATCATGTTTGGCCTGAACAAATTAGATCCCTCTGCAGCTACACAACTGTGAAATAAATACTAAATAGATCTTTCTAAAAAAGTCTATTAAAGTGTCCAAAATGATACTTCAGAGAGTTCCCTCTGTTAGAGGAGAGTTTCACAGGTTGTTGCTCTGTGGATGAATCGGCTGTTGTTAACCCAACTTACAAAAGCTCTATTAAGTATAACAGCCAAAAGTCGACCTTCTGCAAAGATTCAGTTTAAGCTGAATTTTTACAGTAAAAATAGAGCTAAATTCTTCACCAGTTTAGGTGCCTTCTGTAAAGCCTCTGGTTTAATTTATTTGAATATTGTGGAAAAGTTGAATATTTACTATGACTCAATTCAAGAAGTGAAACTCAATGTATTCCATACGTTCTTTGGACAAAAAGTAGAATGAAAACCGCAAAAATTAGGGTGTTTAAAATAAGAATATTACATGAGATCGATAAAAAAAGATACTTTACAAAGAAATGTCATGATTCTGGAAGGTATTTCCATTCCTATATGCAATACTTGGCTGAAGCTCCTTGTGCATCAATGCATCATTGTGTTGTGGCATGGAATCGATCCGGGGCTTCCTGAACACCTTTGTAGTGACGTATTCAGGACATTTTTGGGGTCTGGTGTCTCTCATACTTGCTCTTGCAAACAGTTGTTATTTTTCTAAACAGCCTGGAGATTAAGTTCTGCTTTATGCCCTGGTGAAAAAAGGACAATACACCAACATTCCTGAACTTAACGTACCTTGATCCTTCCACATATTTTCCACTTAAAGGAATAGTACACCCAAACCATGATTAGCCTTCATTTTCTACTCACCCCCATGCTGAACAACACTCTGGAGTACTTTTTTGATATCTCAAATTCATCTGGAGATCTGGGAGGCTTCTTGCTGTCTGCTGACATTCAAATAATGGAGGTCTATGGTGCCCGAGACAGAAAGGTCCATAAAAGTCCACAAAAAACGTGTCAATATTCCTCCATACTGCTCGTCCAATGTATTCCAAGTGTCCTGAGTGGGTAGCATCCAGAATTTACTCGAAACTAAGTCATTTAGAATGTTTTTAGAGCATAAACAGTAGTGTATAGGATTTCCTAAAAGCGCGCGCCTGCGAGTTCACGAGCCTACGGAAACCGCGGCAGACCAAACCAGATGAAAGTGCGCATTCAGCTCGGCAAAGAACTCATGCTCTTCCTCAACACTGAAGTCCTCAGACATTTTTCTTTCGTTGTTTCTTTCTTTGCACAGGTAAACAGCAAATTTCTTCTTCTACGCTTGCATTATCAAGAGCAGACGCTGAATGCGCACTTTCATCTGGCTTGGTCTGCCGCAGTTTCCGTAGGCTCGTGAACTCGCAGGCGCGCGCTTTTAGGAAATCCTATACACTACTGTTATGCTCTAAAAACATTCTAAATGACTTCGTTTCGAGTAAATTATGGACGCTACCCACTCAGGACACTTGGAATACATTGGACGAGCAGTATGGAGGAATATTGACAAGTTTTTTGTGGACTTTTATGGACCTTTCTGTCTCGGTCACCATAGACCTCCATTATTTGAATGTCAGCAGACAGCAAGAAGCCTCCCAGATCTCCAGATGCATTTGAGATATCAAAAAAGTACTCCAGAGTGTTGTTCAGCATGGGGGTGAGTAGAAAATGAAGGCTAATCATGTTTTGGGTGTACTATTCCTTTAAGGCAGACTCTGACCCTTGATGGGAACATTCCAACCAAACTGACTCTGACTCTCCAGTTATTACACAGTTCCAGCTAGATGACATCACATAATCTGCAACAATGAGACGCCCTGCAGCGCGGCTTTGCAGGCTGGTGTGGCTGATCACAGCAATTCTAGTCAATCAGAGTGGTTCCACCCAAAGTGCCGCAGCGGATTTCTGCAGTGTTCCAGAAGCGTTGGCAGGTGCTCACTTCTCTAAGATGGGCGCCTGTTCTATTTTCACTTAAAATCCTTGTCAAGAAGAATGCACATCATTCAGACAGGAAGTCAGTTGATGAAAAGCAAAATGGATCTGGTGAAGTGTACAAGTAAAAAGTTGATGTCATTAAAAAAAACAATACTGGTAATTAGTAGCAGGAATAACTGCACAAGAGGAATTGAAAGTATCAATAATTAGAAAAACTAAATAATGATGAAAGATGCTGGTGGAGCTGGCTAATGAACACTTTGCTGTTTCATTGTTATATTTAAAGCCTACTGGACTGCTACGATGATGCAATCTTAACGTGATTAGAGTCCAGTCCGCTCTGACACTCCCACTTCCAGTGGAAAATCCATAGCCCAGCTGCTCCGAGTTGCATGCAGGCCTCTTCTGCATCCAGTGAAACTGAGGTGTGAGCTTCCTAACCAGACCTCCTGCTCTCCATTAACAACACATTGAAGTCAGGGATTATCCATGATTACCCCGGAGGAGACTGGAGCAAAGGAGCAACTGAACTGAGTTAAAATAGAACCAGATACATACAAAGAATCTGAAAATGACTCTTGCATTGTATAGATTCACCCCAGTCTCCTATTAACAAACCGGAGTTGGATTGGCTAGTCCAGTGGTACAATCAGGACCATCTCAGGCTGAACTTTCTCAAGAAATTTGTATAACAACCTCCACACTGCTTCTTATACTCAACAACACCATGTCTTTTTATTTAGTACCTTCCTTTCTCTGGACCTGAAATGGTTCTAATGCATCAACACTGATTGGAAAAGGGCCCAGCAGTGACTTCCTGCAGGAATTCAAGAATTATAAGTATGTGAGCTTCTGGTCATCTTTTATATTCCATTATAAGTCTGTCTGTTTAGGTCCATGACTGTGGAGTTTTGCTCATTCACTGAAGAAAATCCTCAGGTCTCACCTTCCCTTAGCCTAGGACTTGTACCAGCCTATATTCAGGAACTGGAATCTTATAATCTCTGCAGACCCCAAAGACCCTGGACACAAACTACTTAAAGATGGACATACAGTGTAAGATTTTTTGCCTTTTTCTCCAGTCTTGCGAGAATTTTTTGGATCGGGCTAGGTTTCAGTCAGATCGTGTGTCCTGCGTCGAGTAGTATACAGGGGGTAGCGAGGGGCGATAAGCTTCTCACGACCATCTCCCGATCAGAAATCGTAAGGTCAGGAGAAAATCAAACATGTTTGAAATTCTGTCAACCATCGTGAGATGTTCGTGGACAAATCCTGCATGCACTGCGCATGCAAACAACGGAGTTCTTCCTCTACTTCTTCCAGATTGACAAGTCCGATCAGTGACCTTCTCTTGGAGCTGAGTCTGACATGTGGTTTTGGGATGTGCAGAGTGAGCAGGACAATGTGAGAACAAACATTGTGAGCTGTGAACTTTTAAACCCTGTGAGCTGTAGCCGCATGCAAAGATTGGAAATATAGTAAAATGTATGCCCGAGTTAAGACACAGAGGACTATTTGAAAGACACTATAAAATGCCTCAGAGACTCAATTCATAGGACCTTAACATCTACACACAGTAAAATGCAATAAATAGCTCTGTCTAATGTTCAAGATGATAATATGGCCAATAAAACTAGTATTGCTTTAAGCGTTTAGCTTTACTTTAGCTTATATTTTTACATGTAGCCTGATTTATGTAAATCAGAATAAGAAAGACACCTGGAGGCTTAGGTGTTGTAAGGAGAATAATTAAATCAGTTCAGCTTGCTCTTCCATCGTTCCATTGCTGCTCGGTTATTAATTTTCTAAAGGGGACCTAGCAGAGGAGGACAGAAATGGTGTATTTTGCATTCAGAGACAGCTGGGTGGATAAATGGGAAACAAGTTGGCTCAACCCATTTCTAAGGTAAAATGCTGGAGGAAGATACCAGTTTTCAAGGTGGAATGAGAAATGGGACGACAATAGTGCAGCACAACAATCGGCCGCCTGCCTGATAGACCCTGTTTAGCCACGGGCCTATACACATATTCTGCAGACAATTACCTGCACTGCCTTTAACCGTCTTCTTCACATTCGCACTCCTGCAGAAAGGTACAAAAACATTCCCTCCCTGAGCCTTTCTGCCATTGTTATTTGGGCAAAAAGAGATTGAATCAGTGAAGATATCAAGTTGAAGCACTGCCAAAGAAATCGTTTTGCAATTTGCCTCAACAGATGACGAGTGACTCCTGCCAGGGGATTTCATTACTAATCTGATTTCACCCCTGAGGGAATACTGTGTCCTGCCAATTAAAAATGGTCAGTCAAGGTAAAAAGTAATTGCACCCTTTGATATTGGCTTTCATGATACAGTAACAAAAAATCTTTCTGTGGCTCTGTCATGAAGTAGGGAACAAACCATCATTCACCAGCTTATAATACTCTCAGCCTTGGTTTTCTCTCTGCTTTTATCAGCATTTTACATCAGTAAGAAGGACCTTTAACCCAATCTTCTTTCCCAAGTTCTTTCACATCTTACAGGTTTGCAGGAAATGAAGTTGTGGACTGTGACTGGGGCCTGATTCTTTCCTTTTTCCGCCATTCTGTTGCAGATTTGATGCTGTAAATGTGTCCCTTTGCAGACCTAGTTTGGTCCATCTGTCAAACAGATGGCCTCACATTTGACTTTTGCCATTTCATGCATAAATTATGAGAAATTCAACTAAGATTTTCATCCTTAGAGGTTTCAGACTCTAGTTTATTCCCTTGTTCACACCAGTGGGACACGTGCGTTTAGGCTGGGCCATATGATGCATTAACAGCAGAATATAAGAACTAATACTTCATTTTACAGTTAAATCAGTTCCATTTACTAAAACAGTGTATGAACAGCTGCCCACTGTTCTGGCCATGAAAGGTTTAAGATTCTTTGAACAAGGGCGGAGTTTATTGTCCACTCTATAATTGCAAGATGTTTGACAATACATCTTTGGCAGTTGCACACATAATAAATTTGTGCTTAAAAATAGATAAAATCAAAGTCTTTTAATCAATTCTCCAATATTCTAGAAGAAAAAAAATCACATTATTCCAAAATCAACAAAATCAAATTCTAGTGTCAGAATCACAAAACAACATTCAGCCCAAACAGATTCTGGACAAACCTAAAGCCCAATAAATCCTGTACAAGGTGAATGTTGAATAAAAGCTCAGGTAAATGAAGTTTAAGCGTAAATTTAATCTGGAACGCTCTTAATAGCTTCACCTGAACCAACTGTGATGTTACTCGCTCAGCTCCTGCCAATGAACTCGGGAATTGCACCTTCTCTAAAGCCTAAGATCTTTCAACATCCCCTTCATTCAGATCTTGGCCCAGCTTTTCTCTCCCGCACGAAAGCAAACTTTCACCCACCCCTCCTCATCTGCTCCCTCATTCTCATACCCACTCACCCTCTTCCTTATTCCCCCACCAGTGTCCGGGCCCCGGGGGAGGACTACTCAAATCCTTTTCTAGGTTGCTCATCCAAGCATATGTTGATTTACAGCCTCAAAGTCTTCTGCCGGGGCCAGGGTGCCAAAGGACTTATTTCGTTTATGTTCTCATCTACTTCTGTGTCCTTGAACCTGTCGGCCTCAGCAGATGGCCACTCTCACTGAGCCTGAGTCTACTGGAGGATTCCTACTGTTATAAGGGAGTTTTCCTCTCCACTGTTGCTGCATGCATGCTTGGTGTGATTGCAGTTTTCCTTAGAGAAAAATATTTTGAAGAATATGATTGTGTTACCTGTATAAATAAATTAGATATTTTTCTAATTGCAGCTTTTCTCTGTGTGAGTCTCTCCAGGTTGAAATATGTTGAATGGGTTCTTAAAACAAGGCATTATTCCAACTTTATAAAACTGCTCTCCGGCTTACTGTAATGTCCCTTTTCCACTGGTACCAACTCAGCACAATCAAATGCAAATCATTTCAGTTTTCAATGTTTGCAGTAGTTAACATAACATGGATCCCTTACTATTTTTAGAACCTGTGCATTTGTGGTTTCAACCCTTTGGAGTCACCAATTGGTTAGGTGGCAGTATAACAATTACAGCTTGTTTTAAGAACTAATATCTGTAGCGATGAATTAATTTTATACTGTGGCTTATTGTGTATAAGCACTATTATAGCCAGCTAGCAGTAAGTAGTGTTAGCAATGGGAGGCATTAGCTTACCTTCAAGCACAGTAGCTTGTATCCTTCCATCTGCTTCATCTAGCTGTCTACAGCTTTTCTTGGTTCTGTACTTCTAATCTGAAAGGGGAGTGTTGGGCCTATTGGTTAGAGCAGTGTGTCCCAACGTTGTCCATTCTGGGTCTCTGAACAAGACCCTTAACCCCACACTGCTCCCCCGGGCGCCGCACAGTGGCAGCACACTGCTCCTCAATGGGTATGGTTTAAAATGCAAAGAGTGAATTTCCCCATTGTGGGACAATAAAGGGATTTATTACTTCTAGAGTTTACGACTGAGTTTGACGTTGGCCATAAACGAAACAGAATAGTCTCTGCAAACCATGTTACGGCAGAGCGTATTGTTGCCTTGCTATTGAAGACCCTGCCCCTGTTGTTACACTAATCTTTTGTAATGAAAAATTAATCAATAAGAAGTGAAATGACAAGACCTCGATGTGTAAGTTAAAAATGGAAGAGCTTAGTTAGTTTTCTTAAAAAAAACAACAACACAGAAATCTACAGATGTTTTGGCCATATACTCAGTAAAAGTTGATCTTGCGCATTTGCTCCTCTGAAATACAAAATGATAGGAGAGTTTGGGGCGGACGAGAGCTGCACTCTGAGGTGACAGGAACTGTTGTCACATTGACAAGTTGTTGGCTTCATGACCAAGAAGAGCTGGAGGTAGGGTTGTCACGATATTTTCATTACTAAAAAAAATACAAGAAATAAATAAAAAAAGAATAAGAATAATATTTTGAGGTTGTATGCTGTTCACAATATTAAGCAAGCTTGATAAAAATAATTCTTAGCAGCTGCACCTGTTAAAAAAAAGTCTAAAACTGAAAAATGCACAGAATTATTCAATCCCACAGTGTTCAGAAAGTGCATTTTCCACTATTCTGCACTTTAGATGGCTGTATCGATACTTTTGAAAATGAGTATTGTATCCGGATACAACGTTTCAGTATCGATACTTTTTTGAGTATCGATACTTTTGACAACCCTAGCTGGAGGTGAAAACATTTGGACCTGATCAGCCGAACATCAAAATTAGTCAGCAGTCCAAAGACAGATGGAGACGGTTACCTCTGTCTTTTTCCAGGACCTGGTTTAGCTATAAGGCTTGGCTAATTGCATGCAGCGAGGCTAACCCTTTATTCTGCTTTCTCTGCCTCCTTTTTTAAACGTCAGGATCTGACTCAGCATGGATTAAGACAGCTAGGACTGATTTAAATCACTATTTAGAAAAGGTAAAGAATGAACAATCTGGGATTCACATGAAAAATACTATAATATAGCGTACTTTTTTTTTTAGACGTTTGTTAATTTGCATAGTTGCTCTTAAACTCATTCTCAGAAAAATTGTCTTCATATATTAAAAGAATATATAAAGCTGACTAATAGCTTCTCCATTATTACTGGTACATTGATTTTTTAGGTTTGTGACAGCATATTGGACCATGCAAAACACTGATATATCTTCACAAAGCCTCAGAAGCGCAAGATTTATTTACAAAAAGTAAATCTGTACATGAAATGATGTTTTGTTTTTGATAATGTTTTTTGTAGGCATTCATATAAATATACTGATTTGATAACGTAGTATACATTTGATTGGTTTTTGGTATACGTCTATTTTTAATTTATACCCGTCCTCTACTGGATTTGAATACTATCTGGACCATTGTGTCCTGAAGTCAAATTTCCAATGCTCTATAGATGGTCCACAGTCAGAGCAATACCTTCTAGCCTATGACTGCAGTTATTCTCCCATTCCTCCATTTAGTTTTTGAAGCGGCAAGTTATTTCTCAGAGATTTCCTCAGATATTTCCTATGCTGTTTTAAGTGGACAAACAAACAATACAGCTTTTGACTTCGTTTAAAGAAAACACTGAACGTTGCCAAGATTTTGTTTTGCAGAACACTATGAGGCATTCTGATCAGTTTCCAGCAATCTAAAAGGAATCACAGCACTCTAGTTGATGCACTTTCCCCATTATTCAGGATCGTTATTTTGTCTTCATGTGTTGGCAGACGAGCAAGGCGGCAGGTGTGCAAATTTCCCTAATAAAAGGAAGCTTGTGGCAATCAAAGACTGATGCTTTTCTTCTCACGTTTCTGCACCGAAGGCCACATTCTGCAGGCCACACAGCAGAGCGGTGAGCTCTGCTGCATCATTGTTCCCAGCCCTGTGCCATCACTGTGTTTGAATGGCAGCATACAATAGGCTCCACACTGTCAGGTCTATAGAGGATGCGATCGCACCTTCATCCCAGGGTTTGTGTGGGAGTGTGTGAACAAATGTAGACATGGCTGTGAGGGTGCTGCTGTTTATGTGTCTATGTTTATTTTTTTTTTGGTTTCATGAAGGCCACTATAAAAAAAAAAAAAAAAAAAACTAAGAGCCAAGGGACTGACATCTTTCTTCCTTCACTACTATAGTTTCATTCTTTTCTCACAAAGAAGAGAATTCACTGCTGCATCACAAAACCAACAGAGAGCAAGACTGGGCCACCGCTTCTTTGTTTCCGACAGGAAAACAACCCCAACGAAATATGACAGCCGTGGATAATATTGTCATCTACATCCGAGGGAGCGGTGCTGCTCAGTCGGATTCAGGGGACATGGGGGGGAGAGATGGAGGGGAGGGTTGGTTTCTTTGCTCAATAACAAATCAATTCGCAATTCTCTGCCTCATTTGAAGCTCCTGGCAAACTCCCGTAGAGCTTTGAAATCCTATTTAGTAATCAACCATGGAAAGCCGTGGATAATAGGCCCTTATGAGATGCAGTTGAAGAACGGAAAGATAAGCTTATTCTGTAATTGAAATATTATTCCCATCACATGTACTTAAGGAGCGCCGTGCTGGATCTGATTGTTGCGCAAATCTTATCCACATGTTTTCATGGACAAACAGGAGTGAAATCCTTCTACTTTTTACACTAACACGGGTCTGCCGTGATAAGTATTTCACAAACTTGTTCAAAAAACTTCAAAGGTGTTCAGGATGTTTGTCCGATCCCCCTGTAACTTTCTCCATTTTCAAAAATAAAAACTGTCTGTGAAAAAACTGTCTTCCTCAGATGAAATCCTATAAAATTGAATATAAACATATTTTTTTAGATGATAATTTCATTTGCAGTAATGGATATAAGACAAAGAAAGATCATCCTTTTAACTCCCTTAAACCTTTCCGGTTTGAAGTCAGTTAACAAAATGGTTTTAACTCACCAGATGCCAAATTAATGAAAATACATTTTTTTATTGTGTTTTTTAAAAAGCAGAAGCTTACAAAAATATTTGCCTCTAAGTGATTCAGATAAGGCCAGATATGGAAGTGGCAACATTAACAGAAGTACGAAGGACTTCTAAACAACACAGAATATGTGCTATCATGAGGAAAGAACGTTTTTGAATTAACATCGCAAACATCACTGCCATCTAGTGGTGACTATATGAATTTCAAACAACTGAGTAACACACTCTTATGCCCCGTCGTTTAGCATGCCATAACTACAACGGAAAGCCTGGAGTGCCATACAAGTTCAAGTGATCACATCCTGATAGGAAACTGGTATTACTTTGGTTATTCTTTCTGACTCGAGGGAAGACCACAATCCCCTCACCACTGACAAATCTGCAATACTGGGCAGTAGCTTTGTTACAATTAGCACCGTTACTAGTTTAACTACATTTCTTTTCATTTGTTTATCATGCTCTTGGAATAGATGTCCCAGAGCTAGTTAATAGTCCAACAGTCTGCAAAGATGGTACAATGTTTTTTCTGTGTAGTCCTGTTTCTCTGACTGTGACTGGCTGGATGTGCTCTTTTCATCTTCTGACATGTGAATTGGCTCGGAGCTCGTCTACCTGGCTGTGTGTTTCCTGGATGGGTCCGCCTTTTACAGTTGCCTTTTGTATCTCTGCTTCTTTTTCTATGCCTGCTCAACCCAGTCTCATGGGAAAATGTACCCCCACTACGTTGGTCCACACTGCAAAACGTAGTGGAGGTACATTAATGGCCTTTTTTTTGTGGTACTGTTACGTTTCTTCTAACTATACGCTTTCTATTGTTTTACGTCCTAGTCACGTGACTTTCAAGATTCCAGCTGGGAGAAGAAAAAAAATATATATATGGCTGACATTCGCTCATTTTTTGTGGAAAGATTAATGACTTGAGTTTGTTTTTGCATTAAAATGAGTTTTGATTACATTTCTAGTGAGAAATGTATAGTTTGTTGCCAGAATATTTACTCAGGGAATGTACATATTCACTTGCTTGTTCGTTTCTTGCAAAGATTTTTCAAGATAATGTGAAACTGTAACATTTTGGTATAAACATGGCTGAGATTTCTCTAACTTTTAGTGGGAAAATCAATAATTTCAATCAGTTTCTGCATTTAAATGGGTTTTGATCACATTTATAGCGAGAAGTGTAGGGTTTATTTACATAATATTTACTTAGTGAACATACATAATCACCCGCTTGCTAGTTTTTGCTACGTTTTTCGGATCTCGTCAGGATTATGTGAAATTGCAACGTTTTGGCTGCTACACATCGCCTAGCATTTAGCTGCCGCCCCGATTCAACATTGAATTCTTTGTGATTTAACTCCATCTGACGGATCAAACCCTCGCCACTGCGTGCGTTGCGTCTGAGGTGGATTTTCAGATCAATGCATTACGTCGTGGCATACGGGAGAAACTAATTAAACTAGTTAAAAAAAGGATCATGGGTTAAGATCGGATGTGTTTTATTTGGAAATCTACCGGATCCTTTGTGCAATTAACTTCCTGTTTGGTGCGATCTCATTGATGGGTTTTGACCAGATTTTGACCAAAGAGGAACTAAAAAAAACAAAAAAACAATTTGAATACACAACCAGCATATCTGGAATCAGTGACAGAGAGTGACTGGGACCAGAAGTTTATTAATTTCTCCCAACTGATTTCCATTCAAAATGTTTTCGATCCCACCGGGCTCTAGGGAAGGGGCGGGCATACCGCCACCTACTGTTCATGAGTGTGTAGCAACATTGTTTTACATCTATTAAATTCTATTTTTTAATTTTGTATTCTGAAGATAAATAAATAATGCTTTCCTTAATCTATAAATATCTTTTATATTTCCTTTATTTCCCAATAATCCTTTAAGACTCCATTCTTGGCCTGTTCTCTTTTCAATTTCTTCCTTTCAGGTTCATATGTTTTGCAGTTCATCAATACATCTGCATTTTCTATCTCTCCACATCCTTCACATTTATCATTATTTTTCCTCCCTATTAAGTATAAATTGTCATTTAAATAAGTATGACCTACTCTTAATCTGATCATTATTATTTCTTCCCTTCGGTTTCTCTCATTAATATTTCTATTTAATACTGACTTTTGTACTTTATATAACCTTCTTCCTTTTTATCTTCATTCCACCTTTTTTTTTTGCCATTTTTCAATTTCTTTCCTCTTAATAAATGATCTTCCTTCCCCTTTCCCTAAAGGAATTGTAATTGTTATTTGTCTACTTTTCATTCCAGCTAACTTTCCATTAATTAGCTTGAAAACAGCACTTTGTAGGCACCCAATTTCTCTAACAATGGCCCTTTTTGGGTTACCCTCCATGCATTGGGTGTCAGTTCAATGGCAGTTCCAGAACATTTTCTTAGGGTTGACCAGGCAGCACAATAATGTGCATGTGGCCAAAAAGTAATAGGGATCAAATTCGGTTCAGAGTCAAGCTATTGGGATCAGGCATCAGGTTCAATTTGCATATTTTCCTAGCCAAAACAAGGATTTGTTGGGCTACTGTAATTTTGAATTGAAAAACGTCCTGAATGGGAAGTCTTCAAACTTGAAAAACAAAGTCCAAAGTTTTGTTTTTGTTTTTTTTTTTTGTTTTTTTTTTTTTTTTTGGAATGATTATGACCTGGATGTCTAAGAATCTTCACCAGCTTATCAGGGAAATGAATGCCCACAATGTCTATATTCTCCAAAAGAGAATAACAGAACAGACCTTCATGAGGCCCTTGTTAAAGCTATGCACATATTTATGCATCTATGCTCTTCAAATAACTTTCTGGTTCGACGCAACATTTACATTAAATGGGTTGAGAGGTTGTTCTTTACCAGTAAATACATAAAAGATTCCCAGATGACTGCCGATACAAACTCTCCCCTATAAAACCTGAAACTAATTCTTATAAGAGAGTAAAATCTGTATTAGTCTTCATTAAATGTAGCATATTGTTGTAAATAATCGATTGCTTTATTTTTGGTGTCAGCTTTTGGTCAATATGCTAACCTTAAAAGGTCAAAGTGGGAAAATGTAGTAGTAGTAGACAAATGAGCAATTAGAGGAGGCAATAACAATTACAATTCCTTTAGGGAAAGGAAAATCGTTTATTAAGAGGAAAGAAATTGAAAAATGGCAAAAAAAAAAGGTGGAATGAAGATAAAAAGGAAGAAGGTTATATAAAGTACAAAAGTCAGTATTAAATAGAAATATTAATGAGAGAAACCGAAGGGAAGAAATAATAATGATCAGATTAAGAGTAGGTCATACTTATTTAAATGACAATTTATACTTAATAGGGAGGAAAAATAATGATAAATGTGAAGGATGTGGAGAGATAGAAAATGCAGATGTATTGATGAACTGCAAAACATATGAACCTGAAAGGAAGAAATTGAAAAGAGAACAGGCCAAGAATGGAGTCTTAAAGGATTATTGGGAAATAAAGGAAATATAAAAGATATTTATAGATTAAGGAAAGCATTATTTATTTATCTTCAGAATACAAAATTAAAAAATAGAATTTAATAGATGTAAAACAATGTTGCTACACACTCATGAACAGTAGGTGGCGGTATGCCCGCCCCTTCCCTAGAGCCCGGTGGGATCGAAAACATTTTGAATGGAAATCAGTTGGGAGAAATTAATAAACTTCTGGTCCCAGTCACTCTCTGTCACTGATTCCAGATATGCTGGTTGTGTATTCAAATTGTTTTTTTTTTTTTTTAGTTCCTCTTTGGTCAAAATCTGGTCAAAACCCATCAATGAGATCGCACCAAACAGGAAGTTAATTGCACAAAGGATCCGGTAGATTTCCAAATAAAACACATCCGATCTTAACCCATGATCCTTTTTTTAACTAGTTTAATTAGTTTCTCCCGTATGCCACGACGTAATGCATTGATCTGAAAATCCACCTCAGACGCAACGCACGCAGTGGCGAGGGTTTGATCCGTCAGATGGAGTTAAATCACAAAGAATTCAATGTTGAATCGGGGCGGCAGCTAAATGCTAGGCGATGTGTAGCAGCCAAAACGTTGCAATTTCACATAATCCTGACGAGATCCGAAAAACCGTAGCAAAAACTAGCAAGCGGGTGATTATGTATGCTCTCTGTCATTGATTCCAGATATGCTGGTTGTGTATTTAAATTGTTTTTTATTTTTTTTTTAGTTCCTCTTTGGTCAAAATCTGGTCAAAATCCATCAATGAGATCGCACCAAACAGGAAGTTAAATGCACAAAGGATCCGGTAGATTTCCAAATAAAACACATCCGATCTTAACCCATGATCCTTTTTTTAACTAGTTTAATTAGTTTCTCCCGTATGCCACGACGTAATGCATTGATCTGAAAATCCACCTCAGACGCAACGCCGCAGTGGCGAGGGTTTGATCCGTCAGATGGAGTTAAATCACAAAGGATTCAATGTTGAATCGGGGCGGCAGCTAAATGCTAGGCGATGTGTAGCAGCCAAAACGTTGCAATTTCACATAATCCTGACGAGATCCGAAAAACGTAGCAAAAACTAGCAAGCGGGTGATTATGTATGTTCACTAAGTAAATATTATGTAAATAAACCCTACACTTCTCGCTATAAATGTGATCAAAACCCATTTAAATGCAGAAACTGATTGAAATTATTGATTTTCCCACTAAAAGTTAGAGAAATCTCAGCCATGTTTATACCAAAATGTTACAGTTTCACATTATCTTGAAAAATCTTTGCAAGAAACGAACAAGCAAGTGAATATGTACATTCCCTGAGTAAATATTCTGGCAACAAACTATACATTTCTCACTAGAAATGTAATCAAAACTCATTTTAATGCAAAAACAAACTCAAGTTATTAATCTTTCCACAAAAAATGAGCGAATGTCGGCCATCTATATATATTTTTTTCTTCTCCCAGCTGGAATCTTGAAAGTCACGTGACTAGGACGTAAAACAATAGAAAGCGTATAGTTAGAAGAAACGTAACAGTACCACAAAAAAATGGCCATTAATGTACCTCCACTACGTTTTGCAGTGTGGACCAACGTAGTGGGGGTACATTTTCCCATGAGACTGGGTTGGCCTGCTTCTGCCTCCTTGAACCCCAGTCAGCCTCGGCAGATGAGCCTGTTTCTGCTGGAAGTTTCTACCTGTTAAAAGGGAGTTTTTCCTCTCCACTGTCACTACAAGCATTCTTAGTGTGAGGGATTGCCTTTGAGTCAATGAGTTGATGCAATCTACTGGTTTTCATTAAATAGGAAACTTTGAATCATCTTTGTGGAAGTCCACAAACTGTAGTTAAAAGCCTTCAGCTGATCCAAATGCTGCAGCCAGAGTTCTGATGAAAATTAAAAAGAGAGATCACATCTCTCCTATCCTGGCTTCTCTTCATTTGAATCAATTTGACTGGATGATCTGGATTAATCTGAATTTCTACTGATTAGGAGCAGATATATAGTATAACCCTGAAGCATGAGTAAGATTTGTTATTAATGTGAACAAACTGAAATTGGTTAGATAAGTACAATTTAAAGCAGTATAGTGCTGTTCCCTTAATTCCTACAAAATATTCAAGTCCTTCTATAGGAATATCATGTGGTTGTCTTTGTCTAAGCTACTCAATAATTTTTTTCACAAATATTGCTACCACAATCACTTACGAAAACAATGTAGTACTAAACAAGCAAACATAAAAAATAAGGCAAAACAATAGTGTGTCACAATAGCAGCAGCTAGGCATAGGTAGTCCTGGGTTGCCATGTTGTTTTTGGTTCTTCTGTGGGCCAGACAGCTCTGGATTTTGTCACAGCTATATTTTTCACCTCAAACATTGATACTGCAATGCGATTGGCCGACCTGTTTTGGGTTGGTTTCAAATGGATTGAGCTGGAGATGGAGAAGATGGATTTTCTTGTGCTTTTGAGCGGAGAAATACTGCGGTGTTCCGAGTTAAAATGTATGGATAAAATACAATGTCTAAAAAGCCAAACAACAGACAGAGTGTTAAAACTTCTTTACAACGCTGTTTAGAGTATATTAAAAATGTAAAGGATATCCTAATGTTGATGAAAATAAGAACAAATTGCCTAAAATATTTAATTTACAAAAGATCTGTTTACAGGAACTAAACTTCCATTATGTTTTTTTCATTTTGGGAAAATTGCAACTGTGTGCATGGTTGTGTGTCCTTGGGTGTCTCTGTGTTGCCCTGCGACAGACTGGCGACCTGTCCAAGGTGAACCCTCCCTCTCGAACGTAGACTGTTGTAGATAGGCAACAGCCCCACTGCGACCCTGACAGGGATTAAGCGTGAGAAAATAGATGGATGGATGCTTTTTTAAGCCATTTTTACTTTTGTTTGGTCAAATGCTGTTATGATTGCAGCCTATAGTGTGACTGCTTCTGTTTGCCAGAGAAAACGTGTAATGTTCGAGTCCCTGTTCGAACAAGAAGGGACGTTTCTCAGATACGGTACACAAAGAAGGAAACAGGTTTAAGCATTAACATAATTTATTCCAGTCATAACGGAGAAGTCCGGTCATATTCAGAGTTCAGACTTCTGAAATTACTTTAAATATTAAATTATTACACGCTGTTCGATAAATGATAAGTGCTTTTAATTAGGAGTAATATTCATTTGAATGTGCTTTACTGGAGGCATCCAGGTTTGTCAAAGAACACTACTGCCACCTACTGGTTTGTGACACACGGTGCGATATCGGCTGTTGATCAAGTCCCAGTGCTGTATCTGGTGTAGAATCAGAATCAAGTTTATTGCCAAGTAGGTTTGCACTTACAAGGAATTTGGCTTGGTGTTGTTGGTGCAGACAAAAAACAAAATAAGATAGAATATATATAAATATATATATATATATATATACACAGAAGCTATATACAAACTGTAGACTGTACGTTAATGTAACGCAGAAATCCTGAATGGGGGAGAGAAACATTGTCACGGGCAGCTCTTGGCCTTGTTGATAAGGCCGGTAGCAGAAGGGAAAAAACTGTTTTTGTGACGGGAGGTTCTGGTCCTGATGGACCGCAGCCTCCTGCCAGAGGGAAGTGTCTGAAATAATCTGTGACTGGGGTGCGAGGTATCAGCCACAATCTTCCCTGCACGCCTCAGAGTCCTGCAGCTCCTGGAGAGATGGGAGGTTGCAGCCAATCACCTTCTCTGTAGACCGGATGACACGCTGCAGTCTGCTCTTGTCCTTAGAGGTGGCACCAGCGGTAGCTGGGGCTGCGCTCTTTCTGAAGTCCACAACCAACTCCACTGTTTTTAGAGCGTTGAGCTCCAGGTTGTTCTCCCTGCACCAGGTCACCCGATGGTCAACCCCCCACCTGTAGGCGGACTCGTCACCATCAGAGATCAGTCCGATGAGAGTGGTGTCGTCCGCGAACTTCAGGAGCTTGACAGACTGATGAGTGGAGGTGCAGCTGTTGGTGTACAGGGAGAAGAGCAGAGGAGAAAGAACACAACGCGCTTTTATCCAAGTCATCTTGAAAACATTCTTCTTCCAAATGTTGGCTACATATTACATGTTTTTTCTCTGGCCAGAAGTTCGATGGCAAATCCCACCTCTGCAAGTTGGCAATCCAACGACGAACCCATCCGTGGAGGATCAGGAATCAGAAAGGTGAAATAACGCTTTTTTTTTTTTTTCACTTTTACCTGATGTATTCCAACATCCAGCTGCCATGCACGTGGGCAATATCAGTTTAACTATAGCTCTGGTGAATTTCAATGGTGAAGTCCTCTGGAAATCTTCAATAATTGTTGTTGATTGCAGATGTGTCACGTCACTGCCGAAAGATGGCAGGAGGGAGGGGTTACTATATTTGGGCAAAAATGGCCGCTCCTGGAGTCACGAAAATTGATTATACCATGCTGTCGAACTGTTTCTTTAACAAAATCATTGATATAAGCACAAATTGCAGAGGAAGTCTATTATCTTCTTTCTTTGGCCTTTTATTCTTGACCATCAGTGGAGGAACCAGCAAAATGGCAGAGAGCTTCTATGTCCTTATTTAGTTTATCCAAAAAGTCAGCCTGGGGTTTCCTCCCACAAAGCCCCCGGTCAGCATCTGATCACTCTCACTCAGCAGCGCAGCAGTAGCATTTAAGGTGATGCCAGAGCCTCTCTGATGATCCTCATATTTCAACAGAAAAATGTCCATTTGGCTGGCTTACACAGAAAGTTAACAGATAGAGAAATAAAAAGATAAAAAAAAATAAGAAGAAATTAATCTTCAACGGAACATAAACATTTCAATGATTAATTATTTAATGACATCTGTGAATCCGCATTAGCAGGATATTTAAATTTAAACCACATTGAAAGCAGCTTTGGTAAACAAACTAGCAGTGTTGTTAACCTTGTATGTTCGGTTGACTTTTTAATCTGATTAACAGGAGTTTAAATCTGTTTTCACAGCTACAGTTTTTGATTTTTTTTCTTTTTGCAGAGCTGTTGTTCATTGAAGCTCCCCAGGATGGGCAGCATTGTGAGCAAGAAAAGGGGCTTTATTTTGTCAACATACTTCACACACAGAAACATTCACTGCTCCATAAAAGACAGTCAGGCACCAAACGAAGAAAGCAAAGAGTGAAATTCAAGAATAAAGAGCAGCTCTGATTCACGGAGTAACTTTGATTTTGTTTTAGAGTAGAAAGTGTTGAAGCCTGTCTAAGATCTCCTGGAAGTTTGTTCTACGTTTTCTCGTGCATCTTTTGAAGTGTGGAAGATATACGTGCCCATTATGTTGTTTCTGACATGAGTGGGTTTCTAATTTGGTACTAAAATAACAACAATGTCATAGCCTGTGTTTTTGATTTGAACAAAGTTTCTTTTCTATTTCTGCTTACTCAAAATAAGAACAAGCTTACAAGTTAAATTTTGTACAGGTAAATGGGTACATATTGATGAAATTAAAAGCTCAAAGTAGAAATAAAGTGGAAGATATTGCTTTTGCCCCATATTGGTAAAGTTTAAGTAGTGTTGCACCGATACCAGTATTGGGCAGGGCCCCGATCCAGCACTAAAATGGTGGTATCGGTATCAGCGGTACCAACAAATAGGGCACCAATACCATTTAGAGAGCCAAAAGTTTATTTAACTATTGTCACCCATTCCTGGTAGGCAATAAAAGTTCTACTGGATTCACTTTGTATTAATCTTTTTCCTGCTTCCCAAAGGTAGGCAGCAACTTGACAAAGCCATGATGGCAATTATTTTACATCCAAGTAGTATGCAGTTTTTCATATACACACACACATCAATTACAAACAGATGTTATTGGTATGGTATCGGTATCGGCCAATACTGAACAGTCAGGTATGGGGTATCGGGGCCAAAAAAAGGGCATCGGAGCAACTGTAGTTTTAAGTTTCAGTAGTCAAGGTATGATTTAACCTGTTTGCAAAATTTGGGAAAATGCACTTTAATCAAACTGTAAAAATTCATAAAAATATCCGCTGGACTTGGTTCTATTGTTAGCCTGGCTAACGATGGAAACAAACGACCCATTCGTCGGTTACCATTTGCATGTTTCCAAACGATACAAGGCTTTGTCTATATAAGACTCAAACTCACTGCGGATCCAGACATTTCAATTGAGAAAGCTTCCTGGAGAGGTGGCGAAACATCTTCAAATCTTGTAAACCAAGTCCAGTGGATATTTTTTTTGAATTTTTATGGAATGACTATGACCTGGATGACTGAGAACCTTCATCAGCACTTTAATCAAAATGCTACTTTATATTCTCATTATGCAGTTATGCTCTGCAGAGTCCTTCTAATGTTCTAGTTGTTTTGAAGCTGAAAAAAAGGAGTCAGAGGCCTCCAGGTCTGTGATTTGAAATCCCTGGCCCAAAGGACCAGACAACAGTCGCAGTATTTATTTGCTTTACTCCTAAATAGTTTTAGTTTTCTATATATGGAGTCTTGCAAATCAGTTTAGACTCTGAACTTTGTTACGGGTCAATCGGCTTTTTCAACACCACATATTTCAAACTTTTGTGAGCTTATGTTGCAGGTTTAATCCCAGCATTCTCCCTCTGCCTGTCAATGTGCTCTTTGAAAAGCTGCCAAGCTGCCTGCCTGAGTGTTAGAAAGATTGAATTTAAGGCCTGTTTTTTTTTTAAATCAGTATTTGTTTATACAACATTATGTAAAGAATATGTCTTTGATTAAATATGTCTAACTCCTACTTTGGACCCTGTGTTTCTCTAGGCGGTATTACAGTAATAATAGAGACTCCAGGAACTAGGAAAATTTTTAGTTTCTGATGCGATTCAGCTTGTAGATTTTGTCAGGATCATTTAGAAAGTGTACACCTTTGGGCAAAATCTATTCACATGGCGCTGGTAAGGACATTTGAGTCATATTAGGTAGGGTCAATCCATCATATGCTGTAGCTGCGCTATCAGCTGTAATGATGTTTTAAAGAGATCTGACCCTCATGCAGGAAACCACTCAGAGAAACCAGAGTAAAAGCTTAACAGGTTTATTAGGAGTCCAAATGGGTTGGATTCAGGTGAACTCAGAGGGCTGGTAAACCGGAACTGGAAGTAATCGGGAAGTTCACAGAGGTTAGTTCAGGGTCCGTGGGAACTTTGAACGATGTCTTGCAAAAACCTAGGTAAACTGGACTCACGTTTGCAGAGAAGGTTTCTTCCCAGTATCCAGTCGGTGTGGGTTTATCCAGAGACAGAGTGGCTCGTTGGAGGGCGGACAGGTTTTGGTTTGGTTGGTTCCTGAGGAGCAATGGAGCGGACTGCCACTTAGATTTCCAGGAGTACTTGAACGGGACGTGTGGAGATAAATCCCCTGCTCAGTGTGAAGCTCAAACAAATCCTTCCAGGGGGGAGAAGGCCAATAATCCAGTATGCAGGATAACTTCCTGCAGAAAGGCAAAAGACAAAAACAACGTTAGAACTCAGAGAAACAAGACTTAGCTAAACTCAGCTAAACTCAGCTTGGCTAGAGTACCCAAAACTGGCAAACACTCTGATGTCGAGGTAATGACAGTCCACCGCTCAAATAGTGCCCAGTGATGAGCCAACCAGCCGCAGGTGTGCAGGAGGATCAATGGGTACAGGGCACCACCTGGTGGTGGAGGGAGAGAAAAACACCAAAACACAACCCACACAGACTGGATTCCTAACATCAGAAATGTTTGGAACGTGGGACAAAGCCCTATAGGAGATTTAGCAGAATGCAACAGAAACCTAGCTTGGATCAGACATCAAAGGTGAGCAAAATTACCAAGTCATTCATAGGCTATTTTCATTGGTCCACAGGGGTGGCTTGCCAGGTGCAGTCAGAAAAGTTCATGCACACAAAATGTGGTCCTGCTGGTTTGTATGTCATTAGCAGTGCATCATCTAAATGAAACCCTGCTTAGTGCACATACAGCATTGCACTATGTATCCCTCACTTGTTTTAGGAATAAAAAGAGTCGGCACAAGAGACTGGAACTTACTCAAAGAAGCTCAGCTGCTCTTAAAACAACTTTTTTTCCCTGAAAACATGATTCATGAATATCTCCGGGGTCCTTTCAGCTCTTTTATCGCCATTCACTCCATAACAAAAGGATTTCTGAAGCAGGTATCACAGAACATTTTCCCTTTGAGATAAGAAATTGAAATTAATGATAAAATTCTTCCCTCAGCAATGTAATACTCTGTCTTATTAACTTATTGTTAGCAAACCTTCAGTACTTGATAATGAGTGTTTCATTTTCATGCTTTTTTTCTTTGTGTCAATCTTATATAAAATCTGTAAAACTAAACCTTTCACTCTCTATTTAAAGGTCCTGCAGGATGACTTGTGGTAACAAAGACTTTATCAGTTAGAATCAAGGTTGTAACCTGCAAAAGAAACACACTAACAAAACAAATGCATAAAATGTGTTAGAAATGCTCCAGAAGCGTGACATCTCAGGATGAGCAGAGAGCTTTGATGCTCTGCTGGCAATAGGTTCAGAGAAAAGTCATTTATAGAGCCTTTTAAAACAACCAAAGCTGTACATATGAGGGAAATTTAAAAATGCATAAATACAACATGGGAATTAAAAAAAAAACTGAAAAAAAACACCTAATAAATTAAAACAAATAAAATTACATTAGAAAAACAAGAAAACAAAACACAGAGAGTCTTATGCTGTGAAATGCTCTGTGTTATTCTGCTCTTTATGACACTTGATTCTCTGCTGACTTCTTCCAATCTGAAATTAAAAAAATTGTTCTGTCTACTACCAGTTTTCATCTCTTTATGATACATTTGTTGGCCTTTGCTCTCTCTTAATATAAATGGTTGGAAGCCAAAAAAGAAAGCAAAAGGACTATAGCTTCCTCTTTTTTTAACTTTACCACCACATTCAGTCATTGTTTATATATACAAATGGATGAAGGATTTGCAGAGTTGGATGCAGAGTCTCTCTGATCGTCAGTTTTCAAGTCTTACCAAAGATTCTCAGTTGGGTACGGACTTTGACTAGGCCATTCTAACAGATAAATCTGCTTTGATGTTAATTCTTCCCTCACATCTCTGGCTAGCCTCCAAAAACACCGGACATCATTTAGACGTTGGGTTTTAGGCTAAATCTGGTCGGTCCATCATAGCCTTAATTTAGTCCAGAAATATATATATATATATATATATATATATATATATATATATATATATATATATATATATATATATATATATATATATATATATATATATATTTTTTTAACTGGGCTGTGTTTGGTTGGTCTGATTTTGTCCCACATTATTCCATTAGCTGATGTTGAAAACGTCTTTTCAACGAGCTGAAAATTACAGCTCTTCAACCTTCATCCCATCCTTTTCTGCCACCACTGCTGTTGGAAGGATTGTGTTAAAGTTGAAATTCAGTGTAAATTTTCATTTTTTACCACAAACAATGCTTTGCATGTAGACTAAAAAGTTTTTTGGTGTCATCTGATCTGAAAACATCCTCTTCCCAATGCTTTCAGTATATTTCCCAAACATCATTAGGCCTTCTTTAAGCTCTATTTTTTTTATGAACTTCTAATGTTTGTCCTGTGGATGGATTTTCCCTAATCATTGGATCTCTGGGGTTCTTTAAAGCCGCGCATACATTGTGCGATATTTTCCATTGTTGCACGCAGCTACAGCTCAAACTGTACAACGAAACCCCAGGGTTTAACAGTTCATGCATGTTCTCACACTGTGCGACTCGACGCTCTGATGTGACCTTACGACGGCCGACCGAATTTCAAACATGATTTTCTCCCGACCTTGTGATTCCTGTTTGGGGGTGAGAGGTTGATCGCCTGTATACCACACAACGAATGACGCACGATGAAGGTGAAAGTTTGATTGAAAATTTTTTGCACAACTGGAGAATCGGCCTGAAAAGGGAAAAAAAATCGTACAGTGTATGCCCGGCTTAAGAGTTACCGGTCTGGTTGCTTCATGCTCTCCTAGACCAGGCTGTCAGTTTCGATGGACGTCAGACTCTTTGCAGCTCTGCAGCAGGTCCATCCTTTGTCATGATGGGATAATGGACGGAGCAGAGCTCTTGGAGAAGTCTGAAGCTTAGGATTGCTTTAAAAGTCTCCATGGCTCCCTCCCTGTGGTCCTCAATCTTTAGCATGTTGTTTCCAGACCAGACCTAATTTATAGAAATTTTATAGAAGTAAGGGTCTGTAGTGAAGTAATTCGTGCTTTAAATTGTACTTGAAGAGGGTGCTGAGGGTGGCTGATTGAAATGGATTTTATTTAGGGTAACGAAAGTGAAGGGGGTTGAATAAAATCACAGTTTACCAACTTTTATTTTATTTTATAAAGAATATGTAAATCAGTGTTCGCCTATTTCCAAATCTCTTATTTAGTCTAACATCCCAATAAAATACATAAAAAAATCAAAAAAGTTTTAAAGGGCATGAAAACTTATGCAAGACAGGATAAATGCACCCCTTTCTGTTCACACTTAAAGCAGACCTCTCCTCACACCGTTAGAGATCCGGCCTTTACTCTGCTGCTACATTTTCCGATGGCAGCTATTTCCTTCCCCACGACCACCATCTGATTGATTTGAATCTAAAGTTCAACCAGCTTGAAAGGTTTACACCCCAAAGCTTCTAGTGTGCTGAAAATACTCAGTAGAAAAACTTTTTTAAAAAGGCAAAGAACTCCTGCTTTGAATTAGAAGTAAAGTTTTTTTGAAAAGTCTGACGCCACTGAGCTCGTACAATAGATGGGCTATAAAAAAAACATTGATCTAAAAATATTTGGTTTCATCATCAGCAGCGTGTCTGCACCTACACCTGGTAAATTAATTCCCACGGCATTTTTTTCACTTTGAAAACCAGAATCAAACCATTTTTATCTGCTCATTTAAAGGTCGGAGAAGCTAAAACAACAAAAATAATTCAAAATAAGAACATTGTCATCAAGATAGAAATGTCAACTGCTGGGGTTAGGCTTGTTTACATTGTTGTTTGAATGCCTGATAGATGTCTGATCCTGTCAATTACTGCTTTGATTGCAAGGCACAAAGAACTGTTTGTTTTTCTCTGTGCTTTGCTCTGAGAACGAAGAGTGCGTGTTCAGAGATGGATGATGAGAGAGCAAGAACATCTGCTTCATTTTTAACTCTCAGAGACTCACTATCAAAGACAGAGAGGCTGAGGATGTGGAGAAGCTCAGGAGTCATTTCAGGCGGTAGGGTTGGAAGGGTTTTCATGTACCGTCACAAACGGTTATCTCTGCGGCGCCTAAATCCTTCAGTAAATGAAGTGATGAGCGTGAGAAGCAGCCGCTGGTGTGAGCAACAATGAGGGAGGTTAAATAAAGGCTGAATTTCAATCTATGACTCGAAGATGTACGCTGCTGTTCTTTAGGATCGTACTGAATGTTCTGACATCAGTTTGACATCTGGTAGGACTCGCTGGTCTTCAGAACAGTCTGCTACATGGCGATGTGTCTGCAGAGCAACCACCTGCTCCCTGGATGTGAGACGCTGCTGTTCGACCTCAGTTTCCGTTACCTGGGTGCTTACATGATATTTGCAATGCGTAGAATAGAGCTGCATCAAATCAAAATTTCTTTTGAATATTTATTTGACTTTTTTTTGTCCAAAGGAAGCAGAATGCTCTGGAGTGCTTCAGTTAAACTAGGAATAGGGATATGTATATGCAGGTTTTACAGAGTTATGGTTTCAAAACTGCAAACATATTCCATCATGTTTGCTCGGCTCCCTCCTATATAAAAACTCAGATACCTATAGTGTATGGAGTGAATTTTATTCCATTATTGGTGCAAACAAGCTTTGTTAAAAGAAATGTGAAAAAACAAAGTTTGTGAAATTGAATTAAAAAAATAAATAAATCTTGAAATAAAACATTTTAAACGTAAAAGAGGTTTTCAGAGAAACTGTTGTTTTTTAAAGATTTTTTTCTCATTTTTTTTCAAAATAACTTTTTTTGTATCGTATTTTTTTTTACTTTTTTTGTCAACTTTCAATCTAAAAAACATTTTTTCTCTAAGCGAAGACAATGTAACCTGCAAAAAGCAATTTCAAAACAATGCTGATCATAAAACTAAAAAAATAAAACATAAAAATAAAAAAATCCAAAAGATTCTGCTGGGAGTCACAGGGAAGTCGGCTGCCATTCGGCTGGCGTCTGACTGGGAAGGGCCATTTTGAAAAGCTGCTACTGTAAAAAGGAACAATTGAGATTCATTTTTTGGTTGCATTAATCTTCAAATTACCATTTTTCAAAATGTGATCTTTCTTGAAACAATAATAGAACAAAATCACCTCCATCCTGGAAGAAAGACCCTAATTAAATGATGCAGGAACTGTTAGGAAAAGCTCAATCTGAGCACCTCATACTGATTCTTGCTTCAGTTTTCTCTATGAAAAACAGACAAAAGTCAGGTAAAGTTTAATTTCACAGACGTTCTTCTAGATACTGTTCAGGAAGGCCTCTTCCTTGCTGATCAATTTGGCAAGTGGAAGGAAATTAAACCATTAACACCATGAGAGCAGCTTTTCAAACATTTAATGTTTATTACAAAACATCTGCCACAATATGGTCTGAACCAAGACTGATTAGATAAAAGTAATAAATCAGGATTACTGAGAAGTCAAATGCTTGCTTTACTTCTCAAACAGGTTTTTATTCACAGCAAACCTCGTAATGTTTCATGTCCTTTGTCCCATCTGTTTCAAGAATTACATCCAATAGCTCTTTATGATTTTATAGGACTGACATGCCTGCAGCTCCCATTATAGAGGAACAGGGAGAAATTTATACCAGCCGCAGCAAAGAACATACAGACCCACTCAATAAATTAGAATATAATTCAAAAGTTCATTTATTCTGATAAGTTTTACACTAGTTAAACAGATTGTATAGATTTAATTTAATACACACAGACTGGAACCGTTTGGAGCCGTATCTCTCTTAGCTATGATAGCTCTCTGAGGAAAAGTACATCAGAGTTGAAATAACCTTAGGTTTTATAATGTGGGTTATTACATTCAAAAGTCAGTTTCAAATACTCTTAAAGGTATAGAGGACAATCTTTTATTTACGGTTGAATCATCTAAATAAGTGGTCCTCTTGATTGTCAATCATTCTGGCGATATGTTACATGCAGGAGATCAGATAAGCAGTTGTTAAAATGTAGCTTTTTGCACCCTTGCCTGCATGGAGTTAGCTTCAGGATTGTGTGTAGTCTGCACACATGTCCACACAGACTTGTGTCTGCGCAAATGTTGGGTCTTTAACAGCTTCACTAACACTGCAAAGCCTGACTTATGCATATGACTGTAGTTTCTTTATAAGCAGATGTTTTTTTTTTTGTGGCTGTTTTTTTTCAAGTTCCCTTGTGTCCCCATGTTCTTTTTATGCGTAAGCTAGCGATGTTAAAATGGGTGATAAAATTTGCAAATCAAAACTCATCAGCCATCAGCTCAGTTGTTTTGCCAGTGACGTACCAACCACTCAGGCAGATGCTGTAAAAGGATTCAGTTGTTATGATTCTGGCCTGACTGAACACTAATGTTTACATTTTGCTCTGCTCCTCACTGCCATGTTGGGTGCTCATTCTTTCCATCAGTTCCAAACACGCCCACTCCCATTCAGCAAAACTCAGCTCACCTTTTCTCCTGGCTTGGAGAGGCATTATGGCAATTTCTAATGATACTGCCACCTGGGGTCAAAACACAGAACTGCAACACTCGCTTGTTGTGGTAGTTGGCGCTCGTACTTGACAAGTGTTTTTTCTAAATTTAATTTACCTTAAGTCTGGTTTATGCTCAGACTGGTTTACACAATCAGATGTGTGTGGCAGTAAAGCGATCGAAGTGAATACATAGAACTAAATCCTTTCTTAATTTGTCAGAGCACACAAGGCAGATATTTATTTTCTAATATCAGGTTTAATTAACTACTATAGTCCACCCATGATGAAGACAACTAACACGTTTTTTTGCCCCCACACGTCTCCTCGGATGATCAAACAAAATTACTCCTCTGCCATGGCGTAGTAATATAACCAACCAGAGGGTGTCGCAATTCAGTATTATCAGCTGTAGAGTTATCAATGCTGTTTTAAGGTCTGGGCCTGCCAATGAATTAAAACTTCGGGTTTTTATTTTTTCTTTGGAACGTTGGCGAGGTGGTAGCGTGAGTTTGGCGAGCCGCCTCGCCAAGATAGTGCTGCGGGAAACACTGCAATACTAACATTACATTATCACACCGTACTCTCAGTCACTATGACTTACCCTTCATGTGACTCAAGAGCGCAGACTCGGCCATTGTGAAAAGCTGCACATCTTTTTAGCAGACTTTACAAGAGGCAACTCGTGGGGTTTGTCCCCGATTAATCCATAATTTGTATTTTTCATCTTCCAGCCAACGTTCATTGAAACGACAACCTCCCGGCATGGGGCAGTAGTGGTTTCATGGGGGCGGATTCACACATGGAAATAGACTGGCAGATCGCAGTCACCCATAAGCGAGCAGGTTTCATTTTCAGGCTCTCCAACATTTTATTTCTCCATTTAATAAACACACGATTCAGTTAGATAGGTATTTGTTGCGAAATAAATAGTTACAATTTCAAGCATTTTCAAGAGTTTCATCCAAAAATATAAGCACTTTTCAAACCTTGAAAACACAACGTCAAAATTCAATAATTTTCAAGGATTTCCAGCACCCGTACGAACCCTGTAATTTGTAGCTCTGTGCGACGGTCTGTTGGTTTGTACCCGTGTCCAGTCTTTGGGGAACACTCACGGGTGAACTGTGTGTCGTCTGGCGTTGGTGAGGGATAGTAAACAGCGAAAAAGCTTGTCAAACCGACACATGGACACCCACAATCCTAGCTAATTTGTGACTGTCCCTCTTGTGTTTTGGCGTGGGATAACATAGCGCAGACCACGCTTCAAAATTGGGCCTACCTGAGACAAACTACCTGCAACAGACTGCTGCTGGAGCCCTCTACATGGAATTGGCATTAGTGTCTGAGTTGAGCTGGATGCTGGTCCCTTATGACTATCCACAAAATCCACTTCAATAACCTATAACACTTTGATTGTTTAGTAGGTTTGATCCATATAATATGGTGTCATGTCCACCGAGCAGCACTGGAACCTCTGTACATTAGAAGTACATTAAGGGAAATTAGATTTCAGGCTTACAAATGCCTTTCTGCTCAACTACTAAGGTGTAAGGTTGATTATCAAACAATGTTTAAGTCATAGAGAGTCAAATAAAAATATATATTTTGGTAAAAACATACAAAATGTCTTTTTAAATTACCCTCCACCGATGATCCAGTAAGTCCCAGATTTATTGAAATTCTTTGTCTGGGTGGATTATCAAAGCCTGCTATACTTGTCTGCCTGCCTTTTTCTCATTGGCTTTCTAATGTTCTGGACCACAACCCCATTTCCGATCGCTTACTACTCGCCTAAAGTCTCGGCTCTTCAGATTTGTTTGCCTGAATCTGCCTTGGCAGTTCTGAACCTGCTCCTGTTTTATGACCAACACTTCAAGCCTCATCCTCGGATCTGCTCATTCTGTCAGTGGCTTTTGCTGAGCCACAACAGTCTGTCTCCCCTCCTCTTCATCTGCAGTGATGTCCTCACCCTCCCGCTGTCTCTCAGAGGACCCAAAGGACTCACATCTCTACCAGAGTCCTAAGAAGGTTAGTGGCCTTTTCTCTCAGTATTATTGAAATCATTCACCTAATCTCAGCCAAACCTGTCTTTCCCTGCCCAGTGGTTCCTGTCGCTGATGGTGAAGTCTTATCCAGAGAATTTAATTCTAATAACTCTTTTAAACATTGTCAGTTTGGTCAGAATTTCTGGTTCCTCAGTCTGTCTGCTCAACTCCCTTTTAATGCTTCTAATGCAACCAAACAGACCTCCCCCCAGTTTAAATGTTTTACACTCTTAGCAGTGTTATTATGTTGCTGCTTGATCAAGGCTTATAGCTCCTCCTTTAGGCAGAGGTTGCTGTTGTGTATTAGTGTTTGGTCACCTTCAACATGACTTTGTCAGAATGCTCTTCCAGGGAAGACAGTCCACTGACATGGACTTAGTTGAATGAAGTTGGATTTTATTTCTGCTTGCTCATATAAAAGAAAATACAGCTCTGTGTATGTAGAACAATCCCCCCCAATAACTATGAATACAGCCTTTCTTTAGACGTACAGGTTCCCATGTCTGCTTTTGTTACCTTTAAGATTACATCTTCAATTAAAGGAAATAGTAAAGGTTGCCATTTTTGGTCACTCTCAGAATTTGGCTTAAAATGTACTCCAATCTCCAAGTTCCAACATGTTTTCAGAAAGTAACATCTACAACACCCTAGGTGAATTTCAGGATTTTTAGAAAAACAGGGTCCCTGAATATGTAATGCTGATATCTACTATACATTGGTTATTTAACTCAGTTACCTTAATGTAAAGCAACCCTGTGTGATGTCTGTCTGTAAAAAATGAAAACTAAAGCGACTTAATTCAGTTTATTTATATAATGTCAATTCACAACAAACAACACAAAACACATAATCTCAAGTAACTCTACAGAGACAAATCCAATCATCCAGAGTCGTGATCATCCAGCTGATGATGTAAAGTTAGTTCTTACTCTATATGAATAGCTAAAATAGTGACAGTTCTTGTAGCCCTGAGTCTATTTAGGCTAACACAAACAATTTGCCTTTTCTGGAGCTTGTATCTGATTGCATACAGTAGATGCATTTTCCACCAATTTTACATTAGAATTAAACTGAACCTTATCATCTAATATACCTAAGACTAAAGGTAACATCCGTTTTAAAAATGATTGCCACTTCATTGCAATATTATTTGCTGCAGGAGTTAGAGATGTCTATATAAAAGAAGAAAAAAACTAAAATAAATTTAATATTCTGAGCTATTTTCTGCATTTATGCTGCTATATGTTTCGACTGCTGGATCACATAGCGACCACTTTTCCTTATTCTGCTTCATTATATCTCTTTTCATCCACCCTCCAGCATTTTTCAAGTTCCATTCATAACTTTGCTCTCTCTGCTTTTTCTCATAATATTATCGTCATCTGTTTTGTTCCTGTTTGTAAATATAAGATGTGCTGCTTCCATCAACACGCTTGTTTATAGATGTTGGAGCTTTGCCTGATTCTTTTATTGTGACTAGCAGGATTTGCTTGGAACTCGTCTGCCTGACTCTGTATTTCCTGGACGGGAACACCTATGGAGCTAGTTAACAGTTATCTTTAATGTATCTGCTTCTTTTTCTATGTCTGCTTCTGTCTCCTTGAACCCAAGCAGATGGCCGCTCACACTGAGCCTGGTTCTGCTGGAGGATTCTTCCTGTTAAAAGGAAGTTTTCCTCTCGAATGTTGCTACATACATGTTCAGTGAGAGAGTCTACAACAAAATGCAACTAAAGCTCTTCACCACAGGCTCATCCAGAAGGGCATGTGATGCAAGTCAATTACTGGTTGAAATCAACTGGTTTTCTTATCCAATCTGACAGCATTGTCTCTGTAATGTGTCGTGAATTGGCACTATATAAATAAACTGGACGGAATTCATTGCAGACAAAGTTGCTTTTTCTTAAGTAGATTGATAGAATGCTAACATGTGGCTGGACGGGAGTCTTAAAAGGCTAGGTCTTTATAGCCATCACTCCCATTACAAATATTTGAATTTAGTTTTCCAGAAACGTGGGTAGGAAATGCCCAAATCACTTTTCAAATAACTGAGCATGCATTAGGGATGGAACGGTTTATGAAAACCGTCCGACCCGTTCGGTTCGACTGTCTCGGTTCGATTTGCGTGCGTTTCGGTCGGTTCATGCGCTGCTCCTTTTTCTCATAGGCGAAGCGTGTACACTCCAGAGCAGAAGGTGGCGGTACTGCAACCAAAGCCAACCACCAGTAGTAAGCAAGAAGAAGAAGCGAAGCAGCGTAGCCAGGTGTAGCAGAAAAAAATCAGTTGTTGTGGAGAATTGTGTGGGTATGGCGAGTGGGAAAGAACAGGATTTGGAAGACGCGCCAGCAGCACTTTATAGGTCTGCTGTATGGGACCACTTTGTATTTAGGGTGACCTACGATGACGGCGGAAAGAAAGTTGTGGATAAAAACAGTGTGCAAGCATTGTGCAACACGGTTTTTTTTTAATGCTAACAGCAACACAACCAACATGTCAGGCTAACAATCAACATATACCGAACCGAACCGACCACGAAACCAGGAACCGAACCGAACCGTGGATTTTGTGAACCGTTCCACCCCTAGCATGCATAACCCCATGAAACTTGTTCTTCTGCTGTAGCTTTAAAGAATCTCCTATATACAGCAGTGGAGCTAAATGAATGGCTTAAACCAACACTTACTCGATGCATAACACTAGAAGTCCACATTCATAACAAGAGGAAACAGGCATGTCAAAAAATTTGGCATATGGGACAGCAAGTAATTAAGATGATCCCCCTTAGCAAAAAGCAGAAAGAAGACTGTCAGTTATACCTTCATTGCATTTTCATCATCCTGTCTTCCTTTTTAAGTCTCTCAGTCAATAGATTTCTCTTTACTCTACGAGGTCACCTGGTTAGCCATGATTGGTCAGTTTGAATAATATTTTCCCGTTCTCCGTCAGTTGAAGAAAAGATGAAAACAATTGTCTAGTTCCAGCATTATTCATTAAACCTGCGGTGTTACAGCAGGTTTAGTCTTTCCACGCATGTAGACATTTTGAGAACAGGCTATGTGGGTCTAAAACTGAGGCATTTATTGGTATTTGTGGATCACGTTCTGCCACATCATAGAAGTGTGCATTTACTCCCTTTGCTTCTGCTCTGAAAAGTACATGAGCTGAGACGGATGGTGTGGAATCCACGGTGCTCTGCTTCACATTTTCATGACGTTATCATTTTACTTTGTTTCATCTTACAGGATGAAACTTCAATTCGCTCTTAGCACCTCCAAATGGTTAGACCATTACAAGCTGATTAAATAAAACATCAAAATACGTCTTAGTTTCAGTGTAGAGCATCCTGAGTTCTGAGGTCAGAAAAACGTCTAGATAGCATAGTCTGAGATTAAACATCCTTGGTTTGGGTCTTTGCTGCAGCATTTTAGTAGCATCGCATAGTTTCTTTGTCATCGTTTCTCATCTACAGTATGCATGTTACGTCTGCTCTGGTTCCACTAAGTACATCTGGTATTATTTATCACGGTGTGCTTTTCAGTGTTGTTGCTGATACATATGCATTCGTTTTTTGCTGGTGTGGTTTTCCCTTTTTTTGTTTCTCTATCTCTCTCTCCGATTCCTGGTCCCCCTCCTTTATTCTTATCTCCTCCACACCCTTTTCCAACATGATTAGACCCCTCTACCTTTCTTTTATTTTTCTGTTTTATGTACTTTATCACATGAAGGAGAATTATAATTTAACAAGCTCCTCATTCAATGATTTTTAGCTAACACTTGTTTTTACATTAATAGCGATTTTTAACTGACACTTGTTTTATGTCAATAATGGTTCATATTGTTTGTTCTTAAAATTTCTTTTTTTTCCTTTTCTCTTTAGCATTAGAAAAGATCCCAAAGTGAATCATTATAGTTTTATCAGGTACAGAAAGCCATAAAGCTTAACTTCTGAAAGTTTTGCTTCACTGGAAACTTCTTTGCCCTCCTAATTTACAATATATCCACTACGCTGTGGTGCATAGCCCACAGGAACTCCAAGGAGCGTACGCAGAATGCACATTAAACGCCTGTGAGCGTCTTAAAAGCAGTGGCGGCTGGTGGAGTTTTCTCCAGGCGGGGCTCTAACTTCAAAAAGTATACCAAAAACCAATCAAATGTACACTAAGGTATATTTATAGGAATGCCAACAACATAAAACTTTATAAAATTTTGTGAATACTGATTTAATTCAGTCATTCTAGTCTTAATCCATGCTTGGTCAGATCCTGACGTTTGAAAAAGGAGGCGGGGAAAGCAGATAAAGTATTAGCCTCGCTGCACGCAGTTAGGCCCCGTCCACACGAAGCCAAACCCTGGCCTAAACGCACAAATTTTTCTCCAAACCAGCCTCTCATCCATACGAAGCCGGCGTTTCGGGGGTCTGTAAACGAGCTTTTTTTTTATTAAGCCTTCAGAGTGGGAAGATTTTGAAACGCCTTTTTCGCGTTTCCATCTTTAAGCTCTAACCGCATTTTTTTTCTTACACGCATGCGTCATAGCGTCGCCTCTAAACACGCATGCGCAACACAGTATCACAACAACAATGGCGCCGTACTGTGTTGAATGGTTGCTGCTCATGCTACTCACCCTGCTGTCGGGCTTACAACAGAATCTTCTTCTTCTGGAATATCTCCAGGAAGAACAGAGCAATATAGACGACATAGTTCAGCACCTGAATTTGACTGAACCACGAAAATTGACCCGCAGGGCAACCATGTATAAATATTAGTGCGCATGCCCAACATTTCGTCGCCTATTTTTGCTTTGGCACCACAGCGCCACTTAAAGGCCTGGCATACATTTTGCAGCGTTTTCATGCATTCTTGTGGACGATCACATTTATTTTACGTCTCCTTCTTTACGACAAACGTTCTGGAAAATATTAGCGTTTCGTGTTCGTTTTGACTTCGTGTGGACGGGGCCTTAGTCAAGCCTTGTGGCTAAATAACTCTATAAACTTGTCAATCAGCCAGACTTTACAACATACGTCTGTGACGTTAGCGTTGTGGCTGGAGGTGATGTGAAAATAAAGTTGCATTCAGCTCAGGAGAGCTGCGCTCCAAAATAGTCCTATCTTTTGCACTGCAGAAGAGCTACTGCGCATGGAAAACTTTTAACCAGTGTCTATGGATAAAGACAAAGACCAATCCGACGATGAACAAAACACTCTTTCACTCTTCAATAAAGATAAAATATTTATCTTGCACATCTGAAAAATATATTAATATATCTTGAAATATGGTAATGTTATGATTTAATTTGCATTTGTTTCCTATGTCTTAATCAAGGTCATTGGGTGAGTGGGGCAGCTCCCTAGCACCCTCTATTGACCAGCCACCACTGCGTAGAAGTCAGACTACATCAACTTTTATAATGGATCAGGATGACCAAAATTAGGTTGTTTTTATTCATCCTGACATTTTTATTACACTGAAAATATAGTAGAATAAAGTTATATTCGAAAGTGGATGAGGAGACTGTAAATGACCTCATATTTATTATCATGGCGTACGTGTTGGGTGGATCATGATCTATGTAAATAATAACAACTCAGAGCATAAATTTGCTGAGCCAGTGAAGCCTGAATAACAAAAACAGATTAAAAATATAAAAACAAAAAATATAAAACCTGCTCAGAAGAAAAAAAACATGTACATTGAAAGATAGTATTTGTTATCTAGTGTCATAATAGGAAGCTCCATGTTCAGCTGCAGATGAATTTAGTTTGGTAAAAAAAAACAGCATTCATTAAGTTCCACTGGGCTGAAAAATTATTTATATTGTTTTCTTTTCTGCAAAGAACAATGTAAAAAAAAATAAAAATACAGGTAGGATCGCTTGTTACTTTTAGTAACATCTGTTGACAGGCAGCTTCCCTGAATGACATAAAATAATGTCGCTGGTGGCAGAATATAGTGTCTTCACCTAATTAAACCTTATCTGTGAACAACTTCCCCAGAGGCTGACATGTTCTCTGCACAGCAGCTGCACGTTGCTGTATGGAGCCAAATATAAAAAGGATAATCACTCTGTGGAGGTAAAACAGCGATTTTTAAATTAATGTATGCCGACCGAGTTGTTTGGATACTTTTACACAGAACGAGTCGTTTTGTGTTAAAGTCTTCAACACTAATTAAGAAGTTAATTTTACATTTTGCCAAGTGTTAAAAAATTTCTGTGTATAAAAACAGAACTATTTAACACAGAAGTTTTGTGTTTAAAAAAGGTCTGGAAAGGATAAAGATGCATGAAGAGATGTTCTTTTATCCTTTAAACCATTTAAAGCAATGTAAAAATTAAGTGTATAATCAGAACTTTCTGAGTTAGGTTTATGGGTATTTCTTTAACGTATCAAAAAGATCCTATTACAGTTGTTTATTCTATTAATTTTACATGGCTGTGGTGGTAATATTGCAACTGCCCCTCCTCCATCTTGCATTTCAGACTATACCCTATGGCAGAGAGGAAAAACAGTTTCTTCCCATCTGCTACTAGCCTAATCATCTGGGGGGAAAAAACAACAAACAAATAATAAAAGTAAGACAATAAAAGCCCAAACATTTCACCAAGTGTACATGTATAATATTTTATCTAATTATACACCCTTGCTGCTATCTAATAAATGCCACTTTGTTCTACATAATTCAATGTACATTTGTTAATTCTAAATTTTAGCTTTCCTGCATTTATTATGTTAACTTTATGTTTGTCTAAGTTTTGCTCATCATCACCAAAGTAAACTCCTCATAAATGTTAAAGCAATACTTGCTAATACAGCATTTCTGATTCTGATCTATTTAATAACAGAAAAATAAAGTTACGAGGTACAAATGTTAGCTTGAGGTTCTGCTTGATTCCTGCGCAAGGTTCCCTCTCGTAAACAGACACACAGAAAGTGCAAAGGAATGTTTTCTTTTTTTTTACGTAGAATATGTTAGGACATTGGTGAAGAGGGAAAGTTTGTATTAGGCTTGAGGTGAAGAGAAGAATACAATTTATAAAACTAGATTTGAAAAGAGACATTCAAATTTAAGAAAATTTGAAAACATAAATGTGAGCATACAGAAAAGATGCTCTCAAACGTTTTGTTGAATTGAAAAGTTTTTCAAAGCTTAATTTCCAAATGACTTTTCATTAAAATTTTCATTTACAAAATGTCTACTTCACCTAAAGCAATAATGGAACAAAATTCACTTTATGCTGGAATGTGCTAATTCAGTAACGCACACTGCATAACAACAACACTGGTAAGAACTTAACCATTGCTGAAAAGTCAACTAATTCAGGCACAATAGTGCCCCCTATCGGTATCGGCCTGTATCGGCCTTAAAACTGAATATCGGACATCGGCCACCCCACCGATATTTAACCCAATATTTGATCAGCTTTCTAAAGTTTCTAAAGTCTAAAAACAAAAACTTCTTTTTTACAGACTTAAAAACTTCTAAAGACGAGGGAAAAAATATTGATATATTAAAATATCACAATATCTTCATATGCTGATATATTGCCATTTAAAAACACCATATCAATCTTTTTTACTAATGAATTATTGCTATATGTCATGGTTATGCTACGAAATCCCCTGAAAATTCACGAAATTTTGCCATATTTTTATATGTTGTTATATTGACTCGGTATGGATCTATTTTACCAACAAAATCTCACAAGAATTAGCTAAATATCTCGAGAGTTTGCAACAGAACGATGAAATTTCACAAGATTTTGAAAGTAAAATAGATCGATACCGCGTTTTTAAAAATCTATTTGATATCAGCATATGAAAATATATTTGAGTATATTATTTTTCAAAGTGTCAGAAATGGATAACAAAACTGCTATTTTCGATGACTACTTATTTTTATCCAGCTTTAACATCGGTATCGATATCGGTTATCGGCTACATGAGTTTTAAAATATCGGCATTTCGGATATCGGCCAAAATCCCAATATCATGCATCCCTAAAAATTATCATGCAGATCTTCACTTCATGAGATCGAAAGTTACTCATAAAGCAAGTTAGATGAAATTGTAAACTAGAATAAAGAAATAGAATAAAACAGGGACCAAACTGAACAATGTAGATTTACCACAAATAAGCCAGAAACACATGAAAGGTTAGAGCCGTAAGAAACGTTGTATGGTAATACATGTCTGCAGAGAGCATCTATATTGCAGGTTCTTTTGGTTACACTTTGAAATATTATCATCCATCCAAAGAATGTTGAAGCTTGTAAAGGCAGGTGTGAACAGATCCTGCTTCTTTAATAAAATCAGGCAGCCAAAGGCGAAGCTTTTAGTGTTTTCATCAGATTTGGCTCAAAAACCAAGCAGTTATTTGTGCATGAAGCCCAGTGGATCCCTGACTGATGTGGCCTTTTGCCTCTGAATCTATCTGACTCAGACATTGTCAGCACTGTAAAGCTTTATGACTTAATTTCCATATTTATGCTCCCTAAATTAATAGTCTACGTGTGTTTGCCTACAAGGAATGCATCATCATCGGGGCTTTTCTTTTTTCTTTTTTTTTTAACAGCAGCCCAAACAATTTTCCTTCCATGTTTTTTATCCTCCTTCCATGGGGAGAGTATTAAAAAGCTTCATCACCCTCCTGCAACTCAGCCGTGGTCTTTTCTGCAATATTTCACACATTAAATCACCGTCATCCTCTGATTACATCTTTGGTTTGTACGCTACTAAATTACAGCTGGACACAAAAATAATCACATCAGCATATTAATCTGAAGGAGGAGCCGGATTACCAGCAAATCAGTTTTATCTCATGTTGCCTGCATGTAGGAACTAATGAGCCATCAAACAAACCTGTGAATGTGGTCACCATCAATTTATTAGCCAGCTCTCTGAGAGAAAATCATTTCTGATCATCTCCCATTGATGAAGGTCTAATCATGTAAAATAGTTTATGTAAGTAGTTCTAAATTGGGATTATTTGGTTATAGTGAATTAAGCAAGGTTATTGATGTTTCTCTGCTCACTAGTCAATGTGTTCTAAACTTTAATAGCTGCCAAAATAAACCTTTAGTCAGTATTACAGATAAGATCCCTGGTTACCACACTGACAGGCCACTAGAGGGAGCATCTCCCCTTCCTCCCTGAAGTCAGGACCAGCCCAGTCCTCCTCAGCTTCAGCGGGTCAGAGAGAAAACACACACACACACACACACACACACACACACACACACACACACACACACACACACACACACACACACACACACACACACACACACACACACACACACACACACACACACACAAAATATATAAATCCAGAATCTGCAGAGGAACCAAAAGTCTCCCAGAAGCCATGCTGTTCTGGCTGCTGTCAGACTTGCATCACATTTGTTCGCAGCTCAGATATCCTTAGCCTCAATTTCACATCCTGGATCTCTTAGTTAGATGTCCACAGAGCGAAACCTCCCGTTTGCCAGCTGTCAAAGTTTGTCCTTCAACCATTAGGCCAATGACATTCCTACAATTTTTATTAAAGCGTCAGACACGGACCTGCTGCCACCGAATGTCCATAGGAGCAGTAATGAAGGAGACTGTCACATCCAGAAAAAACAAATGCTCCCAATACGGACAGAACTAGCATCTCAGTACACCACCCCAAAAATTGTACTTACCTAAAAGTGCATCAGTCTTCAACTTGTTTCCCATACTGACTGTTGGCATAGAGCTGGTTAAGAGGATGCATCTTCAATCAGGACCCCAATGATGACCCCATCACACTAGAACCCTTTTAATGGATGACTAATCTTTTTTCCTTTCTGTTTTTTTTTCTTTTGCTTTGTTTTTAAAGATTCAGAAGCAGTAATGCTGAATAATCTCCTTACAAACACAAGTTATTTCCAAGCTCAGACAAAAGCTGCAGTGGTTACTGAATGAGTTTGGTGTAATCATTATGTTAAACCGTTTAATCCTCTAACCTCCATAAGCCCTTAAAGCAATGTTTGGGATTCTGGCAGCTAATGCATTAAGCCACAAAAATGTCTCCAAAGATACCTTTGCTGCCTAAACTGCACTATGTATAGATTGTCAGGACCGATTGCTTTAACGGAAAATTCTGTTCACTGATACCAGTTTTATTTTTCCTTCTCAATTAAAATTCCTTTATAGCACCTGGTCTCAAGGCAGTTTACAGAGAAAATGTATTCAGATCTTCCAGTCAAATCAATTAAAAGTTTTTCTTCTTAGGAAAACCAGCTGATTACATCCGATCGTTCTTTGCAGGATTCCGCCCCTACAAGATGAGCATGAAGCAAACATCTGATTACAATTTCTGATTGACCCTAGAGGGATCCAACAAACCTAGCATGCAGGTAGTGACAGTGGAGAGGAAAACTCCCTTTTTAACAGGAAGAAACATCCAGAAGAACCAGGCTCAGTGTGAGCAGCCATCTGCTGACTACGCGTTCAAGAAGTCAGAACTGGACACACAAAAGGAAAATAGAAGTACTGTCTATGAATATTTTCTATGTCAAAAATCTCAACCGTAAACTAACTCCACAGGTCACTCTATATAGGAAAGAAAAAAATAAACAGACAAGCTCTGATCCAGTTTTTAATGTCAAAGGGATGAAACAGTGCACATAAAGTTAGTCACAGCTCAACCCATAGCTATATCTAGGAGAGAAACAGGACTAAGCACTAAAGAAAAGGCCCAACTTTATCATCTATACCCAAAGTTGTTAATGGCAGCAGACCAGCTGAGATTTCCCTCCAGGATGTGGAACAGCCTGGCTTAACCTGTCATAAGCCAGATTGATAGGTGTAGTTTAATTTGAATTCCACATAGTATCCATCAGGAAGGGCTCCTATGGAAAGCGTTTGCAAAAGGTGCAAAATGCAATTCTTCGAGCTTATTGGGTAAATCACCGAGCCAACCAAAGCAGCAGTAGTAAAAGTAATATTTCACAACTCTTACCTAATCTGCTCGAATGGAACAAACAAACATCTTTCCCATCCACAGAGGCACAAAACATGCCATTTTGCTTGTTTTTCTAAAATCAAGGGTATTCCAGCTTAAACTGGTGCAGCCACATTTGTTTCACTTCAGACTTCCGCGTCTGGTTGAAATATTGACGTCATACATGTCACTGCATTTCATTGGTCCGAAACATTTCTGTACCAACGAAGAAAACGCATCTGTTGGCTTGTGGTAAGATGTACTTTTAGGAGTTTGTGAATTCAAAAATCTTGCAACAATTTATCTTCCTTGCAAAGTAAGCTCTGGCTAGGTTGTTTCAGAAACATTGTTTTCCTTTCATGAACTGTGTCAAGGCTCAGAAATGAGGACCCAGCATTCCAAGCAGAAAGAGTGTAATTCACAAAAGCATTTATTGACGTACGTCGGACCTGCAATTCAGCAACAAGGGCATCAAAGACCGGAATCTGTGTAGAGGAAAAAAACAAAGGTTAATGACCATGTAAATCTGACAAATAGCGTTTATGGACATGTGAGTCACTAACCTGGTTTTAGAGTTCAGTACCTGCCCAGAGGAAGGAGTAGAATTCAGCCAGATAGCTACCAGAAGTATGCAGAGCCGGAAGACTGTCAAACTGGCTGACAAGCAGACCCAAACAGGAGAAGGAGTATACAGAAGACGAAGCCCAAGCTGGTGTCGAAGAGGTTAACAGCAGTCCAGACCAGAAGATCAGAGATCCGCAAAGGTGTCGAAGGGAAATCCAAGTCAAAGTCAGAGGCAGATCCAGGTTCAGTAGACAGGCAGAAACCAGCAGGAGTCAGAATACAGATCAGGCAAACAAACCCGAAACAGGAAAAGGCAAGCTCAAAGGTCTGAGCGATGAGAAACTGGGCAGAGCTAGTTAGCTGAATGGAATGAACCAGTAAGCTAGTCATCAGGGCCAAGATAAAAAATAAAAATAATTAAACTTTATTGATCTCACATTGGAGAAATGTACTGCTCTAACCACTAGGCGCACACTCCCCTCATGACAAAGTTATTTTGTTGGATACTTTCTTTGACTGCTTTTGACTCTGAAAAATAGATTTAATTATCAGAGTTTTTATTCTTAACACTCTAACACACACTTTTTTTTTAGGTTATCTTTATAATTGAATCCCAGGTGTGCTGCCACCGCAATGTTTGACTCTGTGTATGTTAGACACACAGAGAAACGGTGTCAGTAAACATGGAGCTGATGTGGCAGACTGTCAGTCTGGTGGGTGCTGCCAGTAATGCACCGTGCCAGCCATTACTAAAGCCGCGTCAGGCCGACGAGCCACCGGAAGTGTCACAAAGCTGCCACTGCCATGAATAGAGCTTGCAGTCTCTCAATGGGATCTGTTAAATCCAATCTGAAAAATAAGCAATCAAAAAAACAGAAATGTGGAAAAAAAATTATATCTTATTAATATAAAACCATTGTTTTTTGAAAAAAGTTAAATTAAAGATGAAAATACAAAATGTGTGAAAAAAAATTAAAGTGATAAAATAAAACTGTTACCTTTGTAGAAAGGGTACAAAAAGTCCAAGTTCTTCGACTTTGTTCTCCTATTGGAGTAGAGGATAAGGGTTCCAACCCTTAACCAAAGTATTGGTCAATGTTTGGTCATATATCAGAGGATCACATCTCATCCTACCTGACTGCAATGTGAGAACTTTATAGATTTTACATTGGAGAATTTTACCTCTGCATTTAACCCATCCCCTCGGGGAGCAGTGGGCTGCCATTGTGCAGCGCCCAGGGAGCAGAGTAGGGTTAAGGGTCTTTGCTCAGAGACCCAGAGAGGCAGTCTGTGGGAGTGGGGCTCGAACTTAGAACCTCAGGATTAAAAGCTCTACGCCTAACCACTAGGCCCCCACTCCCCCATTAAAATACAGCATGATCCTATTTTCCTGAATCCACGGCAGGTGTGAACCTAGAGAAAAGTTAAGGGTCTATATTCTTATATTCTGTAGGGGTCGTAGCTTTCTTCAGTGATACTTATTTAATAGCGAGGATATAATCTCATTAAAAGTACACACTTTTTGAAATAAATTCTCATAGTTTTTTGTTTTTTTTTTACACCACAATAACCTTGGATTTTAAAAGCACATTATAAATGTCTTTATTTTGTGTGGTGTAAATTTTCATCTCTGAAAAGACTACATGACTCTGACAAGGACGGCCTGAGTTAATAAAGAGAAACAGAACCACTGATATCTCTGAGAGAAGCTGAAACAGCTAATGTTGAATTTGTTGTATAAGTCCTGAAACCTCCTAGCTGATGAGTAAATCTGATTTTATAGATCTGATTCAGTTGAGCATGTTGGACCAGAACCTTTTCAGGACTATTTTGGTGTTCCTCAAAGCCCTTTCACTTCCCACAATGCAACTCGACCTCATACTTTTAGCAACAAGGTTATGCAACACATTATGCAAGAAATGACGTACAGCTGCTGGTTTCAGGTGGACATGATCAGTAAAGGAGGTCTAACAGCCCTCTTTACTTCACTCGCCCACAATTTTATTTTCCATTTTCCAAACTGATGTCATATAATCTCTGGACTTTTGGTTAAAGCTGACACTCAGTATCGGAAGGGTCACCTTTAACAGGTTTATTAAACAAGTAAAAGCAGACATTGAACACGTATCCATGCCTCTTCCTGACATTTGTCATCTGATGCATACATAGATGAAATAATAGGTCTTAAAACAGTATTTCCTTCGGGTTAACTTAGAAGAACAATAAGCTTTTACCAATGTTTGTGAAATGAGGTCGTCTGTTTTTTCAGTCACGTCTTGGCACAGTAAACATCCCCAAATAGGTTTTCTTTCTGCACACCTGTGTGTTTGCAGCAGAAAAAACACACATAAACTCGTAAGAGGAGAGATTTTTAAAGCAGGAGGAGATGTTTAAACAACTGAAGGGGTCACCTATTGCCACCTTTACTGATTCATCTCTCACAGGGAGCTGCAATGACTCAGCACAGTTTTGTCTGAAAGAATGACATGAGGAAACTCATCAAAAACTGTTTATTTGACTTGATCTCAGTCCATTTCTAAATATATTATTGCTAAAAATGAAATATATAAGCAATAATAATAATAATATACAATAAAACCATGTAGACAGATTGATTGAGAGACATTTAAAGGTAAAACACAATAAAAAACCAACAAAAGGTGTTTTTTTAAAACAGTGAGCTGCAATGAGGTTCTAGAGTCAGCAGGTTGACTTTGTGCTGTCGTTATTATTTTTCTAAAAAGGCCTCACATTTTCCACAAGGAAATAATTCATTCTTTTTCTTTAAAAGGGAAACGCTCCTCATTTCTGGCACATGGATCGAACATGGAGTATGTCAACCTGCAGAGGTGGGTATTTTACAGCTACAGATTAAATGTCAATCTTCTTTCCCAAGTTCAGTCAGAACAGTTTACCAGCTTATTTTTAGGCTTCTCACCTTACCATAATTTGAATCTGCCAAAAAGACGTAATTTTACCTCAGGTGAAGAGATATCCCTTTATGTTGACTTTGAGATTAACGCTTAATTGGTATATCATTTGAGTAGGTGAAACTTTACCTCTATCAGTGTGTTTCGAGTACTGCATGAAAAAGGACTTGATTCGTTCAGGTTTAAACACAGCCTTACAGTGTGAATCTGTCCTGATCTTGGCACTGATCACTGACTTAATATTTCATTTAATTCATCCACCTAGCTCCACCCAGTTTCTCATCACTGTTCATCTTATCCACCTGCTCCTGCCTCTATTTAAGCTTCTTGCTCTGAGTCATTGGTGCCAGATTTTTTGAGTCTTCGGTGAGAGTTCTCTAGCGTTCCTGTTGTTGTTTTAATTGCATGATCCCGACCAGTTCTGCCCTCTGACCTTTGAGAATGCCTCTTCCTGTTTTGGATTTGTTTGCCTGATCAGACTCCTGCTGGTTTCTGCTTGTGGACTGAACGTGGACCTGTCTTCTGACCTCAACTTGGATTTCCCCTCAGCACCTCTTCCGATCTCTGATCTTCTGGTCTGGACTCCTGTTAACCTCTTCGATCCTGGCTCAGGCTTAGTCTTCTGGATTCTCTTTCCTTCTTTCACCTTTTTTTGTCTGCTTGTCAGCCAGTTCGGCAGTTCAGGCATCCGATAATCTCTCGGGTGCATTCGCAGCATGCTATTAATAGACATCCGGCTGGACACTACTCCTTCTTCTGGGAACAGACTGAACTCTAAATCCAGGTTAGTGACTCACATGCTCATAATCGCCCTCCATCAGATCTACACGGTCACTAGCTTGAGTTTTCCCTCTACAGACATTCTGGCATTTGACGCCTTTGTTTCTGAGTTACAGATCCGACGTACGTCAATAAACGTTTTTTGTAAATCACACTGATCTTTCTGCTTTCAATTCTGGGTCCTAACCTCTGAGTCCTGACAGAATCAATCAGCGCTTCATTCGAACCCTGGGTTGAGACAGGGAATCGGTGGCATTAACCACTCCTGACTCTTATTTGGAGCGAATCATAGCCTGATATGTACAACGAGTGAGTGAACCATCACCATCACATCCCGGTATAATTCACTCACTGATTGTTATTGTAATAGAGGGTGAATTAGCACCATTTCATGACAACATCCGTCTGTGTTTATAGGTTAGCTTGCCAAAGCTAACTTTAACCACTGGCTTTAGCTCTCTTTAGACATTGGCTCCAGGCAATTTTTAGCTATTTGCTCGAAGCGACAGATGAATGTGTGTGAGTCCCTGAAAGCAGAGGTTCCTTCTCATTTAAACTAAAAGGATAAAGGAATGAATCAGTTAATGATAGGGATTTGATTCAGAATGTTTCACCCAAATGTTTCAGTCATTTGAAAAACCTGACCGACACTACTAGCAGGTCATCAGAAGTGAATAAAATCCGCCTCATGATTCCGAGGGATTAGGAGATTAATGGACATCCATTCTGGACTTGGTTCTCCGATTGGAGTAGAGGATAAGGGTTCCAATATTTAACAAAAGAGTATTGGTCAATGTTTTCCATTTATTAGAGGATTACATCTCATCCTGCCTGGGAAAGGTGACTGTAAGTTATTGCAAAGGAGAACCTTACATACTGTAGGTGTCATAAATGGGACAAGGTGAGACAGCAAGTAGGAAAGTTTTAAAACATTTATTAAAACAAACAGAACAGAACAGAAGCATGCTGCTATGAAACTGCGGCTCACGGATGCTGCAGGAAGGGAGGCGCCGCACCGCCTAATCACTGATACTCTAGTTTAGGAAAAAACACAGGTAAGTGACCACGATCATCTGAACAGGAAATGATTATCAGAGTGAGTCACTTCTATGGTTTAACAGTTCAGTCCATCCTGTCAATCAAAGGCAGGATCAGCCGATGCACTGCCAACGAGCAATGGCCCTCAGCAATCCAGAGCGTCCCCGAAGCAGCAACCCCAGCAAGCAAGCATGACTCCAATTCAGGACAGGGATTCAGATCAGACTGAAGTGGTACTGGAATCCAGGAGTCCGCAATCTGGTCAGGGGTTCCAATCCACTCAGGAACGGACAGATCTGGGTTCCAGGAATCCCTGAGAGTGTGAAGGCAGGTTCAGAGTCCCATGCATCGAGCATCCAGATCAGACAGAAACGCAACTGGGAGGCAGAACCAAGCAGGAGTCTAATCGTGAAATGAACAATTAAGGTGAGCTATCAGGCCAGATCATGACCGTAGAAGTAGAGGGGCTTTTGTTGAGATTATGGATCGGAGGATTATATCTTTACCCTTGTAGAGCTATTAAGGAGTTTACAATAAACTGTTTTTAAAGTTCATGTGTGTTTTTATGCTAAAAGAGAGATGCTAGAAAAAGGCTTACAAGTGTTTCATATGGAGGCTTTTGTAAGTGGTGTTGTTGTAGTTTCGTGTACCAGGGATACTTTGTTAGGCTATCAAGTCCTTTTGGAATAAAAACAAGAGCTCTTTCTTTTGCAACAGGTGAAGTCTCTCTTCTTGTCTATATGCAGATAGTCTTAGAAGGTCTTTGCTTTGGATGATGTAGAGTAACTTCTTTGTAGAGATGCACCAAGCAGTTTTTCCATTCCAATCTGATACGATATCTGAGCTGATCCTGATCTGATTCAACTGTTGAGTGAATGATATATATATCTTGTGCGTGTGAGTGAAGGCTTTAGCCTTGACAAAAACTAACAAGGATTTAAATGTACTTCATTTTATTCAAAGGAAAGAAAAGAAAAGTAAAAGAAAGAAAAGAAGTAACAATTCTATATAAACTGCACACGTTAAGGTGTCTGATATTCGATCAAGCTAATTTGTCAATATTGGAGCGATACATGGATCCAATCCATGTATCGGATCGCTGCATCTCTACTTCTTTGGTCGGTTGGTATATTTGGGCCATGACCATTTGTTTATGCACATGTGCATAAAGCATCCAGACTAATCATATAAAAAGACAATAAGGACTGACCCTCCCTGTATTTATTACATGGACCAGTCTAGAGCCAAAATATGGGAAACTAACATTGTATTTGACAAGGGAGGGGACTGAATGTTTTACTGCAGGCAGCGCTGGTACAAGCAGGGAGCTGAGGAAGGCATGGCGCTGATTGACTGAGGAGCAGGGATGTAGGCGGGTATTCAGCCTTAAACACAGATAGAGAGAAGAGCTGATGGTGCAGAGTCACTGATTTAATGATGGTGTTCTGAAAAAAAATTGTTGACTAAAGCCGAAGGCTACATATTGTTCCTGTGATCTCCTCATCATCACAAACAAAGACTTAATGTTGGTTGATTAGAAGCATCTGTAATATAAAGAAGCTCTTCACATCATCTAACCGCCAGCAACAAATTGACAGTTGTATCTGATTATAGGGTCCTAATATTTTTTATTTTTTTTGTCATGGAATTTTGTAACCACTATATAATTCTATTTCAAAGTATATTTATTTTTGTTCAGTAACCTAAAAGCATTATTTTTCGGCTTCTTACCTGTTTTATAGCAAGAGAAAGGTGCATGGTGCAAACATATGGAGTTAAGAAAATTGCATTTGCTTCATTGTTCTTTTATAACAAACAAAACACAAAATCCAAACATAATTGTATTGCAACTCCCTACCATCAGACAGACATGGATAGCAAACAATGATTTAAAACTCCATCTAAAGCTAAATTAGAATCCTCTTTTTAAAGTCATCTACAAACATAATTCTCCACTATATAATTTCTCAACATTATTTTCCCTGTTTTCCATTTTTGATTCAAAGAAGTTCCTTCACCTCAGGAGGCAGCCACATCTAGCTCCTAATTGGGTTTTGCAACATGAATTTAAACAAACTTGGATGGATGGATGGATGGAAGGAGGGAAGGATGGATGGAGGGAGAGATGGATGGATGGATGATGGATAGATGGATGGATGGATGGATGGATGGATGATGGATAGATGGATGGATGGATGATGGATGGATGGAGGGAGAGATGGATGGATGATGGATGGATTGAAAAGTGGATGGAGGGAGGGATGGAAGGAAGGGCGGATGGATGGATGGATGGATGGATGGATGGAAGGATGGATGGATGGATGGATAGAAGGATGGATGGATGATGGATGGATGGAGGGTGGATGGATGGATGGATGGATGGATAGATGGATGGAAAAGTGGATGGATGGATGGATGGATCAAAAAGTGGATGGAAGGAAGGAAGGATGGATGGATGGATGGATGGATGGATGGAAAAGTGGATGGAAGGAACGATGGATGGATGGATGGATGATGGATGAATGGAAGGGAGGATGGATGGATGGATGGATGGATGGATGGATGGATGGATCAAAAAGTGGATGAAAGGAAGGATGGATGGATGGATGAATGGAAGGGAGGATGGATGGATGGATGGAAGGATGGATGGATGGATGGATGGAAAGGTGGATGGATGGATGGATGGAAAAGTGGATGGATAGATGGATGGATGGATGGATGGATGGATGAAAGGGTTGATGGATGGATAGATAGATGGATGGATGGATGGATAAAGAAACTCTTTCTGACTTCATATGCAAATTAAAGGTAAAAATAAGCTTCCAGGCTGTTTTGTTTTTATTGCATTCCAAACAAACTTCTGGCGTGTTTCTCTAGATGTACATTAAAGTATTTGCCATCAATCATCCAGCACTTTAGGCTGAATACCTGCAGTAATTCAATAGAATAAGATCCAAACGTTGGAGGTAGTATTGCTTATTTAATTTAAGAGCATAAATTACATGCGTAATGGAAGCAGTTGATATACGCACTCTGAGGTTAACGGACTGCAAACATTTTGGATGGTGTGGGAGATATTGGGGATGGTGAGAGAATAAAACTGCCTTAAGAGAAAGAAGAAAGCTGAAAATATGAGATTAAGTAGCAGAACGAGAGACTCAGTCAGACTTTAAATGAGAGGGGTTTGAAACCACCACAGATGTCTGTTTTAAAGCCAAGAAAGGTTTCTGAAATAAGGTAGGATTCTCTGAAGGACAAAATGATGGCTGTAAAAATAGTCCTTCCTTATCTCAGTTTCTAAGAAAAATGTGATGATCTGATTTGTAATCAGGCCATGTGTCTAAACCAAAGCATAAAGGAGAAAAATGCCTTTGCTTATGTACATAAACTCTTTATTACTGTTTTATTAATAATCCTATTAAGAGTTGAAAGAAATAAACAAGATAATGGCATGTCCTTCTACAGAAAGCAGTATCAGCATATCTGCAACTGTTTTGAATGTGATCAAACATTAAATGCTCATTTTTGGCAGTTATCAGTCCCATAGATCGGCTCCAGGCTGCGCCGCCTCTACCTTCTAGTAGGTTTCTTATGGCTGATAATATGCAGCTTATCATTGATAATAGCCACTTCGGCCACGTCTAAAACCTTCAATTTCACTTTCTATTTACCTGTTTTATACTTTTTAATCTAATTTATCTACAACCTAACTTCTTTTAAAAACAGCCTTCTAAAGCTGTACTTTGAGTGAATTACACATGTTTCAGTCACACAGATTTAATGTGGTGTTTAAAAACAACTCAATTGACAGGATATAAGATTTTCTTGGGAATGGTGTTTCAATATGAGCGTCATGCCAATCAACCTTTTTTTTTTTTTTACAATAGATGAGGTAAAACTAAAACTAGGTTCTGAATTACCTTAAAGGTACACTATGCAACCGGTGTTGATTTTCCAGCGAGGCTCCCCCCAGAGAGCGAAAGTAAAAGTGCACTCTCGTAAATATGCACAGCTGTTCCCCTGGTTTCTCCGTCAAGCCAGGCGCGGTTGTTTTGAGCTTAGCAGACAGGCGAACGCAACGAATGACTAATGCTGCGTTCACACTGGACGCAGCTGGCGCGACAGAAGCAGCGAGTTTACATGCAAAGTCAATGGTTGACGCGCGTCAAGGCGCAGCAAAAGGTCCCGCAGCGCGTCTGAGCAGCTGAAGCAGCGCGTCGGGCGCGTTTAAGCATCTGACACGCGTGACGCGCCGCAAACGCGCTGCTGCTCGAGATGGAAAAATTTTATTTTTGCTGCTCGACGCGCCGCGTCAACCAATCAGAGAAGCTGATCTGGGAGCTGGCAGGGAGAGAGACACAGCGCTGATGATCAGAGCACTATGATCACTCCTCTTAAACAGTTTATTGACGCCTAAATTAACTTAAAATACAGAAATCTGCCGGCAGAATATGTTGGCTTTTATTATCCTGCTGCCTGCAGTTTGGATTATTTAGATGAAAAACACCTACCAGCTGCTGCGGTGAACCGCGAGGAGGCGACCCGGCCAGAGGCTGCTGATGAAGGGATTCCTACTGTCGGCGCACCGCTGGTATGTGGGGGTCTGAGTGGCTCCGACAGAAAAAATATTTGAAGGCAGGATGATAATCTGAATGAACTGACTGCACTGATTACGTTTTCAGGTGTATTTTCTCACTTAAAAACATATTAAAACTACTTTATTCCCACTGATCACAGCAAATATAGCTGCAAGGCAGAGAAAGGATAGTGAAGCTCCGCACAACGCGCGTCAGACCCACTTTTGCAACGCTCAGCCAGACCAGCAAAGCTGCTTCAGCCGCGCGTCAGAACTAACTGGTACAAGCAGTAAAAATGAAGCAGCAGACGCGATTTTGCTGCTTTTGCTGCGTCCGGTGTGAAAGCAGCACTGCACAAAGATTGCCACTGTGCTAGCAACGAGCATGCTTTTAACTGGAGGCATGTAGCAGTTCTCGCCGTAAAGCAAGACCGACTCTCGCAAGACTTCTTAGCCTGTGGGTGCGGGTCGGTGCTCCTGCAATTGCAAGTGTGGTATTTCCCCCACAGACCACCAGGGCGGCCGAGAATACCTTTGTTCAACCTGAAATGACTCATTTAATCATCCAAAACGTTATGGAACACATTAATTAACTGAAAAATGTTGCATAGTGTGCCTTTAAGGTTAGGATTAAGACTCATTCGGTGATGCCAAACCACTGAGCCTACTGGTAGGTAGAAGGCACAATCTGAAGCCATTCTTTGTGACTTATAACCACTAAGAGAGGCCATCTGATGTGATGACAACATCCAAAGCGTCAAAGCTTAATGGCTTATCCGTCCCAGTGGATGCCTTGCTATATCACTGTCTGCTCACACTACCATTAAATAAAAAATATTCAGGCTTTTTTTTTTCTTTCATATTTCACTAAGATAGTCACTACAACTTGTTCATAGATTTTGTTTTTACACCAGAGGGCCATTTCAGGATCACTAAGCTGTGTATTAATTTACAGCATATTCAAAATGTCCTTTAAAGACAATACTTATATTGACCCTTTCTTCTATTAAATTGCCCTCTAGATAGCATCTCATTTATGTTTGCAACAGATCTGGTAAACGTGAATGGGATGTCTTCTTCCCTCCAATGGAAAGTGAAAGTAGTCATTCCTAAGGCAACAGAGTGGCTGTAGCACTGTGGTGCAGGGTAACATAACATCAAACATTTGCCATTTTCTTAAAAATAAGTGTATCCAATAAAGTCAAGCAATTTCAAAGAGTTCTGTGTAGGGATTAATGATGTCTTTTTTTCCCCTAACTTGTTATTTTTTGTCAGTGTGACCAAGATGCAGCAAACCATCGGAACTTATAGTAGAATGCACGTGTTTTCTCAGCCACTAGTTTGCCGTTACACCTGCTGCCAAGTTCTTAGGATTAGTGCTTAGGGGCTGGGCTCAGCCTTTGTTGCAGTTTTTCTTAACCTGTAGTTGTTCTTTTTTTTTTCTTTTCTCAGCTTCAAAGACTCAAACCACTACACCACAAAGGGACTCTCCTGCTTCAAATAAAAACCCTCAGTTGTGTCTCAGGAAATTAAAGCATAAGATCAATAAAAAAATACAATAAATAAATCCACAGAAATGTCTGGCTTCTTAAAATGTTTATACACATAAGTTGGGTCTTTTTTTGTAAGAATAACTAAATCACTTTGGCATCGTTTACCTCCAGGTTTCGTCAGGAAGGTAAACCAAGGTTAAAACTTTGCCAAGTCTGTAAATAAGTCGTAATGACTTGCTCTGGCGGGTCCTAAATTATTGAGCAGCTTAGAGGATATGCAGACACACACCCACAAACCCCTACACACATACATAATGCGTCTCTTTGTAGAGCCTTTTCTTATCCTCTATGTATTTCTAACCGATTTTTAGAGCCCAACCGTGCCCCTTACCCTAACCCTAACCATTATGGGTTCATACCTAACCCTAACCCCAACATAAACTCAATTGAAACCTTAGTTCTAAAAAAGACCTCTGACCCAAAACAGCAATACTCACTTTGTGGTGTCCAGATATCGGGCCCCACAAGAAGCACAAGAAACTTCCAGTAAATTGGGCCTCACAGTGTATCAAATACAAGAGCACAGAAACTCTATCCCTCTGGAGACTTTTCTTAAATTTTCATTCTTATTACATTCATTTCTATAACCTAACCCAACCATAACCAACACATGCCTAACTCCAAACCTAACCTAAACTCAGTTCACACCTCAGTCCAAAACCTAATCCCATCCTAAGAAAAACCTTTGTCGTATGGTGACCAGAGATTGGTCCCAATAAGTATCTATAGATCCTCCAAATTTAGCATACTTATTAGAAACTGTCCCTACATGTTAATAAAAACATGGTCCTGCATATACAGTGCATCAGTGTGGAATGGCATGGAGGCAATCAGCCTATACTCCATAAATTTTCTATAGGGTTCAGCTTAGGCAGTGAAGCACAGAAACAGTGTTGGACCAACAATTAGCAATTTTCTGTGGAACCAAGTCCAGCATGAAAATGAAAGGTGCATCACTCTAAAGCATGTTAACAGAAAGAAACATTTTCTCTAAAACTTTCTGTTAGATGACTGCATAGACTGCGGTCTTCAGAAAACAAAGTGGAACATTAACACCAGCAGATGACATGTAGCTACAAACCATTAACAGCTGTAGAAATTTCAAAATGGCCCTTCCAAGTCCAACTCCAGCCTAATGGCAGCTTTCTTCCAGCCACTGGAGTGACCTCCTCTATCTCCTGGACGTGCGTTTCTTATTTACTCCGACTCCACCCTTTCACTGAATTACAGGGTCTGACCAGGAGATGATGTTTCTCTTTAGATTTTAATGTAGGGGACAAGCCAAGGACCAGCCAATGACCAGCCAAGGACCAGCCAAGGACCAGCCAAGGACCAACCAAGGGCCAACCAAAGGCCAGCCAAGGACCAGCCACGGACCAGCCAAGGACCAGCCAAGGACCAGCCAAGGGCCAGCCAAGGACCAGCCAAGGACAACCAAGGGCCAGCCAAGGACCAGCCAAGGACCAGCCAAGGGCCAGCCAAGGACCAGCCAAGGACCAGCCAATTACCAGCCAGGGACCACTCAAGGGCCAGCCAAGGGCCATCCAAGGACAACCAAGGGCCAGCCAAGGACCATCCAAGGACCAGCCAAAGACCATCCAATGACCACCCTATTACCAGCCAAGGGCCAGCCAAGGACCAGCCAATGACCACTCAAGGGCCAGCCAAGGACCATCCAAGGACCAGCTATGGACCAGCCAATTACCAGCCAAGGGCCAGCCAAGGGCCAGCCAAGCAACAGCAAAGGGCAAGCCAAGTGGGGAAATTTTGAATGGCTACCACTGTACACGTTACAATACTGTGTATATTGGTTCTTTATCATATATGAGTTTCACTTTCCAAAGTGAGTGACATTGACTTAGATTTTCGATATGCCAGTATTTAAAAATTATTCTTATGTTGTCAGCCCCAATGAGTGGTAAATCAAGGACAAAAACCTAAACTAAACAACTGCATGATCTTTTCCAACAGCCTGAAATTATGCAGGACAGCATTGGATATTCAGATTCTGCTTTAATAAAGTTCAAGTAGGCGGTCATTAAGATGAAGGCCAGTTGAAGGACACGGTGGCTGTTCGCTCATTAGCATGCATTTACAGCTAAACCTCAGGGAGGTTACATGGCGGCTGCACAGCAGAAATATAAGAAAAAGCTTCGAGTTCATCAAGCTTTTTTCTCTAATCTTTGATGTTTATTCATGAATTTATCATGCATCCCGCTGAACTGAATGTACAAGAGCTTTCCCAACTGCTTACAAAGAAAGTATCAGAGGATTCAGGTTTTCCTTAGAGACGTTTTTTTTTTTTTACTTTTTAGCAAACATCTTTTTTCTATTTTCTCTCTGTCTTGCACTTTCCTTTTCTCTGATATAAGTGCTGATATTTTGACTCTGATTCTGCTGAGACTTGCATTCTACTCAAAATGCTGTCATTAAATCTAAAACGTAGCCCAGTCTTTTCTTCTTAAGGAATACGGTCATTGGGAGCTGTTGATATCTGCTAAATGATTCAGTCGAACTGAATTCAGCTCATCTGGTGAAGACTTGGCCTCTAAAAATGTTTTTTAATTGTATTCTGTGTGCTTTTATTTGAACATGAGGGGAAGCTAATGTTAAGCTAGTATTTCTTCTTTAACACAAGGTTATGAAATAGATTTTCCACATTAGATGTTGAAGGTGCAAGTAAAACAGAAATATGAACACCCTGAGTGACAGACATTATTGTTCTTATAGGAATTATGGTCCGGCTGCAGCCCTTCATTGTCTTTGTTTTATATCTGACTGATATGGATGTAAGAAACAATGTTAATAGTGACCATTTATATTCTCTATTGAAATTAAACTTGTTTGATCAGATCATACAGACCTGTTTCAAAAGCAAATAATGATGTAGTTGTGATATCCACTGAGTGTTGTGCAGATCTGGGCTGTGTATTTCTATGTTTTCCTCCTTTCTACAGGGTGTAATTAGGCAGGTATGACTCTACCCTTTCCATCTAGCCTTCATCAGTAGGAAGGTGGCAGATAGTTAACTCTGAACTATCCTCTGTCCTTATAGCCAGGTTCTTGCCAGTTCTCTCTCCTCAGATGTTCTGAATTCACTCTGGTTCTGGGTTCTGTTACGTTGTCTGGTAGTAAAGTTCTCCGAACAGGCTCTGCTATACCCTTTCTCTTACCTCCAAATAACCGCTCTCATAGTATCTGGTCCTCTTAGGCTCCTCTGGCTTCATCACACCTGCCCGTCCATCCTTCAATGCCTTGCTTAGTACCTTACCTTCCCTACCTCTTCATTGGAACTCACCTCCAGATCTTGTTGTGCCAGATCTGCCATTCATGACTTTGTGTCCTGCTCAAGAACTCCAGATCCTCAAGTTCTCTAAACCAATCTAAGTTCTACTCTGTCTCTGTGGTTGTTGCCTATTTCAGAGCTGTTACAGAGCTATCTGATCAAGTAAGCGCTGAGTAAAACTAAACTATGCAGTTTTACATCAGTGACTACTCCTAGACCAGCATGAGTCATTTCAACCAACTCAGTATAGACCCAGAAGGGCATCTTTGTGGGTCCATCCCAAAGCCAGAGCCCCTATGGGGGCCCCTCCCCAGCGTCTTCTGAGCCTACTTGCCACCTTAAAGAGACCTCTGGGACTCATGTTTTCTATCCTGAGAAACCTGTGTTCCTTGGTGGACCTCTTCCTGTTTCAGAACTCTGTAGAGGTTTCTTTCTCTGTGGCGGTCCTCATCTCCAAGGCCCCTACAATGCTGGGATCCAAAGACTGTTTGTTTTTCTTTGCCCTTGTTAGGGTTTGGTGTTGGTTTGAGGACCCAAATGCAGAGGCAAGTAGGCAGAGGTGAGTTTAGGTGGGTTTAATGAGGTTTACAGGAACTGAGGCAGGAATAAAAAATCCAACAGAAATAACAGACGAACCAGAACCAGGGACACATCAGGGGAAAACCAAAACTCTAGGAGCCAGGGAGAGACGAGGTACGCAGTCAGACAGCAAACAGGAACTGAAGAGGGAGGCTTTTAAAGGGGACAGAGACAAAGAGAGGGCTAACGAGATGATTGAAAACAGGTGAGGACAGAGCAGAAAAACAGAGCTAGGGAAAGAGGACACAAGAGGGCAGCAGAGGACAACAAATGGAAAACCAAGACTGTGACAGCCCTCCTCCCGAAGCCCTCCTGATCTTTCTCTGCTTTGCCGTTGCTATTTGAGACTCGGAAGCCTGGCCAAATCTGCAGTCCCCTTCAATAAACCAATCTATGTTTTACTGTCTTCATGGTTTTTGCCCATTTCAGAACTCATACAATTGTACATTAACTACTGACTGTTGGACTTTGAAATGTCCACTGATGTTTTAAGTGACATCAAATGTTATTTGTCCCATGTGAATTTGAATTATTTAGGGGCACCTAATTGTTTATTTAGGATCTTTTGGGTGTTTTTTTTAAGGTTTTAAAAACCAGCAGCCTTTCAAAACCTGTGTCAGAGCATCTCTGTGACTCTGGTGCTCTCAACTCTGCTGAAGGAAGTCAGCAAAACAGTGAGACCTCACCCAAATATGGGGAAAAAAACTTTCCTCTGTCCCTCTGACAGGATTTCTCTCTGTGCCGACAGCTCTGTGAGAAACGTAGTAGCAGAGGTCAGGAGCAGAGAGGTGCACTGTTGGAGGTTTTTATCTCCCATGTGTGAACACAATGCAAGTTTTATTCTCCATAGCCACTCGGGTTTTTTATGAAATAATATTTACCAGTTTTTGTGTTAAGCTCAAATAAACCTTTTAAACTGATACAGGCTTTTTATAGCATTGTGTGAATTTGCTCTCAGTAATGAAAAAAACATCTCTTCTCTATAACATTATATCATAGTCCGTCTAAGTAGATGTTTACTGCAGTTAGCTTTGTTTCCTCCTCAATGAGAACCTGACCAGCAGAGTTTCCCAAAGAAATGGCTGCCACACAATAGCTACATGCCATTTATGGATTCAGGACAAGTTTAACAAAGCAAACCTGAGTTCGTTCTTGCTACTAAATCTGAACTGAGATAGGTAGTCAAACTTTTACTATTATGTTTAGTTAGCACGGGTGTCAAGTAACGAAGTACAAATACTTCGTTACTGTACTTAAGTACACTTTTTAGGTATCTATACTTTACTCCATTACTTATTTTTCCTCCTACTTTTGACTTCTACTCATTACATTTTCACACAAGTATCTTTACTTTCTATTCCTTACATTTTTAAAACAAACGTTACTCGTTACTCTTGGCTTCGGTTTAAAGCACAGGTCACGGATTAGCGGACTGCGATGTTATGAACAACATTAAATCCAAAGATTTTGTCCGAGGTAAAGCTGATGTATTTGTTGTAGTCTCTTGTTATTCACACACAACAATAAACAGTGATTAGCCGACGTGGGTTTTAAAACTGCAAAGCTTTGTCTTCAACTGAAAATCAAACGCGCATCTACACAGACCAGTGTGATGCATTCGCGAGCGTCAGACAGCTATGGTGCATTCAGGAGCATGGGACATTTCAGACTTACAAGGAAAGAGACAAAAACGGACCAGAACTCATAAAATAATATATTTATTCAGAAACAGTGTGGGCTTTCTTACAATACTGAATGCTCTATAATTGTGTTTCTGTTATTTTTTGATTATGCACATCTGCTAGCTTTTTATTCTAAAAAAATCTATAATATTACAGCAGCAAATTATCAAAGTTTTTCAAAAGCCTGTTTAAAAGCTCCAAATGAGGCTTTGGGTCGTACAGCAACAATTGCACTGTCATTGTTTTACAGGGCAGAATTTGCATTTTATTGAATCTTGTCTTTTAACTAGTGATGGATATACAGGAATACAGTCATACAAGTGTAAACTCCTCTCAGATAGAACAGGATGCAATATTTGGCAATTTCTATTTTTATTTTTTCATCTTTTTTTTTTTAATTCAATGTAACATGAATGCATAAATACGTCATTTTATTTCAGTGTTAAATTCTGTTTAAAGTAACAGATCATTAAAAATGTCTCCTGACATTTACTGGTTGATTTTCTTTATTCGGACCCCACTGATTTTTTATTAGTTACCTGTGGTTTAATGTTTCTAAATATATATTTCACGTCATGTGCGCCATCCAATGCAGATCATTGGTGCCATCCACATCTAGTGAAAACTAGTGTAATTGGATGAGTCGTATAACGCAAACACTCATTGGTTAGTTAAAGGAAATCATCAGAAGCAAACAGGTGTTCTTCAAACTGTAAACGTGAATTGTCTATGCCATGCTATGATGTTGGATTCAGAAAAACATGTCTAAATGTCTGAAAGGTCGGACACAGGCGAGAGTGTATCAGGAGACGGGGACGGAGACCAACAAGACCTCCCTCATCCTTGGCCCTATCTCAAAATTTTTTTGAAATAGTGGAAAAATTGTGCTTTCAATTCATTTAGTATTATCTGGCCTTTTTCTTAAAGGTTACTTTATACTTTTATACTTTAAGTAGTTTTTGGAGCACATACTTTTTCACTTTTACTTGAGTAATAAGGTCAAGTTGATACTTCTACTTTTACCAGAGTGTTTTTAAGCTGCACTATCTATACTTCTACTTAAGTAACAAATGTGTGTACTTTTCACACCACTGTTAGTTAGGGACATTGGGGAGCTTTGCCAGTATCAACAAAACCCATCTTGAATATAACGCTTCAATTGTTTGCTAGGTCGGACCTATTCAACTTGGATACACTTGATGTCAAATCCACATAACAGCGTGAGAACTTTCAAACCCTTAGTACATTCAGCAAAATAGGCTGTAGGCTTATAGATGCATTGGCACTGAACTACTGAAGTCTGCTCATCAAATGATGTTTTAGTCATAAAGGGTCAAAAAAAAATTTTAAAGCTACATTTCAGTAGAAATTGACATAATGTCTCTTTAAATAGAAGCAACAACCTTTGTATTTTTGTAAGTCTGGAGTAAGTCTAACTTTTTTGCTGTTAAAAGATTTCATGGAAAAATTGTAGTATAATAGTCGTAGGAAAACCCACATTTCTGTATCAATATTTACTTTTGATGAAGCCTGATGCAAAATTAAAATTTTTTGGAAAACCTTTTTTAGGACTTTGTTACCCAACAAAATATATGTATCAAACAAAAATTGTTTCAAATGTTTGTCCAACATTTGTGCAGCAAAAATTCTATATTATCTTTTTTAGGTCTGTGACACAATATTGGACTATGCAAAACACAAAGAATCAGAAGGGCAAGATTTATGTACAAAAAGTAAACATGTACATTAAATTGTCTTGTTTTTATAAAGTGTTTTTATAAAGTTTTTGGCATTCATATAAATATACTGGTGTGATAACTTAGTTTACATTTGATTGGTTTTTGGTATACATCTATTTTGAATTTATACCACCCCGTTGAGAAAACTCCACCTGCCGCTACTGATCACGAACAGCAGATTTGATTGACATCCTTTTAGTTTTATGTGCAGAAGGTGGGGGAAGAGGTTGGTTGAGCTTTGCTAACCTCTGAAAGTTTTCATTTGTATCTTTATAACAATAGCAGAACAAACCAATTTTTCAAATCTTGTCTTTAAAGCAAGTCTAAGAAAGATAACAGTAACTAAAAAAGCCCCAGAGCTTTTATTGCACCCTCACTTCATAATATCCCTCATTCTTGTGTGCAGACATCTTTAAACAAATGTATCGTCCTGCATTACACCGACCAGAGCTCTCTTCTAAATCAAAATTTGATTATAGATGGATTTTTTTCTCCAATAGGCGGTTTAAAAAGCACAGCTGTAAAATACAGCTTATTCGCCCTCGAGGGTAACTCGCTGACTTGGCAAACGAAGGTCCAAAAGGGCACGGCTCCAGAGGTTGGCAGAAGGGGACTGCCTCTGGGATGATCCCAGACCTGTTCTGTCTCCTTGCAGAACGCCTCACTGTCCCACCTTCCAATAGCCCCTGACATATTTTCAATAAGTTCGTCACCTTTTTTTCTTTTCTCCTGAATATACATCAGAGCAGCTGGTGTCTCGGGAGAGGCGTCGATCACTCGCCTCCCTTTAGCTCTCTGATTCTGTCTTTAAGCCGTGCGGTACCTGCCTTTTCATGACAGATGGAAGAGAAGCTGATCTATAAACCCTCAGCTTTTCTATACCACACTGAAAATATAGTTAAAAAGCTAGAAGGCTCAAAGCAAAGATGATCATGGTGTCTGGATTTCATGACTTTAATTGAACAGAAATATCAAAAACGGAAAAAAAGAGTTAATTCAGCATTTTTCTTCTCTAATAGGGAAAACATTTAAGCTTCTGTTTGATTACTTATCCATTCAGTTAAACATGCTTGAAATCACAGGTCCTTTTCTATCAATTCTATGCATGGCAGGTCTACAGAGAGTCATTCAATTCATTTTATTTACATAGTGCCAAATCACAACACATGCCATCTAAACCCACAATACAAATATAATTTATTGGGTAATTTAATAAATTGATTTACTCTACAAATGTTTTAGAGATTTCTGTCTGCAGAGCCCCTTAAAGGAATAGTACACCCAAAACATGATTAGCCTTCATTTTCTACTCACCCCCATGCTGAACAACACTCTGGAGTACTTTCTTGATATCTCAATGCGCACTTTCATCTGGTTTGGTCTGCCGGCTTCCATAGCGTCGTGAACGCGCAGGGGCGCGCTTTCAGGAAATCCTATACACTACTGTTTATGCTCTAAAAACATTCTAAATGACTTCGTTTCGAGTAAATTATGGACGCTGCCCACTCAGCACACTTGGAATACATTGGACGAGCAGTATGGAGGAATATTGACACGTTTTTTGTGGACTTTTATGGACCTTTCTGTCTCGGGCACCATAGACCTCCATTATTTGAATGTCAGCAGACAGCAAGAAGCCTCCCAGATCTCCAGATGCATTTGAGATATCAAAAAAGTACTCCAGAGTGTTGTTCAGCATGGGGGTGAGTAGAAAATGAAGGCTAATCATGTTTTGGGTGTACTATTCCTTTAAGCTCTTTGAAAAAACAAAAAAGATTTACTGATCACTGAATCTCAACCTTCATAAACTCGCTGAGTGGATAGTTTGTGATCAGCTAAATACTTGTGATTGATCTTATGGGTTTCTGTGCTGTAAAGTTAAGTTTAATATTCAGATTGCTTCAAACTTTTTCTTTCAAATCAAAATCAGCAGATGCCACCAAGTCATTGACCTATGGCATCGTTACTGCATGTAATTACTCATAAGTCCGTGCAGCTTATCCAAAACCTATTAGTAGCTTCTCCTCCAGACTTCATTCCAATCATAGGATAAACGAGAAGGTGAGGGTGATGGATCCTCCCTGCGTTCACGCCTACGACCAACAAACTTCCTAGCAAACATGATGCTGAACTTGCAGCGACTGCAAACCTACTTTCTTTCCTTGTCTTTTTTCTTTTTCTTTATTCTTTTTTCAGGGTGGTAAATAGCAGGTGGCCAGGTGGTAAATAGCAGGTAGGTTAATACCGTGATCCAAGACATCTTTTAACACAGGCCAGGCACTTCTAAGCGCATCGCCGCTCCCCTCAGGGGCAGCGATCCACCATGCAGCCATGCTGCCATGCTTGATGCACAAGTTAGGCTGTCATTGGATATAAGTTCTGGACTCGTTATGAATATGCTCAAACTTAAAAAAATACAAAGAAAGTTCAGCATTTTAGGAGATTCTGGGATAAATATAAAACCTATAGGAAAGTGGCCCTTGAAGACCAAGTTTCGAATTACAGGAATTTTATTCACTTACATTTACTTGAGTAACTTTCACAAAAAAGAAAACCTTTAGGAGCAGTTGTGTTTGATCATACGTTTGACTTTTACCTAAGTGCATTGGGTGAGACTAACTAGCTTAGTATGGTTTCTGGTTACTCTTACCACCAAGACTAAGTTGAGTCATTTGGGGATCAGATGCCTAAAGCAGTTGTCCTGAACCCTGGTCCTCAGGGACCTCTGTCCTGCATGTTTTAGGTGTTTCCTTGCATCACACTTGAAAAGAGAATAGATGAGCAAAAGGGTTCTACAGCACTGGATTGCAGAGTAGTAGCCTTCATGTGAATCCGATGTGCTGGAACAGAGACATATTTAAAAGATGCAGGGCAGGAGGGGTCTCTGAGGGCCAAGGCTGAGATCCACTGGCCTAGACAGTAAATATATGATATTATTGTTGGGAGATCTTTATCTGTTCTGTAAATGTGTGTTATATATATTATATTATAACATTAATTTTCTGCCTGAATTTGTTATTTTATAAACAAGTTGAGCTATCGATTGGGTTAAAGTCGGTACGTCAAACTGTATCCTGTCAAGGATAAAGTGTGAAATATGCTTGTTTTCCCCTCTCCCTTCCCAATGTGGCTCTTATCTTTCCACAGGGATAAAGGCAGCGCTATAAGGGAACCATCTCACGGTGGGGCCCTTGGTAGCCATAGGAACGCGCCAACAGCAGCGTTCCGCGACATGCATGGCCTCACTAAATCATTCCCTGATTACAATGCAAAGAGTAGTTGACAATAAAGAAATTGATTAAATGATTAATTTGTTACAACATCATTTGCACCTTATAATCTGTTTGATTGCATTATTTTCATTTATTGCATTTTATTGTCAAACATTAAGCCAGATGTTATGAACCAACATTTCCTCAGTACTTGAGTAGCCATCAACACTTTTTACTCTTACTAGAGATATTTATTGGACACCTTCTTTCTATTGTTAATTAAGTAGTGCTATTTTTACCGAAATAGTTTGGGTACTCTACCCTTACCGGCAGTGGGTGGCGTGCTGGACCCCACTGAAGCTGATTGTCCGCCAATGTGCCCTGATCACCAACACAAATCACTCCTGTACAATATTTGGTGCTTTGCAAAGATGGAATGGGTGAACTTGAGTGTAAGTTTGAACTCCATTTTTTTTTTTTTTTCAGTTTTAAGGGCAAAATTTTACTCAAAAAAAGTATGAATTATCCAAACAAAATTTTATTTCAAGTAAAGTTATTTACTGCTAATTCACTACACCTGTTGGTCTCAGGATACTTTACAGATGACTTCTGGTGAAAATTCTAAGTCATCCGGGTCATAGTCATTCCAAAAATGTTGGGATCTGGAGGCTTTGTCCACTTTCTCCACCAGAGGGCGCACGAGATCTCCTGAGGGCATGAGCTGACTGCAACACCTGTCTTCCATCTGCTCATCAGGAAGCCCTATTTAAGGAGGAGGAGGCTAACACTTCCGTGCCAGAGTGTTTGCCAGTAATGGTAGAGCTAGACCTGAGCCAAACAACCAGATCTGAATATCTGACTTTTGTGAACCTGCCTGACCCTGTTTCTCTCTGCCTCACAGATTGAGTCCTGTCTAAAGACCTGAAATCCTGGAGAGTGATCTCTGTCTGGAATCTGCCTGCCTGCACTCAGTTAAGCCTCTGTCCTCAGCCCTCTGCCTGCTGACTAGCCTCTGGACCCTCAAGGTTCCCCCCCTGCAGCTCCGTTCCACCCTTGAGCAGGTATTAACTCCAACATCAGAAAACCTGCAATTAACCTGGATCAACACTAACCTCTCTGTCCTCCTCAGTGGTGTTCCCCCCGTGACCTGTATGCCGAACCAAGGACCAGTTCATACTCATTGTATATTTTGTAAATAAACCTTTGAACTTTTTCCCAGTCTCACGAGCGTTTCTGCATGTGGGTTAGACGCCTTGAACCCAACATGACAAAAAAAGGTAAAAAAACAATCCACTGGACTTTGTTTCCAAGTTTGAAGACGTGTCGCTTCCCACCCAGGAAGCTTTTTGAATTCAAAATGGCAGAAATAGCATTGAGTTCAAGGCTTTATAGAGTGGCCTAAAACAAAGCCTTGTTTTGGCTTAAACGACATGCAAATTGATCCACACGAACGGGTCCACCCCTTTAGAGTGGGAGTCGTTTGGCTTCTTTGTTAGCCTACAATGGCACATACCTGTCTATATCTCTGAAAGGGGGCCCTTAAAGGGAATTATTGGCCTGGCTGAACAGGCGTGGGATTCTGGTCCCCTGTAAGGGGGTGGGGGTTGAAATGATAGCAGAAAGGAATCAACTCTATGTTATGGTTCTAATTTGTTGTGACTCTGAGTTTTTTGTTATCAGTTGTTTGTGATTATTTTCTTTCCCCTTGGATTCTCTCTTGCCAGTTCCACCCACACCTGCTCCTCATTCAGCTCGTTAGTCCATCCTATGTTTTGTTCTCCTTAAATACTCCACCTCTGCAGTCACTCAGTGCTGGTCCCTTCTCAATGCTGTACTCATCAACTCAGCTCATCTCCCCGTGGCTCCTCAGGCTCGTTTTTCCCCTGATGTCTCCATGGTTTTTGGTTTGTTAAACTTTTTAGTTAGATTTCTGGATTTGTACCTCTGTTTCCTTGTTCTTCAATTAAACCTGTCAGAACTAACTCAGCTTCACTCGGCTCTGCATCTGGGTCCTTAAGTAACCTAACCACCCATTGTTGACACTCTATTGCTGAAACCTAAATTTCTGAGTCCATCCGCTCTGTTCAAGGTTGGTTTTTCTTTCTTAACAAAAAGAAAAAAGCTTCCTTCACGCCCCTCTCAAACAAACTAACCTCTCTGTCCAAAATGTAAATATTCTGGTTAAGTTTGAAATGTACTGGGATTTTGTGTTTGGAGAAAATACTCTTGAGTTTTTAAAAGACTCCAGCAATATATGGGATGCCGATGTTTTTTCGTTTCATCTTCTCAACGTTATGTTCTGCTGTGTTTCTTTTGGATTTCCTTGCTTTTTGTCAAATGCCCAGTATGGTTTTGAATAACAGCTTTGATGTGTTTCTGTTCTTTATGCTTCCCTTCAATTCAATTCAATTCAGTTTATTTATATAGCGCCAAATTCACAACACATGTCATCTCAAGGCACTTTACAGTTCAACCAGATCATACAGTCAAATTGATACAAAGTTTTCTATCTAAGGAAAACCAGTTGATTGCATTGACTCATTGACTCAAATACAATCCCCCACACTAAGCATGCTTGTAGCGACAGTGGAGAGGAAAAACTCCCTTTTAACAGGAAGAAACCTCCAGCAGAACCAGGCTCAGTGTGAGCGGCCATCTGCCGAGGCCGACTGGGGTTCAAGGAGACAGAAGCAGAGATACAAAAAGCAGCTGTAAAAGGCGGCCCCGTCCAGGAAACACACAGCCAGGCAGACGAGCTCCAAGGCAGCTCCCATGCCAGAGGACGAAGAGAGCACATCCACTCAGTCACGGTCAGAGAAACAGGACCACACTGGAAAACAGGCCGATCTCCAACATCTATAAACAAGGGTGTTTATAGAAGCAGTACAGCTGATGTTTCTTTCCAGGATGACGTCACAGCCAAACAGGAACAGACGAGGCAAAGCTACTCTGAGGAAAAGCAGAGAGAGCAGAAGGTTAGAGATTGAACTAACAGATTCTGTAGAATAGGAGAACAGAGAGAGAATGAAGCAGAATGATGAAATGGGGGTCCCTATGTCCTCCAAAAGTCTAAGCCTATAGCAGCATAACTATAGAGATAGCTCAGGATAACCTGAGCCACCCTAACTATAAGCTTTATCAAAAATGAAAGTTTTAAGCCTAGCCTTAAAAGTAGACAGGGTGTCTGCCTCACGGACTAAAACTGGTAGTTGGTTCCACAGGAGAGGAGCCTGATAACTAAAAGATCTGCCTCCCATTCTACTTTTAGAAATTCTAGGAACCACTAGTAAACCTGCAGATTGAGAGCGAAGTGCTCTGTTAGGAACATAAGGAACAATCAGATCTCTGATATAAGATGGAGCTTGGCCATTTAAGGCTTTATATGTGAGAAGGAGGATTTTAAATTCTATTCTTGATTTAACAGGAAGCCAATGAAGAGAAGCCAGGATAGGAGAGATATGATCTCTCTTTTTCATTTTCATTAGAACTCTGGCTGCAGCATTTTGGATCAGCTGAAGGCTTTTAACTACAGTTTGTGGACTTCCTGATAGTAAAGAATTACAATAGTCCAGCCTTGAAGTAACAAATGCATGGACTAGTTTCTCAGCATCACCCCTGGACAGGATATTTCTAATTTTTGCAATGTTCCTCAGATGAAAGAAGGAAATTCTAGAAACCTCTTTGATATGGGATTTAAATGACAGGTCCTGATCAAAAATAACACCAAGATTTTTTACTTTATTATCTGAAATCAGTTTAATCCCATCCAAATGAAGTGACTGGCTAATCAGTTTCTTTTTCAGAGACTCTGGTCCAAAGACTATAACTTCTGTTTTGTCTGCATTCAGAAGCAGAAAGTTAAGAGTCATCCAGGTTTTTATGTCTTCAAGACATGCCTGTAATCTATGTAATGGGTTAGCTTCATCTGGATTTATAGACAGATATAGCTGGGTATCATCAGCATAACAGTGGAAATTAATCCCATGCTGTCTAATAATTCTACCAATTGGGAGCATGTATAAAGTAAAGAGAATTGGTCCTAGCACTGATCCCTGTGGTACTCCACAGGTAACCTTTGAGCGTGTTGAAGATCTATCATTAACATGAACAAACTGAATTCGATCAGATAGATAAGATTTAAACCAGTCTAGTGCTGTTCCTTTAATTCCAACAAAATATTCAAGTCTTTCTAAAAGAATATTATGGTCAACTGTATCAAATGCAGCACTAAGATCCAACAGGACGAGCACAGATACAAGTCCATTATCTGAGGCCATGAGAATATCATTTGTGACTTTCACCAGAGCTGTTTCAGTGCTATGATGAGCTCTAAAGCCAGACTGAAACTCTTCAAAAAGTTCATTATGGTGGAAGTGATCGCAAACTTGTTTGGCAACTACTTTCTCAAGAATTTTGGATAAGAAAGGAAGATTGGATATAGGTCTATAATTGACCAAGTCATCTGGGTCAAGAGACGGTTTCTTAAGCAGAGGTTTAATTACAGCAATCTTAAAAGCTTTAGGTACATATCCCTGTAACAGAGATAGATTAATCACATCTAAAATGGAGGAGGAGATCAAAGGGAATACCTCCTTAAATAACCTGGTTGGAACTGGATCTAACATACAAGTTGAAGGCTTAGATGAAGACAATAATTTTGCTAATTCAGAGAGTTCAACTGGATCAAAGCAGTCTAAACCCGGTTCAGATTCCATGACTACCTCAGGTACAATCGCGGATAGAGGAGTGCTTATGATCTTATTTTTAATAAGATCAATCTTATTTATAAAGAATCCCATAAAATCATTGCTGCTAAGAGCAGGTGGAATGGACGGTTCAACAGAGCTATGGCTCTGGGTGAGTTTGGCAACTGTATTAAAAAGAAATCTAGGATTATTCTTATTCTCCTCTATTAATGAGGAGAAGTATGCTGCTCTTGCTTTACAAAGGGTCCTCTTATACAGCAGTAAACCATTTTTCCAGACTAGGAAGGACTCTCGCAGGCCTGTGGAGCAATATTTTCTCTCCAGTTTCCTAGCATTTTGCTTCAAAGTACGCAGCTCTGCATTAAACCAAGGAGCAAGCTTTCTATTTTTAACGGTTTTCATTTTCAAAGGAGCTGCGTTGTCTAAGGCAATACGCAGAGAACTAGCAACCCCATCAACAAAATCATCAACCTGTGAAGGGGAATAAGCTAAGCTTCTGATTTAGTAGGGACATGCTCAGCCCGGTGTTGTAAAGTTCTGATGAATGAAAGTTTGTGTTCCAGAGGGTGGAATGAGACAACAAAAGGTATTATACATTTTTAGTGGGTGTTATGTGTAGCTGATTTTCTCATTCCTCCATCCCAGCTTTATTCTCCCTCATATCAAACCCTCTGCATCCTTCTTCTCTGTGGTTTTCCACCTTTGATCTTCATCCATCCTTTGTCAAATACTACTATCCTCATATTTATTAATCACAAGCAGCAGATGAGACTTGATTTGGTATATTCAAATATTATTTAGCATGTTTGTGCTGTCAAGTCAAAAATGAAATAAGTTACTTTCATCTCAATCGATGAACCAACCTACCGGAAGAGTTTTAAAGTGCATTTTAGTAAATAAGAAAGGAGATTCACACTGCAAAAAAAATCTTGAAATTAGTAAGAAATTGTTAAATGTGTACAGGTGCTGGTCATAAAATTAGAATATCATGAAAAAGTAGATTGATTTCAGTAATTCCATTTAAAAAGTGAAACTTGTATATTATATTCATACATTACATACAAACTCATATATTTCAGATGTTTATTTTGTTTAATTTTGATGATTACAAATGACAACAAATGAAAATCTCAAATTCATCATATCAGAAAATTAGAATATTGTGAAAAGGTTCAAAATTGATGGCCCCTGGTGCCACACTCTAATCAGCTAATTAACTCAAACCACCTGCAAAAGCCTTTAAATGGTCTTTCAGTCTAGTTCTATAGGCTACACAATCATGGGGAAGACTGCTGACTTGACAGTTGTCCAAAAGACGACCATCGACACCTTGCACAAGGAGGGCAAGACACAAAAGGTCATCGCTAAAGAGGCTGGCTGTTCACAGAGCTCAGTGTCCAAGCACATTAATAGAGAGGCGAAGGGAAGGAAAAGATGTGGTCGAAAAAAGTGTACAAGCAAGAGAGATAACCGCACCCTGGAGAGGATTGTGAAACAAAACCCTTTCAAAAATGTGGGGGAGATTCACAAAGAGTGGACTGCAGCTGGAGTGAGTGCTTCAAGAACCACCACACACAGACGTATGAAAGACATGGGTTTCTGCTGTCGCATTCCTTGTGTCAAGCCACTCTTGAACCACAGACAGCGTCAGAAGCGTCTTGCCTGGGCTAAAGAGAAACAGGACTGGACTGCTGGTGAGTGGTCCAAAGTCATGTTCTCTGATGAAAGTAAATTTTGCATTTCCTTTGGAAATCAAGGTCCCAGAGTCTGGAGGAAAAGAAGAGAGGCACTTCATCCACGTTGCTTGAAGTCCAGTGTAAAGTTTCCACAGTCAGTGATGGTTTGGGGTGCCATGTCATCTGCTGGTGTTGGTCCATTGTGTTTTCTGAGGTCCAGGGTCAACGCAGCCACATACCAGGAAGTTTTAGAGCACTTCATGCTTCCTGCAGCTGACCAACTTTTTGGAGATGCAGATTTCATTTTCCAACAGGACTTGGCACCTGCACACAGTGCCAAAGCTACCAGTACCTGGTTGAAGGACCATGGTATCCCTGTTCTTAATTGGCCAGCAAACTCTCCTGACCTTAACCCCATAGAAAATCTATGGGGTATTGTGAAGAAGAAGATGCAATACACCAGACCCAACAATTCAGAAGAGCTAAAAGCCACTATTAGAGCAACCTGGGCTATCATAACACCTGAGCAGTGCCACAGACTGATCGACTCCATGCCACGCCGCATTGCTGCAGTAATACAGGCCAAAGGAGGCCCAACTAAATACTGAGTGCTGTACATGCTCATACTTTTCATGTTCATACTTTTCAGTTGGCCAACATTTCTATAAATCCTTTGTTTTTATTGGTCTTCAGTAATATTCTAATTTTCTGATATGATGAATTTGAGATTTTCATTTGTTGTCATTTGTAATCATCAAAATTAAACAAAATAAACATCTGAAATATATGAGTTTGTATGTAATGTATGAATATAATATACAAGTTTCACTTTTTAAATGGAATTACTGAAATCAATCTACTTTTTCATGATATTCTAATTTTATGACCAGCACCTGTATTTACCCTTAACTTGAGTATGTAAATGATGATTTGCCAATGAAATGACAAGTTTTACTTTTAAAAAAAGATAAATAGATAATATGCACCTGAAATTAGACAATACAATTGTTTTTTTGTTTTTTTTATTTTGAATGTAATTGTGTTTGGCAAACTCCTCAATTCAAGAAAAAATGCACAAATTTTAAGTCTAAGACAGATGGCCATCTCACAACATAATCTGGTGTGGTTACACTGACAATTTTTGGCTAAAAGACAAATAAAGAAGGTAACAAAGCTGTGTTGTATAATGCAGATGTTTAATCTCCTCCTTAGTGTTGCATCCTGCTGATAGGAACATTTGCACTCTAATTTGTTTGACATCAGCTAAAGCTGAGCTTCAAACAAGATATTAGTCTTTTTCCTCTGTGACAGTTTATGTACTTTTTAACAAACTCCCTCCGATGTGACAACTTTTAACTGCAGGTAAGGGAGCTATTATATATGCTTTTATAAAACCTCACTTCAGCAAATTTTGTAAACCTTACAGCAGCAATGTTGTGCTGATCTTTATAAAGTCCCCTTAAATAAAGGAATAAAGAGATAGAAGATGCAGATTAGTTTATGAAAATAGTTAACTTATGAAATAATTGACAAACTCTCCATGAGGGATGATGACTGCTCATCTTTTCTCTTTGTTTTATTTCAAATAAGGAAAGTTAAACTGCAAAGAGCAGTTGAAAGTAACGGTGTTACCTTTTTTTAGTAACAAGTAATCTAACTAATTACTTTGACTGTAACTATAACGCAGAAACCATTGCCGACACCCCGTTACTGCACGTTACTCAGGCTGCACAATTAACCTTTTTTTCATGATAGGACTCGTGCACGCCTTGTCATAAGAGAGGGGAGGATGAGATTGGCTGATGTATAGAGAGTGAGATTACGTCTATCAGTTGGGTAGGTGGGTGTTTCCGCTGGCGGGTGTTAACGTACAGCACACACAGAGAGATGAGGAGTGAGGAGGACTCCAGCAGCAAAACAGCGTTTTCCTGATGGAAATACTGGTGTTACGTTGAGCTGGGGAACTACGGAGAGCGTGAATGATCAAATGTTAGCCTATATGGTGAAAGGGTGAAATATGGATGGATGGATGGATGGATGGATGGATGGATACATGTCTGCAGGTTCTTGTCTTTGTCGTCCGCTCTATTCAGCTGGCTTTTGAAACACATGGTGAGAAAGTGGGGGCCGGGTGGTGAGGGTTACGGGGGCGAGAAACGCAAAAGTAACGCAATAGTTACTTTTACTAGTAACTAGTTACTTTTATTGTGGAGTAACTCAGTGAGTAACTCAGTTACTTTTTGGGAGAAGTAACTAGTAACTATAACTAATACATTTTTCAAAGTAATGTGCCCAACACTGGAAATGTACTCGTTACATTGGATCAAATAGTCAAATGGAAGAATAAGAAACACATAAAACAACTAACTTACATCATGAACTGCGAAATGCAACACACATGGTAGAGCCTGCTTATCCAGCTGTCAAACACAAGCTGCACACAAGTAAGTTTTGTCCATTATTGTTGAAAAGAACACATTTTTAAATTTAAATAAAAAAAAAATGAAATCCAGAAAAACTTCAACATCTTGTTATTCAAAAAATCTTGAGAAACTTAACTGTTTTCTCATATTTTATTTCTTCAGATTTTATAAATTTTTTTATATTTTGTTTTTTTTTAATTTTATAAACTTTATGGCCCCAATAGCTGGAACTGAGCCCGATATAAAGGAGAAACAAAAGGTGGATGAGATTAATTATAATTAGAGACCAGGCAGAGTTAGGCAGGAGAAAGGCATGAACAATTTAGGCCAGCTACCAGGAAAGATCATGACAGAAAATAGCAAAGTGTCTCTCAAAATCTTTTCTTTTTACTTTTTTTCAAAGTTTCAATCCTGGATTGGATTTGTTTTTTGTCAAATGACATTTCCAAAACATGTTAATTGCATCACTAATGGAACAAAATTTACTCCATAAAGGCTGAAAGCATCCCCAACACCCAAACACTCAGATGGCAAGGTGATGCTGTTTACTCACTCAGCCCCAGTGCTTTAAGGTATAACTGCAGTCACTGCAGCTGCTGAAACCAAGTCATCTGGGAGGCCTGGGAGACTCCTGCTGTGTGTAGGCCGCTTCATAACCTGTATTTATCCTAGAGTGGGCCCAGCAGCTGTGTTTGAAGTCTCAATTGAACGGGGAAAAAAGGATCCCCATGCTGACTTGGCACTAGTGTTGCACTCCACCACTGGTTCATTTAATAAGGTGTCTTCTGAGGACCATCAGGAGGCAAGGAGGTGTTTAGGTTCACAACCCACCTGCACTCTCTGAAAGATTTCCTTCTGCGTCAGCTGCTTCGCCCCAAAACTCCAGCACTTTGTGTAAATTAAACACCCACATGTCTCCAGTCGGTTTTATGAAACCCTGAAGGAGCAATAATTAATTTATGACCTTTACAGAACAAAAGCACTTCAGCACGATGGGTAAAGGCCCTCACCCTGCGTACTGAGGGACTTATCAGAGATCAAAAGAAGCTTCTAAGTTTATCTTCACAACTGAAATGTTAACTTAATTGCATAAGATAGAGATAGAGGGTTCCTATAAATACAGATTAATACTTTTATTTTTTGCAAATTAGAAATTCTTCTTAAACTTAACTTAACTTCAGCTTTAACTTTAAGAAGTTGAAGCTGGGAATTAAAGTGAACAGTGTGAACAGCAACAGATGTGATATCATTTATGATGTGATATTATGAGATGTTTTTCAGAATATATATCATGTTTTTGTCATGAAATGGGGACAGATGGACCCAGTATTCAAGGCGAGACAGTCAGTAGGAAAGTTCAAACATTTATTAAATAAAACAAAACAAAAGCGGAGCTGTGGCTCGTGGACACTGCAGGCGGGGGGCGGGGCACCGCCCAATCTCAGACACTCTGGGGGGGAAGTGACCACGATCAACTGATAGAAGATTAACTGTGTTGGTCACTTGCCTGGTTTAACAGTCCAGACCACGAGTGTACCCAGTGCTGCATAACCAGAGGTGATGCTGGAAGCCGATCCTGGTGAGGGATCCAGAACAGACAGGAACAGACAGAAACAGGCAGGATCCAGATCAGGCAGGAACAGAGACAGGTGGCAGGATCCAGACTTCCAGGCTTCCACAGGCTTCCAGGAGGGTTTAGAGTCTGACTGGGACCAGAAGCATGATTAGGTGGTCACGCACAGGAGCAGACAGGATCAGGTGCAGACAGGCAGGCACAGTGGAAGAGGGTAACCGAGACAGGACGTAGGAACCGGAACTTGAACCAGGACTTTAAACTGGTCTCCTCCCTGGAGCCAGGCTTACTTTGATAAAAACTGAACCTCCCCCCATTATGAGCCAAAAACCCAGAGGACTCCGCGGGGGAGGAACAGTGGACGATCAGGAGACGAGACAAACACTAAAACCCTCTTTCCACTGGCAGCTAGGATCCAGGACATGAACCAAATAAAACTGAACAGAAAGACTGACAAAAAGACAAGCAGTGATCTGGCACTGAATGCTCAGGCTGAACTGAATATAAACCAGAGGAAACAGGTGAGGGGAATAAATAATAATTGAGGCAGGGAGGGAAAAACGACAGGTGAAAGGAATGACTAATTAAGGGAGAGCAAACAGGCCAGATCATGACAGTTTTATTAATTTCTTTTGCACAGGTCTGTCCCGCTTGCTGTTTTCCCGTGTGATTAACAGTTTTTATTTTGTATTTTTCCCCATAGAAGGTGTGTTTTCTTGTCAGATCTACAGTATGACATTTTTCACTGAATTGCTGCATAGTCTGACTAAAATATATCTGGGCTCCATTTCAGTCGGACCTTCACAGCTCCCTGCAGAAAATCGTGTCAGGTGTGATCATTCCCATTGATTTTCAATGAGCTTTAAACGCAGCAACCTCCTCCAACATGATAATCTGTTGGATAGGATGCAAAATCTGATTTAGAAGGTCTATGAAGAAGGGGTGGGTCATGGCGCTGACTGCTTGATTCTGATTGGCAGAGCAAATTAAAGGATTTTTGACTGACAGCAAGGAGGTTTTCCTCATCAGTCGGGCGGGAAAGGTGATCATATAGTCTATTTTGTTATCCTACTGGAGAGGAGTTCTGTTGCAACAGTTATCAGTTTATATATTTTTTTTCACAAAAGTCATAAAACCAGGTGATCTTCAGCTACTTTCAGCTGATGTGTCCCCTCCATTCAGAAACAGTAGAATGTCACTACACAGCTTCCGTAGTAGCTCCCAGACGCTTCAGGTTCATTCTGTTTTTTATAATTCATGTAGCGCACCACTAGGTGGAGGTAAATCTTACACACTTTCCTTTTAACAAAAATATTACTCAAGAAAGTTTAAAAAGTAAGTCAGAGAAAAACTGCTTCTATTTTTTAAAATCTACTTAAGTGAATCTAAGTGAAATATAACTACACCAATAGCTAGCCACATCTGATTAGAACAGACAAGACATATGAGGGTAAAGCTGTAATGACAGCACATTCTAAGAACATGTCTCTCTACCTGAAGGTGAAAAAATCCTCTAAACCTGCTTAAAGATTAAAGCTGACAAAATTGCTTTAGATTAGATCATGTTTTTGAACTTGCAGTAATCTCTCATACTGATGTTCTTCTATATACTGTGATGCATATCAAAACTGTACAGTATTAAAAATAGTGACTTCAAAAACCATCACCATCCCATATGTTGCTGGAGTCTCTGAAAAACTCAAGAGGTTTTTCTCCAAACAAAATCCCAGTACATTTCAAACCAAACAAGACCCTTAAACAGACACTAGTGCATCCTAAGGACAAAACAACACACAGATTTTATTAGACTAATGGGCACTATAGTTTAAACAGAGCTAGAATTTTACATTACTGAACTGGTTAACATACTCTTAGTAAAAAATCAAGCAAGTTATTGATTTGAAGGCTCGTGAAACTTAAGTCCTTTGCTCTTAGTTTTGCTTCTGCTGTCTCTTGTAGAGAACATGAGAACTACAAACCTGAATTGCTTTGTGGAGGTTGCTACACTCATGTTTCCTTCTTACACAACAAATTAAGTTTAAACAATTTTTATTTTGAAACAAAGGTAAACAAAACAAGATGATATTAACTACATGGTTAGATTATTGGAAGTTTGTCTTAAGTGAAAACCTTTAGTCGGCAATGTGCCTGGAATTCTTAAACTGGAATGGTTTATCCTTTCCAGCTGTGAAGGAGCATTCTCAGCCAACACATCCATTACCCTCATTAACGAAGTGGTGCTTCTTGTTTTAGCTGCAGAAAATGAAAAAATGGGGCTAATGGGGATCCTTAAGATCCAAATTATTGCTTGAAAACAGAGCAGCAGGCAGAGAATAAAAGCTTTCAAAAACCCAGAAATGTCACTTTTAGAGAAGTAATCACTTATTCACTGGTATTGATCTTAAGCTCTGCCAAACCCCTGTGGTGATTTCCACAATCATTTCACAATACTGGGTGGCACAAATCATCATAATTGGCCCTTTAACTGCTGAGGTTTTATTTTATCAAGGTGGAGAAAATCATAATAGGTTTTTGGAAGGAAGTTAGTATATACTACATCCCTTTCACTGACTTTTCTTTTAATGCACAAGAACAAAAATCCCAGACAGCAAAGAGAAATCCTGACATTATCAGTCCTTCTAATGATGCTTTCCCCTCTCCAGCTCTACTGTAGCAGACCAGAAAGAGCTCCAAGACACAGGAGGCGCCTGGTGTGATGGAAATTACACCTTTATCACATTCACCACAGCAAAACAGTTTGCTTTATTAAGATGATCAACAAATAGCAGCATTTTTCAAATGTAAACGAGGTCAGGCAATCAACACTTGATGTGGTTTCTCCATCTTCTCTCCACATGAAGATGCTAAAATTAATTAAATATTTATGACTTTAATTCTCAATGGGAAGTTTATGAACACTAGATATTGTATTACAGTAACAATTTTTAGCAAAGCCTTTACAGAGGTGTAATCAGAGATGATAACGCTGCTAACTGTTGGAGGAATTAAATGCAAATTAACTATAAAAGACTAAGAAGAAGACTAATGTTGCAGAACGGTAAAAAAGCATGCACATCTTTCATTGCCATCTTTAATTTCCTTTATTTGATTAACACAAAGTAAAGAATCAGTTCTTCAGCAAGTTATGTTTGGAAAATTATATTGACAAAATAATGTTTTATTTTAAAATCTGCTGTATTGTTAGGTTTGCAACATTGGGCCTTAGCTTACTTGATATTTCTTCAAATAAATGTCACATCTTAAACATATATTTAGTTAATTTTGGTATCCTTGCAGTTTTCTATTAGTAAATTGTGTTACAGTTATTTGTTTCTGCTATTAGTCTTATTCTAAAGTTGTTTTTTTATGTTTTCTTTTCTTTTTTTTGCTGTGTAGTTTGATTAATTATTACAAAACTACTTAGTACCGTACAACTTTAATGACCTTAACTCAAAGTTCCAGTATGCTGTTAACACTTTCTTGTATTTTGGAGATAAACAGGGCTCCTTTTGTTAAACCCCCCACAGGTTCTCATAAAAACATTAACTGATATGGACTAAGAGCCATTTGGCCATTATGTCTTGATTGTACACTGACTACTAAGTACGTCAATAACTTTCGTTGGCACTACTACTAATAGTTATTCATATACATACAGGCTTATTTTTACGCAGCATCCTTGTGATTCAAAGAGTTCATGATCCCCTGCTGTCTAACAAGGTCCAGATTGTCATGATTTTATCTAAAGCTCTGACCCACATGCAGAAGACCAAACAGAGAGACCAGGGAAAAGTTTAACAGGTTTTATTGGTGTTGGTTGAGAGGAGTCCAGTGCTGTTCTGAACACTGTCGAACCAGGACTGAAAAGTGAAAGGGAAGATTCTGCGGTTAGTTCAGGCTCAGTGGGAAATTTGTGTCTTCGATTTGAAGAAGGGAATTAAGGCAACAGGAGTCACGTTTCCAGAAAAAGGGGTCTCTTGTTGAATCCAGTCGGTGTGGGTTGTTCCAATGAATGACTTGATCGTTGGAGGGCGGACAGGGTTTACCCAGATTGCGTTTTTTCCTTGAGGAACGGACAAGCTGACTGCCACTTAGTTTTCCAGCAGTACTTGAACGGTTTCTTGTGGAGATGACACCCCTGCTCAGAGAGACGCCCAAACAATCCTTAGGGGAAAAGTTGATCCAAACCAATAGCTTGAATCCTCAGCTCAGCTTGATGCTCAGAGAATCCTTCCAGGGGGGTGAAGGTCCAAAACATCCAGTTTGCAGGATGACTTCCTGCTGAGAGGCAAAGACAAAAAAAACAAGGTTTAAACTCAGGTAGACAAAAACTCAGTTTGACTCCGCAAAACTCAGCTTGGCTAGAGTACCCAAAACTGGCAAACACTCTGCCGTCGAGGTAGTGGCAGTCAGCAGCTTAAGAGTCCTCCGGTAATGCCGCTGGTGTGTGAGGAGGCCAACCAGAACCAGGCGCCTCCTGGTGGTGGAGGGAAGACAAACAAAAGCACAACCCACGCAAACTGGATTCCTAACACCAATGGTTTTTAATAACGCACCCGCAGATCATCTGCATTGCATAACTGTTGGCTTAATGTGTTTTTCCACATATTCGCTCTACTGTATGTTTAACATGGGACACGCCTGTAGTAATAAATGAGAATCATGCTGAACATGGAGACTGAGGGAATCTAAACAGTGAAATGAGTTTATAAGGTGTGTTCATTGTCTGGGCTATAGACTTACAGGTAAATATGTATGGTCTGTACCTCAACAAATGATGCTGTATATAAAGATCAACTGAAAATTTATCAGAAATTTGGCTCCATTCTCTGCTCATGGAGTGGTGAGCTTTGGCATTGAAAGGTTAAATTAAAATTTGCTTAACAAACCTGCACAGGAAAAAATCTAGATAAGTATATTTTTTCTTAAAATAAGTGCATTTGCTCTTGAATTGAGAAGGTAAAGGGGGGGGGGGGGGTTTGCCAATGGAACAAGACAATTCACATTTAAAATAAGAAAATACAATTGTTTGTGCAAGTGCATTTTATCTAAATATCTTATTTTAAGAGTAAAAATACTAATTCCATTGGCAAATAATCTAATTTACCTACTCAAAATAAGGGTAAATACACTCAATGTAAGAAATTTCTACTTCTTTCTAGATCGTTTTTCCATTGTTAATCCAAAAACAGACATGTTAGTCTGTAAAGGACTCATCTCTGGGGGTGTTAATGAAAGGCAAGGGGGGGGGGGGGGGGGGGGGGGGGGGGCATTTCATTCTAAAAATTACATTTTATCTGATCAGAGCACAGAGGCCCCCAAATAAAATGTGTTATTATTAATGGCCACTTCTCTAGACAACCAAGATCACAAACCAAGATTTAAATAAGGCAGTGCAAATGCAATCACAGGCTACAATAAAAAAAGGAGTTTGAATTTTGATTTGAACTGGGACAATAAGGCTGTTTAACAGAGATCAGGAGGGACGGAAGTCCAGAGCTGCAACAACACAGGCGGGGGGAACAGTGGGGTGAAAAGGAGATGAGGATCTGAATATACGGCCAGGTCAGCAATGTCTGAAAGATGTGGTGGGGGGCGAGCTCTAAAGGCAAGAAGTATTTTGTAGTTGATGTGATATGGAATGGGAAGAAAATGAAGCTGTAATAGAACAGGTGTGAACAGCTGGATTTTAAACCAGTTGTAATTTATGGAGGTTTTTCTGTGGTAGACCAAAGAGAAGAGAATTACTGTAACTAAGCAACAAGTGACCAGACTGAAAAATAAAACAGTAGTGAGAGCAGGATGGGGATGAATGGTGTTTCAATGGAAGTACAGTAGGCAGACTTAGTGATCGTTGACATAGTCAGAACAGGAGGAGATGCCATCCAGGATGACCTGAGAGGAGGGAAGGAAGGAGGAATTATCAACGGCAATGGAAAAATGATTAAGTTGACTAGTATTTGTATTGATTTGATGCCATTTAAAACAAGCTCAGTTTTATCATACAATACAATGAAAGGAAAGTCTGTGAAGAAGGATGTTATGTGAGACTGTATCAAACAGAAGGATCAAACAGGAGGAATTTGGATCAAATTGAGCTGATTTGGTGCTGGAGCAGAAGTACACCAGATTTCACCTGTTCATATAAATTATTACTATATGACAGATGAACCTGAAACTGAGCAGTAACTTTTAAAAAAAAAAGAGTTTTGTAAATGAATGGAAGATCTGAAATAAGGCAAAGATTATTGATGCCAGTTAAGTATATAATATCTGAGAAGTACATGATTTCTATGATGAGAGGAGACATGAAGGGAGCGTCCCTTTAACAAGAACAGTTGGAGGAGGATCTAATTGGCTGCTTGAAGATTTATATTTTTGAGTAAATTCTGGGACGCCGTTGATTGAGGGGGTGGAGACTGAAAGAGGTCCTCTGGAACCAGAGGAGATGATACTAAAGCAGGGGAATGAAGTGGTTTTGTAATATTTGCAAATATACAGAAGAAAGCATTGGAGTTTCCCACATTTGAACTAATTCAACTGGAATAAAATGAGTCTGGCTGCAGAAATAAAGTCATCATAGTGAGACCAGATTGACGTAATTTTGCTTTTAACCGTGTCAGAGTAGAAGTAAACCAAGCTGCAGGCTGACTGATTAAAACGGATCTGGTTTTCGGTGGATCGAGATTGTTAAGCAGGTTATACTGTAAAGGCATTCGTTGTAGTGTGAAAGAAGTGGATCTGGAGTGGAGGACCAGTCAACTAACACATGTCCATGTTAATGTCCTTTTTTCGGGGAGAGATATATTATACAGAATGCCGATTTAGATTCGGATAGTGGAATATTAACTAAAAATTATAACGTTTGATAAAGGGAAGCAATCAGCTGAACAGTCAACAGGTTTAACAGCTGAGGATCACATTTAGTCCAGAATAGAAGTCAGTCCTTTTTCGGATTGATCATAATTACTGTTCATTTATCTTAGAAGTGTTTTGTTGAGTATTTCAATAACTCCTTGAATCTATAAGGGAAATTATTCCTTAAGCTCCAACTTTTCTCCTAAAAAATGAAATTGCTCTTTCCGCTCAATGCTTCATTTTAGGGGTTTGGTTGAAAGTTTAATTTATATCAACAAACAGAGAAGTTAGTCAGAAACAGTAAAGGTCAGCTGTTAGACTGCGGGGAACGGAGGGTTTCACTGGGCTAATTTTTCTCCTAAATTACGGACTCTCGCATTGAGCGGCTCTCTCCCAGACATCCATGCATCAGGCTCCAAATGTTAACCTTAACAAGCTGTCCACATAAAGTCAGCACTGTTGCTGGATTCTTTCATCAAACAGACAGAGAGGAGACGTTCAGGAGTTGCGAACAGAAACTTTTTTTTTATTTCAGTCCTCCCATCTTTCCTCCATCCTGCTCCCCATCCACAGATCCCCTCCTGCCCTTTTGTCCCCCGCGGCCCTCTGCATAGCTCATTTAGGACGTCTGGAAATATCTGCTAACTCGGCTTTCACACCAAACTCCTCCTAAAATAGCCCTGAAGGTGAGCGCACTGGGCCCTCGGTTAGTTGAGCAGCAACATAACCAGGTCAGCGGTGTCCTCTTTCTGAGGTTTGAAAAGGAAGGAGCGGCTCACAGAAAGCAATATTACAGGAATGACTGCAGCTGAATGAGAGACAGCTCTCAGAAAACTCTTTTTGCCTCATTTAAATAGAATAAGAAGTAAGAAATGTAGTGTAGGAAAAACATTTAAAGGAAGAAGACATGAAGAAAAGAGAAAAAAAAGAAACCAGAACAAAGTGAACTAAAATGTTCCTCTTTGCTCCCGACTGCAGACGCAGAGAACGCATCAATAAATCCAACTCCAAAGCACTTGTTCTTCTTTTTGACTGATGGTGGAACATTATAAGCAAAGTCGTGTGGACTTTACCCCCCCCCCCCACCCCCCACCCTTCCCATTACTGTCATAGAAACCTCCCTGAATTCCAAACTCATCAGACTCATCTGTAAAACTCTCAAACTGCTCATTCCATCCATCCATCCATCCATCCATCCATCCATCCATCCATCCATCCATCCATCCATCCATCCATCCATCCATCCATCCATCCATCCATCTTCCTCCGCTTATCCGGGTTCGGGTCGCGGGGGCAGCAGCTTAAGAAGGGAGGCCCAGACGTCCCTCTCCCCAGCCACTTCTTCCAGCTCTTCAGGAGGAACCCCAAGGCGTTCCCAGGCCAGCCGTGAAACATAGTCTCTCCAGCGTGTCCTGGGTCTTCCCCGGGGCCTCCCCCCTGTGGGACGTGCCCGGAACACCTCACCAGGGAGGCGTCCAGGAGGCATCCTAACCAGATGCCCGAGCCACCTCAACTGGCTCCTCTCGGCGTGGAGGAGCAGCGGCTCTACTCCGAGTCCCTCCCGGATGACTGAGCTTCTCACCCTATCTCTAAGGGAGAGCCCAGCCACCCTACGGAGGAAAACCATTTCGGCCGCTTGTATCCGTGATCTCGTTCTTTCCGTCATGACCCAGAGTTCATGACCATAGATGAGGGTAGGAACGTAGATCGACCGGTAAATCGAGAGCTTCGCTTTTTGACTCAGCTCTCTCTTCACCACGACAGACCGGTACAGCGCCCGCTTCACGCCAGACGCTGCACCAATCCCTTCTTCCCTCATTCGTGAATAAGATCCCAAGATACTTAAACTCCTCCACTTGGCGCAGGACACCCTCCTGACCTGGAGAATGCACTCTACCCTTTTCAAGACAATAGCCTCGGATTTAGAGGCACTGATCCCCATCCCGGCCGGTTCACACTCGGCTGCGAACCGATCCAGCGAGAGCTGCAGATCACGACCTGATGAAGCCAATAGGACCACATCATCTGCAAAAAGCAGAGACGCAATCCTAAGGCCACCAAAACGGATCCCCTCAACACCTTGGCTGCACCTAGAAATTCTGTCCATGAAGGTAATGAACAGAATCGGTGACAAAGGGCATTCCAAAAAACTTAAATTAAAAAAGAGTAAAGAAACAATCCACTGGACTTTGTTTCCAAGTTTGAAGACGTTTTGCTTCCCATCCAGGAAGCTTTTTTAATTCAAAATGTCAGGAATAGCGTGGAGTTGGTTGAGTGGAACTCCACGCTATTCCTGACATTTTGAATTAAAAAAGCTTCCTGGATGGGAAGTGAAACGTCTTCAAACTTGGAAAAAAAATCCAGTGGATTGTTTTTCTTTTTTTTTTTACAACGACTCTGACCTGGATGACTGACAACCTTCACCAGCATCCCTCAAACTTCTCAGTTTTCCGGCACAATTCCAACATTGTTCCAGTTTTGCTGCGCAGTAATCTGCCCTGATAGAAAAGAAGTAATTTCCCCTCTGACTACAGTGCAATCGTGTCTTTAACTGTCAGGAAAATAATAGGCCAAAACATTTTGGAGAAATTTGTAGTTATTCACATGTTTTTGGGTTTAAATGTTGGGTGCGTAGCACCAGGTGGCTCAGTGGTGGATCAGACACACCATGTGGGGAGGCTTGGGTCCATAATGCAGCTGTCCTGGGTTTGATTCCCAGCCCAGGGTCGTTTGTTGCATGTCCTCCTCTTCACGCTCTGCTCCTCTTTCTGTCCATCTGCTAAGGAATAAGTCCAAGGTGTCAGCAAGAAAAAAGGAATGAATTGAAGATAAATAAGTCACATATTAATAATGTTTATGACAGACGAGTCTGAAGGAATTGATTCAAACCTTTATCTGTTCTGCTGCTGTTTTTTAATCTCAGGCAGATAATCTTCTTAAACCCATGGCTCTTCTTTTATGGTCGGCCATTTTCTACTCCTTCTCCCACCTAATGAAATTTAGCCAGAGACATAAAACATTTAGCCTGTAAAAAAAGTGATAACAAAACTTGCTTTATAGCATTTATTAAACATTTTAAAGCTGTTCCTTTTTTACGGAAATAAAAATGTAAAACAGCATCTTTACCCACATCATCTTAAGATAAACACCTTGTTGGAATAATAATTTGGAAAAGGAATTAAATAAATAACTTTAACTTTGATGTAGTAGTGCATCTACAGTGCATCATTATGGAGGGAAATGGAAAATGATGCCAGAAAGGAAACTTTGCTACTTACTCAGATTTTGTTTTTTGAGATTTTTTTTTTCTTTAAATTGTAAATTTTTTTTATATATATATATATATTTTTTTTTTTCTTGAATGAGCTTTACTTACTATGTTCTTTTCAGATTACATTTCAAGCATCTCATTCTTTTCACTTCTGGTGGTGGTTTTTCCTCTGGATTGAGGAATCAAGATGCATTTCTGTTGGTCTGTTGGACGTTTGTTTTGGACTTTAAAAGAAAACAATTTGATCTGTAAAATGAGATTTGAAAAGAATGCAATCATTAAGCTCATCAGAAAAAGAGAAATAAATAAAGAATAGAAACTGTAATAAATAAAAAGTTTGAAACATTTCCAAAGTTTCATTTCTGGATTGCTTTTTTTTTTTTTTTTTTAATGATCAATTTTGACATTATACCTGTCAGGATCCCAGTTTTTGTGTTTGTCTGTTTATCTTGTCTTTTGTGTTCTCCCTTCCACCACCAGGAGGCGCCTGGCTCCGTTTCGCCTCCTCACACACCTGCAGACGGTTATCTCATCACCTGACTGCTCTTAAGTTGCTGGTTGCCACTATTTTGTTGCCAGAGTGTTTGCCAGTTTGGAGAAGCCTTCCTGCAAACTGGACCTTTCCGGACCGCTTTCTCCCAAGTAGGATCAACTGAGTCTTACACTGAGCGATGGATTCCAAACAGGAGGTTTGGATCCAGTCACCTTTGAGCACATTGAGATCACTCTCTGAGTAAGGAAGTCATCTTCACCATGACCCGTTCAAGTACCACAGGAAAACTGAGTTGCAACCAGCGGCTGCATCTTTCCACTCCATCCGAGTTCTGGGTAAACCCTGTTCCGCCCTCCACCGAATCAGACAAACCCTGGAGGACCAACACACAGACTGGAGTCTAAGTGTCTCTTCTTCTCTGGAAACTTTCCGGCTGAGCAGAGGTCAACGGGTTTTATTGAAGATTACTCAAAGTAATCTTCAATAAAACCCGTTGAATTTTTATATTGTGTCTCTCTGTTTGGCTTCACTGCATGTCGGTCCGAGCCTTAGATAAAATCATGACAATACCAAATTAATTTATTATAACACTGAAACCATAAATAATTGGTCTATTGTACTAATTTAACAATTGCCCTTAACTGCTTTATTTTAACAATAGTTTATAAGAATAAGGCGTCACATATTTAGCTTCAGCCATTTTGCGATTGGACCAAACCAGATATCCCAGCTTGTGAGAGACTGTGCTGCATTTTTCTCTCCTGTCCCAAAAATCAAAATAATGTCTTGCAGCCGCTTGTCTCACATTAGCATTTTATTGTTTGTTTGTATTTTTCATTGTGTTTTGACCCTAATTTAGATGGATCAGTTTCTATCACTTAGACTTTGGGGGAAGAACCTGCAGCTCCAGAATGTGTGTCTCAGTTATCAAATGATTATTGCCCAGTTTGTTTTTCAATTCTTTCCCTGTTCCATTTTTTGTTCTCTGTCCCAATGAGAAACACCTGGCCCCTCTGGTTAATCTGGTCTGGAAGCGCCACTATTCAGTGAGTTATTTGGGAAAATGCACCTAAAAAACTAAATGTGGTGTTTTCAACGTCTTGACTGTTTTAAAAAGCAGAATTTAAAGTTTAACTTGCAACACTTTGTTTTCTGCTTCAATAGTCTGTAAAATACGGTGGCCCTGAAGTGCAAACTGCAACAACAAATCTAAAAGCACAACTACATTAAGGAAATCGCAACTACCTTAAGAAAAACAAAACTACATAAAGCAAAGCGCAACTGCATTAAGGAAAACACAATTACATTAACCTACCGGAAAAGGTAGGTGCCAGTGGGAAACATGAGACATCGCTGATTGGACGACGGCGCCGTTTGACCCTTGAACCGGAAGTCATTCTGCCTGCTGCGGCTTTTGAAAACATGGATATTGTCGGCGCCCCAAACATAGCTGCCGTTATCCAGGAATATTTTGAATCAGGACATACGTACGAGGTGATACTGGATATGCTCAAAACTAATCATGAAATTTCAGTTAGTATCCATGTTTTCAAAAGCCGCAGCAGGCAGAATGACTTCAAACGGCGCCGTCGTCCAATCAGCGATGTCTCATGTTTCCCACTGGTACCTACCTTTTCCGGTAGGTTAATGTAATTGTGTTTTTCTTAATGTAGTTGCGCTTTGCTTTATGTAGTTTTGTTTTCCTTAATGTAGTTGCGCTTTTAGATTTGTAGTTGCAGTTTGCACTTCAGGGCCACCGTAGTAAAAGTTCACTTAAGTTTTAGGTTTAACAAATAAAACCACAACAAATTGATGAAATGAATCAAACCTTGTTGTAAAATGTTTAAACATTTTTATGCTTCATTTTTAATCCCCCATTTTGGATGAGTAAACATGCAAACCTTTAAGGATCAAAGATCATTTTGCCATTGTTTAATCATTCATTCATGTATTCCTTTCTAAGCAGATAAATGTATTTATTGTTCTTGATTATCTGGGCTCATTATGCATACATACGATTAAAAACCAGCTCACTGCAGCCATTAGATTAAAAAGCATTGCTAATCCAGGAAGTAAATCAACCAGACGCTCAGCAGGTGAAGCTGCTCTCAGTAGAACATTGCTTTTTCAATAGCGTTAAGGAGAAATTAGAAACATTTATTCAACAAAATGTTGACACTAGTACTTAATCACCAACTATGCTCAAAACAAAAATTGGCCTAAAGGATCTCCATGCCGCAGGATAAACAATATTCCTGTAGATTTATTTTAGGACTAAAAACTAAACACAGAAGTTTTTTGTTTTCATTTTTCTTTACGTCAGTTAGTTTAATGCTGATTTCATAGTTATAATATAAATCTTTTATATGTGTCTGATAGGATTAATGATAATAACCCCTTATTGTCCTAGAAATAAACCAACACAAGACACAAGTTACTTTTCTGCAGAAGAGGCGAGTGGAAAAAGATGGAGAATGACACTCCCTGAATGTCTGTGTTTAACTCTGTCTGGACTTCTCTGTCTTCTGCTTTCATTGTCTCACTTCACTGAAGTAACATGAGGGGTCAGAAGTTTTCACATACAAAGGGGGAGATGCAGTTTTATTGAGGGTGGTGATAAGTCACCACATTGCTGGATAAAGCATGACTCTTCCTTTTCCGTTTGAAGTTAAAACAACATAACATTCCTAGCAGGCCAAATGCCTGTAAGTTAATACAAATAAAAAGATGACATTTACATTTTTCTAACAGTGTTATCACCTGGAAATAAGACTTGGGTCTCGGTTAAAACGGGCAGGATGATCCAGTGTGATAGTGGCTTGGTTTCTTTGTGTGGACTATGTGTTCAAACCAGATTTATGATTTATATCATTATTGGAAGGATGTCTAAACATCATGCTCATGTCAGCTGCTCCTTTGTTTGTTTCCAAAATAAACAAGTGAATGTTTTCATCCTGCCTGCATCTGTGGACCGAGCTAGCAGGGAGCAGTGGATTAAGTTAATCTCTGATAACCATGTTCCACTGACTCTTCCTGCAATCTTAATGTCTGTGTTACGCATTATGCATCCAAATGTTTCAGTAACTTGGGACAATATGATGGGATCAAGTCTGTGTTTTAAAAATGGGCAATTCTAATCCAGTTATTTTAGTTTAATCTAAAGCACCAGTTCTCATGTCATCCAGAAGCTCTTTACAGAGACGATTCAGATCATCCAGTCAGATTGGTAAAAAGTTTCCATCTAAGGGAAACCAGCTGATTACCTCCAGTTATTGACTCTGCAGGATTCTCTTCTCCTGACCTGGATGAGCAGGTTGATGCAGTAGATATTCTCAAGCTTTGTGTGGTTCACTAAAGCAATCTCTCAAACAGAGCATGCATGTCGCGACAGTAGAGAGAAAAATCTCCAACAGAACCAGACGCAGTGTGAGCGGCCTTCTGCTGAGGGAGACTGGGGCTCAAGGAGACTGAAGCAGACATAGAAAACTCACATAGAAGCACTAATCTACAGTAGTAGCTATTAAAAATTTCCCCACTTTCCTTGATGCACCCCTTGCTGGTCCCCTACTATTCCTTTTTAAACATCAATCATGATTTGTGGACATTAAGATCTAAAGAGAAGCATCATCTCCTGTTCAGACCCTGTAACTCAGTTAAAGGGTGGAGTCAGAGTGAAAAATCTCAGGAGACGGAGGGGGCCGGAAGTTGGAGGGGGGTCTCCTGGAAATTGCAGGGAAGTGAGCTGCCATTTGGCTGGCGTTTGAGGGGAATGGCCCTTTTAAATGGCTGGTACTGTATAAATACTTTATATATTAATAAAGGTTACAGTAAACTAGATCCTAGGTGGCTCCGTCCGGGAAACAAAGTTAAATGGATGAACTCTGAGTCGGTTTTTATGTTGAAGAGATAAAAGAGAGAACATCCTGTTAGTGATAGTAAAAGCTGAGCCAATAGGAGAAAACAGGACTAAACACTGAAAACAGGCAAAACTCTATCATCTATAATCAAAAGCTTTGATGGCAGCAGCCCAGCTTCCACCAATCAGGGACTCACCTGCAGGCTGCTGGTAATTGTTGCTGCTAGTGTATTGTGTAAGAGACAATGAAACAGTGGTAACAAGCTATGGCTAACTGCTAATGTTACTAACACTACACCCACATGTAATGTACAGATTTCAGTTGTGAGTTGTTTAAAATCTCCTATATATTTTGCTCTGCAATGGGATGTTGCTTGACCTGTTTTGTGTGAGGAAAGGAGCACCATCATATAAAAAGCTAGAAGACTGTAATATCACTACATGAACGTACATAAGCTCAATTTAAATTCCTGTGTTTATATATAGGGTGAATTTTGCTCCATTGAACAGATTTAGTGAATTGAAATTTCCAAAAAAAAAAAAAAATCTTATAAAAACCTCCTTATTCAAAAAAAGGTTCTAAGAGGAACTGCTCTTTTCTCAGCATTATTTTCAAGTTTTATAATAGTTTAGTGAGAACAATCAAACTATATTATATTATTTCTTTATTCTTTTATCATATTATAACTCCTAACATCTCCTCAGGTTTTAGGCTAATCTTAGCTAAAAACTGAGGCCCCTCAACAAAGCTGAATATTTCTGAAATGATTTTTCCTGAGAGCCTTGATGCAACAGGCACATGTTCCCAGACACACGCAGCACAAGCCAACAAGGTTGTTCCGAGTTGAAAGATGGAAAAGTTCTGCACAATGTCAGCGACTAAACTCCCACTCTGTGCTTTGACCAATAATCTGACAGATTTCCAAGAAACTCACTAAAGCTTCATGCAAAGCTGCCAAAATCGTGTTTTTTTTTTTTCGTGAAAGTGTCTAAGAAATGTTTGGAAAGGCTCACTCTTTCAAAAACTGCAACACTTTATGTCAGAAGATGAAAGAAATGTTATTTTTGAGGTGTGCAGCACAGGTTGTCTCCTGTTAGGAGCTGCGGTGCACTGGAGGTTTAATAATAGATAGCAAAGGTACATTTGAGAGGTTCTGATCCCTCCTTATCTCCTATCCGTGGGTTTATGTATGAACTTGTTCCTAAAATGCATCTTCAGTTCTTTAGCTTTATTTGACAAAACAAACATGTCACATGTTCTTTTAGTAGATCTAAAGATGTAAAAGAAAACTGTAAAAATTGTTCTATTGAAGGAGAAAAGCAGAGCTGGTAGAAATGTTCCTCATGTTTAGCCTCTGCTACTTCAGGAATGTTTTGGAGACATTTTTATTTGTGATTGTTTAGTTTCTGATTTACTCACTTTTTTAATGCTTAATACCACTTTCTTGCAAGTCAAGTATTACATTGCATTGCAAATATAATTAAAAAATGAAGCAGTGAGGTCAGTTTTATATGTGATGCAACTTTTCTAAGATATAAATCCGTAAAAGCTGGCAGATTCCTCTCAGTGTACAAAAGAACCTGATTGTTTACCACAGCTGTCGATTTCTGCGGGAAGCATGTGTGGTTTAAATGTCAGATTCATCTATAGAACATGTGTATAAGGGATATCAATCCTACCAGTCGCCATAACCGAGGCCTGGAGATGACATATTCAGATGAAAGCAGAACGATCGGATGTTCGCTGTTTGGCTCATTCGTTCGCATCATTCTGCCTGACTGGGCTATGTCTGGGCTAACGGCGACATTTTTTCATGTCCCTGATCAAATCTTGAGAAGCTTTGGTTTGACTGTGAGCATCCAATGGAAGCCCATTCCAACCAAAGGAAAGTTAAAAAATGGCACACGTCACGTCATAACTGAGATTTAAGGTCATAGTTTGGACTTTCGATATATTATTGATTCAAACCAAATATTCTATTTTTATTCTATTTTATTTAACCTTTATTTACCAGGAAAAAAAATCCCATTGAGATTAAAAACCTCTTTTTCAAGGGAGTCCTGGTCAAGAGCAGCAAAGTTACATCATAAACAGATATACATTAAATTAAATGACAGGTACATAAAAAAAAACTAATCAAGTAAAACCATTACAGATTATAGAGGCTGCTTCAAATTCTTTCAATTTCAACTTATAACCATTTAATGATAAAAACTTAGTCAACTTCCAGTTTCTTTGTAAAATATTCCATGTACATGGAGCTGCATAGCTAAAGGCTTTCTTCCCTAGTTCTGTGCAAGCAAAAGAAACAGTCTGCAAAAGCTGACCGTTGGATCTCAGGGCATAAGAAGCCATGATTTTCTGTTTAAGTAAGGTAAGACGTTCTGAATATCATAATGATGACAGAATTTCATGTTTATGAGTTTTAAAAATTTAAATGATCACTTAAGCCTCTTCACCACTCAACTTAGCGGGTTATCCCATGTTTGTTTGTTTTTTTAACACGGGTTGATGTCATGATCTTGGCTGTGATGGCTGGCTTAATTATTCATTTCATTCACCTGTCAAACTCTGCCCAGTTTCCAATTACTGCTCATGTGATCCACCTGCTCCTGCTTCTATTTATACGGCTCAGTCCCAGCCATTGGGGAGAGATTATTGCTCTTGTTCTAATGCTTGTTCTCAGGGGCCAGTGGAGAGAGGATTTTTAGCATTCCGTAGTGTTTCTGATTTCCTGATCCTAATCTGTCTGCCATCCCTGGAGCGTGCCTGTTTCCATCTGAACATTCTGCCTGAACTCTCTGTGGACTCCTGCAACCCTCAACCACCTTGTTCCTGTTCTGATCTGTTTGTCTGACCTGGGCTCAAACTCCTACGTGTTCTCTGGGGCTGCAGCATCTGGGACACTCTGGGGGGCGCCCGTCGCATCTCAATGGCCGCCCACCGGCTGGATCCCACCTTGTTCTCTGATGATGGACTGAACTGTTAAAACGAGGTTAGTTATTTACATGGATAACCATCCTCCATCAGATTAGCATGGTCGCTAACCTGTGTTTTTCTCAACCCAGAGTGTCCAGTGATGTCTTGTGTTAAAAATTTAATACAATTTATTTTTTTCAATTTTCTTTGAAATTTGTTGTTAAATGCCTATGTACTCACTAAAAAGTAATTATCCAAAAACCAGGAGGTTTGGCAAAAGGCTTATGATTGTTTTGGTAACAGGTCACATCTAACATATTTGTTAGTCTTTTGCACCTTTGTTTTAAACTGGATCTAAATCCTTGATACTGGCTCTCAGTGGTTGTCTCAACTGACAGTTTACTTCCTGCCTTCCATCTGAAATGCAATATATCAAAATCACATGACTGAATCCCACCTATTGCAGACACACTGGTATCTATGATAGTATAACTGACGGTTTCTTTGCTGCATATAATTTTTTTATCTATCTTGAGGTACAGGCAGCCACAGACTGCAGCTCTGATAGAGATGGATATTTTCTTCTGATCAGAGGTGTGTTTGCTTTAAAAATCAGGGAAGTTCATGGATTATGGGCTCTTATTGGCTCACAGCAACCTGCTAATACTGTAGCTTCATAGTAATGACCGCAGATGTTTTTCAAAATAAAGTCTGTGATACTTTTACAGTTGAAATTATTATAGAATAATGTCAGCTTAAATATATTTTCTTGTTCTCTCGCCGTTATTTTAGCCTCATCACAAACACAGTTAAAGATAATGAAACACTTGCTTGTATGTATGAAATCATATTTACAAAAATATGTACATACTGCTCTGACTTAACAAAAAATTTAAATTATGTTTGTCTTTGTTTTTTTTCAATGATAGAGCAGATCGTCGGACTTAAAGTAAGACTGTTCAGTGCTATAACGGGAAGGAATAAAAAAAACAGGTTTACACTATGCAGACATTAAGATGTTAAAGTTTTTCAAAATAAAAGCATTTCATATTTAACTCATTCAGAAAAAAATTTAAATGTGAATGATATGCAGATAATGAGTTAGACCTCATCCTATCCTGACAAAAACTGTCTAACAATCCTTTACATTTGGGCAGTGGTGTCAAAAGTGCACAGATTTGTTACTTAAGTAGAAGTATAGATACTGCAGTTTAAAAACACTCTGGTAAAAGTTGACTGCTCGTCCAATGTATTCCAAGTGTCCTGAGTGGGTAGCATCCAGAATTTACTCGAAACGAAGTCATTTAGAATATTTTTAGAGCATAAGCAGTAGTGTATAGGATTTCCTAAAAGCGCGTTCACGAGTCTACGGAAACCGCGGCAGGTCAAACCAGATGAAAGTGCGCATTCAGCTCGGCAAAGAACTCATGCTCTTCCTCAACACTGAAGTCCTCAGACATTTTTATTTAGTTGTTTCTTTCTTTGCACAGGTAAACAGCACATTTCTTCTTCTACGCTTGCATTATCGGCAGAGCAGACGCTGAATGCGCACTTTCATCTGGTTTGGTCTGCCGGCTTCCGTAGCGTCGTGAACGCGCAGGCGCGCACTTTCAGGAAATCCTATACACTACTGTTTATGCTCTAAAAACATTCTAAATGACTTCGTTTCGAGTAAATTCTGGATGCTACCCACTCAGGACACTTGGAATACATTGGACGAGCAGTATGGAGGAATATTGACACCTTTTTTGTGGACTTTTATGGACCTTTCTGTCTCGGGCACAATAGACCTCCATTATTTGAATGTCAGCAGACAGCAAGAAGCCTCCCAGATCTCCAGATGCATTTGAGATATCAAAAAAGTACTCCAGAGTGTTGTTCAGCATGGGGGTGAGTAGAAAATGAAGGCTAATCATGTTTTCGGTGTACTATTCCTTTAAAGTGTCGGAATCCTGAGCTATCTCTATAGTTATGCTGCTATAGGCTTAGACTGCTGGAGGACATAGGGACCCCGTTTTCATCATTCTGTTTCAATTTATCTTGATTCTCCCACTCTGCATAATTTGTTAGTTCAGTCTCTAACACTATGCCCTCTCTGTGCTTTTTCCTCATAGTAGCTTCATCTCGTCTGTTCCTTTTTGCCTGTGACTCCATCCTGGAAAGAAATATCAGCTGTGCTGCTGCCATCAACACCTTTGTTTATAGATGTTGGAGCTTGGCCTGTTTTTTAGTTTAGACCTGTTTCTCTGACTGTGACTAACTGGATGTGCTCTCTTCATCCTCTGAAATGGGAGCTGGCTCTGAGCTTGTCTGCCTGGCTGTGTGTTTCCTGGACGGGGCCGCCTGTGGAGCTGGTGGACAGTTTCTTTTTGTATCTCTGCTTCTGTCTCCTTAAACCCCAGTGGGCCTCAGCAAATGGCCGCTCACACTGAGCCTGGTTCTGCCGGAGGTTTCTGCCTGTTAAAAGGGAGTTTTTCCTCTCCACTGTCGCTACAAGCATGTTTAGTGCGGGGGATGGCCTTCGAGTCAATGAGTCGATGCAATCAACTGGTTCTCCTTAGATAGAAAACGTTTAATCAATTTGACTGTATGATCAGGTTGAATTGTAGAAAGTGCCTTCAGATGACATCTGTGAAATGTAAACTGAATTGAATTGGAATATATCAGGCAAGTCCAACATTGATTGTTTTTCATGTTTCAAGCTGAAAATAAAGGCAAAGCTGTAATTTTCTACATAACCATGACCTATGGATGATGACTTAAAAGGAGCTTCCTCTGTGAGGTGAGGAGATCCATCATTGCTGATCCTCAAAAAAGCAGTCAGATTATGTTTTTTGGGTATTGGGTAACTAAGAAACATCCAAAGGAAGCATCCAAGAGGTTTTCCTGGACCATTTTTTCATCAATAACTTTGCTAATGAATATAAGCCTTAAAATATTGTTTTGTTAACTTTGGTTCATCTGTTTTTCATATTGGGGTAAATGTTTTAACTTTAATTATTCCTGTTTACGTAATGTTTATTTTTTATTGCTCCACTCTGAGCCACTGCTGCACTAATCAGCCTATTTCCTTCCACCTGACCACGTTCATCAGTCTCCACCTGCAGCATTTATCTCAGTCTGTTTTCATTACCTGTTTATTAAAAACCTAATTTCACTGTCTGAGATGCTTCTGCCACTCATTTCCAACTCCAAAAAAACCCTAACCTGGTGATATATCTGTCTCTTTGTAACTTTGTATTGTCTGGGTGTTTATGGATGCATGTTCTTTCTTGCATTTGTTGCCTTTTAAGAACAACTTTTCCAACACCTACTAAGTTGTGAAGATTGACTGCTCCTTGCAGGGCCCAAAGCCTGTGGGACAGGTTCTGCTGCAAGAAAGAAGGTTCTTCCTGCAATTTCAAAAAACAACAACAACATAAAAAACAACTTTACCTACGTACTAACCCCCGTAGCTAAAGGGAGACCTCCCTGCAACTGTGAGTTATAAAATGCCAATCGCCTCTTATTGTTGCAACGGATTAATCCAAATCTCTTTGAGTTGCTGTTGGACGAACGGACTGGACCGAAGACAGGTCTGAGAACACCAAAACTGAGCCGAAGACCTTCACTCCATGGACCAAACAGTAACTGCATCCTCCCCTCCTTCACATTTGATGCTTAATAAGGGCTCTGCTTGGGTTAACTATAGGTATATAGAATAGTCATGCTGGTGTTTTTATTTGAAATAAGCTTTCTGATTCAGCTACTGATGACTTTAAAGGCATCACTGAATGCCAATGCTCACTACATAGACTGAACGAGTCACAACGAGTTAAAGGCACAAACTAATCTGTTCATAATTTATTCTTCATGGTACGCCAGCATTCATAACATGTAGGCGAATCACTGTCCCCCAGACATGCACGGTATATTTTTTATATTTATATCTTTTAAAAACAAAGCGGAGTGTGTATTACGTCATAAGGTGGGTCTCAAACCACCAACCTTAGCATTGGAAGTCAATGTCTCACAGCTGACGCCACTAGCAATGGTAACTGCACTGTTACAACTTTAATCAGCGGTTTGGTCCGATTTTGAACATTACATGACGAAAATATTTCGTTAACGCCCCTTTTTCCCGTGACTATGACGAGACGATAATAGATTCCAGATAATAGATTCCAGAAAAGAAAATATGACGAAAACAAAAAATTATTTTCGTCAACGAGACTACGACAGACGAAATGTACGATCCATTGACGAATGGACATTAAGAAATGTAATGTAATTGTTTATGATTAATTAGAAATGTAAATATAAGTGTTTCTTGAGCGTCTGTTTGTCCGTACACGGCGCCTGTCCCACAGTGCCTCGTGCCGCTCAGTCGGTAGTAGCAGAGGGCTTATACTCATAGCTCAACTTCGCAGTCATTGCGGATACTGGTGTGCGGTTTGTTAAACAAAGCCTGGATGTACTGTATGGAGCCATTTCGTTTACAACACAAAGGAAAACACCGGAGGAAGGACGCCACCAAAGAGTCTGCAGCTTCAAATTGGCAGGGAAGAACACAGCGAAAATCAAGCGACATCTGAGGAGCCAACAGCTGACATATGGAAGACGGTAAGGAACGGGTGGGCCTGTAGTAGCAGGAACGGGTGTGTTAGTGCGTGCATGGGTGCATGCATGTGAATGTATATGTGTGTGCACGGGCGCGTATGCATCTGGCTGTATGTGTGTGCCTTACTGTGCCTGTGTCTGTCTGTCTCTCTGTCATTGAAGAAAGATGTTCTACTGATAAACTGGATATTAATTGTTCACATTTCTTCCACCCAACTAGATACCTGACACAGTGAAACCACAGCCAAATCAGAGGTTGGGGTAGGAAGGAAGTCTGTTGCAGAGATGCACCCCCACCCCTGACGCCAAAGAGCAGAAAGCCCTGAAGAACTCAATGGCAAAGTGGATTGGGCGTTCTGGCCTCACTGCAGGGACCATTGAGGATGAAGACTTTATGGATATGATGAAACAAGCTGACAAAAGGTTTAATGTTTACAGTGTGATATATGTTAAAAAGAGAATCAGTGTGTGAAGTTCTGTTCTGCACAGTGTTATATAAATAAAATAGAGAAAAAGAGAAGCAGTGTGGGTTTTATTCTGTACAGTGTGATATATATGTTTAAAAAAGCAGTGTGTGGAGAAGTTCTATTATTTACAGTGTTGACTAAAACTGGACTAAGACTAAAATTGATTTTCGTCATTGTGACTAAGACTAAGACTAAATTTAAAAAACCTGACGAAATTAACACTGCTGTGTAAGTTCCGGGCGAGCTGAATCACTTCGGGGCTTTGGATGTCATCTGTTTTGGCCCCTTCCCTGAATTAAGCAAGCCTCGATATGCGTTCGCGGTAACGCCCCCTTCACTACTTGGCACACGCCTGAAATCCTCGGCTTATCGCATAATATCACTAGTTTATACCAATAACATAAATGCAACTTAAAATCATGAATCAAACTGAACTAAACTGGCATAGCTAACCCTTATTAGCATCTGTTCAATTTAACTTTTTTTTTTTTTTTTTCATTTCTAAATGTTTACTGCACACATTTTACAATACATATAATGACAAACAATACATATGCATGGCTTGAAAAGAGGATGGAAGAAGCAAAAGCTTATACATGTCCAGTCCCCTCCCACTCATCCCAGGGACGCTCCCAAGGCCTGCAAACGACAAGACAAAGACAAGACAAACAACCCATCCACACTCATGCATACAAGACAACACACTGGCCCAACGCTCCCCGTCCCTGCAACCCCCTCCCTACACCACACCACCCTCATAGAACATCACCCACTCTCTTCCAGGTATTTTCTAAATATTTTTTTGAAACGGTTTATGTTTTCACAACACTTTTGTTCCTCCAGTAAACTATTCCAGAGGGTGACACCACGACTTGAGATGCACATTGATTTCAAGGTAGTTCTTACTTTTGGTTGGTATAATCGATTTTCACCTCTACTGCTGCGTTCACACCAGGGGCAGCTGGCGCGACAGAAGCAGCGAGTTTACATGCAAAGTCAATGGTTGACGCGCGTCAAGGCGCAGCAAAAGGTCCCGCGGCGCGTTTCGAGCAGCAAGCGCAGCGCGTCTGAGCAGCTGAAGCAGCGCGTCAGGCGCCGCAAACGCGCTGCTGCTCGAGATGGAAAAATTGAATTTTTGCTGCTCGACGCGCCGCGTCAACCAATCAGAGAAGCTGATCTGGGAGCTGGCTGGGAGAGAGACACAGCGCTGATGACACAGACTGCTCTGATCACTTCTCTTAAACAGTTTATTAAAGCATAATTAACTTAAAATATATACATCTGCCGGCAGAATATGTTCGCTTTTATTATTCTGGTGCCTGCAGATCGGATTATTTAGATGAAAAACACCTACCAGCCACCGCGGTAAACCGCGAGGAGGCGACCCGGCCAGAGGCTGCTGATGAATGGATTCCTTCTGTCGGCGCACCGCCGGTATGTGGGGGTCTGAGCGGCTCCGACAGAAATAACATTGGGAGGCAGGATTGTAATCTGGATGAACTGACTCCACTGATGAAGTTTTCAGGTGTATTTTCTCACTTAAAAACATATTAAAACTACTTTATTCCCACTGATCACAGCAAATATAGCTGCAAGGCAGAGAAAGGATAGTGAAGCTCCGCCCAACGCGCGTCAGACACACTTTTGGACCGCGCAGCGAGAGCAGCAAAGCTGCTTCAGACGCGCGTCAGAATTCACTGGTACAAGCAGCAAAAATGAAGCAGCAGACGCGATTTTGCTGCTTTTGCTGCCCCCGGTGTGAACGCAGCATAAGATCATAAGTGCGAAGTGCCTCCCGCTCTTGAAAGAGTTTTAAGACATTTTCTGGAAGAGAGCCAGTTGAAGCTCTGAATATTATTTGCCCAGTTCTTAAGTTTACCAGATCAAAAAAATTTTACTTGTAGGATTGTAGAAAAAATAAATGTGTGGGATGTAACTAATTTACTTTATGAACGATTCGAATGGCTCTTTTTTGCAGTGTAACCAGGGGCTGAAGATTGGTCTTAAAATTTTTTCCCCAAACTTTGATACAATAATTCAAATACGACATGACAAGGAACAATTCAATTTGGTTGAGAAAGTGACGTGCTCTGTTCATCACTCCCTCACATTTAGCAACTTTTGTGCGCAAACAATTAATGTGATAGTTCCAGGACAATGTGGAGAGGGTGAGCAGCACTAAATTCCTTGGAGTGCACATCAACGACGACCTCTCCTGGACCACCAACACTGCATCACTGGTCAAGAAAGCCCAACAACGCCTCTACTATTTGCGGAAGCTGAATCAGGCCAGTGCCCCACCATGACCTCCTTCTACAGAGTAACCATTGAAAGCATCATCACCAGCTGTATCACTGTATGGGGCGGGAGCTGCACTGACTACAATAGGAAAGCCCTGCAACGTATAGTGAACACAGCTGGGAGGATCATCAAGGCACCTCTCCCCTCCCTGCAAGACATCTACTCCCGGCGCCTCACCCGCAAAGCCCTCACAATTTTGAAGGATGACACCCACCCAGCACACAACCTGATCCGTCTCCTGCCCTCCGGAAAGAGGTACAGAAGCCTACGGTCCAGAACCACCCGGCTGGCGAACACCTTCATCCACCAGGTCATCAGAATGCTGAACTGCCTCCACCCCCTCCCCACACGGTCTGCTCCAGCCACCAGGCAGACAGGAAGCTAAGACTGCCCCTCTCTCTCTCTCTCTCTCTCTCTCTCTCTCTCTCTCTCTTTATCTCTCTCTCTCACCCACACACACACACACACATATGTTGTGTCACAATATCCTTGTGGGGACCTTCCATTGACTTCCATTCATTTCCCACTAATTTATATGGCAAAACCGTGACCCTTGCCCTAACCCTAACCATTACCGACACATATCTATCCCTAAACCTAACCTAAACTCAATTCACACCTTAGTCCTAAACCTAACCCCCACCCCAAGAAGAGAAACTTTCCTTATGGGGACCAGTTGTTGGTCCCCACAAGTACCTATGAGTCCCCAAAATGTAGCATATTCCTAGGAAATTGTCCCCACCAGGAAATAAAGACATGGCCACCTCTCTCACACACACACCCACACACCTCTCATACACACACACACATACACTGTACCAGAGACTGCACCTTACCTGCACTACCTCAGCCTGTTATAAACTATTGCTGCTGTTTTATTGCTTTATTGTAAAGTCTATACTTTATATTTATCTTATCACTGTTACCTGTCATGTCCCGCACTTTATGTCAGTTTTTAAATGTCAGTCTTGTATATTTCTTGTATATTTGTATATTTCTAGAGAGTAAACGTAATTTCATTTCCCTATGTCTTGTACATATGAAGAACGTGACAATAAAAGCTGACTTGACTTGAAAAAAATATTTTACATTATCAATAATAACTTCAATTAGTTTTCCATTTACCAAATAACATTAGTTTATTCTTTTTGTTAAATTTAATGATAATTTATTGTTGTTGAACCATTTCTTTAACTTGGTCATTTCGATTGTTACTTGCGCCAAAAGTTGCTCCAAGTTGTCTCCAGTGCATACAATCTGCGAAAAGTACAAACTTCATAACAGAAGAAAACATTGCAAATATCGTTTATGTACATACTAAATAAAGTTGGACTTTACCGCAGTAAGTAAGACAAACCGAAGTCTACAGTGCTTGATCTTGTGGTCTCAGTTTGTTTGTTAAAAGTACATTTTTTTTTTCTTAATTTTTTCTTATTTAGTTTATCAACTAAGTTTAGTGGAAACAGTTGACATAACTTGGCTAACCTAACAGGCTACACCAAAATACCCCAAAATGACAAAAAAGGCATCGATTTAATAATCTGCTGCACTTAAAGCATTAGGAGGGTCTAACCTTCAATATAAAACAGTTTTAATGGAGGACAGTAGCCTTATTGGGGCAGACTGCAGATTAAAAAGCACCACAGGATGTGACAGTTAACAGGTTAGGTCAATTTAACATGTAATTTTTTAGAGTGCGAATGATGCAGGGGGATGATAGGAGGATGTTCTGTTGAAGTGCTTTTGGTATCTCAATCTGAGGGAATAGAGGCTGAGCTAAGTAGAATGCATATACGTGTCAGAAGTCTTATAAGCTCATCCATCTCCTGCCGGATCATTAGTCACTGAGTCTAAACAAAAACTGCTAACAAACCGTCAGCTCCCTAAAGTCTGCTGCAGGTTAAACAGGACCGGAAGGTACAGGTGGTCTGCAGGGAGGCTTTATTTTTAGATAACGACTGAACTCAGAGACACAAAACGTTCTAATTGATAATTGATTGCGTGCTCATTAACAGCGGTAAGGCCTCCAGCATCCAGCTCACTGACAATTATTGAGCTCTATTCACTTCACACTGACACCTCATTTCATCGGGCCAATCCGATCCAAACAACCTGTTATGTCTACCTGTGTGCTGCTCAAAGCCCTGATGCCTTCTGACTGCCGCCAGCCCCTCATAAAAGCTCTTAAGGTTCCCTCCTGTTATCTGCTTGTCGAACAGCTATCTAACATTTGGCCATCTGTTGGTGCTTGCGTTAATCATATCGGTTCTCCTGCATCTTTGTTGCAGATGGCTTCCATAATTGCATTGTTCCATCTGCAGATGTTTTATAGTGCAGTTTTGCTGCACAGCCAGCTGTGGGATGGAACAAATAATGTGTGGAGAACCATTTTCCCACTCAGGTTCAGAGTCACTAATTCTGCGATTGTCACTAATGGGTAACCACTGGGTGACATTTACCAAAGCCTCTCAATCCAAATTTAATCTGTAGTGGCTGCCACAGTTTTTACTCTGCCTGCTGCGTTCCATAATTTTGTTCGAATTGCCATGGCTATATTATTCAGCCTCATGTTTTCAAGAACATCATGAACTGCTGTCCTCAGCATCAATCAATAATAATTGTTTTAATTTCAGTGGGCTTATTGGGCACTGTGATAGAAAGAAGGTGAGATCAGAGTGACCCATAAAAAGGGAGTCAGATGTAGTTTTAGGCACCGCAACATTCAAGCTGAGCCCCCCATCCCATTTTATCTTGTGCAAATCCTAACTTCAAATTTGTACAGTTTCAGAGCTTAAATATCATTTCATCCAATGACCCCAAAAATAAATAAATTATAAATTTTAACTGAATAAATTTTCCTTTAAATTAATTGTAATTATTTATTTGTGCTTTTGTTTTTTTTTTTGTTTTTGTTTTTTTTACAATTTTATGGAAAATAAATGCTACAACTACTCATTGTATGGTACAGTCTCATCCCCAGGGAATCCAGACCACTGCTTTGGAAGCCCCTGATCATGCCTGTTCTACTCAGCTGAGGCAAAGGTCTCAAATGACCCCTCAATAGCCTCACACACCTAACTTTAAAAGCTTGATGATGTCTCACTTCCGCTGGTCCAATACTGGTACCAGTGCACCACTCACTGCTAGTTAATTGTTGATGCAGAAGTCGCTATTTAGTGTGCAATTCACCAACAGAAGCAGGACTCAAAAGCAAACATTAAAAATGTGTTTACGCTCATATATTATTTATAAAAAAAACATTTATGAAATCAGAAAAATAACAAAAACTAACAAAAAAGGCAATCACACACAGGGGCGGAGCTAAGGTGTGACCATGGCCACCCTTAGCCAATCATTGGCCACCCCTGTCGCCACCCCTACCATGTTTTCCCCCCACTAATACAGATGGTGGCAGCAGCAATACTCTCAAGTGGAATATTCAAATCATTTAATTTTTTTGTGGTTAATTTTAAGAGTTGCGCCGATGCCATCTTTTGGCCCCGATACCGATACCCGATACCTGGCTGTGCAGCATCGGCCGATACCGATAACCTGACTCCGCCAGATGGATTTGCTCCGCATATCCATCTGGAAACCTTCGGTTGAAGTAATTTTGGGAGGGGGCGAAAATACTGGTTAGCTGATTGGCCTATGTTGCTGATAGACGGGCCAAATAAACCAATCAGATCAACGAAGCATATGACGTACTAACAGCCAGTCGGGAGAAGAGCAAAAACATCTTTTCCTCTGAGAAAAGCCTCCAGAGCAGTGTTTTGCTCTTCTTTCAGTGAAGAAATACTCTGTAATTCCGATAAAACTTGCTCAATAGCCACGCTAACGCTAGTTTCATCGGCTGAAGCCGCCATGTTCTTTAGACTGAACTGTTGCGCTTCTCGTTGCGTCACATCTCAACCCGCCTCAAAGCCAAAGCTGATTGGACGTTCGTTTGGTGAACGGCTCCAAATTTTCTTCAACGGAGAGTCTCCAGACTGACTAGCGAGCAAAATCTTGAAAGCTCGCGAGATCAGGATGGTCTCACGAGACTACGATACCGATACCATAATAATGTAAAATAATTGCCATCATGGCTTTGTCAAGCTGCTGCCTACCTTTGTGAAGCAGGAAAAACTCTAATACAAAGTGAATCCAGTAGAAATTTTTATTGCCTACCAGGAATGGGTGACAATAGTTGAATAAACTTATGGCTCTCAAAATGGTATCGGTGCCCTATTTGTTGGTACTCGCCGATACCGATATCACCATTATAGGGCTGTATTGGGGCCCCGTCCGATACTGGTATCGGTATTGGTGCAACACTATTAATTATACATGTCAATATGCTAACATCAAAGATAATAAGTAGAGAATTCATGCTCTTTTCAGAACTACATATTGCGTTATATGGGGTAAATAAAAAATGATGTGTCTCTGCAAGTCATCTAGGAGTCTTCAGTGAAATCAAAGATAAATAACAATTTCCTTTAAAAACTTATCAAATAATCAATTTATGTATATATTAGTGCTTGTAAATATTAATTTTATGCAGAATGTTTATTGATACAAGTAAGTGAGTAATGACAATGGAAAAGATTTACGCCCCAGAACTCAAAACTGAGTTTAATCCACTATTTGTTTTATCTAGAAATATATGCATCTATTTGTTAGCAAAGGCTGTAGGTAAGTATAGTTAGTCTTTATTTAGAAAATATGGATGTTTTGCTCAATTTTCCTGTTGGAACAGTATAGATTGACCCTGAGGTTCAGCTGCCTATCTGGCTACGCCTCTGATCACACACTGGCAATTTACAGCGACACAAACATGGTAAGCAGAGAAAAGACTTTTTAAAGATTTTAAGAAAAATTTTAAGATTGAGTGGCCATGTGCAGCTGTGGATTTCTCTCCACTGTTTCCAGAGGAAATATTGGCAGGAAGAGAGGAAGGGTCTGTGGAAGGATCCAGCAGTCCTGAGCTGTGCCGGTTTGAGATCCTGGCTCTAAGGCTCCTTGTGGAAGCTCCATCCCCTGTTCTCATGTTAATATCCCAACCAACAAATCTAATTAAATACAATTTAATAACATTCATGTCTTCTGACCATTTAGCAAACTTCTTCTTGTGCAGTTTTAATGCGTTTTTTTGTATGTTTTGTAAAATTTCTCCCAATAGTTAATTTTCCCCAATAGTTTTAAGGTCCATCATTATACTAGACTGAAAAGGTGATGCACACCTGTCTTTATTCTCTTCTAATGTATTTACAACTTTTTATAAAAAGGAAAACTGAGATTGAATTTCTTTTCTGTCCCTAAGTGAACCACCATGTGGAGGAGGAGAGAGTCAGCAAAGAGCAGCAGTCCATGGCTTTTGACGTTGTGTGAGCAGGTAGATCAGAGCGTCGGGCTGCACAGTGTGACAACATATATCGTGAGTTGTGAACTCACACTGTGCGACGAAATCCTGGGGTGTGAGCTTTAGCTATGTGCAATCATCCAGTGTATGATTACAAATTCTCTCTTTGTGAGATCACATCTCCAGCTAAGTTTGTAGCAAAAGTTGGTTGCAATAATCCCTTTTCTACCTGAAGGGGGCGCCAAACAGATAGTTTTATACATGAATACACGAGTGGAATTGACCAAACGCGCAAGAAAACAACAAAATAATTCCTAGGAGAAAGCATTTTATACACAGAGCAGCTTTTATAGACATAAATACATATTTAACCAAAATGATTACTTATAAAACATAAAACTACAATCAAACTGAAGTAAAATATATTGACATATGATTTGATCACTAATGGTTCAGTTTTAAGGAGAGAACCAGTGTTCTCTAAGCTCTCGGCTCGTGAGATGCCTCATCACTGAGTCTCTTTCTTTGTCTAAGCTGTTTGTGTTGTAATCAGTGTTGCCTCCTACAGGAGCGACTCCCATCCATCTCTGTGAGCCAGCATCTTTGTTAGAGCGCTGATATTGGCTACCTCTGTGTCAACAGACATTTTCCCCGACTGGATAAGCACATTTCTGTCATCGATGCATTTGCAGTACTTTGAACCTGGCAGTGAGCAGGACAGTGGCACTGAATGTCATGAAGTAGCTTTTGGAAAAGCTGATCTCTGATCTGGTAAAACTACATGACATCCTGATAAGGAATGGATGACAGGAGGAAGGCAATGATTCATGCTTTTCAGTGGGTTTATTAAAGGTGATGCAAACAGAAACCTGCTTTCCTTTTGTTAATCACCCATCCTTCTGAACCTCTTCTGTGAAGCGTTCACGTCTAGCGAATGTAGAGTTCAGGACAAACAGACTGAAAATGAAGATGCTTTTATCTGGACTAACTTTACTCTTTCTGACATTTTCCCCAATTTTCATATCCTCTATGATGTCTACCGCTTCGCCATGAAGCGTAATTCCATCCATGTTTGCTATCTTACACCATGTTTGATCCACTGATCTTCCAATCACCTGTCTCTATGTGATGGATAGAGGATAAAAAATGTTTAGTAAAGTGCGAGTAACTCTACTTTATTATTTTACTCCAGTAAAAATTAAATAGTATTTGTTATAAAAGGCTACCCATGTAATTTATAACACATTTTAACATCTGATATGGGAAAATTTTTATACAGACAGAGCAAAATGTATAAGTTATGGGTAAATCCTGCTATTTTCAACACTATAATAAAATAATTAAACACACAAATAATGTAATTGAAATTGTAATTTCAGACAGAAGAAACATTTTACATATTTTCTTTTTATTATAAAACCTTAATATAAAACTTGTAAAACAAGAACCAGTGAAAATATTTACTCCTCAGTATTACCTTAACCTCCAAATGTCATGGTACGATCAAGTAAGCTTCTGTACAAAAAAATTTAACTGTTTTTAATATAAACTTTTACTGTGTCTCTTTTTTTAGAGCACTTTTAAGCTTTTTTGTCATTTGGTAAAGTTATTCACGATGGAAAAAGGAGCCAAACATTCAACTCAAGTAAGAGAAGTGATACTTTATTAGCATATAACTCAACTATAAGTAAAAATTATGCTTTTAAACATATATATTTTTTGTCAAAAGTTAATTAACTTTAATGAACTTTAATTAATAAAGTAATTTACTGTATCAGTAAATCTGACAGTAAATGTGACAGTAATAGAAATAAAATAAAAAGAAATAAAATGAATTTCAGGCGTGATTTTCATCTCCCACATGGTCACATGTTTCACATATAATCAAGCATTTTATTCATTTATTCCAAGTTCTATTTAACTTTTGATCACATGTGGAACTAGTGATCACATATTTCTCACATCTGCAACCCATGTTAAGATAATTTTTTTCCATAGATTGTGCTCTGGGCGTTATTAATATTAATTAAAAAGTCAGTTTTACTGTTTTATTGTGTATCCTTGTGTAAATGAATTTCTTTTTTTACATTTTAAGATACTCTTTGAGTATTTCGTGATTAGAAAATAAAAAAAAATAATAAGGGGTTTCAAAAGTGAATACTGACATCAATTTGTAATTTCAAACAGTTTTTTAAACCTGTATTTATTATTTTTATCATAATCGATATAAAAACTATAAAAACACACGGAGAGCGCCGAACTCCACCAAATTTTTCCTCATAGCGTGACTAAAGTAAACCTAAAGCTAAAACTTGCACATGATCTTTATGGTTACCAGATTTTAATGAATAGGTATTGGGTGCACCTGTGGTAACAAATTCCTTAAAAACCTTCCATAAGTTCATAAATAAGGCACAGCGTGTGTCTGCAGCCTCTAGTGTCTGTTCTGCTCTCATCCTTTTCATTTGCTCTGCTTCTATTTTTGATTAGCAAATCGAGACTTTGAGTTTGCATGGCTACCATCTATTGTGTTCTGTTTTTTGTTTTTTGTCTTGAGCATAAAACTTCTGTACTTTTTGAGTCCGATGCTAAAGCTGTCAATAATCACTGCTGCTGTCCTCTGTTTTAAGAGGAAACAGCTTTTTCTCCAATTAAATCTTGAAAAATCTTTTAAAAATTCCTCTATCATGACCAAAACGGATTTTTCCTTGGTGTGTCTGTATCAGACGCGCCTCTGGTAAAAATGTCATTAAACTTTTCAAATAATCCTGCAAACAGAAAAAAACAAACAAGATGGAAAACAGAGCGTCCTTGGCGGAGGTAACAAAGCATTACCTTTCAATGACATTAATGATACTCCATGTTGTTTTGCAGCCCTTACAGATAAATCCAATGTATTTCATAGGTGTACCACAAACAAAAAAACAACCACATATCCAAAGCAACAATTTGTTCAGTGGTGCTGTGCCTGGCTTTATTACAATGTGAAATATTAAATGAGTTGGCACTAAAGAGCTCCAAGCTTACATTATGCAGCAACTTCTCATTATTTTTAGAAAGAGCGAGAGGCAGAAAGCAGAGCAGCAGCAGCTGGAACAATCGCTGCAAGAGTCCCAGTTCCAGGGATTAGGTTCCTGCAGAGGTTTTCCTTCCTGCTCTGTTTGTTTTCCAACACATGAAGTGGCTGCAAATACCCAGGGCATTGAAAGTGAAAGAGTTTCAATCTGATCAGAGAGGCAGCACTGCCACAGCTGAGGAATAAATTCAAAGAGTCCCATAACCTCTACGGCTTATGAGCAAAACAGGGGTGCAGTTTTCCGTACAGAGAGCCGGCGCGGTGTAAGCTGAAGTGCAGCCTATTTTCCCTAATCGCCTGTGTGTGCGCAACATTGCTGATTCAATCGGAATCTGACAAATGTCGCTGACTGACAGAGGATGGATCCTGCACCCAGCAAAACTATTTTGAAGGCGGCCTTATTTTCCTCAGCTATTGTCTGCCGGAAAGGGGCCGCGATCATATTACCCCACAGACACCTGAGCATCAGCTGTCCCATCTAAGAAAGGGAAACGAGGGTCACTGAGACTCCCCCCATCCCCTGATTCATCTACTCTGCCGAGGCAAAGGTCACGTCATGATTCAAGCTCATCCCACCAGCACCACATCAGCAGGGGAATTATTTCAGGAGAAGCTGGTTAACAGCTGGGGGACGGAGGACAGAATATCAATTCTCATCTTAGGACAGATGTACAATTGTTTTGTTCATCCTAAATGCTGCCACTGAGTTGGATCCTTTCACTGAGTCCAAGCTGTTGTCGTCAGAAGCTTCAATTCAGCACTTTTTACTCATTATCTCACTGCAGCCGAGCTGTAACTGTTATTGTACGAAGCACAAAGCAGCAGCACAATGCTAAAAAGGCGTGGCTGGATTCCTCCGCTAAGGGAATCTAATTTCCTTTGTGCTCTCCGAATCAACCGGTGAATCGGTTTAATTAAATCATGTATAATTCAGGACCTTACAGCTTCACTTGTTGCCCCGTGGTTGAGACACATAGAGAGGAGTAAATGCCCACGAAGCAGAGCGCTGTCTGTCATTATTAATATATATTGTAGAGACGGCATGGAGAGATTATTGTTCCATTATCGTTACAAGATAAGGAAATGTTTAGGAAATGGAAATATGAAAATAATGTAATACGGAAATGAGACTCAAAAAAAACTTCTCAATTAAGAATAAAAATTCACGACTAACTTTTCTGTTTTCTGAAATGTATTTTCTTCATATTTTCTCTTTGTATTAGATATTTTCAATGTTTCAATTATTATTTTATTTATGTCTTAAAGTGAGTTTTATAGTTAATCTTTTCAAATTGCATTTCTCTGATAATATTCTCTTCACTTATATCCTAACATAAATGCTCGCTCACGACCAATAAAAATGTTGTTGCTAACGTCCAATAGAATTGAGTTTTCACTTCTCACTCCAAAGGAAAGCCCGCCCCCAGAAGCGAAGATAATGTGTTGCAATTTTGAAGAAATGACATTTGTAAAACCCATTCTTAAAAGTGTATATGTTAGAGAAGAAAATAAAGAGTATCCTACAAAAAAAGGAAAAAAAATAAGTTTTAAAAAACGAAAAAACAATTATGTTTAAGAAAGCAGCAAAGTTAATTAATTGAGATAATTGAGCTTTATTAGAGTAAGCTCCACCTCTGCATTTACTCATCCCCCTGGTTAAAAGTGGGCTACCATTGTGCAGTGGCTGGGGAGCAGTGTGGGGTTAAGGGTCTTGCTCAGGGACCCAGAGTGGCAGTCTGTGGGAGTGGGGCTTGAACTCAGAACCTCTAGGGGCTAAGTGCAATGCTCTAACCACTAGAACGCCACTCCCCCTACCCATAAAAATAATTTTATTCATAAGTTTTTCGAAGTTCCATTTTTGGATTGGTATTTACAAAATTTGATGTTTTTTTTCTTTCATTTACAAAACACGTTCTTTGCTTGAAACCATAATATAATTAATTAATTAATGCAACAATAATATAATTCACTCCATATGTTTGCAGAATTAGTTTAAGCTGAGGAATTGAACAACAACAATTTAACAAACACAAAAAAAGTTTTCTCCAACTATGCAGAGAAGACAATCGGCTACTTTTCGCAGCGTAGAAAAACTGCAGTGATTAATAGCTGCAGAGGCCTACATGAGAGCAGTGACACATTAGGCCATCAGAGGCCGGCCTGTAAAATGAAGAGGTGCAATGAGGAGCTGAATGCATGCAATGGGTCAGAGCGCACGGAATGGAAAATAACTAATCACTGGCATCATAATAGCCCCACAGAAAGGCTGTTTTGTCTCCACTTTGTGGAAAGTAGGCAATTTAGGAAGTGATTTAAAGCTGGAGCTGAACAGAGGAAAGTGGGGAGAGTTGAAACTTTACCTTGAACAAGATCAGTCATACAAGCCGCTTTCTTTAAAAAACGCACAAAACATTAAGTATATTTTGGCTTATGCCTCATTTTTCAATCTTAAGACTATTTTTTTCCGTCTTTAACTTGGTTTGCTTTTTACTGAATCAGCGCTTTGGTTTCAACAGCTCGATGACCTGCTGTATTTGCCTTTTTCCACCAATCAGTTGTTAGAGTGAAACATGCTTACGGTACCGCTTTTAAATCACTTTATTGTGCTCTGCTTTGAGAAATGTCAATACTGCTGCTGTCAACTTAATTTAGTTACATGCCTCTCTGGCCTGGGGACAAAGTAAGAGCTGGAATGAAACGTTTGGATCCTTGACTGTTTCTGTTGCTCAGGTGTCTCCTGACAAAACATGAGCAAGAAGGTTTAAAGCTGTCACACTGTGAAGCTGGTCCACCAATTTCCAATCCGGAATTATCTGAAACTTATTTTTAAGATGTTTTCAAGCTCCAGATAAGAACAGAAAATATATATGCATAATTTTTTTTCATACTTTGATTGCTGCCTTGATGTTTCGATGTTGTATTACTTCATCTGGTCACAAATGGAAAAAAAAAAACCTAAGAGAAACGAACAATAAAGCACATTAAATTACATTATGACTTAAAGGACAAAAAACAAATTAAATAATTGAGATTATTTTAAAAAATTTGATTACGATGGCAGAACAATGGGAGCTTGTTCCAGATTTGAATTCCAACAGAATTGAAACAAGGATCTGTATTTTTATATCTGGTCTTACCTTAACTATTAAACTTTACAGATATACAGGAAGGAGCTTTACCACTTTCAGAATCCTGACCGTTATGGTCAGGAATTAAAAAAGATTTTTTTTTAATCTTTTTGGACAAATGCCCTATGCAAGCACTTAGTGCATCTTCTTTAAAAATTAAGCCATACTACTTAACATATTACAATAGAAAGTTGCCAAGGGTGTGTATAATACATTAAACGATTCAATTAAAAGTCCAGAATATTAGGGATTTTTTGGTGGTATTTTTATTTTCTAATAGTAGGAGTTTTATCATGTATTATAGTGAATATGGGTGATTTTGGTCAGTTTTATGATCTAAAAACATTGTTTTATATATTTTTATGTGTTATTGCATTGAAAAGTGGCATTTTTCATCAGTTTAATATCCTAAAAAAGACTTTATGTTATTGCTGTATGTTAATAACAGTTGTTTGACTTTGACATGACGTCTGCCATCTTTGCAGACAACTTCTTCAACAGTCTGGAGCCTGTGAGGTACCTCTGAGACAAGAACTGCAGGTACTATTTACTGTACTATATGCACTGTATGTACTATATGTTTGTTGCACTGTATTCTAATAAAGTAAGTTTATCTTTTCTTTCCATCTCTAGGTACGCAGGGACAATAGGATTTAAAACCCTCCACTTAAGTCGTCCAAGGAGATGGAGAAAAAGAATGTGCCTCGTGGTACATATGACTATGTCATCAGTGACGGTGGAATCAAAACGGTGACTCTGCTGTCAGACATAGGGGTGGAGCCTATATCCATGAGACCAAGAGGAAGGAGTCTGTGAGCTTCCTAGCTGTCATTCTGAGTTACAATGCCAACATGGTTGGCATTAATAAGATTGAAATGTTGGTCCACCTTTACAGCTGTTGGGATCTGGAGATTTGCCATCTGTCTCCAGCAGAGAGCGCTGTGGGCTTCCTGGGCTGGAGTCCTCAGCACACCTGAGGATCATCAGCTCATCAGAAGACCTTCCTACATAAGCAGCAGTCAGACCTTCCTTCAACGCCGGAGTGTTGACCTAGTTTGGTTAGCGAACCTGAGCCTCTGAAAACTTTGAGAACACTGGTTGTCTCTTGAGAGAAACTAGCTTTCTAACCTGCCTCTGTCTTTTGCTCACAGAAAACCCGACTGAGGTCTGAAGCTCTGGATGAGCATAACCTGGAAACCTGCCTGCCTTCCCACATAAGCCAAACCTGAAGATCTCAGTTTTGGATTCCTTCACCAGTTCTTGGGAAAGAGCTAGGAAACAAACCCAAGTCTGAGACTCTCTAGCTCGAAGCTAGACGCTGCTGCTGCTGAACTCTTTGCAACCCCCACAGACTCTGGACCCAACTGGTTCCTCCTCTCACGGATCTGTTAGAACCTCTTCAAGGTATTATCTGAATTCTACTCACTCGTCAAGCCAACAACTGCCTGGCTAACCAAACTCTCATCTCTCCAGATATTAGTGAATCCAGTCCCGGACCTGCACCAGAACCAGATCCTGCATAATCCTGTGTATTTCCATAATAAACATTGTTAAACTTTATTCTGTCTCCAGTGGTGTTCTGCATGTGGGTTAAATCCATTAAGCCTATCATGACAACAGCACTCCCATGAAGTCCAATAGGTGGTACCTGCGAATGTTAGCATACACCATTGATCTTAGCCTCTCAGATGCCTGGATTGTCTACAAGAGGGACTGCAAGGCCTTTGATGTGAATGCCATGTCTCTGAAAGATTTCAGGATCAACATGTTCATGAGTGCCAGTAGCCTAAGGTCAATTATCAATAGATCCCAGAGAACCTCATCATCTTCATCTGACTACCTAACCACCAATGACTATATTCCTCCCCAGTCCGAGGACACCGCAACCACACCCAAAAGAGGCAGTGCGATTTGATCTGTCCCTCTTCCAAGTGTTTTGAATCATTGTTCTTACAGAAGCACAGTTTGGAATATCTTTTTTTGCCATATCAGGGCAAGTGACTGTTTTCGGTAATTTCATTCATCACAATATTTGACATGAAAAGAAAATGTTTTTTAAAATGCTATAGAAGTAATGACGTCTTGTTCTGTCCTCCTACAACACTCTTGGCTTAAAACTTTTGATTTCAAAGTATTTTAATTAGTGCCCTATAAAGGGTTTTAACATCAATCTTTGAGCTAAAATATTCCTTCTGTCATGATTTGTTGACATCAAGATCTAAAGAGAAGCGTCATCTCCTGGTTAGACCCTGTAATTCAGTGAAAGGGTGGAGTCAGAGTATAACAAAATGCACGCACAGGAGAAGGAGGGGGTCGCTCCAATGGCTGGAAGTTGGCTGCCATTCTGCTGCCGTTTGACAGTGAGGGCCATTAGGAATGGCTGCTACTGTAGAAGTTGCTTTTTAGTCTTAGTTTTGTCAGTCTGTTATAGGCTTGATTTAGTCTAAAAATAGTTGTTGAAAATTGGGCTGTGTTTGGTCGGTCTGGTTTTGTCCCACTTTAGTCCAATGATAGACCTTGAAAAGAGGTCTATTGGACCATATGATTTCAGCGTCTTTTCTGATCTGAACATTACGGCTTTTCACCTTAATGTAGACGTCGTTTGGACACAATTCAGGTAGTCTTTTTAATGTTTTTCAACCAATTTTTGCTCGGTGGGATATCTCTATAAATTCAGATGAAGCTAACCCATTACATACATTACAGTCATGTCTGAAGACATAAAAACCTGGATGACTCTTAACTTTCTCCTTCTGAATGCAGACAAAACAGAAGTTATAGTCTTTGGACCAGAGTCTTTGAAAAAGAAGCTGATTAGCCAATCACTTCATTTGGATGGGATCAAACTGATTTCAGATAATAAAGTAAAAAATCTTGACTCCTCTTTCCTGCAGACCCACTTAGATGACTGTGGTCTTTAGCTCTATCAGACATGGACAATAAACTGAGTACAGATTGAACAAAGATACTAATGTTGCCAGACTTTCTTAATTGATCTAATTTTGTTTCTATTATGTCATCTCGCTGACACCTTGGGCATCAAACATCTGATACATGTAAAGTCAATGATGGACATCATAGTGTCGAGAGGTCCTGCAGTGTGTTTAAGCATCTGGGTATCCTGGAGGAGCAGCATTGTGGCAAGTGGCGCCACTAGGGTTGGCCATGGCTAGCCAGTGGCTATGTTGAAATTGATACAACTAATTCATAGCAGCTGTTGTGAAACTTAAAAAACTCAGAATTCCCGACTTTAGGCTAGATCAATTTAGAGTTGGGGATTTGAATCCAAGTTTGTTAAACCTGCTGCATGAAATGGACCCCAGGAACCTTTGACTTATTCCTCATCATGCGTTCGTAATGTTTAGGACTGCTTTGTGATTGACATGACCTGGATGTCTGAACATTTACACAGGCAAGAGCAAGATTCATTGTGTAGGATACATTGACATTACATCTGCACCTCTTTAATAGCAGTATCAATAGATAACAGTTAAATATTTAATAATCCATCCATCCATCCATCCATCCATTGCATGGAGCTTAGGATAGAGTACATGTTTGATGAATTATTAATAAAACGTTAGAATCAATCAAACTATTTTTGAAGCTAAAACTGTCCCTTCTCCATGCAGCACTTGACCATTATGTTTTGGAAATGACATCCATAACCAGGGGATCCTACAATCAAATTAAACTGTCAAGCACAATGATAAACCACAGATACATTAAACTGATTGGTTAAATAAATCATCCTAAATATGATTTGCTTTGGGGGGTGAAGTTGGGTTATTTTGTATTATTTCCCATTAGTTTTTTCCCCCCCTGGATTTTATTGATTGTTGCTAAGCAGCTGAATCGGTTTACATTGGGAAAAGTGTCAAAAAAGGCATGAGTTGTTGACTCATTAGTTGGAGCAGAGGCAATCGGATTAGCACTGACACAGCAGTTAAGGCCAAGTATTTTAATAACCCAGTATGGATTTTTATTGAAATGTGTACAAGTAAATCTGTGGATTTCATGTGGCTTTTGTGTCCCAAACTGTGAGAATGTTTCCTGTTCTGGCTGACTCTCAGATAGCTTTTATTTTGGGTGTTTCACATCCAGTAAGGGATGGTATTCAGAAAAGTGGTTCGGTTGTTTAGTATAAAAACATTTTTGTTTATGTCTTCTGCTGTCATCCCAAAATAACTCATTATACTTCATTTGAATAAAAAAAAAAAAAAAAAAAAAAAAAAATATATATATATATATATATATATATATATATATATATATATATATATATATATATATATATATATATATATATATATATATATATTTTTTTTTTTTTTTTTTTTTTTTTTTTTCTGAAGGTCTTTAATTGAGTGTCATCCTTTAATTTGGGGATTCAAAATTCACCTTGAAGGAACCTTTTACCTCACCTGATATCTGAGTGCTTAGCCAAAGTAAATAATGGGATTTCTTGGTCAACAGTGTCTATGATATCATTACACAGATTTTTTATTAATTATTGTTTTCACACATTTTTCTCTGTGTAAAAAGTCGCTTGGTTGAGTTAAAAGTTTAGTCAGTTTTTAACTGAAATAGCTTGACTTGGAGTATGATGATTTTTGTTAACAAATTCTTATATTATGAATGAAAGTTATAGTGAATTTATTCCATATGTGTTCAGAGTGGTCTGTTGGACCATGATTTGAGCTTGATTCACACTTTCATTTGTTGGCCTAACACATAACCAGGTGAGCATGAGTAATAAGAAACAATAAATGATAGTCCGAAAGTAATTTGGTACATATTTGCCACCCCTGCTGGAGTAGGCGTTGAGCATAATTATTATTTCATAACACATCACTTCTACTCAATCTAAATACCTCAGTTTATTGTTATCGCCTATCCTTTACCTTAGGTGGAGTGAACAGTAAGAGAACTGTTGTGCTGAATCCTTCTAGTCTTCAACTTTACTGAAAGCATAATGTGACGGAAATGTACCAAGCAGATACACACCAAGTTATACAACAGTATAGCTCCTGGGAGTGATTCAACCAGATCAAACAGTCAAATTGATTCAGTTTTCTATCTAAGGAAAACAGGTTGATTACATCGACTCATTGACTCAAAGGCAATCCCTCACACTAAGCATGCTTGTAGCGACAGTGGAGAGGAAAAACTCCCTTTTAACAGGAAGAAAGCTGCCGAGGCCAACTGGGGTTCAAGGAGAAAGAAGCAGGCATACAGAAAGAAGCAGAGATACAAAAGGCAACTGTAAAAGGTGGCCCGTTCCAAGTAAAACACAGCCAGATCAGACGAGGTCCTAAGCCTAAAGAACATGGCCCTAGGAAGCATCCTGCTACCTCTTCCTCCCTCCCTCCTGCCAACACTACCTATGGTGACCATCCATCTATGCTTTTCATCATGCTAATCCCAAGGGCTGGTGCCTATCTCCAGCTGTCTACGGGTAAGAGGTGTGGTACACCCTGGACAGGTCTCCAGTCCATCGCAGGGCAAAACAGAGACAAACAGGACAAACAACCATTCACGCACACACTCACACCTAAGGAGAATTTAGAGAAGCCAATTAACCTAACAGTCTGTCAGGTTTCTGTTTCTGTTATGTTTTTCTTTTGAGTATTCAGTCTTACTTTACCCCCTGTTTTCTAGTGTTTAGTTTTCTTTTCTCCATGTTTTATAGTCCTAGTTATTTGATTATCATTGTGTTGTTATTTCCAGTCTTCCAGGTTTCTCTTTTGTTACTGCCCTCTTATGTTCTCCTTCTTCCCAAGCTCTTTCCCTCTTGTTCTGTGCACACCTGTTCCCAGTTTCCTCATTAGCCCTCTCTTTGTCTCAGTCTCCTTTAAAAGCCCTCTCTCTTCTGTTCTCCTTTGCTGGGTCCTCTTCAAACACTACTTTGTCAAACGTCCTCCAACTCCGTCTTCCTGAGTCTTCCTCATTGTGACAGTGATTCCCCTGATGTCTCCACGGTTTCTGGTTCGTTTTGACTAGTTTTTATGTTTGATTCTTTTGGATTTTTTGGACGCCTAATTTCATGCTTGTTTGGACTTTGTTTTCATTATTGGATTTTTGGATAACCTGCCTTTGTTTTCAGTTTCCCTTTTTAATTAAATCTAATGAAATTCACCTCTGCCTACCTGCCTCTGATTTGGGTCAACACTCCATAACCAAATCCTGACACAGTCATGTTTTTGGACTGTGGGAGGAAGCCGGAGTACCAGGAGAGAACCCATGCATGCTCAGGGAGAACATGCAAACTCCATGCAGAAAGACCCTGGGCCAGGAATCCAACCTGGAACCTTCAGTGCTATCCACTAATCCACTGTACAGCCCCCAATGATGACCACATTAAATTATTCTTATTCGGCCTTTATTTCACCCTTCAACATTCCTCCTTGTTCCTGAAGGTCGACCAATCAATGACTTCCATCTTGTTTCTTTTCACAAGCAGTAACTTTTTTTTTTTTAAATAAGACTATGTCACATCAGAGGTTCTCTTTTTAAACACAAAGATTTACATTCATAGCCTTTAAGTTTTTATTATGATACTTTTTGATAGCAGAATGATTTGAACATAACTGAAATGACTAAAACTGATATAAGCACAAGTCAATGCAACATTTTTGACTGGTTCCATATCTCTAACATTTTCCCTTGACTGTATTTGCAATTATTTTCACTTCCTGTGTGTCCTTATTAAGGTTACGGTGGGGAAACTTTTGTTGACTTGCCAGTGTTTTTTTCAAAGTAATGTGTGAAAGGGGTTAATATCAGAAACATTACTGTAGATGTAAACATACCCTACATGACCTGGATACTGCTGATTCCTCCAAACAAACGCCTCCCTGAAGTGTTGAACTACACCTATGCTGTATTTAAAACTGTATGTATTGCTGCATAATCAGTAGGAGTAGTTGAAGTGTTGACAGGTTTCTAAATGAGATTATTAGCAGTAAGACCATTAGCATACACAAACATGGAGGCTTATTATAAGGCAGCTGGACCTCTCAGACTCAGTCTGACCTCATTAGTGGGAGCATATGGGAGGCAGACCTGCGTATCACTGCTGTTATCAAGTTTCAGCGTGAATGCCTGGCGTGATCTTCATAGTGTGGGCTTAGATTGATGAATATGAGGAAAATAGAGACTGCAGCGGATCTTCTATGACTAATCTTTTTTGTTTGGGGCTTCTCTAAATTTCAGTAACAGCCACAGCAGCTCATTCTCACTGCTTCAGGAATAGATGTGTGTTCAAATCCAGAAGAGGCATCTGCCATACAAATCTGCCAGGTCTATGGGGAAGCAGAGGACGCATCAGCTATTGAACATAGAACTGTAGTGAAACCCTGAATAATAAAGTTTTATTTTATGCCAATGTCACAACTTAAAGATTTAGCCAGCATATGCCGAAGAATGGCATACGCTGGCTAAAACGCTGCCGTACATTGGATTAGTTATGAGCATGCTGAAACAGTCGATATATGGTAAGTAGATACGTATGCCAGTGTGTGCTCATACGTGGGCCATAAGTTCCAGGTAAGTTATCTGATCTTTGACATACGTTAAGTGTAAGTTACTCATAAGTCGTTCTGTCTAGCTTATCCAAAACCTCTGAGTAACCTGTGCATAACTTCTGCGTAACTTATCAAGAACTTCTCTCCAACGTATATCAACATATCTGACGTGTTCCAGACGAGCGCTGAACGTGTTTCTAAATTACAGCTACTGTATAATGGCGTATTGTCAAACCTTCTCTCTTTCTTCTTTAGTTCAATACCATTACTGCAAAGTTTAGAGAAATCTTTTGGGCTTTTTATGCAGGCTGGACGCCTCCGGGCGCATCACTGCCCCACTCAGGACACTGGATTGTGACATTTCATGAGCATTACGCTGCTCTGCGTTATGTATAAGTTAGGCTGTCGTTCGACATCAGTTCTGGACTTGTTATGAATACTCTGTATATACGCCCAAAATTGAAAAAATACATAGAAAGTTAAGCGTATGCCATCGTTTTAAGTTTCTGAGATGTCAGGCATACGCTTGCTAAATCAGCAAGTTTTGACGGGGGCTTTACAGATCACTATAAGACTGGTAGTTCCAAGACTTTTTACGACTGGGTTTGGAGGAAGAACTCTTAGGTATCACATCCCTTGTTGTTTTAGACCTGGCTCCAAGGCTTTGTCTTTCAAATTTCTCAAAAAATGTTCATGCTAACTTTTTTTTTAAAAAGCTTAAGCGATCTAAAGTGGACAGCCTGGTTGCTTGCATCAAATGAATTAAATTAACACAAAGTTTACACATAAGGTCTAAAACATTAACATCTGTTTTTTGATAACTGCTTTTAAACTAATTTTATATTTTCACTTCTCTTTTTCACTTTTTCAAATTAACGTTTATGAAAAAAGTTCTTTTAAAGCTGTGTGTCCCAGATCACCTCAAGTTCAATGCAAAGGTTCCTCATTGACCATTATTATTCTGTTGCAGACCAATAGAAATGCATCTTCCCTCCAGTGGAAAGGTCACACCCAGGCATGAAGAGAACTTGATCTGCAAAACACAATTTGAAAGGAAAACTATTTGTAAAACAAACTAAAAAAGGAGAAGTTTTAAACCATTATATATTTTTTTATAAATGTTAAAAATAGTTTTTTTTTTTACAATAAGAAGTCAAATTTACTGAATAATTCCATAATTTTTTTTTATTTCCATTTGTAAAATCTTTAATTTTCCTAAAGCAAAAATGGAACAAAATCCACTCCATACTAGTCAACCTGGGACTACAGCCTTCTGCAAAAGAACTACAAAAATAGAACATTACCAAAGCGGCTAAAGCTCTCCTTTACTAAACCTGAAACATGTGTGTACATATGCATGTAACGAAGTACAAATACTTCGTTACTGTACTCAAGTAGATTTTCCTGATATTTTTACTTTACTTTACTACTTATTTTTATGGCGACATTTTACTTCTACTCCTTACATTTTTACACAAATATCTGTACTTTCTACTCCTTACATTTAAAAAAAAATTGGCTCGTTACTTTAGTTTTGAATCATTTGAATGGAGTTACCATTATTATTTTTCACCTCATCAATACCAAATTCAATCTAATTGGATGGGAATCTACGTTGCATTTGACGCACCACTACAAGATGAATCGACAGATTCAGCGGTATTCATTCACGGTAAATCATTGCAGCTTGGTGGCGGTGGCGTTAGCATAGTAGCAAGGACGACGAGATGATTGACAAAGAACACCACTGAGATCTAGTCCTTTTGGCAGACATCCATTTAAAATGTAGGCAACGGCATGAAAAAAGTGGTTTCTACTTTTACTTTTATACTTTAAGTAAATTTACAAGCCTGTACTTTGTTACTTTTACTTGAGTAAAGAAGTTTAATCAGTACTTCCACTTTTACTTTTGTTATTTTTTAACACAAGTATCTGTACTTTTACTCAAGTACGGAAAGTGAGTATTTTGCCATCTCTGCATGTGTCACACTGAGCGCATATGAAGAGATTTTTTGTATTTTTGATCAATTCTGTGAGCTGAACTGATACATCCTGACACGCAAAGAATTGTGGGAAACCATATAGCCTATATGTGATGGATAGGAGGTTTAAGAGGTTGCTATACTAAATGAAATATCTATAGGGGGCATTCGTCTTCCTGACCCCTTCCTTACTCCCTGCACTATTCAGATAGCACATATGGAGACCACTGATGCACTTCTTCAGGGATTTGAGAAATAAACTTAAAGATCAATCAATAGCTCCTCTAAAACTACCGATTATGAGCCTTATTTTATTTCGTACTTTCTTCATTAGATAAAGAACAAAAGGGATGTTGCCTGATTTTTCTTGTGGTACATGCAGTGACTGAAGTTCTGTGGTCCTCATGGGGGCCTGTTAGTTAGCTGCATTACCATCAGCTTACCTCTGACAGGAGCCAACAGAATGTCAGCGAAGACGTAAAGCCTCAGAGTAGAGCCAAGTCTTTCGGGAGGAGAAATGGAGCCCTCATTACTACCTGCAGAGCTAAACTGGCGGAAAATTTTACAGTGATCATTGATGGGTGTACAGCCTGCAGAGCATGGCACAAGGTGCTTCCATGTCAGATATTTTGCACAAGGGGTTTGATGACGCCTGGGGCTGCAGTGCTGACAAGGTCCCTGGAGGAGCCGAGCAGAGGTGAGAAGCATTTGGAAAGGTCAGAAATTGCATGGAAACCATTTCCAGGGTCCCTAAAATGATTTGATGGGGAGTGAGGAGAGGTGGAGCACAAAGTTTTCATTACATGATGAACAGATCTCACATGGATGAAAAATAAAGTCAAATATTACAGATTATCTTTCAGGCTTTGCAGCAAATATACTTTGCAGCGGTATATGAAAATAATTTTTTTTTCCATTATTTTGGCAAGCAAAAAAAAATTAACTAAACAAAATCTACTGGACTTTGTTTCCAGTTTGTAATAAAACAAACATTTTTATGTAACTTTTTCTGTTTTATCACATTTATTTATCTTAATGTGTGCATTGTGAGTTGGAGTCTGCATTGGGCCTGAAGTAGAGAATATGATTTGTAGAATGCAATTTGAAAGGAGGCATTTGATGAAATCCGATCTGAAAAAGGCAACTGAAAAAATGTGCAAATATGAAATTTGTAAAAAATAAAATATCTGAAAATGAAAACGTAATAAAAAACTAAGAAAACAGCAAAGGTACTCTTCAAACCCTTTTCCAATTAAGAAGTTTTTAAAAGTTTTATTCCAATATTGCGTTTTTTCAAATGTGTATTTATAAAACCTGGTCTTTGCTTGCAAAGATAATGGAACAAAATCCCCTCCACAGTAATTCTGCTCCATAATTACAGTTTTCCTGACTCTCTTCTTTACTTTTTGCTGACATTCTTCCACAGCTCATATTTTAAGCAAATCAGTCTCAGACCAAAATTTACTGGCCCCTTTTTTGCTAATGAGGACTAAGTAAAAAGCTGTCAGTGAAAGCGTTTCAGCGTGTTTCTGCCACAGTGGGACAATAAGGAGCTCTCATCAGTGAAACCCCTGCAGCATGGTTGGTGTGCAGACGGCGCAACATGAAAGAAATATGCTTTCTGTGATAAAGATGATTAATTCTCTTTTTTTTTTATATTGCCATTAAATGAAATCTGAAATAAAGAGAAATGTTTGGAGCCTAGCAACAATCTCAGAGGCGCAGTATTATCTGCACTAATGTTTGTGCTCGGTGGGAAGATATTTAAAGCAAGCGGTAAATTTGAGGCTCATGGGGATATTATCTGAGCCGTCGCTGCCTGCAGTCGGGTGTTCACCTGTAATGTAGCAACAAAGCACTCACTAAAGGAATCAATGCACTTGTCATTCACAGCTATGGGCGGATCAGCAGAAAGGTCACGAACTCCCAAAACGTCGATTCCTCATATAAAACATGCGGCGCCCCCTCCTTCATCCTGACTCCACAGCAGGCCTGACAATATCCCCGCAGCCTCTGTGAAGCTCCTTTCATGAATACAGAATAATGTCACCTGCGTCGATTTTTGGCTCTGACATTCCTTTCTGCTGGTTTATACTGAGATGGTTGCTGTGGAAACAAAACAGTCTTCGTCTTCCTTATAGATCTGCTGTATTTCCATAATGAACTCTAAATGGCATGAATTTAATATAAGCAACCACATTTTATTAGGTTATAGGTATTCTGAACAAGTTAGCTAGAAGCAGTTAAGAAATCTCATTTAGATATGCATAGTTTTATTGTAATTAGATGCATTTCCATAAAGCAAGCAGGTCGTTTCTTAAGGACTGCAAGAAATTAATCGTAGTTTATTTCACTGACCCTGCAGAAAGGGTCAAGGCAAGTGTGCAAAATGTAAAGAATGGCTTTTACAACGAAAAAGTTTTTCTCTCTATTTTTTGGCATCTCATTCTCCAGCACCTTTTATTTCACACTATGTTGTAAAAGCTTCCATACCCCTTTTTTTTCCACATTTGTTCACATTGCAAACACAAATATCTACTAATTCTATTGGGATATAATCAGATACACCAGGGGTTCCCAAAACGGGGGTCAGGTTTCCCTGGGGGGGTCACCAAACTCTTAGTGGCGGATCATAAGAGGATTTTTACCATTATTATGATGTGATTGTTGAGGTATATGGAGGGAGAAAATGTATCAACTTGTGAATATCCAATAAAATAAATTAATATACCATGAAATATTAAGTTTAGATGCAAATTCAAACCGTAAGACTCATCCCGGCATCACCTGCATTCAGTCTCCTCATTATGCACCTCTGCTCCAACCAATCACCATCAAGTCCTTATCCCTCTCCAGCCAACCAACCTGTAAGGTTCTATGTAAAGCTCAACCAGCCTCCACCCCATCTACTCCATCATGATTTAAGCTCCTTCTCCTCTGGCCTCCACTCCACTACTGGTGTCTGGATCCAAGGGGAAGACATCTCTAACCCTAAATCATCGTCATTCGCAGCTTTCACATTTTCTGCTGGAGTCTGAGCGCCAAAGAACTATAAATCAATCAATAAATCTTTAATTGTCACTTTTTGCATGTGTGATTCTCTCCAGGTTTAAATGTAGATATATTACATTAGAGAGTAAATGTTAGATATATGTACACTCACCGGCGACTTTATTAGGTACCCCATGCTAGTAACGGGTTGGACCCCCTTTTGCCTTCAGAACTGCCTCAATTCTTCGTGGCATAGATTCAACAAGGTGCTGGAAGCATTCCTCAGGGAGTTTGGTCCATATTGAAATGATGGCATCACACAGTTGCAGCAGATTTGTCGGCTGCACATCCATGATGCAAATCTCCCGTTCCACCACATCCCAAAGATGCTCTATTGGATTGAGATCTGGTGACTGTGGAGGCCATTTGAGTACAGTGAACTCATTGTCATGTTCAAGAAACCAGTCTGAGATGATTCCAGCTTTATGACATGGCGCATTATCCTGCTGAAAGTAGCCATCAGAAGAATGGACATGGTCAGCAACAATACTCAGGTAGGCTGTGGCGTTGCAACGATGCTCAATTGGTACCAAGGGGCCCAAAGAGTGCCAAGAAAATATTCCCCACACCATGACACCACCACCACCAGCCTGAACCGTTGGACAGGTGTACCTAATAAAGTGGCCGGTGAGTGTAGATATATATACTTATAAAATGCACTATTATATAATTGTACATCCTGTTGAACAATTAATAGAATGAATTACATCCTTCTTTTAAATAAAGGTGTTTACAAACTTACATGATTACTTCACTCTATATTTGCATTAGAATTAAATGTATTTTAAGGGGGTTTACAGTACGTTTAATTTTTGGAGAAATGGCTGAAAAGGGGGGGTCACAGGATTATTGTGATATAATCAGTGTTGGGAAAGTTCTCTTTCTACGTGAACTACATCAAAGTTCAGTTCACACATTTTAAAATGAACTAGTTCAGTTCATAGTTCATAATTCAAAACCAAAAAATGAACTAGTTCATAGTTCTTTTTTTTTTTTTTTTTCATATATTGCTCAATTACACCATAGCCTACTGTAGAACCACAGACAGCAATTATTTTATCAGTTATAACTCTGAAACTGTGCGTCAGATTTCATCTTCCTATCCAGTTTAGAATCCTTCTCCAACCAGGGTTTACATTAGCATTGAGGGGACAGCATTTCCCCATTGTTGCTTTAACGCTTTGTTGCTGTCCATTCACTTCACACTAGTAGCAGCTGCAGCTTTCACCCCTACAGTATATTCTCAGAAACATCAGGAAAAATTTGCTGCTTGAATGCTTTTTTATGAGGAATTATTAAAAGAAAAATAGGAAAGTAGTCTTTAAGGTGCAAATGTATTTTTTTTTTTATTTTAATAATTTTTTCCATTTGAAATTCCATTTCAATACATACTAAAAAGGAATCCTGGAAAATTATACCAGGCAGGTTTAACAAACAAGTTACATGGTTAGTAAAACCCTCAAGAACAGGGGTCTTCTATGTTTTCCAGACCAAGGACCCCCAAACTGATGGTGAGATGGAGCGGGGACCCCCTAACTATATATATTGTATGAAATTGTGTCCTATAGTCACTCTATTACAGATGGAGTAATGTAAAGAAATTAATTTCTCCCTGGGATTATTAAAGTTTTTCTGATTCTGATTCCTGGTTGTTGTGAAGGAAACGGTGCCCAGCTTGAATGAGCTCCTGTGTGTCGCTGAATGTGAGCATTGATGACTGAAAGACATCTTTTGTCTCCATTTATCTGTTTACTACAGTGTGTTGATTTCATGTTAATGAGTATTTAAAGACATTTCAATTAGTGGGGGAAAAAATTGCAGGGGGGGAATATAAAAATATCAACTAACCATGCAGACCCTCATGCAGTACCTCCGTAGACCCCCTAGGGGTCGCGGATCCCCTGTTGAAGACCTCCGCTCAAGAAGATTTTACTAACACAAACTGAGGGACCAGGCTGAGGTAGGAATTTAAGGTTACTGAAGTGCGGATTTTTTTACTGAAAGCCGGCGGGCAAACTTGTTGCCATCATCCTCACCGACCACCTGGTCATAAAACTGTTTTAAGTGATCATACTGCTGCTTTGGCTTCCACGCTGCATTTTGTTTTGATGACGCACGCGGCTGTAGGCTACGACACTGGTAGCCTAGCTGGTGTTGCCAGATTGGGTGTTTTTCCCGCTACATATTAAGGCCTGTTTACGGTGTGATTTAGCCGGGGTTTCGCCTGGAGGCCTCTATAGAAATCTGGCAACCTATTGAACGGAGCTGAACTGAGAGAGCGTGCCGTTCACAGACACCAGAATGAACGAGTTCACAATAACGTTCATCAGGCAATAATGCAGTACGTTCAGTTCACGTTCGCCCAAAATATGAACGAGTTCATCAACTTTCGTTCAATGAACGCGTTCAGGCACAACACTGGATATAATCCCTATCCTCCCCTACCACTCCTTTATAGAGTGCCAAAATATAAACTGAAAAGTGACTGAAATAAATAAATGTACCATGAAATAAACAGATGAGTCATTTATTTATTCATCTAATCCATTATACATACTTTCAATGCATAACTTAATGTCCTATTGGATTTATATAAAATACATTTAAAGCGACACATCCATTAAATAAGTGTCATTTACGTATAATTACATATAATTACTTCACTTTATACTCAGAAGTAAATACAGAGTGTAATATGTTAGGGGCTGCCGGACTGTCTTATTGTTTTTTTGGATCACTAACTGAAATGCTTGGGAATTTCTGATCAATACAATGTTTCTGTAATATGTTAGGAAGTAGAAAACTAAAGGATATGTCAAACACGTCCATTTAGCATTCTTCAGTCATTCTTCAAACATGACCTCATTTGTCTCCTTCTAACAATTTTTTTCTTCTCAATACTTCTTAGTGAAGTCCAGAAATGTGGAGCGCAGCACTAATAGTTGCTCTGTCGACAGATTCTCCCACCATAGCTGTGGATCTTTACCATTCCTCCTGAATTAGCATTAGCCTCCAGGCTGCTCAGTGTACATATGCCTTAATGCCTTTTAGGTCTCCAGCTCGTCCATCCTCTCCGCATGTTCAGATGATGGCTGGAACAGAACTGTCTGAGAGGTTTAACTTAGCTTATGATATTGTTTCAAAACCTATTATCCCCCAACCTCTTCTTCCTTGCGTTCCTTGGTCTCCATGTTGCTGTTTGCTCCCCATTGTTCTCTAATAAACATCAGAGGCCAGAAACAGAGCAGCTTACTTTATGTTGAAATTAAATCTTACATTAAAGGAATCTTTTTTTTCTGATTAAGGGAATTCTATTAGCAGAGTCAAGCTCTGATTTATATTTAAAGTCGTAGGGAAATCATATTTAAATGTCAAATCATTCTGGCTTAAACATGTGTATAATTTTGAAAATTTCTATTCAAAAAACAAAAAACCCTGTCTTAAAATCTGTTTTTTTTTTTTTTTTTTTTTCATTATCTTATGCAGGCAAGTTAGGTTGTCTGGCAATCAAATTTTTTCGGTCATAGCATCTTCATTCATGTGTCGCAGCTAATATACGCAATGGCTGAAATAAGAATAATTTACTTTCCCATTGAGTTCTTTCCCAGTTTTCACTGGGATGGAGGTCTTTGTCTTCGGCAGGCGTAGAGCTAACAGAACTGGCAGCGTTGCGAGGCTATAAGCCTTCATAATAAAGCCTTCATAAATAAAATATGAATGAGGGAGGAGACTCATCCAAAAAACTCTCCTCCTCTTGCATGTTTCCTCTGTCCATAGCGTTCCTTGACAGTGTCGTTTCTAAGTCACCAATTTAGTGCTACTTGGTCCCAATGGAATTTCCCATTGGGAACCTACTAGCACTAAGTTGCTAACTGGTTAGCAAAATGCTTCCGACAAACCGGCCACAACCAAATTTGCTTGCGAACTTTCCGCCACAACAATCACGCCTTCTTGATAAACGACCAATTACAATTCATTATATTCAGTCGTTTAAAGTCTTCCTTTTGATTTTAAGTTTATTTGAGTAAAGAAACCTGATTATCAATGGGCTTAAATTTTTCAGATTTCTAATTAGTAAAAACATTTTTTCCTCAACTACAGTCATTCAAAGCTTTCTGTTGGTCTTACAAATAAAACTGACACATGTCCTTTTGAAGAGGAAAAAATAACTGGAAGACTTTGTATATTTTTAGAAGGCCCCCATCTTCCATATTCCAGGAAGAATTCACCACCCTGCTCTGAATCTTAACCTTTTGTCCTCTGTGGATTGCATCAATTGAAGCCTTCACTGGTGGCCGTTATCCATCCAAAAGATAAACGTTAGATCTGTCCAAGCCCAACCATAAAAAGATTTGGATCTGACTCAGTCGGTGGCCAGATTAAGGAGAACACTCACAACTCAGAGACTTTCTGTTTGGAATTCAATTATATTCATGTGCATATCTGTCTGTGTCCAGCCTGCTCTGTTTCAAGATGGTTCATGGGAGAACTTTCCGGAAGCTAAAAGGCCGGGGGAGACACAGGCCGTGGATCAAACATGCCTGGAGGGAACGACAGCATGTTAACTCGCCACATCATCTAATTCCTGAAAGGTTATGTCGGTGTCAGAGAGAGTCAGAGAACAGCGTCTCCTCCATCACAGAGAGGAAACAGATTTGCATTGCAGCTCTGTCATTGTAACAAACAGATTTACATATTTACTGCATTGAAATGAGCCTGTTTCGTGGTGCTGGTTTACTAATATGACATATATGCTGATTAGACTCATGTAATCAAGATTTGATTTGAAAGACCCACCACGGCTTTGGTCCTTATTAACAAGCCGTTAAATAAACATGAATATTAACGTCTCACTGCTAATGGCGGAAGACCTAACAGCACAAATAAACACAAAAAATCCTTTTTAGGTCTCAGCAGGAATGTAAAGTCTCATTGCAACTGGGAGAACTGCATAATCGTTTGAGGATGTGACACACTGCGCCGTTGTCCAGGACACTGGCAGAGCATGAAATTAATTTGCCGTGATAAATTATTCATTATTCCGGCCCCTTTTTATCCACTACATCCTCAAAGGAGTCCTTGTTGACAATGCAGAGCCGGACGATGCATGTTGACGGTCGTTTGTTTTACTTTGAACACTGGCATTAACAAGCCGGACGTGACAAGTTCGATTAATTATGCTGAACAGCAAATGACCCTCAGGGCTGCAAGTGTCATTTCCTAACTTTTGTTATGTCCCGAGGCTTTAAGGTCCAGCCTTCCTCTTCACCTGAGAGAGACATAACTAAATTACCACCCTCGGGCTGTCTGTGCTTGATCTCCCCACTTTGCAGAAAACGGCACCCCTTAGAGTATGTGAGGTCATGTAACTGATGGGTGTTTTATAGAAAGCAGTGGTTGTACCTCTAAAGTGGCATTTATAGAGTCAGGTAAAGTTTGACTTTTGAAAATCTTCCACTTATCGGTGGAAGTCAAAGTCCCCAATTCATTTATTTTTCTCTGAATGCAGGAAGGAGACTGAGGTTTGTTGCTGAAGGATCAAACACTCTGTGATCTCTTGCTGTGGACTAAAATCAGTAAGGCCTACTCTACCTTAATATGTAAATTTTACCATCTCATCTGAATGGATCGAACATTAATGTTAATAGCCAGATGTGCATATTTTCAACTACTGTTTTGTCATCAGAGACAGGATAAAAAAATATTTAAATTAGCAAATATTAGGGTTAAAAATCTATTCTTTTAACCATTGCAATATTTCATTAGACAATATTTTTTTTAACTCAATATACCAGTATCTCAATTGTTTTAGACAATATTGTTGTGTATGTAAAATATGGCTGAATGAATCTTAAATGTAAACAAAATTTATAGGAAAGCAATCGATTATTTTCTCCTACATTTATATGACTCTTAAACCTCCAGCCACTAGCTGGCAACACACAGCCAAATAGCCAATTATTTACCTGCTCTGCCCCAGCAGATTGCATGAGGTTTTACAGAGTTATATGATTATAAAAACTACAATTTATTGTTTTCTTTGATATATAGGTAAATATTGTTATAAATTATAGTATTCTACATGTATTTTGATACATGTGGTATCGCCAAATTTTTGTCAATTCACAACCATACCAAATATCAGTGTAACATTTTTTTAAATCCTACCAAAAAAAGAATCGATCCAGGATTATTTATCCTGTTTAATGGCAACAAGGAATAAAAATGAACACTATATGGTTCTATTTGTCAAAATCAAAACTGGAGAAACTAAATATCACCAATTTAGCTGTGCTGCATTGCGCAGCACCGTAACATTGCAGGAAAAATTTGATTACTGAAAAGTGGAGGGCATTATACCAAACGTATATGTAGCATCATAAAAAAAAAACATGGTAGCAATAAGCACGATAGATGGAGAAGACTTCTGTGTGTTAGTAGACTTCAAGTAACAGGACAGAGTCTCTCACAGCAAAAAAAAAATTCAAAGAGCTACAGAAAATTTTACTGCCCACTTGATTAAAACAAAGTGACATAGCCTGTCTTTTTATGATAGTTTTACATTTCTGCAAATTATAAATCATACGTGTTTCACATATTTTATTGATCGTTGTGCTATTTATTAACCTGATTTGTTTGTGTTTTGTTTCAGTAGAGCATTATCTGGTTCCAGACTTCCAGTGCATTATACGGTATACGGTATTAAAGTGTGTATTTGGGGACCGACATCGCTACAAATATAACAACATATTCTCATTATCAGTTCGTATGAAATCGTACGAAAAGTTATGCACACTATTTTGTACGTTTTGGACGTTTTTCCTCAGAAAACCAGATCAGGCAGACAGACAAATAAAGCAGATCCGCGGACGGACGTAAAACTGGGAAAAACAGTGCAATAATCACTTCTTCATGTCTCTAACTACACTGCTTGCTGTTTTATATCTTAGGGTTAGCGTTAGGGTCAGGTTTAGGGCTAATTGTATTTTAAATTCGATGAATGGTGCGTAAGATGCGCATGCGCATACGACGAAAAAAACGTCCAAAACGTACAAAATTACGGTGCATAACTTTTCGTACAATTTCATACGAACTCATAATGAGAATACACTGAATATAGCGTGGTCTAAATAATCATAAAATACAGAGTTCAGACTCAGCTTGAAATATTTTCTGGAGTTGCTTTGAAATATCTGCTAAAGGCAGGAACGCTACTAAAGGTTTTAAAAACTTTAAATAAGCAAGAACTAATACAGTTAATCTATATTCAGAGTTTTTAACAATCATAAGATAGTAAGAGGTTTTTCATATGAAATATGCCTCTTATCTCTTTTCTTTGCACAACTTACTGTAAATATGTGTTTATGATAGACAGTGCAACACGTTGTTTCTGTGCTCCAATTATTGTTCTGCCGAGTGAGCCACCAAAGCATTTTTGTCTTTGTCGTTACAACATGAGCAGATAATTACAGGTTTGTTCTCTGAATGGAATCCTCAGAGGATGGCGTATAATAAAGTGTCTCATTGTGAGTTCAGAAAAGGCTGAGCTAGCAGATCCCTGTAGCCTCTCTGATAAGGCTCACTCTGCAGTCTGTGGAGGACAAACCCTGCATCTTGGTGATAGTAAACAGCCCAGCCAGTGAGGGCTTCATCATGCTTTCTTTTTATTTTTTTTAACAGGACAACACAAAGCCCAGGACGCTCATTTTCTAAGTGAGGCTTTGGCTTTTACAGGTCAGCTCTGATAAGAATTATAATGCAATTAATGTAAGCAAACATACCTGTGGGAGTCATTCTGATCCAGCCTGACCTTGATTGGAAAAAAAGTGACCCATGAAGCACCAACATGAAAGTCCTTAACCTTGATGATATTCAGCTAGCTTTCCATTTAATACACTCTGGGGGGCTGTTAATGCGTTGACTGAGAAGCGTTTTTAGTCAGAAAAAAATAAATTAAAAGGTTGTTAAAAGGCTGCCGACTTTTCTTTGCAGAAGTATTCCCATCTCTAACCACCTCAAGCAGCTTTGGAGGATTACGGAGTCTTTTTCTTCACAACTCTTCAACTTTTTCCTCAGTCTTATAAAGCCGCTTAAAGGGGGGCCACATCTGGGAATTTGACTGAACCAACAGCTGCTTTTATGCTGCCAATAAAGACGGCGCCACACAGCGATCACCGGACCCAATTCGATTATCTTCCAGGGATATCTTGCAGAACAGCATTTTTTGTCTTGACAAAGTCATCATAAACTTCACACCAAGGTTGTGGAAAAAAGTCGCCAGCGAGTCACTTTTGCTCTGCAAACACCGGCAGCCTTTACAAACAAAATGTCTTATCCCAGCCTCATCTGAATGACACAGAGATAATTATGGAGGTGAGCCTCATCTGAATTCATTAGAAGCTCCTTTCTCCACGAGACAATGTGGCTATTATGTCAAATTCCCTGTCAGCTATTTTTATCATATCTGCTGCAGATCTATTCATCAGTGAATTCATGGGGAGGTAATTACCTCGCACTCAGGGAAAATAGGGTGGAGACGGACCGATGGAGGCTGGGATGCTTGGCCCAAACTAACATCCCGGGAGTAGCTACTTCCAGCAGGAAGAGAGTTAAAATGTATGAGATAAAAATCAGGGAAATGGAGATATTTATGATTACTGCGTCACCCCAAAGAGATCTGTAGGGGGAAAGAGAAATGTCAGCAGCACCTTACCTCTTTGATTAACCACGTTCGCCCCAGAACGCAGCTAAAAGCAGACTGTGTGTCACTGTGTGTCGGGTCTGCTACATGCAGGAATCATTCATTACCATCTCTCCAGGGACGACTGAACATAACACTTCACTCTATACCTAAGGTATCTTAGAGCCAGTAAAAGTTTCATTCCAGATTTGAACTGATAGAGCATCTCTCGGTTTTATCACTCGGTTCTTATCGGCGAGTCCCAGATCGTTGTCCATGTGTCGGACTTCAGTGAGTTAAAAGCTTTCTCACCACATTATTTTCAGGGTTCTGATACATGTGGAGAGTTCTAGTTTTAGCTGTTCTACATCTAAATAATCCATCATTCATATCTGTGACAGAGGCTGTTTCTTAACGACAGGTAGCAATTTATACCGACACATATGGCAGGTAATAATAACAATAATAATATGCAGTGTCTGACAGAAAGACTTCCCTGTGTGATTTAATAGCTGTTTCATTATGGAATGAAGGGTTTCTGATTGCGTGTCATACGACCGAACAAAGTTGTGCAACAGTGACAGTCTGATCAGATGAATTTTGATTATGGGTGAACAAATCTGATACCGGGGCTCTGATCCAGGCTTTACGAAAAATCCAGAATCTTCCTTATCATCATGAAACCTTATTTAAATCCTGCTGAAACACCTGGATCAGAAAACAGAAAAAGGAGGCTCTAAAAGAAAAATATTTGCATGGAATAAAAATCCATTTAGTCTTTATATAAAGTGCTTAAACAGTCTGTGAAATGGGATGGGGTCTAGTGGATAATTTTGCAGGGATGTTTATGCCTGTGTGTGATCTTACCTATGTGTGTGAGGCGGTGTGTGTGAGTGTGAAGGTCAGATGGGATCCAAGTGTCTGACTACCTGGGATAATTGCCCTTGTTAGTCGATCAACTTCAACCATGCCTTCAGATCAGAGAAGCAGGACCAGTGCCGGAAGATTCAGGATCTCTTCCATGATGCAACCAGGAGGATGTGGCAAGGCATATGGCCGATCACAGACTACAACAGCCTCAGGTCACCTAATTTAATGACTACCGGCCTGTCGCACTCACTCCGATGATGAGGTGCTTCGAAAGGCTGGTTAAAGAACACATCGTCTCCAGTCCCCCCCTCAAAAACGTCTGATGTCATCACCCTAAGGGGCCTCATCAGAGACGACAATTACCTTGACTACAGAGAGGAGGTGGAGCAGCTGGTAGACTGGTTCAGAGATAACAGCCTGATCCTGAATGTGGAGAAGACGAAGGAGCTCATCTTGGACTTCAGGAAGAACCGGCCTAACCACGCTCCACTGGTCATCAACAGCTCAGCTGTAGAGGTGGTCAACAGCACCAAATTCCTGGGGGTGCACATCACAGACTCACTGGTCAAAAGGGCACAGAAGCACCTGTACTTCCTGCTGAGGATGAGGAGAGCCCACCTGCCCCCATCCATCCACCACCTTCTACAGAAACACCATAGAGGGCGTTCTGACCAGCTGTCTCACTGTGTGGTGTGGAGGCTGCAGCGCCTCAGACTGGAAGAAGGTGAGAAGTAGGGATGGGACGATTTATGAAAACCGTCAGAATTGTTCGGTTCGACTGTCTCGGTTCGGTTCGCGTATGTTTCGTTCGGTTCATGCGCTGCTCCTTTTTCTCATAGAGGAAGCGATTACACTCCAGAGCAGAAGGTGGCAGTACTGCGACCAAAGCCTACCGCCAGTAGTAAACAAGAAGAAGAAGAAGCGAAGCAGCTTAGCCGGGTGTAGCAGGGGAAAAAATCAGTTGTTGTGGAGAATTGTGTCTGTCTGGCGAGTGGGAAAGAACTGGAGTTGGAAGACGCGCCAGCAGCACTTTATAGGTCTGCTGTATGGGAGCGCTTTGCATTTAGAGTGACCTACGATGACGGCCGAAAGAAAGTTGTGGATAAAAGTGCAACAGTGTGCAAGCATTGTGCAACACGTTTTGTTTATGCTAACAGCAAAATGTCATGCTAACCCCGAAATCCCTCATACTCCGTCAGCAACCCCCGCTGCGCTCCAGACCGGCTGCTCAAAGCAAGGCCTACAGCCCCCACTGTGGCTTCGTCTGCTCCCCTCTGAGTCCCTTGGAGATGGTAGAGAGCATGTAACCTGACAACAGCCAGACATGCATCTGGCTGTTGTCAGGTTAGAGAGCATGCGCCAGATGATTAAATTCAAAGCAGCAAAACATACGGAAATGATCCAGGGTACCGTGGATCATTTAAAAATAATTACAATCCATTATTTTTGGGGGGATTTTTTCATTAATTTCATAATTTTTTATGGAATTTCGGTGTAACAATCAACATGTATCGAATCGAACCGAAAACCGTGACCAGAAACCGTGAATCGAACCGAACCGTGGATTTTGTGAACCGTTCCACCCCTAGTGAGAAGAGTGGTGAGAACAGCAGAGAAGATCATCGGGGCTCCTCTTCCCTCCATGAAAGACATTTCATCCCAGCGCTGCGTGTTTGAGCGTGTAACATCATCAATGGCCCCTCACACCCCCACCATGGACTGTTCTGTTGTTCTGTGCATTGAATGCTGCTCTAGAACAGCATTCAATGCACGTCCAGCAGATTCCAGAGGAGCTTCTTCCCCATCAGACAGCTGAACTGTTAAGAAAACTCTTAATCATGTCACAGACTCTGCATCGCACTGACAACACCAAACCAAAACACTGCATAATTGCACCATATATATATAATGATCTGAACCTCCATATCATTGCCTTTTTTTGGCACCGTGTTTTTTTCTTCCCCAATGTTTACATTTTATCACTGCTGCACAGAAGAAATGGAAATGTCATGACACACTCTGTGTATAAAAAAGGACAATAAAAGTGTCTAAATCACTTTGGGAACATAGCTGTTTTTGAGTCTATATGTTTGGGATTTAACCCTTCCAGTCGAATAAATGATGGAATCTGGAATTTCTTTAGGAAAATGGGCTCTGTAGTAATGTGTCTGACCCCATTCACGACCTTAAACTGGGTCCAAATTCAGTATATAAAGACATCTTCCAGCATTTCCCCTCGATTTATCATCCGATTAAATCCTAGCATGGCGCCATTGCCTGTTCTGATTCAACGACTCAATGCAGTTTTCGTTTTGCCCGTTTGGAAGGACGGGTCCGCTGTATCCTCCATAGCCATGGGTATCCCATGATTCATTGTTAGTCCAAGCAAGCCAGCTGCTCCGTGCTCAGAAGAAAAAGGTGAATGGCGGTGAATATTGGGAATGGAGTTTATTATAATCCAAGTATGTGACTAGTTCTGTCAGAAATTAATAAACATAGATTTTAATGCTTATTGAGTCAGATACGTGGCGGGTAATGTTTGGTTCATTAACAAGTTTCATCTGGCTGACGTTTCAGAACAGATTTAGTGAGGGAGATGTGAGTTTCCCTGTCCTCATTACTTTGGTCCTATATCTAAGGAAGTCACTGATTCAGGAGCAAAATGTGCAGATGAATCTTGTTGTTGAGCTTTAGGGTCAACCATGTCTGAAAGGACGGTCCTGGAGGCTGTTCACAAGTCCACAAATAATATTCTAACATAAATGCTAGGGTCCCTCAATGAGGTAGACATAATGCAAATAAAACAGCTTAATCCGTGGGGTGATTCTCCCCGTGAGCGAACTCCAGACTGTCCAGGCAAGCAGGCCTGGTGGCCATATTTTACAGGGCCTCATTCACTGAAGGAATGTTTTGTAGGAAAAAGCACAACGATATAGAACTTCAGGCAAGCAGGGACAGTAGATTAGTCAGAACATAATTTTAAGGTCCTACTTATGACCTTGTTTTGACCTACTTCCTTGTTGATGAAGGTTTTTAAATATTAATCCACTGGTACATCATTGTGTGTTTTATCAGCTACAAAATCAGCAAATTGTTGATTTGTGAAGATTTGTTTTCCACAGCTTGCATATCTTCACAAAAGGCTAAAACACATCCTTCTAACTAATAAAGTAATGAAGAACACTAAGCAGTGGGATCATTTGACCTGACTTTGCCATTAGCAGAGGCATCTATCTCTCATTACTGCACAGCACTGATAAACGGATGTCCTTCAATCAGTAAAAACCATCCTCCTATAAAGCGCTACTTATCTCAGAGACATACTGAACATGAAGGTTGACTTTAGAGTTGCTTTGTTTGCTACATATCTGGAATTTGATGCTGTAGTATCCCTGTTGGATCCTCTCAATGGGGGTCAATGAAGGTAGTTAACTAAAGGAACCTCACATATTTTTAAAATCTTTAACTGATATATAAAGAAAAACATTTTTCAATACTTCTTTGTATTTGTTTTGAATGCAAATTTGTAATTCATGCTTTGTGTTTTTTAACTGAAATATAATGAGTCTTTTTCTAAAGGACATTGATAGCATAGTTTCAGCTGGATAAATAGCTTCCTGTGGGGAGGTTTAGAGCATCCTCTTAACCACTCTGTCACAATTTCGTTTTAAGGTTTTTGTTTGGACCCAAAAGCAGAAGCTGAGAGGCAGAGGTGAGTTCTTGGAAGGTTTAATGAGAGATCAGGCAACAAAAACAGGTATCCAAAAATCCAACTTAAAAATGTTAAATAAAAACAGCTATCCAAAAATCCAACATAAAAATCAAACACAAACCAGAACCATGGAGACATCAGGGGAAAACCATCAAGGAGCCAGGGTGAGAAAAGGTAAGACGGGGAACCAGCAAAGAGGGACTGCAGAGGGAGTGTACTTATGGCTGACTGAACAAAGGTAGAGCTAATGAGCTGATAGGGAGCAGGTGTGACTAGAGCTGATGAAGAAGCCAAGGGAAAAGAACACAAGGGGGCAGCAGAGGACAGACAGAAAAACCTAAGCAACTTAAATGAATCCAGACACACCAATAAAGCTAGAAAACAATGAAAAAACTGTCTAAACTTGAAACTGAAAACTTAAAGAAAAACAACAGAACCAAGATCGTTACACTCTCAAGTCAAATAGTTTCACTTGCAGTGACACGGCAAGGTGGAGATCAGAGAATAACTTTGGTTAATTTATTGACAGGTTGCAGGTGGTACCTGGAACCAAACGACTACCATTAGATTTGCAGACAGCTCCTCAGCTGCCTCTTCACGTGTATTTTACTTTGCATGAAAACAACAACAGGCTGTTAAAGAAATATATTGTTGGTGATTAACCTTACTGTTATGTTAGTCTTTCATTATTGCTTGCAAAAGTATCTGAATAGAAATCAACTGAAGAATGTCCTTTATATTACGCTGCAGCTTACTGCTAACAGTCCTGAGCACTGGCCAGCTGAGAACCACTGCATTAAAGGACATCTTGAGAAATGATATCCAACCTTCTGCAGTGCTACAACTTTAGACAAAGCCACTGGCAGAGGTTGTTTCGCCACAGCAATCTTGGCTTTTCTCCCAGTAAGAAATGATAAAGAGGAGGTAAAGTGGTTAAGATTTTCTTTTCAGTTTACCTAAAAAGAAGTAATTCCAAAAGCCAAAAAAAACCCTGGATTTTGATTATCCCAAACAGTCTGTTAGTCTGTTGCTACACAGTGTTTCTGTGCTTTAGACATGTCCCAGAACACTTAATCCACTCGGATAGAAAGTCTTCAGACCAGAGATTACTGAACACCTTTATATGAGCTTGAGGCAAAGCAGAATCCATGATATTTTTCATCAGGTGTCCTTTTCCTCTCACCACAAAGACAAATAAGAAAGTATGTTGTACTGTTCCTCATTAAAACTAAAACCTGCTGGGTCCGAGCAGGCCAGTCTGAGCAGTGATAAATTAACAGGAATGGTAACGGGTAAAATCTCAATGTTTATCAGGGGGTTTACAGGAGGAAAGGTCCTAAGGCTTAATTTGAAGGTACAGAAACAATCTTACACAAAACAACTAAACAACTGTAATTTTTGCAAGTAATAAACAGGTTTATTAAACATAAATTATGTAGAATATAAATATGTAACTGTATATATGTAATCCAAAAATAAAATGAACTATAAAAAAAAAACGTTATAAATTTTTTTTTCATTAGATTATTTCAAACATAATTTGTTTTCATTTACAATTTCTTTTACCCTAAATATTATTGCGTCAAATTGATCTTTTTTCCAGGTTGTACCCGTACTTGAACTAATCCTCTTCCTCTTTATCTGGGACCAGGTTGCGGGCACAGCAGTCTTAGCAGAGATCCCAGACTTCCCTCTGCAGACCCCTCATCTAGCTCTGCTGTTTAAAGCCCAAGGAGCTCCACACCAGTGAAGAGATTTTCTCTCCAGTGTGCCCTCGGCCACATCCTGGTGCGATGTGCTTGGTACACCTTTTGAGGGAGGCGGCCAGAGAGCATCAGAAAAAGATGTTTGAGCCTTCTCAGGTAACTCAATGTGAAGGAATAACTTTCTCACCCTATCTCTAAGCAAGAGCCCAGCCACCCTGCAGAGAAAGCTTGCTTCAGCCACTTGTATACAGGACTTTATTCTTTTAGTCAGGATCCAGATTTCCTCACCATAGTTGAGGTAAGGAAACTGATCAAAGGGTAAATCTATAGCTTTGCATTTTCTCTTAGCTCTCTGAGACTGACTGCGGCAGCATCTGCATTATAGATTGGTCATTAACAATTTTCACATCGAGCCAAAATATGTTAAAAAAAACTAGAAAAACTATAATTATATATATATATATATATATATATAATTTTTTTTTTCAAATTTCCATTTGCAAAAGGTTTTTTGCAAGAGCAGCATATCTCTCCTCATTAATAGAGGACAATAATAATCCTAGATGTCTTTTTAATAGAGTTGCCAAACTCACCCAGAGCCATAGCTCTGTTGAACAGTCCATTTCACCTGCTCTTAGCAGTAATGATTTTATGTGATTCTTTATAAATAAGATTGATATTATTAAAAATAGGATCATTCCTCTGTCTGCGAATAGTTTTTCTCTGGGGGGTGGGGCAGCGTTTGGGGTGGCCGGGGAATCTGAACCGGGTTTAGACTGCTTTGATCCAGTTGAACTTTCAGAGTTAGCAAAACTATTGTCTTCATCTAAGCCTTCAACTTGTATTTTAGATCAAGTTCCAACCAGGTTATTTAAGGAGGTATTCCCTTTGATCTCCTCCTCCATTTTAGATGTGATTAATCTATCTCTGTTACAGGGATATGTACCTAAAGCTTTTAAGGTTGCTGGAATTAAACCTCTGCTTAAGAAACCATCTCTTGACCCAGATGACTTGGTCAATTATAGACCTATATCCATTCTTCCTTCCTTATCTCAAATTCTTGAGAAAGTAGTTGCCAAACAAACATGCGATCACTTCCACCATAATGGACTTTTTGAAGAGTTTACATTTGATACAGTTGACCATAATATTCTTTTAGAAAGACTTGACTATTTTGTTGGAATTAAAGGAACAGCACTAGAATGTGTTGGGATCTGGAGGCTTGCCCACCAGAGGGCACCAAGGATCCCTTCCTGGGGGCTTGTGCACACCTGCAACACCTGTTTTTCATCTCCTCATCAGCCTTGGGCCTACTTAAGGAGGAGGAGACTAACACTCCAGCGTCAGAGTGTTTGCCAGTAACGGTTAGCAAAACCTGAGCCAACCTGCCTGTCTGAGTCTTCTAACTTTAAATGACCCAAGCCTGATCCTGTTTTCCCTTTCTGTCTCACAGATAAATCCAGCCTGACTATCAGTAACTCTGGAGAGTTATCTCTGCTGTGATCTGCCTGCCCGCTCTCTGTTGAACTCCGGAGCGCCTCTTCTGTCAGCCGCTGCCTGCCCGCCCTCAGAGGAAAACTAGGAGAGAGAATCAGTCTGCCATCTGCCTGCAAGCATACAGTAAGCCCTGCACTCTGACCGTCTCAACCCAGCTCTCAAGAGAGAGAGAGAGAACCAAACCTGGAGTCTGCCAGCCTGCATTCAGACAGTCTCTGCCCAGCTCACTAGAGAGAGAGAGAGAGAGAGCTCATCTGGAATCAGCCTGCCAGCACTCAGACTGCCTCTGCCCAGCTCTCCTCCTGCCTGCACTGTGTTCCTAACCTGGAACCTGCCCGCCAGCACTCAGACTGCCTCTGCCCAGCTCTCAGTTCTCCTCCTGCCTGCACTCAGCTCAACCTCTGCTAGCCCTCAACCCTCGGTCTGCCAACAGCCTCTGGATCCACAAGGTTTCCCCCCTCTCTGCAGCTCTGCTTATCTCCTGATCAGCGGTGAACCAAATCCAGATCAGTCTCCCTAACCCTGGACTTGTTTATTATTTACATTTCTTAAATAAACCTTTGAACTTTTCTTCTGCCTCCGAGTGTTCTGCATATGGGCTAGGTTCCATTAGCCATCATGACAGAATGGTTTAAATCTTATCTATCTGATCGATTTCAGTTTGTTCACGTTAATGACAGATCTTCAACATGCTCAAAGGTTACCTGTGGAGTACCACAGGGATCAGTGCTAGGACCAATTCTCTTTACTTTATACATGCTCCCAATCAGTACAATTATTAGACAGCATGGGATTAATTTTCATTGTTATGCTGATGATACCCAGCTACATCTGTCTATAAATCCAGATGAAGCTAACCAATTACAAAAATTACAGGCATGTCTTGTAATTGTAATTTTATTAAGGATCCCCATTAGCTGTTGCCATGGCAAACAGCTAGTCTTCCTGGGATCCAAATTAATGGTTTTTATGTCTTGAAGACATAAAAACCTGGATGACTCTTAACTTTCTCCTTCTGAATGCAGACAAAAGAGAAGTTATAGTCTTTGGACCAGATCCTTTGAAAAATAAGCTGATTAGCCAGTCACTTTATTTGAATGGGATTAAACTGATTTCAGATAATAAAGTAAAAAATCTTGGTGTTTTTGATCAGGACCTGTCATTTAAATCCCATATCAAAGAGGTTTCTAGAATTTCCTTCTTTCATCTGCGGAATATTGCAGAAATTAGAAATATCCTGTCCAGGGGTGACGCTGAGAAACTAGTCCATGCATTTGTTACTTCAAGGCTGGACTATTGTAATTCTTTACTATCAGGAAGTCCACAAACTGTAGTTAAAAGCCTTCAGCTGATCCAAAATGCTGCAGCCAGAGTTCTGATGAAAATTAAAAAGAGAGATCATATCTCTCCTATCCTGGCTTCTCTTCATTGGCTTCCTGTTAAATCCAGAATAGAATTTAAAATCCTCCTTCTCACATATAAAGCCTTAAATGGCAGAGCTCCATCTTATATCAGAGATCTGATTGTTCCTTATGTTCCTAACAGAGCACTTCACTCTCAATCTGCAGGTTTACTAGTGGTTCCTAGAATTTTTAAACATAGAATGGGAGGCAGATCTTTTAGTTATCAGGCTCCTCTCCTGTTGAACCAACTACCAGTTTTAGTCTGTGAGGCAGACACCCTGTCTACTTTTAAGGCTGGGCTTAAAACTTTCCTTTTTGATAAAGCTTATAGTTAGAGTGGCTCAGGTTATCCTGAGCTATCTCTATAGTTATGCTGCTATAGGGTTAGACTTCTGGAGGACATAGGGACCCCCATTTCATCATTCTGCTTCATTCTATCTATATTCTCCCACTCTGCAGAATCTGTTACTTCAATCTATAACATTATGCTCTCTCTGCTTTTTCTCTTAGTATTTTTGCCTCGTCTGTTCCTGTTTGGCTGTGACTCCATCCTGGAGAGAAATATCATCTGTGCTGCTTCCATCAACACCCTTGTTCATAGATGTTGGAGATCGGCCTGTTTTTCAGTGTGGTCCTGTTTCTCTGCCTGTGACTGGCTGGATGTGCTCTCTTCATACTCTGACATGGAAGCTGGCTCGAAGTTCATCTGCCCGGCTGTGTTTCCTGGACGGGGGCCGCCTTTTGCAGCTGCTTTTTGTGTCTCTGCTTCTTTCTCCTTGAACCCCAGTCGGTCTCGGCAGATGGCCGTTCACACTGAGCCTTGTTCTGCTGGAGTTTTTCCTCTCCACTGTCGCTACAAGCATGCTTAGTGTAAGGGGTTGTATTAGAGTCAATGAGTCGATACAATCAACTAGTTTTCCTTAGATAGAAAATTTTGAATCAATTTGACTGGAGGATCGGTTTGAACTGTAAGATGCCTTGAGATGACGTGTGTTGTGAATTGGCGTCTGGGCTCTCCCTTAGAGCCCAGACACACTATGGAGCAAACTCATTCCAGCCGCTTGTATCCGGGATCTCGTTCTTTCAGTCATGACCCAATGCTGATAACCATAGGTGAGAGTAGAAACATAGATCGACCAGTAAATCTAGAGCTTTCCTTTTTGGCTCAGCTCTCTCAATACAACAGACCGGTACAGTGCACGCTTCACAGCAGACGCCGCACCAATCCGCCTATCGATCTCCCGCTCCATCTTCCCCTCATACATAATCAAGAATGGCTTTAGGAAAAGTTTGACAAGACAGGAAGTTAAATTTAATGCGATTAAAACAGAACTACGGTGGTTTCAAACAAACTCAGAGTCTGATGAAACAGTCATTGACTTTGAAGGTTAGCTAGCCAGTCAACCAACATGAACTTTACTCAAAGCCAATTGTCATAAAAGAAATAAGTTTCTCATTTAAACAGGTCCTTATCCTATTGTTGTTGTCCTTGTTAGATTGCTGATCATTTAAAGCCATCAGACAGCTCTCACTTTAAATATAACCACAGTATATCCATATTCAAGCTTTATGCAACACATTCTCCAAGGTTTGATCCATGAAGGCACCTGGAAAGAAGAGTCTCTACAGTGAAAGGAAGTTTTTCTGCTTTCTGTGGTTATATAGGATTTAATTTCAGACGTGTGGCTAAAGAAGTCGACTTGGAACATCATCATCCCTCCCACTCAGCCTTTAATACTACAACACGGCATGTTACTGAGGGTAACTGACATTTTAAAAAGCTAACACAGTGGAAAGTATTTTGCTCATATAAGCAAAAGAAAAAAAGTTGTAAACAAGCTGTGGATTCAGAGAAGGTTTTCATAGATGAACAGAAAAGGTCCAACATTGTGTTAAAGTGGCTGGAAGCCCATTTGGCTTTAAATAAACCACCACCACATACAGTCATATTGAAAACATCTAAATATCTGTAAAAAGGTCACTTATTATATAAATAAATAATATAAATAAGTGACTTTTAATGGAAATCCAAGTGAATAATAATAAAAAAAACAACCAACAACAGTTGTTTTTTTTTAGCTTTATTTCTGTTCATATAATACTTTTCTGGAAACAACTATTGAAATGCACAACACTGAAGATTAAAATGATACATCATGTAACAAAACACTCTATTTAAAACAGGAATGTTTTAAATCCAATTTGAAAATCCTGCTTAATGTCTGCGATTAATACACAATAATTAACTAAACAATACTATTTTTTCTCAGTAGATGGAACTTTTGTTTAGTTATCTTGAGCCCAACACTATTTATTTAAAGATCCACCAACCTAAGGGGTAGGTTGGTCTTTTCTGTTTTCACACATATCAAAATCATCCTTGCAGCCATTCTTCAGTGTCTCTGTTTCAGTGTTTAGTATCTTAGGCCCCTTCCACACGAAGTCAAAACGAACACTAAATGCTAATATTTTCCAGAACGTTTGTCTTAAAGACGGAGACATAAAATAAATGTGATCGACCACATGAATGCATGAAAACGCTGCAAAATGTATGCCAGGCCTGTAAGTGGCGCTGTGGTGCCAAAGCAAAAATAGGCGAAAACAGGCAACGAAATGTTGGGCATGCGCAGTAATATTTACACAACAACCAAACCGGAAAACCCCTAGAAGAAGAGCCAAATCGAAAATATGGCGGCAAGTACGAATGGGCGAACATGTACAAGTCTGGTTTGGACAGATGATGAAGTGGAACTGCTGCTTTGAGTTACACTTGATTATAAAGTCAAAAGACTACAAGAAAGTGTCTGTTGTAAGCCCGACAGCAGGGTGAATACCATGAGCAGCCACCATTCAACACAGTACGGCGCCATTGTTGTTGTGATACTGTGTCGTGCATGCGTGTTTAGAGGCGACGCTATGACGCATGCGTGTAAGAAAAAAAATGTGGTTAGAGATGGAAACGCGAAAACGGCGTTTCAAAATCTTCCCACTCTGAAGGCTTAATAAAAAAAAGATTGTTTACAGACCCCCGAAACGCCGGCTTGGTATGGATGAGAGGCTGGTTTGGTGAAAAATTAGTGAATTTAGGCCAGGGTTTGACTTCGTGTGGACGGGGCCTTAGAGTAAAGTCGTTTTTAGACTGGTGGAGCATGTTTGTTTATTGGTATTTGAGAAATGTATCTGCTAGTTTTGTTAAGCCTGTCTTCTTCAACCAACCTTCAGCTGCTTAAGTGATATTAAAACCTGGTCTATTTTACTATTATTTGTTTTTATTCAATTAAAATAAGACTGCTATCAGAATTGGGAAATGTTTAACCCTTGACAATCTTGGGCCTCTGTGGCCTCATACAGCCGTTCTGATGTCAGAAATTTGGGTTTTATTTTACACAATTGCTTTAAAACAAGAAAAACCCAAATGGAGACCAGTTTTTTCTGGCTAAGACAAACTGCCTAGGTGAGGTCATGCCTTCCAACCAAAGACAAAGTGATTCATGCCGTTATTAATTTTAGATTATTGGAATGCCTTATAAGTTGGACAAGATAATTCATCTTTTCATCACCTATAAATTTTACAAAATGCGACAGTTTTCCTTTGAACAGGTACTACAAACCAGATAGCATATCCCCAATTCTGGCTTCTTTTCATTGGCCTAAAGTCGTATTATTGACAGAATAAAGTTGCAATTTATTGGTAATAAAGTCATTATATTATGATATCAAAGAACTAATGTCAACTCTCATAAGTAAAAGCTGTCCTCGTCACCCTGGGCTCAGACTGGGTCTATCAAAGAATTTGTTTTGCCTCATTACAATTTTTCTCGAATAGAATATTACTACTTTATTCTTATAATACAGCAACAATGTTTTCCTATTATTGTGAATCTATTGTGCTAAAGTTGCAACTTTAATCTTGTTATTAAAAAAGTCTTAGAATGGTCATCATGCTTCATCACTGGCATGATCTCTGAAATAAAATCCAGCTACAGCAGTCGCTCTGAGGCAAAACAGGATCAAACTTATTGGCTCAAGCTTTATTCATGCTAATCTCTTTTAGTAAATATTGATAATAATTTAATGTCAATCATATATGAGAGATAGGAGGAAGCAAAGATCCACATGCTTGTGAATTGCTTGATCTAAAATCTGCTCATTTTCTTAACAGACACGGTAAGGAAGCAGTTATTTCCCTCCGTTGACATCCTCCCCCATCACCGGTCAGGTATGTCAGCCTTTTAATTAACCTGAGTAATAACCAATGATCACATTTGTCATGTAGACATCTGCCTCTCGCTCAAATGTTGCTGAAGATGAAGTGGAGCCATGCGGGAGAGCTGAGCCTCTTCTCCTGTTTTAAATCCTGCAGGACAAGCAGAAACAAGTTAATTCTCATCACAGATACATGAGGCAGGCTTTACAAAGGTGCTTTATGTCACAGGGCTTCACGCATGGATTAGCTGGTTGCTCTGGTTCATCTCAATTATTAAGATGTAAATAATCACTCTGCTCCTCCTGGGATGGTTTAATATTTAAATATTTAAACCAAAAGGGATGGTGTGAATCAGAGATGTGCTCTGAGCCGTAAAAGACTGCACCAAAACCTGAGGTGGGATAAAGGATTGCAGAATAAAAGTACCCCCGGATGCTGCTTCGCATCAATTTTATCCAGAGAAATCACCGCACACTCCAAATGACCCGCTGTAACTCTTTCCGCCTTAAGACAGATATGAGTTTGTTCATTTAATCAATCATTAGCAGAATGATCTCATCATAAAGACCCTCAACGTCCCGCTCTGGCTAGGCGCCAGCCACAATAGGACAGGAGCCTCTCAGCCAGGCGCCGCCACCGGAGGAAGCCCCCGCCCCGTGTTAATACAGCAGCTTGGCAGGCGGATAGTGGGGATATTAATTACGTTTCTCAGTTTAATTACTTGCTGTTTCTGTTTTTGGCACTCAAATGTTTTTATTTTCTTTCATCTTGTCAGAAGGAAACCAATCAGGCTGACATGAAGCCTCATCATCTGACCCTCTCATCACGTCATTGTTGTATTAACAGACGTTCAGTGAGAAAAGACATCCTTAGAGATCATACCGCAGCCAAAGAAAGGCTTTGGTGACCTTGGGCAGCGGTTTAAACACAACTAAGAGTTTTTTTTTTTCTCCTCGCTGTTTTGCAGTTGAAAGCTAACACACTAAACGCACCTTCTGGCCGTCTCCCAGGTAGAGCTAGAGAACAGATACAGGTTTCAAGGTTGAAGCAATTTTTTCCGTCTCTGTAAGATCTTGTTGAATTTCGCCTGATGTTCCCAACACTTCTTTACATGCCGCTCAGACAATCTTCACTTTCGGTATTGCCAAATATAAAGCTTCCTAGAAGAATTTGTCGGATGCCCCACCCATGCAGACCTCCCCAAACCCCCCCCCCCTCTCCAGTCTGTGCGCATGAAGCAAGTTGCACTTTATTTCACTGAATTGATTACATTTCATTCAGCTTATGACGCTCTCACCACATCCGAGGACAACAAGCTGGAACAAAGAGATTATGGTCTATCATACAGAGATAAATAAGATATTGCCCCTTTCTGCTGTGTTTATTTTTAGAGCAGGGGAGTCGACAGTTGCTTACTCTATGATTGTATCAGTGCCCCCAGGGTGATTCGCTGCCTTTGCTTCCCTCAGAACTGCTTCTACAAGACAAAAGCACTCAGTGTCAGATTCCACTGCAGTGCGCTGACACGCAGCAGACAACAAAAACCCCAAAACAACACCCCAACATGGCCACTACATCAATACTGATGACCGCGTTTCAATGGTCCCATCATGACAGGACATTTATTGACACAGAACGACAAGCGGTTTTAAATTAATGTAGAGCTCTCTTATGTTATTAGACATTAAATCAGCCTTATCAGGCAGACACTTTTTTGAGCTTTTAATGTCGTTATATTGCTATAATTTAAAATCAGGCATGAAGTGGTATTTAAATTGATTTATGCATCTCCAAGAAATACTTTTAAGTTTTGCATTCCAAGTAGCACCTTGTTGAAGAATATCTACATGAGAAGTCTCCTTCCAGGAAGCACCTGCCTTAACCGTGCTGTGCCTGCACTTTAAACAAGCATCCACTTCCTCTAATCACAGAGTGAGAGAGAACACAAACATAAAATACATTTAAAGAGAACTCATGGAACCCCAAATTGTGAAAGTTGATTTATTTGATCCCTTAATCTTTCCTTTTTACCTCAGGCGCTCATCATAATACACTGATTAACGCTCCGGCATTTATTGTCATTCTCCACTTATACCTCAGTATAAAAACTCACCTGTTTTCATTGCTCCTTATCAGATTCTTTCATTGAAAGGCCTCTGTTCTTTGCTGATCTAATCCTTTGCATGTTTCTCTGCCAATACCTCATGTGCTGTTCTCCTGAGCAGAAGTGTAAAGTTTCATTTATGCTTGACATGTCAAATGTCATTTTTGGCTTCCACGCCCCTCTGAATGGAAATTGTGTTTGCAACTAGGAAAATTTGTCCGCAGATGGGGAGGTGGTGGCCTAATGGTGAGTGTATAGAGTTTTGAATCCAGAGGAAATGATTGAAGCCCCACAGGTTGCTACTCAGGGTAGGCTCCTTTGGCCAGACCCTTAACCCCAGTTTGTTCATCCAGCAACCTCTGGCATGAAAAAAAAAGCTTGCCTAACAACTACCCTAATTCTGCTATAAAAAAAATGCTTGCAAGCAAGCTTTTTTTCTTTTTTAAGGGAATGGTTGCCTGGTTGTTAGGGCAACCATTGGAGTTCGAGCCCCACTTCCACAGACTGCCACTCTGGATCCTTGAGCAAGAGCCTTAACAAACTGCGCTGTACAATGGCACCCCACTGTGCCCCAAAGGGGATGGATTAAATGCAGAGAGTGAATTTCTCCAATGTGAGGTCAATTAAGTTCAATCAAAAAAAAAATTTATGTAAACATGTAGAGACATCCTGCGATTTAGCTCATAATATCAGCACTATCAACAGATTGTGGAAAAACTCAAAGAAAGAAATTACTGTCGCTCTCGAATGGCATTAAGAAGCTTTGATAAAGTTGTAAACGGATGTTTTTTCGACTTCCTCGTTTAGAACGGTTCCTGTTCTTGCCGACTCTGGCCAGTTTAATTGAGTGAACTGTTAGCAGTAGTTTACTTCACTTTACCTTTTTTTACTCTTACTTATGTTTTCTAAGTATGGGAACTCTTGTTGGAATAAAATGTCTGCCTACTCCCCCCACTTCCAGTGGCCTGAGCCTCTCAGAGAACAGATGGAGTTACGGTAAACAGTAGATCTTGGCAGGGAAACTTCTTTAAACTCTTCTAACAGTTGTCTATTATTAACTGTAACCACTGGTTTCATGAGGTTAAATATTTGGGGGAAAAAATTCTTTTGCCTGAATTTGTCATTGTGTTGTTCTGTCATTGCTTGTTTTTTGTTTTATTTAGGGAAGAATTTCACAGATTTTTCACATATATGATTACATAATTCTTAAACATTGAACCAGATGGTATAATCTAACAATTTTGATACATTCTTTGTACTTTTGCAGCCTTTTTAGCAAAAACCACCTGATCAGTAAAAAAATATTGAAATTGAGCTGCTCTAACTTGAGTTAAGTTTTATCTGATTATTTAACTGCAAAACTGATGACTTTTTATTCAAAGGAAGCTTAAAGCTGTAGGGAAATCATATTTAAATGTCAAATCATTTTGGCTTAAAGATGTATATGAATGTACTCTTTATCAGACTATATTGTCCCAAAATAAAAATAAAAAATAAAAATCCTGTCTTAAAATCTTTTTTTTTTCTGTTATCTTATGCAGGTCAGTTAGTTATCCGTCAGCCTGTACACTTATTTGGCCAATCATATATCAACGATCATCTGTCAATGTAATTTTTTTAGTCATAGCATCTTGATTCATATGTCGCAGCTAATATACGCAACGGCTTACAGCCGTACATGTTTAGGATTTTCTGATGGTCACTCAACCATTTAGACTTTAACTTTTAAAAGTCAAGAAAAAGTCTTGTAACTTCCAAATGATCAAAGTTAAGCTTGGCAGACTTCGGTTAACATAGGCATCTTGGCTCATCCACTCTTTCAGCATAACTGAGCTCAATATTTATCAAACCCCAACATTTATCATCTATTAAACTACATAGCTGATTCACATCGAGTCACATGTGGATTTTAAGCTGAATCGACCGTTTTTGCTGTTGTTTTGCTGTTGCAATTAGAGCATCGTTCGATGAGTAGTCTTACACCTCAATAGTTTATGTAGAGGTGACAAAACTATTAGCATGTGGTATTTATTTTCCCTGAATGTACCTCTGGTCACAAGTTCCCCCGTTTTCTGCTGAGTGTGGATGCGTAATCTTCAAGATGGATTTTGCGGATAATAAGAAGCGACCCGCTTCCAGCTCATCTGGAGGAGAACTGACGGTTTCCTCCTGTGAACCCCCTTTATACCAAAACGCTGCCAATAAGCAATTATACAGTAGCTGGAAGTTAGAAACACATTCAGTGGACGTCTGGAACACGTGAGATACGTTGAAATGTGTTGAAGAGAAGTTCTTGATAAGTTACGCATCAGTTATGCACAAGTTACTCATAGGTTTTGGATAAGCTAGACGCCACGACTGATGAGTAACTTACACTTAATGTATGTCAACCATCAGATAACTTACCTGGAACTTATAGCCCATATATGGCATACGCTGGCATACATCAGGAAATTAGCAGAAATCTTCTTGATGTACTCGCCATATGTTGACGAGTTTCAGCATATTTCAGCGTACTTCAGCATGCTCATAACTTATACAAAACCTACCCATAACTTATCCAACTTATGCCAACATTTTAGCCAGATTTTCGTACATCAGCAACATGCTGGTTAAATCGTCAAGATGTTAGATGGGCTGTACTCCCAGACTGGTCTCAGCCCCTCTAACCGTCTGGCTTACCCCAACACCAGTGTCAATAAAACTTAATGGTAACATCTGCAATTAGATGAGTCTATAATTTAACATTTTGACTTGTAAGTGTTGCGTTTTTATTTATTGCTTTTTTTAACTGTAACCCGCTTTCTTGTTTTTCCCTGCAAGTGAAGGCGTTTGTTTTCAAAGTTTGGTTTTATAGTTTGTGAAGAACCAACAGCCTTTACAGACAAATATGCAGATTAAAGAGAAAGATTTCTGTATGTGTACTTTGTCAGTAAACTAGACGTCCCACAGTGGCACCATGACAGAAGAATTCACTCAAAAGATGAGAACAAAAGCCGCCCACATGAACTCACCAAAGGTCTTTCTGCAGGCACCAACATCATGTTTTTTCTCAAACCCCCAAATCTACCAGAAGCAACAGCAGAAAGCAAACTAATTACATATTTTATACGAGCTGTTTAGATAAATTATGTTTTCAAGTAGCTTCTCTCACTTTTGTTTACTAATGTACATCCGCAGTGATCATGGACTAGTTGCCGTGACCTATTTCTCTTCTGTCATTGAGTGCAGCTTCCTGCAATGTCTCAACGGCAATGAAATGTGGCAGAAGAGAAGATTTACAACAGATTTATACCTTGAGGGCAAAGCCACAGCCACAGCTTCAACACTCAGGAGCCTCACAGATGACCTTAAATTAATTCAAATTTTTTTCTCTGTCATCTCAATCATGACCTAAAAGTTGATGAAAAGTCCAGCTGAAGTCTTCTGGTTCTTCACTCTGATTTAGTTTTCAGCTGAAGTGGGAACTGTCCTGTGAGGCAACAGCTTTAGCAAGCTTAATTAACCTTAACTCTGCTGTGTTTCTTTTATCCTTCAGCAGATCCACATTAAAACAATATAAAAATCATGTGGGAATAGAAATAGATTTTAATACTTTGATCAAATCAGGTAGAGACAATGGAACAGAATCATCACTGAGTCTCTTTCAGATTAACATACAGTCCATAGAGCCCCGATCTGTGCAAAGCTCCAGCTGGTGTGTTTTTGTAGGAGAGTGATTAGCATTCCTGACCAGTTAAATACTCCTAATACTAATATACACTCACCGGCCACTTTATTAGGTACACCTGTCCAACTGCTTGTTAAAACTTAATTTCTAAGCAGCCAATCACATGGCGGCAACTCAGTGCATTTAGGCATGTAGACATGGTCAAGACAGTCTCCTGTAGTTCAAACCGAGCATCAGTAAAGGGAAGAAAGGTGATTTGAGTGACTTTGAACGTGGCATGATTGTAGGTGCCAGAAGGGCTGGTCTGAGTATTTCAGAAACTGCTGATCTACTGGGATTTTCACGCACAACCATCTCTAGGGTTTACAGAGAATGGTCCGAAAAAGAAAAAACATCCATTGAGCGGCACTTCTGTGGGCGGAAATGCCTTGTTGATGCCAGAGGTCAGAGAAGAATGGCTAGACTGGTTCGAGCTGATAGAATGGCAACAGTTACTCAAATAACCACCCGTTACAACCAAGGTGGGCAGAAGAGCATCTCTGAACGCACAGTACGTCAAACTTTGAGGCAGATGGGCTACAGCAGCAGAAGACCACACCGGGTGCCCCTCCTTTCAGCTAAGAACAGGAAACTGAGGCTACAATTTGCACAAGCTCATTGAAATTGGACAATAGAAGATTGGAAAAACGTTGCCTGGTCTGATGAGTCTCGATTTCTGCTGCGACATTCGGATGGTAGGGTCAGAATTTGGCGTCTACAACATGAAAGCATGGATCCATCCTGCCTTGTATCAACGGTTCAGGCTGGTGGTGGTGGTGTCATGGTGTGGGGAATATTTTCTTGGCACTCTTCGGCCCCTTGGTACCAATTGAGCATCGTTGCAACGCCACAGCCTACCTGAGTATTGTTGCTGACCATGTCCATCCCTTTATGACCACAATGTACCCAACTTCTGATGGCTACTTTCAGCAGGATAATGCACCATGTCATAAAGCTGGAATCATCTCAGACTGGTTTCTTGAACATGACAATGAGTTCACTGTACTCAAATGGCCTCCACAGTCACCAGATCTCAATCCAATAGAGCATCTTTGGGATGTGGTGGAACAGGAGATTCGCATCATGGATGTGCAGCCGACAAATCTGCGGCATCTGTTTAATGCCATCATGTCAATATGGACCAAACTCCCTGAGGAATGCTTCCAGCACCTTGTTGAATCTATGCCACGAAGAACTGAGGCAGTTCTGAAGGTAAAAGGGGGTCCAACCTGTTACTTGCATGGAGTACCTAATAAAGTGGCCGGTGAGTGTATAGTTCATGTATTCTGTGGCAGTACAGTGGTGCATTTTCTAACACCACTGATTGCAACTAGAGGTCCTTGGTTCAAATCCCAGCCTTGACTCCTGCTGCATTGAGTCTGCATGTTCTCCCCATGCATGCATGGTTTCTCTCTGGGTACTCTGGCTTCCTCCCACACTATAAAAACCTGGCTGGTAGATTGATTGGTGTCTCTGGATTGCCCGCAGGGGAGTGCCTGTGTGTGTGGATGTGTGTCTCTGTGATGGACCGGCGATCTGTCCAGTTTGTACCTTGCTTTCGATTATTGCTTAGATTATGCAAGAGTAACTAGCATTTGGTTTGGAAATAAAACATCCGACTGAGCTTGTTATGTTAAAGAGCGAGGTGAAATACAACTTTAGCATGAATAAAAGCAGCTAATTAAAATGAAATCCTGATTATTCGATTTTTAAAAAAGTGAATGTCAGTTTTGAACAAGAGTGGAGGCTGAGGGATGAGTTCAGAGACTTGAATTAAACAACCCTGACTCCACCGGTGGGAAGTCTCCTGTTTGATCCTCTGCCTTTAGAGGAGAGTAAACACAGAGGTCTGCATCTGTAAATTGAATCATTTCAGTTGAAATGTTACCTTCAGGCACGATATTGACTTTAGATATGTCATAAAGTTGATCTCTGTTACAAAATTGAATGTTTGTAGTTATGTTGTTGAAAATCATAACTGGAGCTCATTTATTATCTCATTCGAAATCTTTTCCTGGTTAAATTTCCTCAAAGTTTAGAGTAATAGCAGCTTTTAAACTAAAACTTCCATGAAACAGCCTGATATTAACAATGCATTGGATTTTTAAAATCTGGACTGGACTCTCCCAGCGTTAGCTTTATCTACATAAACAAACTTCAGTTTTGGATGAACCGGTGATGATCACAATATGAATGATGTGTTTTCAGTTTTATGACATTTTAAACAGTCTTATGAAATTGTCTATGCTGAGTTGCTGTGATCTGTGCAAATTTCACTGCCAGGATTCCTTTGAAACAGGGCTTAGTAATTTCAATGGGACTTAACCTGTTTTGTAAAATGAAATTTGAAAAATACTTTAAAGAAATTAAACTTTTTTTCACACTTTTTACAGATTTAATCTTTTTAAGTTTTATTTTTATTCCTATGAATTGCATTCTTTTTAAATTCTAATTTTAGAGATGACATTCACTTCCAGGCTAATACCAATATTCTCTCTTGAGGTGCAGATTAACCAGTATAAATATTATTGGTAAAGTCCATGCAAACCAATACAACTTCTTCTTTGCTTTTCACTCTAGGAGAAAACCTTCCCAGAAAAAAAATCTATCATAAAAAAAATAATAATAAATTCCTTCAACTTAATCTGAAGAAGAGACAATATGATAAAACAAAATATGAAACAGGTAGAAAAATAAAATATGAGAAAAGAAATTATTTGAAATACAACGGAGCATTATGGCCAGCAGATTTTTTTCTTCTATTTAGAGAATAAAGTAATAACATTCCGAGAATAAAGTCGTAAAACTATGACAATAAAGTCGTAAAATTATGACAATAAATTCGTAACATTACGAGAATAAAGTGGTAATGTTACGAGAAAAAAGTCATAATATTATGAGAACAAAGCAATAAACTTGTGAGAAAAAGTCGGAAATTTACAAGAATAAAGTTGTAACATTAAAGAGAACAAAGTCATAATATTACGAGAATAAAGTCGCAATATTACAAGAAAAAAGTCACAACAAGAACAGTCATAAAATTACGAGATTAAAGTTGGAATACTAAGTGAATAAAGTCATAAAATTACAAGAATGTTACGACTTTATTCTCATAATATTAGGACTGGAAATAAAAAAAAATGAAATAAATCTCTAGCCTGGCCCTAATGCTTCGTCGTATTGAAAAAATAAATTCTTAAGAAACATTTTTCAAAACCTTTCTTGATTAAAAATTTTCATTTCCAGATTGAATTTTTTCTTTACATTTCCATTTAAAAATGTGTTTATTGTTTGCAACAATGACAGAACAACATTTACCATATAACAATTTAAATGAAAGGTGAAACTTTTATGAGTACCGTATTTTATCTTCCTCTTCACAAGCAGACTTCAGCTGCTTTGTTTTAAACTTGCAGCAACAAATTCTGTGATGGAAAGCTGAACAAATGAAAACAAAGAAAAAATTTAACAAAGTATTTTACTTGCGAAAAGTTCTGCATAGCAGATGCCTTCTTAACAGATATCATCGGCGTGTGCTTCAGACTGTAGTTGAATGCCTGCTGCCTTAAAATGCACAAATAAACTAAAGCAGTTAAGCCAGGGCCAACAATCAGCATGGAGGACAGCGCTTCTCAGGCGTGACACAGACGTCAACGAGATGACCGCGGGCGCCCAATGCAGACGGGGAATATTGAGGCGGTGTGACATGAAATGCAGCACTGAGCCGCAGGCAGAAGAGATATGGAAATCCTGAAAACACACTCCAAACTGCCAGCACCTGCAACAGCACTTCAGCAGGGGAGCTGACTAATTCATTTTTTACCAACTCCTCATGTCAGCTCAGAATAAGGAAACAACATTACAGGATTTCTTAATCACCAAGTAGAGACTGAATAACATGTGCAGCGTGTAGACAGACTCCGTTTTACTTCAATAAGTCATTTTGTTACTATTTCTGTTGAGCTAACAAACTGTGAAGAAATGTGGGCCTTACACAGCGTGATTTCAGCGAGGAAGCTTGAGAAACCTTGTTTTTAGTCATAAACTTAAGCGCTGCCCTCACAGCTCCCACAGTCAGGAGCTTATTAACTTCACAAAAAAAACAACTAATCTGTCAGTTGGCCTTTTATTCAATTTGGATTAAAACCAAAGTGGTAAACGGTTGTAATTTGTGGATGCAGTGTGTTTGGGCCTTATTTCTGGCTGTATGTTAAGAATCCTGCTGAAGGATTTAACAGGTTTTCTTCCAGGATTGTCCTGGATTTGGCTCCAAACATCTTTCCGCCGACTCTGACCAGCTTCCCTACCCTTGCTGAAGAAAACCACTCCTTTCTAACGATTTTGCCACCACCACACTTCATTGCAGTTTTGGGTTATAGGTCATATCGGTGAACATCAGCGTGTCATTAGGTCTGCAGGTGGTTTATCATCTCTTCATGCTCAGATGATGGATTGAACAGAGCTGTGCAAGATGCTCCAAGCTCTGCAAGATTGCTGCAGAACCTTAGAATGCTTTATAACTCCATAGCCTTTGCTCTGTTATATTCCTTGGTCTCTTTTTATAGTTTTATTTTCTATAATTTTTTGCACACCTATAAGATCCGACACAGAATGCTTGTGCATGTCGTTAAATTCAGTGATGGGACTAACGGCGTTGAAAGTATTGCCGTTACTAACGCCGTTACCTTGTTTTAGTAACGAGTAATGTAACTAATTACTTTGACTGTAACTATAACGCAGTTACCATTGCAGACACCTCGTTACTGCGCGTTACTCAGGTCGCACAATGAACCTTTTTTCATGATAGGACTCGTGCGCACCTTGTCAGGAGGATGAAATTGGCTGATGTATAGTAAGATTCCGTCTGTCTGTTGGGTAGGTGGGTGTTTCTGCTGGCGGGTGTTAACGTACAGCACACACAGAGAGATGGAGAGTGAGGAGGACTCCAGCAGCAGAACAGCGTTTTCCAGATGGAAATACTGGTGTTACGTCGAGCTGCGTTTCCCCATCAGATACGGTTTCTCCTGCATCTCCACACAGCGCAGGCGGCACGATTCACCGCTCAAGCAACAGGAAACGCGCATGCTTGCTAAAGGCGCGTAACAGTCGCCCTGTGCTCATGCCACAGGAGAACTATGGAGAGCGTGAACGATCAAATGATAGCCTATATGGAGAAAGGGAGAAATCTGGATGGATGGATGGATGGATGGATGGATGGATGGATGGATGGATGGATGGATGGATGGATGGATGGATGGATGGATGGATGGATGGATGGATGGATGGATGGATGGATGGATGGATGGATGGATGGATGGATGGATGGATGGATGGATGGATGGATGGATACTCTGCCTTTTCAACCTACTGTATTTTTTATTTTAAACATTATTTGATGGCCTTTGTGGCAGGGCTGGAGATCCATATTTTATGTCACACACAGAGTATACATCTAGATAGATAGATAGATAGATAGATAGATAGATAGATAGATAGATAGATAGATAGATAGATAGATAGATAGATAGATAGATAGATAGATAGATAGATAGATAGATAGATAGATAGATAGATGTTGCAGTATCTATAACAACCCAAACACACAGGATTTCAGAATTAGACATCCCCAGTTATTAATTTCATATACTCACCAAATCTGAACTCCCTGTTAAAAAACTTCACATGGCGTTCCCCCTTATGTCATTTATGTTGAATTGCAATAAATGCTAAACTCTCTGCAGGTTCTTGTCTTTGTCGTCCGCTCTATTCAGCTGGCTTTAGAAACACACGGCGAGAAGGTGGGGGCCGGGTGGTGAGGGTTACGGGGGCGAGAAACGCAAAAGTAATGCAATAGTTACTTTTACTAGTAACTAGTTACTTTTATTGTGGAGTAACTCAGTTACTTTTTGGGAGAGGTAACTAGTAACTATAACTAATTGCTTTTTCAAAGTAACATGCCCAACACTGGTTAAATTAAACACTGATGGAGCGAAATAGCAATGGATTATAATTCAGGGTATCGTAGTGAATGTAAATCCATGCTGTATTTTTCACATTTTATATGGACACTTTTAAAAATCACATATTGATTTCCCTCCTCCTACAGGTAAACTCTGCTTTCTGTCAGCCTATCATAAAATCCAACCAAAAAAGAGAGGTTTGTAGTTGTGATGTGAAAAAGTGGAAACATTAAAGAAGAACAAATATCTTTCTAAGGCACTGTGGGTCATTTCTCACATACGCAACAAAAATATATATACAGACCATCTTTCTCAACACAAACACCTTTTTATTTTCCCACGTGTTCTTACACTGCGTACTCACAGACTTTGCTCAGTAAATGAAGACTTAATTTAAATAGGCAAAATCTATCATATAAATAGATTTTTATCCTCACTGTGGCCTTTCCTTTTCCACCCAAAGTTTAGGATCTTGCCTGTTTGCAGAAAGTACTGCTTTACGAGCATCATGGATATCATTGTTTTTTATTGGTAATTATAAGGTAAACTGAAACATAAGCATGCTCAGCAAAGGAGAAGCTGATCAATATTTGTATCAGTTCCTCAGCTCAGAGCACCAAAGCTCCTCAGCTCAGGCAGCATGTAGGTGTAATTACATAGGAGTGTGTAAAGTTGAAGCTGAGCGTATCTCCATGATGGCAGTGAGCTCTCCCTCATAGCGTAAAGGTTACAGAGGGAACAGGTACGATTTTTTCAAGCACCTCACAACATAAGTGACCGCGTTACATCTGTGGGAGGCTGATAGCGCCGTCTGATCAATACCCCTGCCTCAACGATTACTTCGACAGGTGCTGAGATTTAAGCTTTCAGAGGCTACTTTCATGTTCCTGAGCTGTTATTTAACACACTCTCACACTGATCCTTTCAATCGCTCATCGGCGCAGAGCACTGCTATCAGTGTCAGAGCAGACATTACGGTCCGAACGCAGCCCCATTGTCGAGCAAGAACAAGCAGATGGTTAGGCCTGTGATCAAAGATAGAGCAGCTTTGCTCTTTGGTTGATAAAACCAGACTTCTTTAGTGTCACAGAGAATCCTCATTGAGATAACGTTAAGGTAAATTACAACGCAAAGATTACCTCCCTTTATCTTTGAATATTTGAATCAGAAACATAAGGTACTAAACAGCCTGATCCTTGTTGAAGGATTGTGAACGTCCTTCTGCATCGCTTATACAAAGATCTGCATTGGTTTGGACTTTAGTAAATTCACAATAAAGTCTTGTTTTTATAAATAATCCCATTTATATTCTATAGGGTCCATCCCAACTGAGGAAAAGTAAAAATAAACCATTAAAAGTCAAGTTAGATAATGTTTGGAATCAAACTGCTGACCAGAAATGTACGATCCTTGATGACATTATTATTATGATTTGAATTGATTCAGTTGTATAATTTTTATTCCCCCTCTGCTGTATCGATTATATTATATAGTTTTAGTTAGTTTTCTGGAGCCATGCATCAGTGCTCTTCATCTACTGCCCATACGTGCTTTTGCTTGCAGTGTTTAGAGGCTGGGTTCGGTCCATTACTGCAACACAAAGACACATTGGACAAACAACCATGCCAGCACTCTCGCTTATAGCAGATAGGACTAAAACGAGGCATTTAAGTGACAAAAAATGTGTGGTTGTTGAATAGAATTAAATAGAAAGCTGAACAACAAACTGAAACTAATTATGTTTTAATTAAAAGTTTAAATAGATTAGTCGAAGTCAACAAATCAAATAGATTTAAACCTTGATTTAAAGCAACTCAGGAATCCAGCACTTTTATAGCTTTCTGGAGTTTATTTCAGATGATGAGAACATAAGACCTAAAAGCTATTTGTCCAAGTTTGGTTCTAGTTCTGGGTATGCAGAGTAGACCACCACCAGACATGAGAGGTCTGGGTGGTTGAGCCACTGACAACAATTCTGTAATGTATCTTGGAGCTAAGCCATGCAGTGATTTATACACTGAAAAAACATAGTGCAACTGTTTTTTTTTTTTTTTGCTTTTACTTAATCATATTTATCTACTTTAACAAAATTGTTTTATGTCCTACCCTGCTGACATGAAACAGTTGTGTTAGAGTAACTAAATATGAAGGTTGCATTATTTTTTTCAGTGTAGACTAAGATGTTTTTTTAAGTCTATTCTCTGAGATACAGGGAGCAGTGGAAAGTGTCTAAAGCCCCATTTACACTACCCTTGAAAAACCGATCCAGGCCGAGACCGGTCCGAGCTTGGATCGGTAACCAGGCCAAGCTCAGTTTTGACGACCGTTCACACGTCACACTTATCTCGGTTATCTTGACGCCTCGACTCCTCGCCTCCTAGTGACGATGTGCGGTATTGCTGCTAGGATTGAAGGAGGGACTCAAGCAGCTGGTGGCGGTAATGCACCAAACGCTGTTTGTCAACCGCCGTAAACCCCAAGAAGAAGAAGACGAAGGAGGAGGGAATCAAGCAAATCAAAATGGCGGCGCCCGTCACATTCAGAAAGTTATGCTTGATTATTATTGCTGTACTTCCGTGTTTGCGGTGGGTCAGGCGAAGACGGCAACCTTGCGCGGATGTACTTGAGAAAGTCGGCTTTTGGGAAGCCGACTTTCTGGAATGGAGTGTGAATCGGCATGTTCATTTCAATTCAATTCAGTTTATTTATATAGCGCCAAATTCACAACACATGTCATCTCAAGGCACTTTACAGTTCAACCAGATCATACAGTCAAATTGATACAAAGTTTTCTATCTAAGGAAAACCAGTTGATTGCATTGACTCATTGACTCAAATACAATCCCCCACACTAAGCATGCTTGTATCGACAGTGGAGAGGAAAAACTCCCTTTTAACAGGAAGAAACCTCCAGCAGAACCAGGCTCAGTGTGAGCGGCCATCTGCCGAGGCCGACTGGGGTTCAAGGAGACAGAAGCAGAGATACAAAAAGCAGCTGTAAAAGGCGGCCCCGTCCAGGAAACACACAGCCAGGCAGACGAGCTCCAAGGCAGCTCCCATGCCAGAGGACGAAGAGAGCACATCCACTCAGTCACGGTCAGAGAAACAGGACCACACTGGAAAACAGGCCGATCTCCAACATCTATTAACAAGGGTGTTGATAGAAGCAGCACAGCTGATGTTTTTTTCCAGGATGACGTCACAGCCAAACAGGAACAGACGAGGCAAAGCTACTCTGAGGAAAAGCAGAGAGAGCAGAAGGTTAGAGATTGAACTAACAGATTCTGCAGAATAGGAGAACAGAGAGAGAATGAAGCAGAATGATGAAATGGGGGTCCCTATGTCCTCCAAAAGTCTAAGCCTATAGCAGCATAACTATAGAGATAGCTCAGGATAACCTGAGCCACCCTAACTATAAGCTGTTCAGCCAGTCGGCGATGACGCGTTCTGCTCATGCGCTCTTGTTATCAGAGAACCGAGCCAGGAAAAAACCGAGCCGAACCCACCTCGGGAACTGGTCTGCAGTTAGCGCGGTCCGGTTATGTTTATCTCGGTTCAGTTCAGGTTGTTTCCGTTCACACACGACAAGTTATCTCAGTTACTGAGCTCGGACCGGTCTCGGCTCAGTTTTTTAAGGGTAGTGTAAACGGGGTATAAAACTTGGTTGTTGTGCTCTACTTTCTTAGTTCTAGTGAGGACACATGTAGCAGGATTCTGGATCAGCTTGAGCTCTCTTATCCACCTTATTAGGCAGACCCTTAACAAGGTTGCATTAATCTGTTTACTAGGATCTATGCTTACATTTGCATTATTTAGAGAAAAAATTCAGAAAGGGCAGAATCATGACAAGAAAGGTCTGCACAAATATGGATAATTTTCACAACAATTTTGATTCAAAATATAGTTCAAGTTGGTTAAGTTATTAATAAAAATCTTTCAACTCCAAGTCAAACATATTTTAGTTCTTTTTCATTAACCTAATATCTACTATGTACATATCTACTATGTACACATAGAGATGAGATGAAAGGAACAAACAACAGAGAACATAACAGCCAAAAGAATACAAAAGAAAACCAAAGTAACAAACAAAAAGAAAAAAGCTTCAAGAGCAGCAGGTATCCCGATCACGTGTATCGGAACCTATGGTGATTAGACAATATTAATCAGGGTGGTATATATCAATAGCTGCAGCTTAAAATAATAAAATATAATGTAAATCCCTTTCTTGTCCCACAATGGGGAAATTCACTCTGCATTTTGACCCATCTTTTTTAGGCTACCGAGAGTGTAGGCTGTGGGGATCAAACCAGGTACTTTCAAACTTCTCAGAGAACAAGCGCACTGTTCTAACCACTAGGCTAACACTCCCCTAGTATTTAGCACCTGGAAACAAATACATGAGCATGCTCATGTATAAAGGATTCACAAAGCTTTTTCAGAGGGAAATAATGCTTAATAGCAGAATTACAGAGCCCAAGACCGATAAAGAAGGAACGTGAAGCCCATTATCAAAAGGCACCCCAAATCACTAGGACACAAGGAGGGCAGACATAGGGATGGCCACACACACCAGAGAGTGGCAGAAGAGAGCACAAAGAACCCAATCAAAGAGGCGTATGGGCTCTGATGGCGGCCGCTCACACCCAGGGTGGATTGGGATGAGAGCCCCAAGGTCAGAGGTCAAGGGGAGACACAATCCTCAAGTGCGCACCCCACAGAGCCAGGAGGCCAAGGCCCAGGCCTGGCCCGGCCCAGATACCAATGAAGTACTCAACCCTCCATGTTGACGAGTTACCCAACCCTGTCAACGTGCCAGCAGACACAGGAACCTGTCATTGGCAGGGAGCATGAAAAAAAAGGGGGAGGGGGCAAGCCCTGCTCTGACTTTGGCCAAGGATCTTCAGTGGGTGTGGGGGGGAGGAAAACACCAAACCTGACCAGCAGACAGAAAAAACTTCACATTTATCCAGTTGCATTCACACAACCCCAACCTTACACCCATATGGATAACAGAGATACACACAGAGGCAGACAATATTCTTACAGTCTTCATACATACACTATCCTCCAGGTTAGGATGGCCAATCCCTTTTAGGGCACATATGTCATATTAGCCTAAATTTGCCAGACCTGCATTATATAATAATTTCCTTTAATCAGGAGAAAATCTTTGCCCAGGCTGTGTTGGATGGGTCTGAGCTCAGATGACCTCGCTGGAAGCTACCTTTAGGTGTCTTGGCTCTGGATCCAAGTCTGGGATCCCTGAGTTACTCCTGTAGAGTCAAAAAGAGCTTTACAGGCCGTCTATTTGGAATCAACCGGGTTCTGAAATATCCAGTTGGACACTTAACTTCAGCAGGCTGGAGAGTGTAGCTCCTTGGCCATGTTGTCTTTGTTCTGCCCAATGTGTAAAATGAAAAGATGGTAAAGGTAGCTGTCTCAGAGTTTTTAGATAGTTTGTAGATAGGTAGGGTTAAGGTTAGCGCAGACCTCACAAACATGTCAATAATAAACCAGCCTTTAGTTTGGAGAGATAAGCATTTTGCCTCACCGGTGTTCAAAATTAATATCACGGCATATGTAACAACATGCTGCCTTGCACCAAGAAGGTTCCAGAATCAATTCCTGGCCCGGGGTCTTTCTGCATAGAGTTTGCATGTTCTCCATGTGCATGCGTGTGTTCTCTCCGGGTACTCCAGCTTCCTTCAAGAGTCCAAAAACATGACTGTTTGGTTAAATGGCTTCTCTAAATTCTCCTTAGGTCTGAGTATGTGAATGGTTGTTTATCCTGTTTGTCTCTGTGTTGGCCTGCGATGGACTGGTGACCTGTCCAGGGTTTACCCCGCCTCTCTCTGCACCCCTCTCTACCCTGCTTGGGATAAGCTTGAAGTAAAATTGGATGGATGTCACAACATGTTGATAAAGGGCTTTTGGAATCTTATGGGAAGTTGATTAGCTTCTGGAACCAGCTTCTATCTTTGCAATGTATAGCTACTTCCATAAATGCATTTTAGGATTAGTAACTTGATTGTTTGATTTCGAAGCATCACACAATAGAAAAAATATTAATTATTCAAAGAAATGGAGCAAAAATTAAAGGAGGAACCGGGCTGTGATGTTGTGTAGTATCATGGTGTGGGCTTGTATCAAACCATCTCTCAGACAAGGTCTTTCCAAGGGTCTTGCATGCTTCCCTCACCGAGACAACAGACAACCAGATTATGAACACTCCCAAAATTAAGGCAGAGAAAGATGTTGACCTGATGATGTTACAATTAGAAAGATTTTATAAAAACATAAAATATGGCAGTGTGATTTAAAGAAGAATACAGAAACAGCAGTCGTTATTCTCCCTTTCTTTTTATTCTCAAACTGTGAATGCCTCATATGTTATGGGAGAAGGATGATATCACAAAAAGGGAAGAAACAAGTTTGTAAAGAAACTTTTTTTGTGTTTTTTCAGAACCTGATAAAGTCGCTTTCTTACTTTTAACAAAAGCATAATTAAACAAACTTAAGTGTGACTCAAACTTTCCTGAACATCACCCGCTGAAGTGATGCCATAATGTTAAACAATTCAGCTGGCCTGCCTTTTAAAAAGCTGATTAATTAAAACCATGTTTCTAAAGCCCAGAGCCTATGTTGTGATCGGTCAACAGGACTGTTTAAGAGAGTTTGAGAGAAGAGGTCTTAAATTGTCAACGTGTCCTTGTCCCAGGCAAAGGAGGGATTAGGCAGGGGGATAAGGGAGTGTGTCTATGCATGAATCAAAGCCTTGTTCAAATACACACTCTCTGCTTTGATTTCAAATGAGATGAAGAAGCCACCAGCTACTTTGCTAGTATAATGCTCATCTCCCTTGTGTAGTTTTTCCAATGACTTTGTGGGAAAATGGCTGTCACCAAGCAACAGAGGTAAAATGGAAAATCTTCTCATTTTGCTTCACTCAAAAAAAAAAAAAAAAAAAAAATCACTTGGATTTAGAAAAAAACCTGACAGGTGGCAGGGAGACAATGATCTACAGGGTGATGGTTGAAGTGTCTGCTAATAAATGCAGTAGAGAATCTAGAACATTTAGTATGAAAGAAGGTACATGCTGTCTAAGCAGTGTCAAATACTTGACATTATCTTTGAAGTATAAAGACAAAGAAAAAATGGGGAAAAAAATAACATATCTGAAAAGAAAAGGTTTTGAAAAACAGCATAGTGAAACATGTTTTTAGTAAAATAAATATAAAAAACAAACAAACAAATGAAAAACTAATCTGACTAAATAGCAAAACTCCCCCCAAATCCTTCATTGGATTAAAACATGTTTAAAATCTATTTTCAGGATTACAATTTTTTCACATTTTCATTTACAAAACTTTCTTTTACTTGCAACAATAACGGAACAAATTTTATTCCAAAAGTTTTGAGCAACATTTTTAAATTTCAAAAAAGAAAAACACAAGTTAGACATGTTTCCATCAATTGGAGAGAGTTTTCATCATGTCGTGATATATTAAACTTTCTGTAATAAACAGTTCTGTTTATTACAGAAAGTTTTCTCTGCTTCTAAGCAGAGAAAAACTAGTGCAGACCTCAGATCAGTGATTTCATTAAAAACCTAACAATTGCAGACTGAAAAAAATAATATTTTTTTCAAACATAATGTCATGGTCTTGGTTCTGTTGTTCTTTACTTTGCTCCTTGTTTTCTAGTTTTATTGGTTTAATTCCAGTTTTGTTGTAATTTCTAGATTTGTGTTAGTTCTCATGTTTTTCTGTTGTCCTCTATTGTCCTCTTGTGTGTGTGTGTTCCTTTCCCCTTGGCTTCCTTATTGTCTCCTCTCACACCTGCTCCTTGTCAGCTCGTTAGCCCTCCCTTTGTCTCTCTCTGCTATATATGCTCTCCCTCTGCTCTCACTCTTTGTGGTTCCTTGTCTTTGCTGTGTTCCCATGCTGTGGTCCATGTTCCTCGTCTCTCCCTGGCTCCTCGTGTTTGGTTTTCCCCAGATGTCTCCTTAGTTCTGATTTGCTTTTCATTATTAGTTGGATTTTTGGATTCCTGCCTTTGTTTACTGTTTTTGCCCCATTAAAACTCCCAGAAATCTCCTCAGCCTCTCTGGCTCTGCGTTTGGGTCCTCAAACCTCAACTAACCCTGACACATAAAACTTATAAACCAGTACGTCCAGTGAAAATATTGTTGTGATTCTATAGTTAAATCCTATTCCCAGCCCGCTGGGAATTTATGTTTCTGATACTTTAAGATGTTTATTGCCCTCCCCTGTAGGGGTGGTAAAATATCTTATTTAATCAGATATTATTTCAGCTGTTATATACTGTTTATGACACACAGTCCTACTAACTGTGTGTTAGAACAATAGATGAAAGAGTGATTCGAGCACTAATCATGGTCAAACTGTTATTTCTGCACATACATGGAATAAATTCACCACAACTTCTGTTCAAAATATAAGATTTTATTAACAAAAATCATTCAGCTCCAAGTCAAACATATTTCAGTTTAACACTCTCAACTAAGACTAGTAAAACTCAACTAAACTAAACTAACTACTATGTACAAAGAGGAAGGGGAAAACGGTTGAAAAACATATTACAGTTTATGATGGATTCTGTGTTTGAAACCAATGTTTATCTGGAATAATTTGGAATGTGATCAAATTAGCTTTTCACTAATTTTAAAGAAATTGGAATGTTTTCAGACCAATTCACAATGCAAATCCATGAGGTGAATAAAACATTATTTGGCCAAATAATGTTTTATTAAATGATTTGCTTAATCAAGAACCAAAAACCTTTAGTTAAATGATTCTTTACCCTCTTTGAAATAGCTAGCAGCGAATAGACATCAGGCTTCCACTAAATGACTCTTGGTCATACTTGGTAATGGAAATGTAATGAGCATTTGAGGAACACATAAACACTAATGTTATTTCAGTGTTTAAATCCTTAGTGAATAAAGCTTGTCTAAGCTTTATCAACAGCTCAACACATGTTCCTGTAGCATAGCGTAGCATGCAGTCCATTCTTTAGCATCAATTAGCATTGTCTTTACTCAGCAGTAAACACACGATATGATTAGCATCATCAAAAGACATATTGCTTTTCCTGTCCCTAATCATGCCAGACCTGCAAACCTTTTTCCATGTCCGTTTGGAAAGCTTGAGTTTCATCCAGTTTTGCAGCTCTGCAGTCAGGGATTCTTTGTCTCAGTCTCACAGCAGGGGTCCCCTCAGTCTCACACCAGGGCATGGTCTTCATCCAGTTTGGCTCTGTAAGTTCTGAAACTCAAGAGAAATGTGTTGCAAAGGTTCTGTTTGCAGCAGTTAGGTTCTGAAGAGTTCTGACTCATCCTTGATGGTTCTGGGGATCTGGTTTCCCTGGGGCCTGCATCTCCACTGTGGGCCACAGTGGGCCCCAGCTTTGAGCGCAGAAGCAGAAGCAGGCTGGATCAGACGAGGGAGAAAAAGTGAAGAGAGAGCAAAAGAGGAAGAATCCTGTGTGCTCTGTGGTTTTGTTCTGTCCTCACAGGGAGGGGGGTAGGTTTTCACACCTCTGTGACTTCCATGTGACTGCTTGTGGCTGCTTTGGCTGAAAAAGGGGGGGCTGCTGAATTCCCCCAGCTGTTATCCACCAAAGCTGCGTTCTCTCCTCTGGTCATCCTATCAGGATGAAATATGGACACTGCTTCCCAATGTCCAAAAAGTATGATCATGGCATATGGCACAACAATATTAACTCCTCACTGCCTATTAGCATGACCTCCCAATGTCATTTAGTCTTTTTAAATAAGAAACCACTCCAATAAAAGTAAATAGTATGTGCTCCAAAAGTTGCCTAAGTACGACGGAGTATTAGGGCCAGGTTAGAGATTTTTTTTAATTTTTATTTTAAGAATAAGGTTGTAACATTATGAAAATATAGTCATAACATTACGAGAATGAAGTTGTAATATTATGACAATGAAGTCATCATGCCACAACCCGTTTCAGAAAGAAAACTTTGAGCTCCGACCAGCTTATGATGGCCAACCAGCTCCACCTGTTGGGATCCAGAGGCTTGCCCTCCAGAGGACGATGTGGATCCCTTCCTGTGGGCTTCTGTTACTGTTGGGATCCAGGGGTTTGCCCTCCAGAGGGCGATGTGGATCCTTTCCTGGGAGCTGCTGCTCAGCGCTCACACCTGATCCCCATCAGCTCTGTTGATTAAGCTCTCCCTACTTAAGCTGAGGGAGAGCTTCCCACTGAGCCGGATTGTTGTCCTTTCCATGGTAGCAAGCCTGAGCCACTCTGCCTGTCTAGAACCTGTTAACCTGTAAGTCTGAAACCTGTAAACCTGTACATCTGAACTTAACCTGCTCTGTCCTCTCTGCCTTCCAGGGCAGAACCCTGTGTGTTTCCAATAAATATTGGACTTTAACCTGCCTCTGTGTCCGTGAGTTCTGCATCTGGGCTAGTAAACCTACCACATCATGACACCACCAAACAACAACCTGAGTCCACTTTGACATCCCGCCCAGTTTGATGCTGGTTCTAAAAGATTTCCTTATTTGTCAAACCAATGCCAAAGTATAACTTCACATGATGATGAACATTCCTCATTTTAGGGAAGAAAGTGCTTCCTGTAAGAATTGTCATAAAATGCAACATGTTTCTTCAAATTTTGTTATTTTATTCTTGCACTTTTACGACTTTATTCCCATGATTTTATGTTTTTATTCTTGAAATAGAAAGAAATAAAATCTCTAGCCTGGCCCTAATACTCTGTCATACCTAAGTAATTGTAACTGAGTGAATGTTAGTAGTCACTACCCACCTCTGATGCCATCTGGAACAATGTAGAGAAAAAAAGTGATCCCAGCAGCACAAACAGCTGATCAGTCATGTGGAGTAAACATATGCTAGGTCAGAACTAATTCAACTAATGTTTTTCCATCTCCTCTAATGCTCATTCAAAATTTTTTTTTGAAAAAATATAAAGGCATCTCAAGTAAGTATCAAAGCCTTTTTGCAAAATTTAGTAGGTTGATTAGAATTTAGCTTTTTCCATCACCCTCTACTAACCCGAAACTGAAAAAAAAAATGTCAATGGAAAAACGTTTTATGTTAAAGGACAGCTAGGTTATTCAAAGTCTCCCATGGTTGAGTAGAGATGAATTTTGCAAGCTTTATACACCATACCGAGCAAACTTTATTTATGAACCACTTTATACACCCATGGGACCAAAGTGCTATACAAATACATAAAATACAATGCAATTATAAAATAGAAAAGATCAAATATGAAATACATATTAATATACAGATACAATAAAACAAAATGAAAACTCTCAGATTGTGCCAAAAGCTAAAGAAAAATATGGGTCTTATGAAGAGACCTATAAACAGTGAGTAAAGAGGCCTATCTTATGCCTAAGGGAAGATCATTCCATAGCTTGAGAGCTGCCACAGTAAAAGCAACATCCCCTCTGAGCTTGCACTTTGTCTTTGGCACCTTCAGAAGCAACTGATCAGCTGGCCTGAGGGAAAGAGAGGGCGTTTAAGATAGTAACAGCTCAGACAGATAGGGAGGGGCAAGGTCACAGAGAGCTTTAAAAACAAATAAAAGGTTTTTAAAATTAATCCTAAAATGCACTGGCAACCAGTGTAAGGAAGCTAAAATAGGGAAAATGTCATCAACTTTTTATGTACACGTTACCTGCAATAGCATTTTGTACCCTCTGAAGTTGGGAAATATATAAACCAGGCATCCCAGAGTGGGTCCTCGAGGGCCATTGTCCTGCAGGTTTTAGAGGTGTCTCTCCTCCAGAACAGCTGATTTACATTGATAGTTGATTAACGGGCTGTGTCTGAACTGTAAGCATCAGAATCAGCTGTGCTAAAGCAGAGAAATCTCTAAAACCAGCAGGACATCGGCCCTCGAGGACCCACTTTAGGGATGCCTGCTGTAAATCATTGACTCCAATATAAAATGTATTACAGTAATCCAGCTCTGTGGTCACAAATTGATGGATCACTGTATCTGGAAAGAATAGGTTTTACTTTGACTAGCTGCCTTCAGTGGAAAAAGCTGGATTTTAAAATTAGATATTTAAAATTAGATATTTTGGTGAATGTGTATTTTAAGGATGGACAAACAAGCAATTGGGGGGTGGGGGGTGGGTCGGGGGAAGGGGGTATTCTACACTTGCATATATGCTTCACAATTAAGGAGGACCAGCTCTATCTTATTTACAAAATAAATACAGAAATAGATAAATGGTCAATAAATAAATAAGCATACAGAAATACAATAAACTAATAAATGTGGGTAGAAATAAAATTATTAAGTGAGACATAAATGTATATATCTCTTAATTAGCTTCTTTATTTATTCACCTTGGTAATAATTACCTTTTTTATTTATGTGCATGTTATACTGTAATATTTTTCTGCCGTTATTTTTTACATTTCTGTATGCATTTCTGCCTCATTAGGCAAATGAGGAAGGGCTGTGTCTTAGAGGGTCAACTTCTGCCCATTGGTTGGTTAGCATTTTACTGCATACAACGGAAGAATAAAACGGACAAAAATATTATAACACGCATGTAAATAAATACTCAAAATAAATAAGTAATTAATAAATAAAGTTGAAGATTATAACGGATATAAACAAATAAATAGATAAGGTAATTATTACAGAGGTGAATAAATAAAGAAGAGATATATACAGTGAGAGATATATATCTCTCACTGTATAATTTCATTTCTACCTACATTTATTTGTTTATTGTAATCCCTTGGCAATTATACTTATTTTTTTATTGTGCATTTATGTATTTCTGTATTTATTTTTAAATATGATAGAACTGGTCCTCCGTACACAATAAACAAGATCATGTAAGAAAAACTGTTCTGCTTCCCTGAAGTACGCTTCTGTTATTTATATGCAGGTATGACTGTGTTAGCATGTTATTTAGCACAGCTAAACCTGTTAAAAATAACACCAGTAAAAATGACTTAATTTACTTTCAAAGTTGATTTTTGACAATTCTTAATAGATTCCTGTTCCAAAAAGTACATATCTGTAAATGTATTCAGTTTTGATGAGATAAAGTTTTCTAAAGAGTTTGAAAAAGTAAAACTGGTCAATGACACCATTAGCATTCCCATTAGCATATGTATCGTTTTGTAGCTATTTTCATTCTGTTCCCTTCCTGCTCCTCTCTTGTATTTGCTTTCAGCTATTCTGAGCTCACATATATTCAATATCTACTGCTTGAATCCCCACTAAAACTGAACTCATTTCCATATATCACTGTTTCTGCTGTCAGAGAAAAAAGCTAAAACTGTGACCAAAATGTTCCATGTGAGAGCATGCTTTTTTTTTACAGGGTCACCTTCAAAACTCAGTTAGCTGTCCTGGTAAAATCCAGATGGTTTTTACACATCTGATCAATCATATTTCTGGAAGCTGTTGTTTTTATTTGTTATTTATCTTTTTTCTGAAGTTTTAGGTTTTTCACGGTTCATTAAGAACAAATTAAATGTATTATATATAATCAAGGGTCAGTGTAAATCGATTTATTGATGGCGATAATGATATAGGTGATGATAATATTCCATCTATTGCTATTAAAGCACATATTTTCATAGTGAAGCCTGTAATTAGAAGAACTATTTAGTTACTGTGACTGAATTTGAGAAAGAAACTATATGCAAATATGAGTCCTCTATTTCAAAGGAGTTTATTGCAGATTAGTGGAGCATAAGAACTAAAAGCTGCTTCTCTATGCCAAGTTCCAGCTGTGGAGAGTAGATTTTAAGGAAAAGTTCGGTAGCAAGGAATAATCAATGGATCATTATTTATACCTAAAGGTAATATTTTTTGCAGTGATTTAATGAATTTAGCATTAATCAGTAAAAAACATTTTAAAAAGCGCCATTCTTCCCGCTTTACAAGCAAAATCAATGGGAACTACTAGACACATCTGCAATCAGCAACAATTATTGAAGATTTCCAGAGGACTTCACCATTGAAATTCACCAGAGCTATAGTTAAACTGACAATGCCCACGTGCATGGCAGTTGGATGTTGGAATACATCGGGTAAAAGTGAAAAAAAAATTCATGATCTTCCACACACGGGTTCGTCATTGGATTGCCAACTTCAAGAGGGAGGATTTGCCATCAAACTTCTGGCCAGAGGAAAAACACGTAACACGTAATATGTAGCCAACATTTGGAAGAAGAATGTTTTCAAGATGACTTGGATAATAGCGCGTTGTGACAAACACCAGATACAGCACTGGGACTTGATCAACAGCCGATACCGCACTGTGATGTCACAAACCAGTAGGTGGCAGTAGTGTTCCATGAAAAACATGGATGCCTCCAGTAAAGCACATTCAAATGAAAATTACTGCTAAATGAAAACACTTTTTATTTATTGAAAAGTATGCAATAATTTAATATTCAAAGTAGCCTACTTTGAGAAGTTTGATTTCTGAATATGAGCGGACTTCTCCTTTAATGTGCCTGTGTTACAGCGTTTAGGAAACCTTGCCACTTTTTTTTTTTCAAGAAGTGACAAAGGTTTAGAAATCCTTGTTTCTTTATGACATGGATCAGATGCTCCCATACCATGCCACAAATCAGTCCACCATCTCTCTGTACTCTGCTTCTTGTCAATCTTTTATGCACTCAATGACTGCAGAGTCATCTGAGTGTTTCTGCAGATGACAGGACTCTGTCTTGTATGGTAGTCAGAGGTGTACTGAGTAAAAGGGAATGGAGAGAGTACTGTCCTCTGTGGTGCTCCTGCTGACTACTTGATTAGACAGCTGACCCTTCAGTCTAAAAAACTGGGATGATTGTAAGGTAATCTTTCCAGGTGACTGTTGATTCCTCCATCTGAGTCCTCTGGAATTTATCTCAAATTGAGGCTGAATTATGTTAGATACACTGGAGAAATCAAAGACCATGATCCTCACAGTGCTGTCTGCCGTGTCCAAATTACAGTGGGTTTGTTGAAGCAGGTGTATGATGGCATCTCCAACTCCACGGCAATGAGCTAATTACTGCGGATCCTGATAGCTGCCTGTTTGTTTGCTCGGGTGAAGCAAGGCACTTTAAAGAGACAATTCAAACAAAATAGACAAATTGGCTCAAAGTTATCTATCTAAGGGAAACCGTCTGATTGAATCCATTCATTGACATTGCAGGAGTTATGAACGAGTGCTGACATTGGATATCCGCTTGCATTGTGTTGTTGATTCTAGAGCAATCTGTCACAGCTCCAATAGAACCAGCCTCAATATGAGCGGCCTAAGGTAGAGGCTGACTGAGGTTATAGGAGACAGAATCAGACATAGAAAAGGAACATAGAAGAACTGATCCATAAATACTTATACTTCCCATATTTGAAAATATAATGGTGAACTAGCTCTACATGTGGCTCTGTCAAGGGCAGAAACAGGTAAGCAGGTGAGCTCTGAGAAAGCTTATATGTCTAAATTGATAAGAGAGCACATACAGGAAAAAGGTATGTCTAAGAAAATAAAACACGACCAAGCCCTGAAAAAAAGGGGCAACTTGAACTTGTTGATGGCAGCAGCCCACCTTATGCCTCACCCTGGAATGTTCACACAGCTAAACAGAGAACCAGGTCAGAAGATGCTACTTTGACAAGAAAAAGCAGAGAAAATTAAGTTGACAGTTGAACTAAAAAATACTGCAGAATGGAAGAATAGGCACAGAATGAAGCAGAATGATGTAAAGGGTCCCTATGTCCTCCAGCAGTCTAAGCCTATAGCAGCATACCTATAGAAATAGCTCAGGATAACCTGAAGCACTGACTATAAGATTGTCAAAATGAAAGTTTTAAGCCTACCCTTAAAAGTAGACGGGGTGTCTACCACTGGTACTTGGTTCCAGAGGAGAGGAGCCTGACAACTTAAATACAATAGATTAGAATAATACAATAAATACAAATAACCTTCACATGTCACACCAAAATTGAAGCACTAATGCAGACAGACAAAAAAGTAAAAAATATAAAAGCATATGGTAAGCTTAGTCCTGCAACCCAAAACATAAAGAATTTGCAACTTGTTAGGGTAATTTTAAGAAATGTGCAAAAAACATATGGATATACATGCCAGATATTTTAAAAGAATAAAAAAGTCTGAGCAAAAACAACAACAATGTAAATATAATGACTTTTTTGGGACTGTGAGGATAAAGTAATAAAGCTTAACTTCTGTTTCAATCTGTAATAATGCCACATGCTTATTTAGCTCAGGCCCAAGCCTTTCTCTGGAAATGGGAATATTACTAACTTGAGGTTTGAGTAACTTCAAAACTAAATGGAAGTGTCAGCATGTTAATTACATAACATTATGTTAATGTAACAAAACAAGTCAGCTGTAAATTGTGAAAAGACTAAAGCCTTTGGTAAATTGTAATAAATAAACACCAATGTGTGATTTTTTAAATTCTTCAGCATCTCTTCTACTGTATTCATCCACCGATTTTTTCACGCTTATTCCTGCTAAACCTTGTTTAGCCAGAGCCTTTCTCCCGCAGTCTATGGGGGAGAGGCGGAGTACAACCAGGACAGGTCGCCAGTTTGTCACAGGCATCTCCTCTAGTCATAATCATTATTGATGATGACTGCCTATCTACTAACTTTTGATTTTACAGACTTGTGAACATAAAAACATGGTGAAAACATTGGTATGGAAGTTCAGAGCATGAATATGTATGGTGCAAATATGCAATGTTTTTGGTTTTGTGTTATCAGTGTGATGCAGAGTTTGTGACGTAATATAGAGCTTGTATTTTTTTCCAACAGTTCAACAGTCTGATTGGGGTAAAGAAGAAACTGTTGCAGAATCTGCTGAACATGAATCGAATGCTGCAAAGCCTCTTCCCAGAAGGCAGCAGTTTATAGTTAGAAAAATAATTTTTTGTTTTGGCAATGATGCTTTATTTGTATTACTGTATGTCTAAACTCTGAATACTGACAGAAGGAATCACATGTGTCCAGAGATGGGAAGTAACGAATTACAAATACTTCGTTACTGTACTCAAGTAGATTTTTCTCATATTTTTACTTTACTTTACTACTTATTTTAATGGCAACTTTTTACTTCTACTCCTTACATTTTTATACAAATATCTGTACTTTCTACTCCTTACATTTAAAAAAATTGTCTCGTTACTTTAGTTTTGAACCATTTCAATGGAGTTACCGTTATTATTTTTCATGTCATCCATACCAAATTCAATCTAATTGGATGGGAATCTACGTTGCATTTGACGCACCACTACAAGATGAATCGACAGATTCGGCGGTATTCATTCGCGGCAAATCATTGCAGCTTGGTGGCGGTGGCGTTACCATAGTAGCATGGACGACGAGATGATTGAAAATGAACACAACGGAGATCTAGTCCTATTGGCAGACATCCATTTAAAATGTAGGCAACGATATGAAAAAAGTGTTTCTACTTTTACTTTTATACGTTAAGTAAATTTACAAGCCTGTACTTTGTTACTTTTACTTAAGTAAAGAAGTTTAAACAGTACTTCCACTTTTACCAGAATAATTTTTAACACAAGTATCTGTACTTTTACTCAAGTACGGAAAGTGAGTACTTTTGCCATCTCTGCATGTGTCCCAAAGTCATGCATTAGCCAAAAAGCTAGAAGTGGTACTATGAGCTTCTCCTAGATTTTCTCACTTTTTAGGATCTGCATGCTTGCATCTAGACTCTCTCTATGTTGAAGCCTGATCCCATGAGCTTTAAGTAGTACAGGACTTGTAAGACACATTTTGCCCCACCAAATGTGGCCACAATAGTAGGCTACTGCTTGCCATTACCACACTTTAGCAGGCTAGATCCTCCAAAGGGTTAAAGAACAGCAGCTTATTTAAATTGTTGTTTTTTTTTTTGGTGATTTTGGTTTGATCAGTTAACAGGTTAAGGCATGTTTGACACTTCTTTTCACTGGATAAAAACCATGTCAGACTGTTTTTTCTGAAGTGGAAATTATCATCTTATTTTTAATAATCTCAAAGTTTTGAGCATAAAGTCGATCCCTCATAAACACCCCGAACATTTTATTTGATCAGAGTGAGCCACACTAGAAATAAGTCACTTAATTTAGAAGACAGACTCCCTTAGTCGAAAAATAACACGAAATTGGAGGGCAACTTATGAAGCTGCACACTCACTGGAAGATATTGTTTCACAGCACTGATTTATGAGATTGGTTTCCCTGGAACAGATTTTGTGTGCTCACTTAAAGAAGAGAGGCTCTCATCCTGGGCTTGGTATGAATATCTGCTGACGAGCGAAATAACTTCAGTTTGGAGAAGATTTTTGGAAAAAATCAGATGAACCCTGAAGTCTGAGAGACCAGCCAGAAAAAGTTCTCGCAATTGGATGTGACAGAGCGCTTCATGACCAATCAGCTTCATCTGTTTCCTTATGATTCTTCCTGACAACTCGCCATTTGCAGAAGCGACCTGCTACCTGATAGCTTATTGACATCTGGTGATTAAAATGTCCGCCTTAAGTCCAATCTTCCTTTCTGTCACAGCGGTCTGTGTCTACCTACCACAAATAATGGACTATGGCTTCTCCGTCAATTAACCACCACTTTTAAGGGCATTACATGTAATTGAATGCAAATTGGGTTCAATTTAGTTTGATTGAGACCCCATCAACCCATGTATATCTGAATAAATAAGGCGTAGATTTTATGGCATTATTTGACACCTTTATTTTCTCCATGCGTGAATCAATTAAGAGCTTAACGATCTTCCTGGTCCTGTTTGAACTTACTCCTCTGCATGCATATTTTATTTACCTGTATGGTTCTATTGATGCTCCGCAGCACAGTGGCAGAATCGGCCATTAAACCAAAGTGTTAGTCCTCCTCTATTGATCCAGGACAACGTAACCTCATTGAACATCTTAGTTCTGCATCTTTGAAAGTGTATATCAGCAGAAAAAAGATGAGGCTGTTGTGTGAGACAGCAATGTTTGGGCGGCAGCAGTCAGCCTGCTGCTCTGCTGTGATTCTCTCTTGTTTATGAATCTTCGCAGGTGGAAAGGTTAAGAACTGTCATCAGATTAGCCATTGATTTCAATTAGTGCTGCGTGTTACTAAACAACCTTTGTGTGTCTGCGATCACTGACTTGTATCGATCCACAGGCTTTTTCCATTACGTTTGATTGCAACTGGCCCACTGTCAGTTCAGCAACGTGATTACCAGTCCTCCTCCATTGTTCTCCACATGCAGCGCAGCTCTGACACCACACTCAGCTGCATTCTTCTGGTTAAAGCATTTAGCCAGTAAAAGGCTGCTAATAAGGTTCATTTCTGTGCAATGGGATTCAGGTCTGTGCTTATTAAGCACAAAAATAAAATGGGGTAAAGGGAGGGGGGATCTGCATATTCCTGCTTTAACATAACACATATCAGCAGAATTACTTATATTTTATAGAATTACATGAAACAGCACTCATTTTTATATATATTTATATCTTCACTAAATTAAAGGCTGAACATTAAGGGTTCCAACTATTACGTCTTAATTTCCTCTATATGATTTTTACATATTTAGTGGAAGTGGAAACAGCCCTAGATTTTTCTCCTGAATAAAATAGTTTATTTTCCTCTCAGGTTTGGGTAGAAAATAATCAGTCTGAACATATTTTTTAAGGAAAGGCAAACTTGTTTATATATCACATTTCAGTACCAAGTCAGTTCAACAGTGCTGTACATAAAAACACAGAAAATGTGAATTTTGGTGAAGCAAGGGTTATTGAATAATGATAAAAATGATTAAAGTGATAAAATTATTATAAAAATGAATAGTAAAATAAATAATAATTAATCAAGTAACTGAACTACAAACTTCAACAAATAATGTTTAGATTTAGCGCAGTCAAAGGTCACTAAGCAAATAGGCTTAGTGTAAAGGGCGTAGGTTTGATCTGACATCATTATTTCTACGCAAAACGCATGGTCTAATGTTTTATCGATTATCTCGTTTGGAAAAGCAGAATGTCTTTCTATATTTATATAAAAATATTAGCACTACACACTAGATGTTGTTTGTCAAAGTTTAAAGCATGATGGATGTTGAATGTATACTACACTGGAAAAACGATCCAGAAATAAATAAAGATATCTTAAACTAAGTGTATTTACCATTGATTTCAGTATGTAATTGTGATAGTTTGCCAATGGAATGAGTATTTTTACTCTTAGAACAAGATAATTAGTAAAAATGCACTTGAAATTAGACAAGGCAATTGCATTTTCTTATTTTAAGTGTAAATTATCTTGTTCCAAATGTCTCTTTTACCTCCTCAATCTAAGAACAAATGCAATTATTTTAAGAAAAAATGACTTATTTAGATTTCGATTTTTTTACAGTGTAATTTTTTCTTTCAAAATGTTTGTTTGAATTTAGCAGCAACAGAGACAGACAGTAAATACATGCCTATTTAACCACATATTCTGTAGTTTCATTTAAAGATATTGAAATGCACAGATTTAAACCCACCCCAACTTCTCTTTTTTTTTCTTTTTTCATATTCTCAGTGTACCAGAAAACACAAAATAACATTCAAAGTGTTGGAGGGTTTTAAATATATTAATTGTATTTGCATCTGCCCTGGAACTGGAAGTGTAACTGACACTGACAGCAGTTAAAATATTAACTTCAGTATTTTGGGGCTGTAGGGACTCTGTGTAGCTCATTTTATGTAATGTAATTTAAAACTCCAAACACATTTCTTCCGTCATACATTTGAAGGGTAGATAACGGCACCCAAAACATAAAACTTTACTTGAACCTAACTTGTATTCCACAAATTCAAAGTTGGCTGTAAGTACTGTATTAAGTATAGTTTATTTTATCTAAATATTTTGAAGATCATTTACATAACTCTACTCTCAGAGTGGAGTTGAACAGTCACACAGAACAGTCATGTTTGCTGCTGATAAAAGGATGGGAAAGGCAGCAGCAGCAGCAGCCATCAGGCAGTGGAGCGGCAGGAGGGGAAAAGTGACTACAGCAGCAAAGTAATGTCATTTATAAATGTAATTAATGTTATTACTGGAAGGTCACATAAGGGACAGTTAGTCGGTCCAAATTTTTTGTAGGGACATGTCCCTTTGGCAAAACTACATGCATGAGTTTTCTTTCTTTTTTTTTTCTTTTTTTTTTTTTTTTACTGAGGGTTTCAGCACTTTTAGAGTTATCTGAGAGTTTACCTTAGATCAGTTGAGCATAAGAGCTTAAAGCTGCTTCTTTGTGTTTGGTTCTGGATCTTCTTCTACAGAGTAGATGTTTTTTTTTTTCTTATCAAGTTTTCTTTTATAAAAGTTTGCGAATAGTGGAGAGAGCCTCCACAGGGCTGATCAGACACAAAAAAACAACATACAAATGAATAAAACATTAGGGGGAAAAAATCAATTCAGTTTATTTGATAGCGCCAATTCACAACACATGTCATCTCAAGGCACTAAACACTTCACCAGATCATACAGTCAAACTGATTCAAAGTTTTTCTATCTAAGGAAAACCAGTTGATTGCATCAACTCATTGACTCGAATGCAATCCCTCCCACTAAGCATGCTTGTAGTGACAGTGGAGAGGAAAAACTCCCTTTTAACAGGAAGAAACCTCCAGCAGAACAGGGCTCAGTGTGAGCGGCCATCTGCCGAGGCGACTGGGGTTCAAGGAGACAGAAGCAGAGATAGAAAAAGAAGCAGAGATCCAAAAGACAACTGTTAACCAGCTCTGGAGGCGGCCCCGTCCAGGAAACACACAGCCAGGCAGACGAGCTCCGAGCCAACTCCCATGTCAGAGGAGAAAGAGAGCACATCCAGGATTATGGGATATGGGATTTAAATGGTCCTGATCAAAAACAACAACAAGATTTTTTACTTTATCTGAAATCAGTTTAATCTCATCCAAATGAAGTGACTGAATAATCAGCTTCTTTTTCAAGGACTGGTCCAAAGATTATAACTTCTGTAATTATTAGGTTTTGAAAGAAGGATTTTGGTAAGAAACGCTGGGAGACACTGAAAAACATATACAAATGTTGGTAAAACACTGATCTTGATACTTTAGTTTTAATTCTGCCCCATCAAAAGATTCAGGAGGTCCCATCGTTCAATACATTGTTTCACATTAGACAGCAGAGGCTGATAATTAGTTAAGTATCAATCTTTCTGTATAACCCACACCCCAAAATACTTAGCCTACATATACTTAAATTTCTTTGGACTAATTTATTTTTGTTCTGTTCTACCAATACAGCTCTAGGAATCAATGTCCCAGAGCCAGATGGATGCAGACATTCATGGCTGTTGCCAAAGGGTTCTGCTTGGTACTTGTATATGAAACTTTATTGAATATTATTTAGTGAGGGAAATCGTATACAAAGGGAGGTGAGAAAGAAAGACTGGATAAGAAGTAAGGGGAGAGAGATGGTAGAAACGATAGTGACAGGAAAGAGTTTATGAAAAGAGAGAAAATAAAACAAAGACAGCAAAAACAGACAACACAGAAGATATAAAGTCAATCCTAGAAGTCTGCTTCCTAACCTGTAGGAGATGAGAGGGATGAGAAAACAGAGAACATAAAAACCACAGAAAACCAAAGTAAACATAAAAAAAGCAGCAAGAGGAGCAGATGTCACTTAGATATCCAAATTTGTGGAAGGAAAATATATAGTGATTAAACAATAATATCCAGGATGGTGTATATCTATACTTGCAGCTTAGTATTAGTGTGTATCCGTCAACATCTTGAACAAAACACTCCTAATGGACTAATTAGTCCAAAGAGGAGCTGTTTGTCCTAGACTAAATTTATCTTAAAAATGAAATTAATCCAGGCATACTTGGCCTGCCCCCTCCCCAACAAGCATCCCTTCACTTTTCTGAAAACTTACCTTGTAGCCCAGTATTTTGCCAAATCTTAAAGTAGTTAAAATCTCAGCCAGGATTTTAAAATCTGTATTTAGTAAAGAAATTGGACAAAACAAACTGAACTCTAGGGGTTTCTGTCTTTCTTGGCAAGGCAAGGCAAATTTATTTGTATAGCACAATTCAGTACAAAGACAATGCAAAGTGCTTTACATGATTAAAATACAGGAAGATAAAACAGAATCAAAGCAAGTAGGAAAAAATAAAAAAAACAAATAAAATAAAATAAAAATGCAGAAACAAAAAAAGAATATTAAAAACTTCTTCTTCTTCTTCTTAAGGATTAAGGATTAAGGAGATAACTGCTTGGTACTGTACATAGTAGGTGGTAAGGCTTTCAATGAAAGTAACTACTTGAAAACAAGCAGTAACAAAGAGGAGAATTGTCTTGAAACTTTTAATAAAAATTTGTTGGATAAAAAAAGAGCTGAATATCTTAAATATGCTCATTAACTGTGTTAAATTATTTTTGATTTATTGTGATTGTTTTGGTTAAAGGTTGGAAGATGCAGAGTTCTTCATCAGGTGTGAAGAACCTTTTCAAGCTTCAGTCTGACTCCCGGCGGAAACCTACATGAATGGCTGTCACTTTATCAATCATGTAAGGAGATTATGAATCATTCAGTAGCTCTTGATTGAATTGAAGGAAAGTCTTGTATGGTTATACCGAGTGCCACTCAGGGACATTTTCAGGGTTTTAATCTGCCTGGCACTGAGCGCTCTCTTTGCTCAGGCAGAGGAGGGGAGTTGAGAAGGAAAATGTAAGAATGTCATGAGTTAAACAAGCTCTTATTCTTTGGAAACCAATATGAAGAAAGTAAGCAGATAATAGTTGTTAGCTAAAGTTAACACATGAAAAGTTGCTTGCAATTTTAATGGAACAAAATTCACTCCATATGCTGTGGCTGTATCAAACAAAACATATTGGAGGTTCACCTGGCTCTGCCATCAATAGAGTATTTTCAGAGCAGAGAAATGAGTCTGCAAACTTTATTCAGCAAAAGATGTGCATTAAAGTCTTGTTTGAGTCTCTCTCCAGGCGGAGGATGATCAATGCGGAGGCTCTAATGAGCTTGTAATTCTAGATGTCCTCCTCTGACATTTACTGCAGCGCGCTCACTCTGCTGGGTTTATCAGCGAATGTGTTGGAAGTTTATGTGTTCAGAAGAATTGTTAGTGCAGCCGTAACAAAAATCTACCTGAAAATCCAATAATTAACAGAGTGTCGTTTATTAAAGGAATAGCCGTGGCTCTTATTTTCTGGGCCACCTTTTTTTATTGAGCACTCATTGGAAGCAATTACTCGTTAAAAGAGGCTGACCGAGCCTGTGTAGAAATCTATTGCTGTATATTTTAGTCCTCTGCTTTTGTTCGAGATGAGGAACAGTTTCTAATGAGCTCCACGAATCCCCTTCCACTCTCCGTCTCGGACCAGGGCTCAGCCAGAGCTCACGCTTCTCGGGTTTTCTTGCTGCTTAAAGCTGCCAGAACTTAAAGCAATTTAGCTGCCTGCTCAACTTCAGAGGAACCACAGTCATTAAAGGCGGAGGAACTAATCTGGCTTCATGATTTTGTTCTATAGCATTATGTCTGGCCTAGATGAATGCAAAAGATAAAAGCATAGTCATTTTTTTTAAATGTGAAAATTAATCATCATATAGCTCTTTATTTAAACCTTTTTATAATCCCAAAAGTTTCAGCAGTAATTTTCTTCCATCGGGTCAAACAACTTGTTCCACAGAGGACACCCAGTTTGACTGATCAGTAGAACAAAATCAATATTCTTCATAACCACATGCAAGATGAAAAAGATGGATGTTTTCATCCATATTAGAGTCTTTGGAAAAGCTTCCTTTGGGGGGAGATAGTTCACCTTCTCTACTCCGCTGGGGGAGAATGGTTCGTATTCACTGTGATAGATTACAGCCTCTATCATTCCTGCACTGAAAAGCAGCCACAGAGCAGTCAGCATTCAACAGTAGTGGAAAGACTAACACTGTCTGCAGTTCTACCTCCTATTTAAATACGACTTTACACTTAAAAAGCAAGAGAGGTTGAGTGAAGGCTGTAAGCCGGCTAATGAGCAGATTAGTAATGCAATTATTGCTGCTCACTGAATATGGAACATGTCGGCCTGTTATTATACATCAGGATCAGCAGAGCATACTTGTTGTTTAGATGTACGTTATAAACTTCCACTGACATCCAGATGACATTTATTAATATAAAGCAATGTTACTGGTTGACTTTCACTTGGTTCTTAGGTGGTGATGGGAACAACAATTCTTTCAAGTGAAATAAATCACTAGAATCTGTAGCTGTATTCAAAAGTTTGGTTAGGCAGCAGCAGTTTTGGTTTTACAGTTAAAATGAGCTGCTTTGGTCACAGTGATCATTGCCAGAGCTTTAGATACATTTTCTTCTCCTTTATATATATATATATATATATATATATATATATATATATATATATATATATATATATATATATATATATATATATATATATATTTAGAATGGGAATTTGTGGGGACTTTTTAAAATTAAAACTATCTGTTCTTGTGAAACATGTAAACTCCTAGATTAAATCTGTTAATAACTTATAACAAAAATGGCTTTTAGTATTTTTAGTATTTTATGTGAGTAGGTGAAACAGTGCCCTTCTTGCTCTGATTCTGCTTCTTCTGCCTCTACTCTCCTATTCTGCAGAATCTGTTAGTTTAATCTCTAACGTTCTGCTCTCTCTGCTTTTTGTTTTAGTAGCTTTGCCTCGTCTGTTCCTGTTTGCCTGTGACACCATCCTGGAGAGACCTTTGTTTATAGATGCTGGAGATCGGCCTGTTTCAGGGTGTAGTCCTGTTTCTCTGACTGTGACTGGCTGGATGTGCTCTCTTTATCGTCTGACATGGGAGTTCGCTCTGAGCTCGTCTGCCTGGCTGTGTGTTTCCTGGATGGTTCCGCCTTTTACAGCTGCTTTTTGTATCTCTGCTTCTGTCTCCTTGAACCCCAGTCGGCCTCAGCAGATGGCCGCTCACACTGAGCCTGGTTCTGCTGGAGGTTTCTTCCAGTTAAAAGGGAGTTTTTCCTCTCCACTGTTGCTACAAGCATGCTTAGTGTGAGGGATCGCATTTGAGTCAATGAGTCGATGCAATCAACTGGTTTTCTTTAGATAGAAAACTTTGAATCAATTTGACTGGATGATCTGGTGAACTGTAAAGTGCTTTGAGATGACTTGTGTTGTGAATTGGCGCTATAGAAATAAACTGAATTTAATTGATTTGGGAACTGCATGAACAAGAACTCTATTTTCTCAGGTCACAACACAGCCTAAGAGCTTGAACCGATCAGGGCTTCATTGGCACAGTGAACGAGTGGGGGGGAATCAGTGGCACTACCCACTGTCACTACCTGCTCTGTCCCGGAAAAATGAAGCTGATTGTGCATGTGCAACCAGATATACATCCGGGTTTCCATAAATAATGTAATTATGTCACCAAAATTACTTATTTCTATCCTTAACTCACTAAAGAATGCTAATACACATCTTTACTAAATGTTTTATGACTTTTGTGAGACAATTTTGATGCTTTTTACATTTTCTCTGTTAAACAGCTTCTCATCATGGGACATGCTCAGTGCAGTCCTGCAAAATATGATTAAACCATGTTTATCTTAATTTTAGTTGTTTTTTTTTTCTTTAGATTATGCACTATATATCAAAATGTTAAAACGAAAGGAACACATAAAACTCAAAAAGACTAGTTTTATGTTTATATCCAAAGCCGAAAAAATGTGATCAAAAAGTAGCGCAGGATCCCATTTCCGGGTACAGATTGGGCAGAGACGAGTTATGAAATAGAAAGGGTTTTAAGGCATTTATTTTCCCAGGAAATACATTAACCTTCAGTGTTGGGCACGTTACTTTGAAAAAGTAATTAGTTATAGTCACTAGTTACTTCTCCCAAAAAGTAACTGAGTTACTAACTGAGTTACTCCACAATAAAAGTAACTAGTTACTAGTAAAAGTAACTATTGCATTACTTTTGCGTTTCTTGTTCCCGTAACCCTCACCATCCGGCCCCCACCTTCTCGCCATGTGCTTCAAAAGCCAGCTGAATAGAGAGGACGACAAAAAAACCTGCAGAGAGTTTTGCATTTATTGTAACTCAGCGTAAATGACATCAGGGGGGAACGCCATCTGACGGGCCTATAAACCCTGTCAGATAAAGTTCCCCCTGCTTAACATGGGGGGAACGCTATCTGATGGTCTCTTAGACCCTGTCAGATAGCGTTCCCCTCTTCTTAACATGGGGGGAACAGTATCTGAAGCGGTGTAAATATCATCAGGCTGCATTACCTCTATTCACGGGTGTGAAGTTTTTTAACAGGGCGCTCAGATGTGGTGACTATATGAAATTAATAACTGGGGATGTCTAATTCTGAAATCCTGTGTGCTTGGGTTGTTATAGATACTGCAACATCAATCTATCTATCCAGATTTCTCCCTTTCTCCATATAGGCTAACATTTGATCGTTTACGCTCTCCGTAGTTCCCCTGTGGCGCGAGCACAGGGCGGCTGTTACGTGCCTTTAGCCAGCATGCGCGCTCCCTGTTGCTTGAGCGGTGAATCGTGCCGCCTGCGCTGTGCGGAGATGCAGGGGAAACCGTATCTGATGGGGAAACGTGACTCGACGTAACACCGGTATTTCCATGTGGAAAACGCTGTTTTGCTGCTGGAGTCATCCTCACTCTCCATCTCTCTGTGTGTGCTGTACGTTAACACCCGCCAGCAGAAACACCCACCTACCCAACAGACAGACCGAATCTCACTATACATCAGCCATTCTCATCCTCCCCTCTCTCATGACAAGGCGCGCATGAGTCCTATCATGAAAAAAAGGTTCATTGTGCGACATGAGTAACATGCAGTAACGGGGTGTCGGCAATGGTAACTGCGTTATAGTTACAGTCAAAATCATTAGTTAGATTACTCGTTAATGAAAAAAGGTAATGGCGTTAGTAACGACGCTACTTTCAATGCCGTTACTCCCATCACTGTGAACCTTTAGCACATTATATTTAGATTCCCCTACTATTTATTGGGGAGGGAAAAATTTGGGTCTTTTTTACAAAATAAAATTGAGGGCGACCTGGATGTATATCTGGTTGCGCAAAAGAGCTGATGGTTCGGATAGTGCTATCGGATGGATTGGGTACGGACAACCATTCCTGGCTTTCAGCACGGTGAAAGCCATGCTGAAAGCCAGGAATGGTTGTCCGTAACATATATATTATGTTGTGTTATTTCAAATGATTTCACTTCAATTTTTAGAGTTATTTTTAAAAGCCCATCTAGGGACAAGTGCTGCGAATTAGCTGTTGCTACTGCACCGGGATGCAAACATGGGACTGCTGTTTCATTCAGTTTGTCTATGTAAATGTGTGACTGTCCCTATCAAATAAACTTTAATAATAATCACAGCCTGATTTAGTTAGCCCGGTGTTCTATCAGATGAGCATACCCAGTCAGACCAGCATACCCATAGTCAATACCCATTTATCCCTTCAGTTTATCCCTTCAGTTTTGTATGAAAAATACACTTTAAACTACCTCAACGGGTGTGTATCCTTTTTAGTCATGTACAAAAACATAACTATTTAATTACTTACTTTTTGGTGTTTTTTGAAGCATATGGCAATCTGACCTTAAAGGAATAGTACACCCAAAACATGATTAGCCTTCATTTTCTACTCACCCCCATGCTGAACAAAACTCTGGAGTACTTTTTTGATATCTCAAATGCATCTGGAGATCTGGGAGGCTTCTTGCTGTCTGCTGACATTCAAATAATGGAGGTCTATGGTGACCGAGACAGAAAGGTCCATAAAAGTCCACAAAAAACTTGTCAATATTCCTCCATACTGCTCGTCCAATGTATTCCAAGTGTGCTGAGTGGGTAGCGTCCAGAATTTACTCGAAACGAAGTCATTTAGAATGTTTTTAGAGCATAAACAGTAGTGTATAGGATTTCCTAATAGCGCCCCCATGCGCGCTCACGACGCTACGGAAGCCGGCAGACCAAACCAGCGCATTCAGCTCGGCAAAGAACTCCTGCTCTTCCTCAACACTGAAGTCCTCAGACATTTTTCTTTCGTTGTTTCTTTCTTTGCACAGGTAAACAGCACATTTCTTCTTCTACGCTTGCATTATCGGCAGAGCAGACGCTGAATGCGCACTTCCTTCCGGTTTGGTCTGCCGGCTTCCGTAGAATCGTGAGCGCGCATGGGGGCGCTATTAGGAAATCCTATACACTACTGTTTAGGCTCTAAAACGTTCTAAATGACTTCGTTTCGAGTAAATTCTGGATGCTACCCCCTCAGGACACTTGGATTACATTGGACGAGCAGTATGGAGGAATATTGACACGTTTTTGTGGACTTTTGTGGACCTTTCTGTCTCGGGCGCCATAGACCTCCATTATTTGAATGTCAGCAGACAGCAAGAAGCCTCCCAGATCTCCAGATGCATTTGAGATATCAAAAAAGTACTCCAGAGTTTTGTTCAGCATGGGGGTGAGTAGAAAATGAAGGCTAATCATGTTTTGGGTGTACTATTCCTTTAAATTGTTATTGTTTGTACTGGCTAAAGGGATACACGCCTATTGAGGTAGCTTAAAGTTTTTTGTACAAAACTAAAGGGATAAACGCAAATCTGATGTCTTAAGCATGCGTTTTGACTATTGGTATGCTGGTCTGACATGGTATGCTGATCTGACAGAACACCGGCTTACTTCGTCCATTAGCTTTAGGCAGCTTTAGCCGTTAGTTTGGAGGTATTGTAGACTAACTCCATTAGCTTGGAGTAACAGCCTCTGTTGTGAGAGTCACAGAACAGGAAAGTTCTCTCCTGATCTCCTGGGGCTGATTTTATCTAAACTGAGAAAGTCAGGAATCAGTTATTGATTTGATTCAGTTTGGTTACACATTAGTGACCCACCCAACAGCATTTTGACACACTTTGTATTCAGTTAGTTTTTTTTACGTTTAGCAACACTTTAGTAGGCTTAAAATCTGTTTACATGATTGCCCAAAATCAACTTTGAAATACCCTTCCCTTTATAGAAACTGTTGGGATCCTCAGGCGTGCCCACCAGAGGGCGCCGAGGATCGTCTTCTGCTCTCTTTTGTCTCTTTCTCTTAGGGCTGGAGTCACTGTCAGGTTCTGGAGATTACCCTCTGCCTCCAGCAGAGTGCGCCGTGGGTCCTCCTGAAGCTGAGCCTCTCACACACCTGTGGCTGATCTAGTAATGAGGAGGACCACAGTATTTAAGCTACCTCCAGACCTTGATTCCACGCCGCAGTGTTGATCCTAGTTGGAATCCTGTCTCTTCATGAAAGCTCTGGATGAGCTTAACCCCCTGTCCCCTCGTGAAAGCTCTGGATGAGCTTAACCACCTGTCTCCTCGTGAAGGCTCTGGATGAGCTTAACCACCTGTCTCCTCGTGAAAGCTCTGGATGAGCTTAACCACCCGTCTCCTTGTGAAAGCTCAGGATGAGCTTAACCTCCTGTTTCCCTGTGAAGCTCTGAAGAACTGTCTCTCTGGCAACCTGTCTCTGGCCTGCAGCTCTGGGAGAGTTGCATCATAGGAAGCCAGTCCCACGCCTGACGCTCTAGGAAAGTGAACCTGCTAATCTGCCCTGGTGAGCCAACCCAAGAATCTAACATGGATGCTACCTGTTGACTTCCCTGTGGAGTTTTCCCCGAGAGGTTCCCATGTGGATTTCCCCCTGTTGTCTCCCTGCAGTGAGCTGGAAGCTCAGTTACCAGCCATCTCCCTTTTCCTGCTCAGACCCCTGTGAACCAGCCCCCCGCCTGAACTGTTTCCACTTCTTACCCTTGTGCTTGTGACGTTAATAAACTCTTTGGACTTTTACCAGTGCTTCCGTGTGTGTTCTGCATCTTGGACTTACTCTCTGTGAAACCCCATCATGACAGAAACAAACATTCATGTCAAACACCAGTTATGATTAACAATATTCATTATTTTTCCTAACTTGTTTCATTATAAGACAAATATCCTCAGCATTTTTTAGCATAACTAACCTAATGTTTTTGGTTTTCCTTCACAAGTGTGGAGGAATATAGGGCTATCTGAACTAGAAGTTGGTCTTTGGTTTGGAAGCTTTCTAGAACACAAACACCTTTCCAGCTTATTCCACAGACATTGTGTTACGTTTTGGTTGATGTTTGTGGACCCAAATGCAGAGGCAGAGAGGCTGAGGTGATATCTTGTAGTTTAATGCAGACACTGATAACAGAGGCAAAATCCAAAAATCCAACTAAAATGTAACACAGACCAGAACCACGGAGACATCAATGGAAAACGCGCGCAAGGAGCCAGGGAGAGACAAGGTGAGAGGACAACAGCGACGACAGGACCAGCAACAACAAGGAACCAACCAGGAGTGACTGCAGAGGGAAAGTATATGCAGCTGACTGAGTCAAAGGCAGGGCTAACGAGCTGATAAGGAGCAGGTGTGAGAGGAGACAACGAGGGAGCCAAGGGGAAAGGAACACACACAAGAAGGCAACAGAGGAAAACAACAGAAAAACCTGAGAACTAACCTAAATCTAGAAACTACAACAAAATAGGAATTAAACAAAAAAAACTAGGAAACATGGAGCAAAGTAAAGGATAACAGAACCAAACCCATCACACTTTGTGATAAATGGTAAATGGACTGTACTTATATAGCCCCTTTTTCAAGTCAGGAGACCTGACCAAAGAGCTTAACACCACATGACACGTGATGGCTCCTTCTGAGAATCAACTTTGCTGTTTTTAGGTCAGTCCGTAACTATACCATCCTTAGTGTTATTATTCATTTAGAAGTCCTATTTGCACTCAAGCTTAATCTTTGGAAATGCTTTCTTCTATTTTGCGGAAATGAAAAAAAAAAAACACAACGTAACATGATGCTGTGCAAACACCTGCATATGATTTCATGTTCCATTTACCTTTAAATTAATATTTATGATGTAGGTGTGATGTGTAAACTAATTGTGTTTATACCTTAGCAGAAATATGAAGGATCAAGAGAATCAGTTTTCGTTTGGTGTTTCAGTGCTTTCCTGCTGCAGAAGATTAGAACAGAGACAGTGAGTTAATAAAACTTTTAAAGTGTCTGAATAGAGAAAAAAAACCTAAATACTGCCAGGATTCTGCACATTTTGAACTCAACATTCATTACTGAGTCTGTTTTCATGAAGACGGTTGCATCCCTCTGACCTTATCTTTATGCAGCCCTTCAGTACTCCAGCTAAACTACATCACATGAAATCCTGCAGACAGACGAACCTCCGGCTTCATTTACATTTTGAAGGTTGTAAAGCTGTCATGCTCACTGCTCTTCACTGCCGGCTGGCTAACAGATCTTTTTCTTGTCAAACAGTTTGAAGTGTCATACCCAGAAAAAAAAATCACAGGTGTGACGCATTTTGATCAAAAGCTCATTTCCGTTACGTTTTCCAGTACCTTGTGACAGGGAGCGTGCACAATGCAGTGGAACAAGCTCTTCCAGAAGGAAGTTGGTTCTTAGTGCTCAAAATAAGACTTTTGTTTTCATCCCTGCTGTGACGAAGCGCTGCAGTGGTGTCTGGTGTGTACTGTAACCAATTCTGCTCAGAGTTAGCATCTTCCCCAGTAAAGTTCAATACTATATTGCTTACATGTTTGAAACAATTCTTGTCTCAATCTCACTTTTTTTGTAAGACTTTGCTAAAATTATAAAAAAAGATCAAAATATTTTCAATCATAACAGTGACGTGCAGAGTCAGAAAGAAGTGTGTAAAGGCATTACTCATTAATTAGCAAAACAATTATATCAACATGTATTATTCACAGTCTTTCCTTTGCCAGCGTAGTTAAAATATTTGCTTCTTTCCTGTTCTCTGCACTCATCCAAACATTCATTTCTTATCGCCGAACTCCCAATAAAGCTGCTCTGATTTACATATTTCCAAACGTCTAACACTGAGAGCACTTCTATAGAAGTGGCCCTGCTTTAATAAAGTCCTGTATTTAAGCACAACAACACCTGATAAAACTATGGCATGTAGGTTGTGTCTGGGAAAGGCAAGGCAAGTTATGTATAAAGCGCAATTCAGGAGCAGAAGAATTCAAAGTCCTGCACATAAAAAAGAAAAAGAAAGGAAGAGTACCAAGAAGTGGTATAAAGGTAATCAGCAAATTAATGAACAAATAAATAAATACAAATTAATGTTCGAAATGGGTATTATAGAAAAAATATATAAAAGGATTCATAACAAAATGAAATCACTCTAAATACTGTAAAAGGTTATAATCTTAATTTAAAGCTGCTTTTATTATAATAAAAATAAGATTCCAACTATGATTGGTTTATCTCTGGAAGGTGAGGCAGCATCTGAGGTAGCCATATAATCTGAACCAGGTTTAGACTGCTTTGAACCAGTTGAACTTTCAGAGTTAGCAAAACTATTGTCTTTATCTAAGCCGACAACTTGGATGTTAGATCCAGTTCCAACCAGGTTATTTAAGGAGGTATTCCCTTTGATCTCTCCATGTTACAGTGAAATGTATCAAAGGCTTTTAAGATTGTTGTAATTAAAACTTTACTTAAGAAACAGCCGCTTAAAGGGGAACACTGTTTTTTTTTTTACATTGGGTCCTTGATTTTATATTATTACATCATGTTCTACTCACCCATATTAGTTTTGTGTCATTTGGAGCCGTTCTGAAGATATTCCGTTAGGTTATATCCAAGTAACGTCTTCCTTTGGGAAACGACTTGAAGGCACATACTAAACTGTTTAGAATTTATTCTTTATGGTACGCCAGCATTCATAACATGTAGGCAAATCACTGTCCCCCAGACATCCTATTTTTTATATTTATATTTTTTAAAAACAAAGCGGAGTGTGTACAGTATGACATCATCCGCGCGCCGGACTGGAGTTGTGACAGGCAACTTCGTTCAATTCCATTTGGAGAGGGAGATCATCTGTGGTAGTAGCACTAGACATCTTCCAGGCATGTGAGTAAAACTAGCAGCAGTTTAGCGGACAGGATGAAAGAACGGTAGCCGGCGCGCGCGGATGACGTCATACAAGCGCCGCTTTGTTTTAAAAAACATAAATATAAGAAATATCATCGCGCATGTCTGGGGGACAGTGATTCGCCTGCATGTTATGAATGCTGGCGTACCATAAAGAATAAATTATCAACAGTTTAGTTTGTGCCTTCAAATTGTTTCCCATAGACACGTGGATATAACAAAACCGAACATCTTCAGAACAGCTCCAAATCACAAAAAACTAATATGGCTGAGTAGAACATGATGTAATAACATGAAATCAAGGGGAAAATGTAAAAAAAAAAATCGGTGTTCCCCTTTAACCCAGATGATTTGGTCAATTATAGACCTTTATTCAACCTTCCCTTTCTTATCTAAAATTGTTTTGAAGTATTCTTTTGTAGTTGCCAGAAAACAACAAAATGAGGCCACTCTAAATACTGTACAATTTTCAGTCTTGAATCAAAGCTGCTGAGGGTTTCAGCAATTTGACAGTTTTGTAGGAGTTTATTGCAGATTAGTGGAGCATAAGAACTAAAAGCTTCTCCATGCCAAGTTCTGGGTGTGGAGAGTAGATTTTAAAGAAAAAGTCTGGTCAGCAGGGAACAATCAATGGCTCATTATCTATACTTAAAATGAATATGTTTGCAGTGATTTAATGCATTCTGTGTTAATCATTACAGTTGGATATTGGAATACATCGGGTAAAAGTGAAAAAAAATGTATGATTCTCCACGAATGGGTTTGTCGTTGGATTGCCAACTTCAAGAGGGAGAATTTGCCATCAAACTTCTGGCCAGAGGAAAAACAAGTAATATTTAGCCAACATTTGGAAGAAGAATGTTTTCAAGATGACTTGGATAATAGCGCGTTGTGACAAACACCAGATACAGCACTGGGACTTGATCAACAGCCGATACCGCACCGTGACGTCACAAACTGGTAGGTGGTAGTAATGTTCTTTGACAAACATGGATGTCTCCAGTAAAAACACTTATTTATTGAACAGTTAGTAATAATTTCATATTTAAAGTACTTTCATAAGTTTGATTTCTGAATATGACCGGACTTTTCCTTTAAACAGAAGACACCAGGGGCATAGCAAGTCTGTAATGCATTTAAGCGCTAAGACATTCAGTTAGTTGTAGACCAACAGAAGTATTTTTAAGTCTTATCCCCGAGATTCCCTGAAGCCAGGGGAAGGACTGTAAAATTCGGCTGATTTTCTCCACTTTCTTTTTTCTAGTGAGGACGAAGGCAGCAGGATTCTGGATCAACTGCAGCTGTCTGATTCACGTTTTAGGCAGACCTTCAAACTCACCACTGCAATTATCAATTCTACTGAAGATGAACGAAGCAGGGATTCATTTTTCAAGGTCCTGCAGAAACATTAGTCCTTTAATCCTTGAGATTATACTTAGGTGGTAGAACGCCAACCATGTAATCCTTCAGGCTAACATGGATTGTTGTCCAGGCTCCCATTATTGACCTTATACAGGCAAAGCTCCCTAAAAGGCCTCAGGTCAAATGTCAAGAATGGGTGGTGATGTTGCTTGAGGATCCAAATGCAAAGATGAGTAAAGCAGAGATGAGTTCTGATTGATTTAATTGGGTAAATGAGTCAGACATCTAAAATGCAAAAATTACAAAATATAAAGAACCAAAAACCTTCAGGGAAAAACTTACATGGTGAGCCACAGATGAGTAAATAACAACCAACAACAACAAGGAACCAGCACTGAGTGACTGCAGAGGTGGAGTATTTAAGCGGGAAAGAACAAAGGATGGACTAATGAGCTGAATAAGGAGCAGGTGTGAGTGGAACTGATGAGAAGGAATCCAAGGGAAAAGGAAACAAGCACAAGGGAGCAACAGAGAGAAGCTAAAGATTGCTTCAATATAATGGAAAATAAACCAAAGAACAAAACAGAAAACTAAAAACCCAGAGTCAAAGATGGGGAGAACCATAACATCAGATTGGTGCTGCGGGAGTTCACAGGTGTGTGTGAGAGAGCCTGACCTCACTGCACAAACAGACAGACATATGACACAAGTCAATATATTAGTGCACCCAGCCGATCATGCAGAAAGTCTTATATTGCTCAGTCCAGTCATCTTTAGCTTATCCAGGACTGCTTCAGCTTCAGCAGAGGCCTGGACCTCCCTTTCCACAGACTCAGTGTTAAACTACATCCCTCTTTATGTGCAGATTTATTTTACAGTGAGTAAGTTTCGAAAATACAACATAGAATTAGGTATGTTTGTTTAGAGCATGGGTCTTCAATGTTTTCCAGGACAAGGACCCCCAAACTGATGGCGGGATGGAGCGGGGACCCCCTAATTATATATATTGAATGAAATTGTGTTATATCAACCGGTCCTATAGTCACTCTATTACAGTTGGAGTCATGTAACGGAAGTAATTTCTCCCTGGAATTATTAAAGTATTTCTGATTCTGATTCCTGGTTGATGGGACAGGTGTTGTAAATGAAATGGTGCCCAGCTTGAAAGAGCTCCTGTGTGTCGCTGAATGTGAGCATTGATGACTGAAAGACATCTTCTGCCTCCATTTATCTGTTTAGTACAGTGTGTTTAATTCATGTTTATGTGTATTTAAAGACTTTTCAATTAGTGGAAAAATTGCAGGGGGGAATATTAAAAAAAAAGAGTGTTATCAACCAAAACTTTCGCGAACCCCATGCAGTACCTCCGTGGACCCCCTAGGGGTCACAGACCCCCTGTTGAAGACCTACGGAAAATTGTGTGCATGACTATATATTTGCATATATTTCCTTAGTAGAAGACTTTGCTGTAAAATCTGCTGATACTGGTGTGTGCTGGCTTTCCCCAATCTTCGCTGCTTTGAAGTACATTTTAGTGTCCTGCAAAACCTTAACTTGTTCCTTTGAAAATACAGGATGTCAGAGTTGTATTACCCAGATCTGACATTTCACTGATAGGTAGCATTATTATTAGCATCTCTCTCTGAAACGTGATAGCTACTCCAAGCCAGTAAGTGGCGCACACTCACAGTGGCCTGCTCTCGTTCCAACCCTCAGTTGTACTGTTTCCCTGCCAGTCAATGCTAATTGACAGAATATAGTAATAAGTAATGTTATTTATTCAATAAAGAAATTATAAATAATTCAGTTGCATTTCCTGCACATGTCTTTATTTCTGATAGAGGAGCATTTATTTTGCATTTATCGTTATCGAGGTAAAACTGCCCAATTTATCGCTAATTTGATTTGAGGTCACATGGCCCCGACCTAAACTATGCTATATTAAACAAAACTGAGGCCTTCAAAATGTTTAATCTTAGGTCAGTTCTGGTTCACATCCTCAAATAAGTAGCTTAATTTAAAATTCAAACTTTTCACTTTTCACTTGTCAGGTTAAACAGCTAATAAAGATAATTAAGTACTGGACTTAACGCAAGATGAGGATTACCAGAAAAACAGAAGTTCCCTGAAGGGGTCATCAGATTAGTCCGCCCCCTGATGTCAGAACAGCACAGTTTATATTGAAAATGTACCAAAAGAAACTCTGCAGAGAAACTGAAACTATCCAACTGAAAGACTAAGCTGACGCATCATAACTTTGTGCTTTTTCAGTAAAAATGTTGTATTTTACAGTGTTTTATTTTTTAAATTTTTGTTCTCAGACTTCAGAACTTTTATTTTGGAAATGAAATAATTCTGTTAGATAAGTTTAGTACATTTTTCAGTTTTTTAAACCAAATTTCAGTAGGGGTGAGCTTAGTGAACAAAAACGATCTTGTCTAATTCAGTCAAATGAAATAGATAAAGGTGCAGCAAGTGGAAGGAGTATGAAGGTGTTGATGTTTCCAAGTCTGTCTGCAGAACAGACATACTGTACAGTTGTCTGGTAATAGTCCAAGATATGCCTTGTAAATTTACGCTAACCAGTGGGAATTAATCCCAGCAACCAAACCAGGTCAATCCACCCATGCATATAAATCACAATGGTCTGTTGACATGTTGCAGTTTGTTGTGAACCTCAGAGAACAGAGACAGACAGAATCAAGCATCCTGGGACAACATGAACAAGAGAATATACAAACAATCTCATTGTCTAACACAGATGTAAATATTACACCAACAAGCTACTTTCTAGTAACATGTGAAAAACAACAAAAAACAAGCTTTAAATTGAGACAAGATGTTTCACTTGGGGTTTATATGTGAGGGAGCCATCGATCAAAATGCCTACATATTTATATGTGTAAAGCAGCTCTATTTCTTCTCCAGAGAAAAGTGAGGGGGGCTTTTTAGGCCCCCTGTTCTACACAGATAAATCCATTTAGTTTTATCTGAGGTAAGATGTTTTAATTTTAAATAAAAGTAACAAATAGCAATAAAGACTTTCTGAAAAAGTCAGTGATAGATTATGTCCATATATTTAACCAAAAATCCACCTGTCCTAAAAAACCTTAAGTACCAAAATCTGACTGTCAAAGTTTCATGGTCCACAGGATCAAATGCTTTTTTGACAAATCTGTGTAAAGAGCCACACATCACTGCTTCTTATCAAGAAAGAAGCAAGACTGTATCTGTTCTAAATTAATTGTCAGCCCCTTGTTCTCATCTGCCCTTGGGTGTGAAAGTCTTGTCTTGTTTCCAATCCTCCTTTGTCAGAACATCTTCCCGCCTTTGCAGCCAGCAGTGCTTCTTCATCTCTCATGTTATTTATTTATTTATTTTTTGCTATTCATTCTACGTTTGCCAATGCTGTCTAAACTCTCTTGAATTTTCATATTATTCAATTTTTTAAATAAAGAGTCCAGATTTATAAACTGCCCAACTTACCTTAAAGTGTGTTTTGCGGCAACTTTACAAGTAATGCCCACTCAGGGTGGGGGAAATCATTTAATTTATTCAAATAATAATCAGACAGTGAACATACGCCCAACTGGCTGAAATGATGATCAAACTAAGCTGCTATGTACATAAAGTAAAAAAAAAAGAAATGGTTGAAAACCGTAATTAGTAAAAAGCTGCAACGGAATCATAGTTTGGCATGGATTTTACTTTGCAGAACCAAAGTTCTTGAGTTTGAATGAGCTAAAATGAGCATTAATTCATTAAAAACACTGAAATTATCAGGTTGAGCCAAACATCCTCTAAATGTTCAGGGTCATCTTTGAGCACCATTTCACTTTTCTTTCACCAGTTCACCTCAGTTTTTCCAGCAGTCCACACTTTCTCTGCTCTCTTTTCTCATCATCTTCTCCTTCTTTCCCCTGGCTTGCCACAGGTTTGCCTGCTGTGTCTTAAAGTAGCAGCAGCAGCAGCAGCAGCAACCCAGACTGACAGCAGCTCATTGGCTATTTTGGATCACGTGTAGCCTGGTCCCGGACGCTTCGGAGGGCTTTACCGTATTAACAGGAGAAGCGGCGCAAGTGAAATTAGACACTGTCGTCGGACAACATGCAGTAGTGTTTAACCCTTCGTGAAAAAAAGTTTGTTTTAAAAAAACAGCTTAAAACATAGCATTAGGTTAGCTACAATGCATTGCCATTAGCTTCTATGTAGCATGGTTTACAGACAGTGATGGGACTAACGGCGTTGAAAGTAATGGCGTTACTAACGCCGTTACCTTGTTTTAGTAACGAGTAATCTAACTAATTACTTTGACTGTAACTATAACGCAGTTACCATTGCAGACACCCCGTTACTGCGCGTTACTCAGGTCGCACAATGAACCTTTTTTCATGATAGGACTCGTGCGCAGCTGCGTGAAGCTGACACCCCACCCACGTCAAAAAACTGCAAATAGACTGAATGGTTAGTGCAACGTTAGAGCAGATTTGTGCAGAAAAAAATATTGTTTGTGCTACTTTTATTTAAGAGATATTAAAGATTATTTTTTAGGTGCGCGCCTTGTCATGAGAGAGGGGAGGATGAGAATGGCTGAAGTGAGATTCCGTCTGTCAGTTGTGTATGTGGGTGTTTCTGCTGGCGGGTGTTAACGTACAGCACACACAGAGAGATGGAGAGTGAGGAGGATCCAGCAGCAGAACAGCGTTTTCCTGATGGAAACACCGGTGTTACGTCGAGCTGCGTTTCCCCATCACATACGGTTTCCCCTGCATCTCCGCACAGCGCAGGCGGCACGATTCACCGCGCAAGCGACAGGGAACGCGCATGCTCGCTAAAGGCGCGCAACAGTCGCCCTGTGCTCGCGCCACAGGAGAACTATGGAGAGCGTGAACGATCAAATGAAAGGGAGAAATATGGATGGATGGATGGATGGATGGATGGATGGATGGATGGATGGATGGATGGATGGATGGATGGATGGATGGATGGATGGATAGATAGATAGATAGATAGATAGATAGATAGATAGATAGATAGATAGATAGATAGATAGATAGATAGATAGATAGATAGATAGATAGATGTTGCAGTATCTATAACAACCCAAACACACAGGATTTCAGAATTAGACATCCCCAGTTATTAATTTCACCAGATCTGAATGCCCTGTTAAAAGACTTCACATGGCGTCCCCCCTGATGTCATTTACGTTGAGTTGCAATAAATGCTAAACTCTCTGCAGGTTCTTGTCTTTGTCATCCACTCTATTCAGCTGGCTTTGGAAACACACGGCGAGAAGGTGGGGGCCGGGTGGTGAGGGTTACGGGGGCGAGAAATGCAAAAGTAACGCAATAGTTACTTTTACTAGTAACTAGTTACTTTTATTGTGGAGTAACTCAGTTAGTAACTCAGTTACTTTTTGGGAGAAGTAACTAGTAACTATAACTAATTACTTTTTCAAAGTAACGTGCCCAACACTGTTTACAGAGCAGTAAACACATTAAACGATCGAAAATCATCAAAATCCCAACATGTTTAGCTTTAAAACCTTTCTCTGACTTTGATAGACCTGTAATCTGTGTTGATCCCAGTATTGAAAAGTTCCATCCCAGGGCATGCAGGTGGCGCAGTGGTTAGCGCACATGACCCAAGTACCTTCAAGGCCTTAGTCCTTGACAGGTACGAATCTGATCTGTAGTTTCTCATACACAAAAAAGCATGTGTGAAGCATACCCAAAGGGAAGGCTTAGCACAGAGAGTTACTGGATTGGTCAGTCTTCAGATGAACTAACTAGGAGGTCACTGTCCTTTGTTACGCTACGGCAGGGGTGTCAAGGTCGCCCCAAGTGGGCCGTGTGGCTGCTGGTTTTCTTTCCACCCAAACAGTAGCACACCAGACTCCATTCATCTCATCAAGGTGAGTCTAGTCTTAACCTGATGATTTGATGGGATGAATGGAGTCTGGTGTGCTACTGCTTGGGTGGAAAGAAAACCAGCAGCCACACGGCCCTTTCTGGAACGACTTTGACACCTGTGCTCTACGGTTTCCCTCTCCCCTAGCTTTAAGTAATACCTGTAAACTCAGAAATAAATGTTGCAAAAAGTTTGTCTGGCAGAATCTGATTCTTACATTAACGACCAGGTGCCTTATACTGTAGCTTGTGGCAGGAATAGGTTACCCTATTCACAACAAACAACCCAGGAGAAAAATGCTGGTTGTTTTTGCCTTTGACTTTGAGCATTTTTTAGTAGGATGGACCCTCAAATTGCAGATTACGCCAAAAGAATTGACAAAGACGCCTGGATAAGCGTCAAAATGTCTTTAGAAAAAGTTGTCTCTGAATTAAGCCTAGTTTGTGACAGTTTTTATTTAATTCATTTTTTATGCTTATAGAAAGGAAACCTTTGCGTGTGAATTTCCATTTTTTGATGTTTGTAGGTATCTGTCCCTGTATGAGATCCTGAGCAGTGAGGGGCTCCCTTTATGTTCAAGGAAAATAAAGCAACGTTTTTATCACTTGGTTTTTAGATTTTTTGGTCATTAGATGTCACCTGCTGATGAACTTCAGTATTTCCTACACAAAGAAGACGTGTCCTTTAAACCTGGATGTCTTTACTACATCAGCAGTGAAAAGGCTACAATTGCAGGGTGTTTTTGCAGGTTCAGGGGGAGGAGTAGATTTATAGCTTATGTCTGCCAAATTCACTTTTTTTTCCTCTTCAGGACTCAGATTAACCAAGTCCTAATGTAGCAGCTGAGACATTGCCGCGTCAGTATAGAATCAATAGCTCATACTTTTGTGAAATTGAGTTTGGGAGCACCGAGGGGAGGCGTGGAAGGCTGGGAAACTGTAGAAGCAAACACCGCTTTAATTCCACAGCTGAATGAAGGCTCCTGCTTTCCTGTGTTGGCATGCTGAGATTCTGATTCCTGTTGTGATACGACGACAGTCACACTTTTAAAGATTTTCAAACACAATGAAGGAGAAGTTAAGGCAAAAGGCATGAAAAAGTTTCAACAGGAGAAAGCAGAAGATTTCAGCACCATAGTCCAAAGTGGAGCTGAACAACACTTGGAAGGACTTGGGGACTCAGTCCTCAGAGTGGTGTAACATCTTCTAGACTGACTCGCATTTTACACAATCTGTAGTCAAATTTGTGTTACCCTCTAAACTTACGGAAAAAAACTTTGATTCTTCCAACACATTCTCACTCCCAATTTGTCAAATACTGGCATTTGGTCACCTGATGAAATGGGAGGTACTAAACTGGAAAAATAGGGGGGGAAATATTTTTAAAATCCCCACATCACATTGTTTAAACAATTTCATACAGTATACCTCAGTTGAATAAGATTTGACAACCTATATATATAGTAATCCACATGAGCATTTTTTCTTAATATATTCTAGGATCTTATATATTCTTAACGAAATAAATTTATAAAGGTAAGAGAGAAAACAAAGTATAATGTAGCAGAAAATTCTTGGTGTAATATGGAAATTAAATTGGCATGATTCTGACCCTAATTTTTGGTTCTGTTTAAGTTTTCTTTTTGAGTTTTCAGTTGCACTTCGATTTATGTCATTCTATGTTTTCAAGGACATTAGTTTTAGTTCCATTTTGTGTCATTCTAGCTGTTTTCTGTATTTGAGTTCTTATGCATTTCTTGTTTACTCTCTGTCGCCCCCTTGTGCCAGTCTCCTTCCCCTACAATAGCTCCCTTCTCGGTCCTTCTGTCTTCACCTGCTCCCAATTAGTTCTTTGTTCAGTTTGGCATATATATACTCCTCCTCTGCAGTTACTATTTGCTGGATTCTCCTCATGGCTTTGTTCTGTATGTTATCCCCCCCCCCATAATCGGTTCTGGATTATGGCTTATGTATTTTTACTTCTTCATTAAATTTAGCAGGAAATCATTTCTGCCTCTTCATCTCTGTGTTCTCGACAAGTACCAGTCGGGATAGCAATAGGAAGGAGCTATCAAGGATGCCCCAAACATCCCAAAACAAATCTCTGCATTATGGCGAATACTCCTTGCGTTGTTTGTCTGACTGATTATATTATATTATATTATATTATATTATATTATATTATATTATATTATATTATATTATATTATATTATATTATATTATACTATATTATATTATATTATATTATATTATATTATATTATATTATATTATATTATATTATATTTATCCAAATAGTTAATCTTGGTAGTGGAAAAATGCTGTGACAATTATTTCTTGAAAAGTTCTGTAGTGAGGTGATCCTGTGAGCAGTGATTCACTATAAACTGACATTCTTAATGGCTGTGATTTGTTTTTTTCTTTTTATATTAACAAAATGTGATCAAATGTCAAAGTGACCGATGGACTGCAGAGACACTACGTCAAATTATTTAAAATAACCAAATGTGCTTTCAGAAATACAGAATATCTTTACCTTTATTTGAGTAAAAATATGTATTTTTTACTATTAAGTTTATTTCCTTTTACTCTATAGATTATTTGTAACTTTTTTCTTATTCACAAAGCATGCTCTGCATTTCAGATGCACTGTGTTTACACCCTGGCCCACATCATCAAATTAATTAGGAGCTTCAGCTGCACAAAGCTGACACCCCACCGACGTGAAAGAAACTCAGCAAGTAGACGAAATGGTTATTGCTTCCTTAGTCCAAGTTTGTGCATATAAAACGGTGATTTGTATGAAATGAAAATAAATAAATAAAAAAGGGTCATATATCCTGCTGTTGTTTCAGAGATATTAAAGATCATTTTTAGGGCCCCATTAAGCTTCAAAATTTCTGCTTCTTTCTGTGTCTCTGCTTCTTTCTCTTGAACCCCAGTCGGCCTCGGCAGATGGCCGCTCACACTGAGCCTGGTTCTGCTTGAAGTTTCTTCCTGTTAAAAGGGAGTTTTCCTCTCCATTGTCAATACAAGCCTGCTTGGTGTGAGGGATTGCCTTCGAGTCAATGAGTCGATACAATCAACTGGTTTTTCTTAGATAGAAAACGTTGAACCAGTATGATCTGGCTGATTTTTCCTCATGCCTCATGACCAGTTTTGAATTGACATTATATAAATAAACTGTATTGAAACTGATGTGAACTATTTATAATGCAGTATATTAACTCTTACAACCGTCAAAGATCAGATGGAAACCCATTTAAGAAAGCTTTGCAAAAACACACAAAAAAAGAGGGCAGGCAGGGGAGATCTGGGAATTCTTGAGCAGAACGGAGAATTAGATCAGAGTCCAGAAGGCACTTACATCTACAGAGACAATCAGCAGAGCGCCACATGGCGACTGATGAACTGGCGGTGCCTGGAGAGCAGATCAGTGTTGATTTGCTGCTGAACGCTGCCAAGTCACAGGTGTAGAGAATCAATAATCAAAGGAGCCAAATCCAGACAGCCACACCTGAATTATAGCTGATATCCAAACAGGAAACAACAAAGAAAGAGAAAAAGACACAAGAGATGTGGAAGAACAGATTCTCCAAAACAGTCTGTTAGTTTGAACCATGGCTTTAAAGACTGAGTGAACCTGTCCTCTCATCAACCTCAAATTGATTGTGGTAATTAAACAGCATGCTGCTTACACACAAAACTTCAGTTTCTTAAGAAGTTTCTAAATCAACATTTTACTTAATTCAAGTCAGATCTTTTAAACTGAGGTGCAGTAATGTTTAAATCAATGAGAATTCTGCATATCTGAGGTCAGTAATTTGACCCTGTACTACTATTTGGGATATTGGATCACAGTCTAATCATAAACCTAAACCCTAATCTACTTTGGTTGGATATTTAGGGCCCCCGTTTCTTTATACAGGTAGTCAGGGTTATTATAGTGGATTTGGGTCTTTAGTTTCTGATTCATGTTTTAGAAACATATTCTTTGTTGTTGCTGGTGAAGATTCTCAGTCATCAAGGTCATTGTCATTCCAAATAGTGAACAGTCCACTGGACTTTGTTTCCAAGTTTGAAGCTGTTTCGCTTCCCATCCAGGAAGCTTTTTCAATTCCAAATGTCAGAAATAGCGTCGAGTTCGAGGCTTCGTGGAGTGGACCAAAAACAAAGCCTTGTTTTGGCTTAGAAAACATGCTAATTGAACCGGACCAACGGGGGTTGACCCCCATTCCTAAGGGGGGAACCTGCTCGTCCAGTTGATCCACTGAGAACAGATCTGTTATGCATTGAGGTGCTGATCTATTCAGTGATTTCTAGACCTACAGAAGGATTTTGAAGTCTATTCACTGAGCTACAGAGAGCCAGTGGAAGAACTTCAGAACAGGGCTGATGTGCTCTTCTCTCTTAGATCTAGTGAGAACACGAGCAGCAGAGTTTTGGATCAGCTTCAGCTGTGTGTCCCTCAGCTGCCATGAAGACACGGTTGCAGGCATCAAAAAAGCTTTTCTTCGCTGTTGTCTATCACCCTAACTCATGGCCACATCCAGTCCCTTGTTGGTTTTCCATCTTAAAAGTAGACAAAGTCCAGTTTTTTCAACTTTACATGGAAAAGTTTGCAGGCGTTGCAGTTGCAACCTCACTTTGCTGTATTTGCCATAAACATGCCTTTTGCCTTTAGCCTGACATAGTCCTACTAAATTCTAGTCAGAATATGAGTCTGATGCTGCTCCATAGAGCTGTGATTATGGGGCGTGTTTCGAACGAACCAGGAAAAAAAAATGCCTCTGCACTCAATTGGATAGACCTACAACCAATAAGAGCAACGGAGTGCGTGACATGTGTTAACCGACGCATAGTTGCAGTTGCACACCTAGAATAAGAAGATGAGCCTTGATCGCGTTTCTCTGTTCCTCTTTTATGTCGATATCTTCTAGAACAGACCTAATAGCAGAATCTCCACACCTCAACTCTCCAGCGGCAGCCATTGTTGTTGTCACCCAAGCGCGCTTTGGTGACGTGGTTGATTACGTTACTGTTGATCATCTGTCCATCATCGTATAAAGCCCGCCCTGATAATTTGATTGGCCCACCAGATATTGTGCGAGCATACTCACGCTACTATTGAGCAATGCCAGACCAAACTTACCGACTTCAAACATTGTGGGCGGGACTAAGTTTGGAATGGCACCCAGGCTATTTTGCCTTAGGGATAATATGTAAAATGTTTTTTTCTGAGTGTGAAAATCCTGTTTCATCTTAACATACCTCAAGGTTCAAACCTTCATGTATGTTGATGTTGGCAGAAGCGACAGAAGGTCTCCACTCTGAACCTGCCCTCTGGAGGGCCTTCTAAGATAGACCATTCTAACGAACAATTATAATCTGGTCAATCTGATTATATCACAGTATAATTAGGATCGAATTAGTCTGTATGCAGTTTAATTACTCAGCATGTCTTGTCTCTAAAGATCAGTACTTTGTTCAAAGTGATGCCACCTCCTGTCCTCATATGTTAACCACCTCTAGGTAAAGCCATGACCCTCCTTTATATTAAACTCTGTTCAACTTTTTTTGAAGCAGTCCTATAAACAGACAGATAAAGGAACTAAAGTAGTTCTAAAAACACTTATAAAAGCTTGATTATTTCCCAGGTTGAGGTCATCCTGTAAAAAATACAAAATCTGCAAGTCCTTGAAAATGGGATGGTTGGTGCATGAGTCATGAACCAGGGAGAGGATAAAATCTCGATTAAAACTAATTAAAATGACTTGTGCACACGGCTGCCTCAGGACAGCGGCTGAGCACTGTCACCTTCAGTATCGCTGTGGAGTGGGGCCGCCGCTCAGCTCAAGGAGTAATATAGCTTAACACAGTGTTGTGACCTGAATCAAGAATCATAGCACTATTAATATAAAGAAAAATGTTTTATGGTCTGCTGTAAAATAAGTCTGGATTCAGTGTGCAAAAACAGAGAGAAATGTTCCCCTTTCTTACATACGTTAGCTGAGATATATCAGATGGTTTTTAAAAATATTTTTCCTGTTGACTTTTCAATTGCTTTTTTCATAGTTAAATAATGAAAATAATGACCTATTGGTTATTCCTTGCTGACTGGACTTTTCCTCTAAACACTAAATTGACATATTTTGCTATCCGGATATTGACTATAATTACTGTGGATTACCCAGCTATTTTGGTTTTACTTCTGAAGGAAATCTAGAAAGACAGAGCAGGTCTACCTTGTTTCTCGTGGATGGATCCTTTATTGGGGACTGCAGGTAAAAATTTTTATATCTTAAAGGTTTATACCTTGTAAGGATTTGTAGTAGAAAAGCAGGGAAGGATGTTAGGTTTTTTAAGAGGACAATAGTTCGGTGACGCAGCTGCTTGAAGCTTGATTTAGGATTTTCTTGCTGGAATCTAAAGGTAAGACTCTGGTTGATATTCTGGGAACACAATGAGACACAAAGAAGCTTGAGCTAGAATAGATGGAAAGAAAAATGGAGCTTGATTACCGCAGCTGTCACTGGCAATCAGGTGCTGATAGAACATATCTCAGATCCCTTAAAGTTTAGAGCTTGATTAGATGATTGGAGATGGGTGAGACGGCAGTTCAGCAGAGCAGCCACACCCTTAATTTGAAGCCAGGAGGACCAAAAAAACAGAGAAACAAGGGAAAACCTTCCAACAGCAACCACATCAGAGGGTGGGCAAAGTAGTGAAAAAGATTTTATTGCTTGTTACGCTATTCTCCTGCTCTGCATAGGATTTCTTTTTCAAGAAACCATAAAAAATGAAAGTTTTTATCAGGCTTGAATGTAAATGTGTCATTTAGCAAGATTTGTTGCAATTACTGAAATGAACATTTAGGTACCTACCATCCATCCATCCATCCATCCATCCATCCATCCATCCATCCATCCATCCATCCATCCATCCATCCATCCATCCATCCATCCATCCATCCATCCATCCATCCATCCATCCATCCATTTTTCCGTTTATTGTGTCAGGGTCGATGTGGAGTCGCAGCCTATCTAAATTGGGGAGGTGTTGGCCTAGTGGTTAGAGCAAGGCACTTGTGCTCTGAGAATGTTACAAGTAACTGGTTCGATCCCCACAGCCTGCAGTCTGGGTCCTTGAGCAAGACCCTTAACCCCATGCTGCTCCCCGAGCCCCGTACAATGGCAGCCCACTCTTCCCAAGGAGATGGGTTAAATGGGAATTTCTCCAGTCTGATATCAATAAAGTTAAATTATTATTAATATAATTTATTAGCTGTAAACAGAATATAGTCAAACTGATCAGAAATAAGGTCTTGAATAGAGTTTGAATATTATTCATATGTGTTTTAGTTGATTCACTGAACTAAAGCTTTTCAATAATATTCATATTATCATATTTTCTTTAGATTCACAGGTTTTTTAACCAGCAAAAAACATTTCAGTAGATGTTTTGTCTTGAGTTTAGGGCGATGGATCCCACACATTAACGTATCCTCCAGCTTTAGTAGATACTAATTCCTGCTAATTTATAGTAGTTCAAGCTGGATATTTAAACAACTAACCAATTAAACCAGCCCCATTTAAACAAGCCCTCGGAAACCGATCCTTGCCATGAACGGACCGAGCTTTCATTAGTTTGGTTCTTAAGATGATTTACGCATCACCTTAGCACGGTTCCTCGCCTCTTATCAGAGATCCATGATACTACATCTATCATTTGCTTTTGTTTTTTATATCTAAATTTGCACAAAACTCTGTATGTATTATTACATAGTTTTTAACATGAATTGGATTAAATCAACCAACAACTACTCAGCACTCAAGTACATTTTTCCATGATCATACTTTATACTTCTACTTGAGAATAAAATAATGTTGAAGTAGTGCTACTCGAGTTAAATTTTAATAGATAAAACCTTTCACTTTAAAAACACTTGCACAGAAAGGTAATTAAAAGCGCAACTTTTCGTGTTTTTCAGTATCCTTGTTTTGTTCTGATCATCTTTTCTTTTATCTGTTTGATTAGTCTAAGCATCCCTGATTAGCTCTAGTCACTCTTTAATAAGCATTATTGTTTCCACCTGCTTCAGGTAATTAGTTCTTTGTTTTTTGTGCTCCATGTGCCTATGTATATGGTTTCGTTTGATTCCCTCCTCACAGATTTATATTGTTTACTCACCAAATTCCCATGAAAAACATTTTTACCACCTTGCTGCCTCTGTTTCACACCTAGGGTGCAAAGTTCTCCTCTGGCATTAAAACACTCACAGTTTCCTCTCTGCTCAGAAAAAAAACCTTCAAAATGAAGGTTTATTTCACTCCGTCGTGTAATTCACCTCTGACAGATCTCATTCTGATTTTGTTTTCATCAAATGACAAAATATTGCTCAAATCATCAATAACAATGACTGACACTGGAGTTAAGCTGATAACTGGGATGAATTTCATCTAATAATTGTGATTAATCATGCTGCTAGTATGTGGTAGAAGGCAAGGGCAAAGTTTTCGGAAAAGTTTTTCTGAGTTAGACAAAGCAGTTTGTCAAATGTATTTTTGGAGCACTTTAAAACACCCCAGCCGACCAAAGTGCTGTGCAGAGCTAAAAGGTAACATGGCTCAATCAGGACAAAAAACAGTTTGAAACATGAACAAAGACATAGTGTTCATGTCAATCCAGTCTCACCTTAGAAATATTCTTTGGCCTAAGAGGTTTTTCTGGGTTTTAGGTTTTTTTTCTTCTTCATTCACACTCAGTAGGGAAATTGTGATTAACCCCTGACTAATATGAAAAAAAAAAAAAGGCAACATTGTTGTCATTTTGTCCTCAGGGATCTAAGTTTCAGTCTAATTTCTTGTTTTATCCACATTACCCTTTGTCGACTTTACAGAGAGAGCTTCATTCTGAGTTTTCAGCCTGTTAGAATATTTGCTCTTGCGTTGCCAACAGACTGAAAGCCCCTCTAAGAGCAGCTCAGAGCTTTGGGTTGAGGACAGATCGAGGTGTTGCACACAGACTGATCAAAGCTGTTTGGGCTTTATTTGCTCTGCTGTGTTCTGACAGACTCATGATTTCTTAATGTACTGGAATAAAAAAGACAGGCTTGAAAACCTCTGCTCTGCCAACCGAGGCACCAGAAAACACAAACATTTCATGCAAACAAGAACCAATCATTATAAAACACAATCAGTATGTTCCTTATACGGTAAACCCATTTCCCTTTTTTATGCTGCTTCCTGTTCTTTTTATGCATTTAAATTGTGTTTAATTCTGATTGTTAGTTTTGATAGGTGGGTTATTTTCATGTTTATTATCAAGAAGCATTCCCAAAAATGGATATTCCCTTTCAGGCTTCCTCTCATGCACAATGCAAAGTCAGGCAGTAATTTGTAAAGCTTGTTGTAAGTCATTGATCCAGTAGTCTAACAAAATGTCTAATTTGCAGTGGTGGTTCTTGAATGGATTCTGCCCTAGGCAGGCCTCCCCTCTGCCAGCCCCTAACCAATCAGAATGCAAGGAACATGACTTACCTAATAAGTACCCACTACTCACTCCATTTGCGTTAACCCGCAGAGGTTTGGCCATATGAAGTCCTTTCTGAAACCAATGTGTTGCAATGTGCAGCTCCAAATTGTGGTTGGCATGAAGGACAGAATGTATAAACCTAAGTTCATAATGTAAGCTATAAAAATCTATTTTGTTAAAGGAGTGGTTATCATGCTGTTTGTTACAAATTAAGTCATAGCTGAAAACTCTCATAGATGTGGAATTAATTAAATATTTCCCTCGGTCTATTAAGATAGCCTTCGTTTTAACATGAATTTCTACAGGGTACAAAGGTTAAAGGAATAGTACACCCAAAACATGATTAGCCTTCATTTTCTACTCACCCCCATGGTGAACAACACTCTGGAGTACTTTTTTGATATCTCAAATGCATCTGGAGATCTGGGAGGCTTTTTGCTGTCTGCTGACATTCAAATAATGGAGGTCTATGGCGCCCGAGGCAGAAAGGTCCATAAAAGTCCACAAAAAACGTGTCAATATTCCTCCATACTGCTCGTCCAATGTATTCCAAGTGTCCTGAGTGGGTAGCGTCCATAATTAACTCGAAACGAAGTCATTTAGAATGTTTTTAGAGCATAAACAGTAGTGTATAGGATTTCCTAAAAGCGCGTTCACGACGCTACGGAAACCACGGCAGACCAAACCAGATGAAAGTGCGCATTCAGCTTCTGCTCTGCCGATAATGCAAGCGTAGAAGAAGAAATGTGCTGTTTACCTGTGCAAAGAAAGAAACAACGAAAGAAAAATGTCTGAGGACTTCAGTGTTGAGGAAGAGCATGAGTTCTTTGCCGAGCTGAATGCGCTGGTTTGGTCTGCCGCGGTTTCCGTAGACTCGTGAACGCGCTTTTAGGAAATCCTATACACTACTGTTTATGCTCTAAAAACATTCTAAATGACTTCGTTTCAAGTAAATAATGGACGCTACCCACTCAGGACACTTGGAATACATTGGACGAGCAGTATGGAGGAATATTAACACGTTTTTTGTGGACTTTTATGGACCTTTCTGCCTCGGGCACCATAGACAGTGACGTGCGGTCAGGGGAGGCAGGTGAGGCAGTGCCTCACCAGCCATCATGGAAAGAAAGAAAATATATAATCATAAAGTAATTTAAATTGTAATATTCATCCGGTGGTTTGTACTAAAAAATATTCATTTTTCATGTAGCTTCACCAATTTCGATTTTTATTTGTTCAAAATCGCTGAATTTTCTTATTTTCCCATTCAAATGCTTGGAAGCGATGCCGGTGAGGCAGCAGCGAGCTCTGCCTCACCTTGGATTGCGCAACCCCTGGCTCTGCGCTGGCTGCAAAGCGGAGAGAGCATGTTGCTGTACGGCGTCAATAAAATGGTTTAAACAAATGTAATATGTGAACTTATTTCTAATAATTTGGCTTATGTATATAATGTACAGAGCTTTTTGTCACCAACTGTGTTTGTGTAACGTGTTTCGTGTAATGAGCGATTATAAACGGCAGAGAACAAGTTCGAGGTGAGGCAGGCAGTTCTCTTGCCTCATGGCAGGGGGTGCTCAAGAGACTGAAAACATAAGGCAGGAACAGGACGGATCAAGGAAGGCTTTCTTCCCTGGCAGTGATCTCCATTGAGACAGAGAGACTTTTAAAACTGAAGGAAGATAAGGAGGACTTCTATTCATTTATAAGTAAAGGTAAGACAGTAATAACATTTATTTTGTTTTGTTTTTTAAGGAAATGTGTGTTTTGTGAGCTACAGTTTGTATGTGTAAGGATGCAGAAGTGAAACATAACCTGTAAACTGCTGTCAATCTATGCATCTATTTGCAAATCTGATTCTGATGACGTCAGTGCCTCACCAGCTATGAACCTCACCGCACGTCACTGACCATAGACCTCTATTATTTGAATGTCAGCAGACAGCAAGAAGCCTCCCAGATCTCCAGATGCATTTGAGATATCAAAAAAGTACTCCAGAGTGTTGTTCAGCATGGGGGTGAGTAGAAAATGAAGGCTAATCATGTTTTGGGTGTACTAATCCTTTAAAGGCAAATGCACACATTGACTTAGCTGTGGATGTAACAGTATCAACATTCATTAGGTGCATGTTAAAAGTTTGCGTCTGCACAACAGCGGCCCGCTGTCGCTACTCAATTGCGGCCACTTATAACAAAGATGATGTAGGCACTGCACAGAGAAGGAGGAGTTAAGTGACCAATGGAGCACAGAGTTGTGATCATATGTCCGAATGGTCAGTTAACTCAATGTGCTATAACGTCCACTATATAGTCCCTGCTCTATATAGTGATTAAGGGATTTAGTTCTTAGAGTGGACATTTGTGAACAGTAAGCTTGTATGAGCTATGAGAACAGCAACTTTTAAACATAGCGTGCACAAGGAGAAATGGGCTCATGTATGCTCTCGCATGTGCATTTTTTTTTAAAATGGAGAGAGCAGGTCTTCTAAAAAAAATCGCAAAAATCCTCCACAATACCTTTAAGGTCTTGGCTGGGATCAAAGCAAGAAATAATGTCATGGGGCACTCAAAAAAAAAAAAAAATCAGCAGCAGATCCAGCCCATTTTACAGAGATGCTCCACATTCAGGGAGTTCAGGAGCCACGGCTGGATTACGACAGTTTTCCGTGGAGCATAAGGTAAGTTTTTAATGGAGCTCAGGGAGCAGCAGGGAAATCAGGGCAAGAAACCTGGAAGAGAGACGACCAGAACAGAGGGAGGCCAATACTGCCCCCCACTAGGGTTATGGAGCCATAGAGGGAGATCAAGGAGGACAACTGTAGATTAGAGAAGTCCGCCGGGGATAAAGAGTCCCAGAACGATTTGCCCTCTTGGGATGGAGCCTTAATACTTAAACCAACTTATAAATGGACTATTCTCCTCACCTGCAATGGGCATTGTGATGGTTTCAACATGACATTATTTTGAGTCATTGTCTCCAACAGAATATTATCAAAAAACGTTTAGTCCATTTCTTTAAGGGACATAAACCTCACAGACAGAACTGATTTAAATCCCCCCCAAAAAAAATCATTGTATAAAATATCACACAGAGTCAAGCTATGCGATAATCTTAGTCTTTTCTGCAAGCATTATTATGCATCCAACCCCCCCCCCCCCCCCCCCCCCCCCCCCCCCCCCACACACACACACACACACACACACACACACACACACACACCCCATTATGGAATTAAATTATTAATATCTTGAACAAAATCTGCACCTCGAACAATCAAGCCACTGAGGATGATAAATCATCTGGATTATTATTAAGATCCTGTACACGAAGCCTCCTAGATCCCATCAATGTCATGTTTATTTTAAACTGAATATAATGTAGTTCAGTTTCATTAAGTTCTTAAACCTCATTTTAAATGATTACAGAGTAAAGTAGATGGGAAGGAGTTAAAAGCATTTCTGTAAAACCTCTTTGGGACCTACAGCATAAGCCTCTTAATATTCAGAATCAATGTGTTGAAGATCAGCAGGACTTAAACTGAGCCATAACTAGCATCATTTTGGATTAAAATTGAATCCGTTCGGTAGAAGGTTTTTCTATATGCTCTTATATAACTTCTCATAAACAAACTAGCCATCTCTGCCTGAAGGACAGAATACTGGCTGGACTAGACTGCCCTTTTTCAACATTACACCAAAATTACATTCCACTGTTAACTTGAAATACCTTACCTGTGCAGCACAAAGCCTGAAACCTCCATTTTGAAGCTCCGTTACCTCATTGACTGTTTCCACCTGATAAAAGGTGGGCCTATCTAGACTTTGGTGTCACTGAACCAGAAATTGCAGAAGTTAGAATCATCTATGTTTGTTTTAAACTCTTCTCCCATTTTCTCACATAAAATACATAAGGCTGTCAAGTTTGTCCCCTTTAGGCTACTCTGATCAAAAACGTTGAGCAACATTGTTTGAACTTCCCCCTATGTATTTATAAGCTACTATTTCTAAGCTATGAGAATGCTTACATTTTAATATTTTGAAGTAATAGACTTTGATAGGTTTATTTATCACACACTGTCCCTTTAAAGCCATCTGTCTTAATAAAAAGTAATTCGCAACCTGACCACAGTATAAAAATCGTCCGATCAAATAAAATTTCCTTCCACTGATTTGAGTCCTTTCTGCATCAGGAAACCCTCAATCCATCAGCTAAATTTTTTTCTTCTCGTGCAAGCGACATTTTTCCATTTCAAAATAAAAGACTTCCTCTAATGTAAAGAAATGTCACACAAGCAAAGAAAGAAGCGATAGATTTGATTTTGACTTCTAAGGTAAAGCTAAAATTGCTCCGAAATGAGTAAATTATACATCTGTTGTCAACGTGGTGGATGAGGTTGCTTGGACCCATATGCAGAGATGAGTTCTTGTAAAATTAAAGAAGCAAAATCCAAATACAAAATGCAAGAACTAAAAATCAGCAAACATCAGGGAAAAACTAACGTGGCGAACCAGAGAGGAGGAAGCAACACACAACAACAAGGAACCAGCAAACAGTGACTGAACATGAGGTGTATAAATGGGAGACTGAACAAAAAACAGGCTAATCAGCGGATACCGGAAGAGACCAGGAAGGGGCTAGAGGAAAGGACACAGACACAAGGGGGCAACAGAGAGCAACCAAAGAATGCGTAAACATACATAAAATAAAAAAAGAAAATAAAGATCAACAAAACAAAATTACTGATAACTGAAAAAACAAAACTCAAGAGGACTCAAAGTCCCTAAATGGGAGAACCATAACATCTTTTCCCAGTTATGATTTAAATATATTTCATTTTACTGAGACCAAACAAAGTGCTGAAAATGCAACAATAATGCCATAACACATAAAGCAAAACTTGATTACTGATCTTGTATTGTGAACAATTATGACCCTTTCTTAAGTAGGAATGGTGAAGTAAATAAACAGATGTGTGATAAATATAAGATATTTGCAAATGTGCACTCTAGTGAGGGAAGGACATTTTTATTCTAAGGAACAAGGTGGTGATCAGAAGCCAAATTCAAGCTTGTTGCCATTAAGGATGTTAGTTGTGCACAAAGAACCATACTTTCCAAGGAGAGCTCCTACACCTACACTATTGTGGCTGTGAGCATATCACCGAGGCAGAAGGTTTCATTTGGATATCATTTTCTTTAGCTTTCTTTAGCAGGATAGATCTGAAAAAGGTCAAAACAGTCCAGATATGGTCTGAAACCTGCTTATGGTTCTTTGAGTGTTCTTCTTCTCATATGTTAATCAACTTTTACCAGCTATAATACCTCCAATTGATGTAGAAAACACCCACATTCTGCAGATAGAAATGTGGTTCACTGTCAAAGCAACAATCAGCGTTTATACTAATATTTAAGTTATATGCTGTAACTTTCAGACAAAGAAGCTGAGATCCGCAGTTAGATCATACAGCAAAGAACTTCTAATTAGTGCATTTTGTTTATAAAAGATGCAGATCACTGACAGAGAACTTAGTTTTACATCATTATAAGACCAACAGCTTATGTATCACATGAATTACTTTTTAAGACCAGATCACTGAATGAAACTGAAGGTCAACCAAATATGTAGATGATAATTTAATGATAATTTGATGCTGCCTTGCAGCAAGAAGGCTCCTGGTTTGATTCCTGGCCCGGAGTCTTTCTGCATGGAGTTTGCATGTTCTCCCTGAGCATGCATGGGTTCTCTCTGGGTACTCTGGCTTCCTCCTACAGTCCAAAAAAGTTTAATTGGCTTCTCTAAATTCTGCTTAGTGTGTTTATGAATGGTTGTTTGTCTCTGTGTTCCCTGCGATGGAATAGCGACCTGTCCAGGGTGTACCCCACCTCTCGCTGTCGACAGCTGGAGATAGGCACCAGCACCTCTCGTGACCTCGCTTGGGATAAGCCTGGCGGAAAATGGATGGATAATTACTAAATATTGAATAATCATTTCAGCCACTAAATAGGGTTAAACATGCCCCCTGTGATATTCAATACCAGGACAGGAATGACATGTGATGTTATGCAATAACTTTATACCAGGAAACGAGCGCAGCTCTACCCTCTGCTGGGACGGTAAGGTCATTGGGCATAATTAAAAATAATTAGATCTTAAAAACAAAATCTGCACAAACAATAGTTATACCTGCACAAGTAAAGTAGAACTGAAAAAGTAGGCTAGATAATTTTGATGAAATTCGGAGCTTAATGGGGGACTAGTTGACCTCTGGGTGACCTACAGTAAAAAAATAATTTTAATATCTCTGAAACAACAGTAGCACATGCAATCTTTTTTTTTCATTTATTATTATATTGTTTCATTTTTACTGATAACCATTTAAAATCCAAAAACCTGCCCTACATAGGCAATAACCATTCAAACTATTTGCTGAGTATTTTTTATGTCAGTGGGGTGTTAGCTTCACACAGGTGAAGATGCTTCTATTCGATGATGTGGTCCTAGGTGTAAACACAGTGCATCTGAAATGCAGTGCGAGACATCACCGCGGACCCGCTGTGTTGCGTTGTCAGCCGACTGGCTGAAACCAATATCACCCTCTGGGCACGGACTGAACTATAAGACCAGGTTAGTGACTGACCCGGTCATTATCTTCCACTTTCAGAAATATTTGGTCACTAACCTGTTGTCTCCTCCTGCAGAGGTTCCTGCCTTGGATGCCGACTCTGCTTTCTGCAGTTCTGGTTCTAATAAATGTTTTGAGCAATCTATTTGTCCGCTTTGAATACTGGATGCTGTTGTTCTGAGTTTGACACCCTTTTGGGCTTTTCTGATTTGAGTATAGAATCCAGACAGAAAAAAAGGCTTTCACACTCCAGGCTAAGATATACAATATAAATACAAAACATTCTGATTTAAGTAGTAGGAGACATTTAAATGCCACAAAAATATAAACAACTTGAGAATTTGTGGTACTTTTTTTGTGGTACTTACCATTTATCGTCTTATCATTAAATCTATAAACCAAACTACAACTGTTCATCCTTTTGTCAACTGAGAATGACACTGTGATGCATGAAAAAGGCAAATGTTGTTCAATGTGAATGAGTCTCAATGTCCTTATTTTAACTTCACAGTAGCACACAAAATAAACCAGGAAGAAAAAAGACTTGGACATTTCATAAGAGAGGATTTTATAAAGTGCATCTCCATGTAAAGTAAGCGACACAGCCAGCCTAATAAATTCAGACATTCGTGTGCACATCATCCGTAAATCATCTGCAATGTGATAGATGATGACCCCCGCCTCCTTTCTTCCTCTTCCACTTTGTCTGTGTCGCCCTAATCCTGTTTATAAGGATACATTACCTTCTCCCTCTCCATCCCACATTCCTCTCAAGGCCTCGGACTCCGACGGCAAATGATGAATCAACGACACATTTCACTTTAACCTTCCAAACACAAGCGGCTTACTGTATGCCCTATCCAGCCGTTTCCTGTCTGCCCTTTCCTCCCTGGCTCTCCGAAGATGATTTCAGGACAGGGTAGACATTCAGAACACATCGGCAACTCAAGCGTCCAATCTAATGGGGAGGTCTGGGAGTTGAGGCTGCAGCAAAGGGTCCATAATTGGCATCCTTCTAGTCTTATTAAAGGGGAAAGCGGTGGGATGGATCCCCCAAGCTAGGTCTAAGCCTTTATTAGAATGGTGTGTAAACAGAATCACAAGGAGACACATAATGGTGACACACTTCACAATGTGTTTGTTCTTCAGCTACAAGCTAAGGTAATTAACTTCTGAAAATGAAGCTGCAAGAAGTCAATTAATACCGTACAGTAATGGATGTAGTTCATTTATTAAGCAAAGGGCATCATCAATTCATTTTGAATTGGATGAATGAGAGAAGGGCTTTGTTCCATAAAAAATAAACCTCTCTTTGATAAATCTGTTTTAACCTTTGCTCTTTATGAAGAAATGGTAAAAAAAAAAATATTCTTGCTCAGCCTTGGGAGCTCTTAATTGTGCTGTTTTAAAAACTGGAGACAGAGACAAGGTTGATAGATTCCCACCTCGTCTTGGCAGCCTCTGCTTCAATAAAGCTCATTGCTTAAAGAAGTTTGTGCTGCTCAAGGCTTCAAGGTCTTGATCCCCAGGAGACGAGAACAAAGAAGCAGAAACAATCTTCTTAATTTTTTCAGATCTGCCTGCATCGTTGGTGGGCGGGTGCGGAATCTGCCATCCGCTCCCAGCTACCAGCAGCCTCACATCTGCAGCCACCCCCCATCCCCGCTCCCTTTATGAGCCCTATATAGAATCAGCTGACATATAAACAAATATTAAAATTAGCTTTTTTTTCTGTTTCAATAAGTATGCTGCAGTATGGGTGACTTTAATAGTTCCTTCAGCAGCTGAGTGAGAGGGTGGACACTTGGAAGAGGCTCTAGAGAGAGTTTGACAGAGATGGCGCATGCACAATTATCATATCACCCTTGTGGTTTGCTTCAGCAGCTTGTTTCTGGTGGCTGAATTGGCTCTATGCACTAGCTGACACGCTCTAAACACTTGTATAGTGTATACATTGCCCACTTTGCAGTGTGGGCAATGTTTCAGCTTTGTCAGAGGTTTCAATGTATTGCGTTTGCTATTATGGCCAAAGGTTTTTGCAGAGATATCATGTTCCAGCAAAGAGACATAATGTTTCACAATTTTTTATATTGGCTTGTTTATTTTCATACACTTAAATAAAAGCCAGAGCATTCAGACACAATTAGCAGTAGTTTCCTGGATAAATGAAATCCACCTCTGCAAATTATTCCATTACAACTATTGTTTTGCATTAGAAAACAAACATGATCATGAAGACCAAGGAACCCAACAGACAGGTCAAGGGGAAAGCACCTTTGAACAACTCACAGAGATCAGTTTAATCCATCATCTGAACATGGAAAGAGGAGGGACCAAATGCAGACCTGCCAAGATGTGGACGTCTACCTAAACTGACTTGTTGGGCAGGGAGGGGGTATATCTGAAAAGCAGCTAAGATGCTGAATATACTTTCGCGTAAATGTGGAAATCCATTGTATGGTGTCTGAGGGACAAACACAGTGCAAATACATGATTTCACAGCTAATTCAAAATGTGCAGTAAAATGAGAAATGAGACCAACATACAAAGACAAAGAAAAACAATGCTATAGTAGAAAAATATGCGGGAACAGAATAACTTCCGAGTAGGCAATGCTTTGTTTTTCCTACTTTTTTATTCTTTTGTCTTTTTGGGCGTGGGGTTCCTTTGAATATTTTTGTATTTGCGTAATAATTGAATATTCCAAAAATGAAAAAAAAATATATATATATCTGACTAAATAACCATTTATAACAGTTATTTTCATTAATTTCAGATGGAACTATTCACATACTAGGGGGAGTGGGGGCCTAAGGTGAATGGCAGCCTAGTGGTTAGGGCTTAGGGCATGGAATCCTGAGATGTGAGTTCCAAACCCACTCCCACAGACTGCCACCCTGGCTCCCTGAGTAAGAAGTTAACCTCTGATTGCTCCCCAGGTGCTGCACAGTGACAGCCCACTGGTGAGCAGCCCACCAAAGGGGATGGGTTAATTGAGAGTTAATTTATCCATTGTTGAGATAAAGAACATTTATTTTGAACCAGTATTAAATTTAACTGCACTTACAATAATCCCCACTGTTTGGCTACAATTACCTTTTTTCTCTAAGCATAGTAAAGCCGGTTTACTTTGACTACCTGTATATCATGGGATACCCAGGCTACGTAGGATACACCAGACCCATCCTTCAAAACGAGCAAAAAGAAGGATGCATTTGTTGGCTGCATACTGAGGAGTCCTCCAGTCCAAACAGACCTTGGTGTTGCACTACGACATAATCGTCCGACGAATTTGTCCTTCGGAGGACACAGCCCTTGAATTCGAACTCAGCAATAGAGAATTTAAAGAAGTTTAAAAGGAGGTCTTACATTTGATTCTTCCCTCCAGATGTCCTCTGGACAGCAACCCTTTGATGTTATTGCTGAGGGTCTGGTTCATAAATATCAATTCCTAGTAGTGTTGCGCCGATGCCATTTTTTGGCCCCGATACCGATACCCGATACCTGGCTGTGCAGTATCGGCCGATACCGATACCATAATAATGTAAAATAATTGCCATCATGGCTTTTTCAAGCTGCTGTCTATTTTTGTGAAACAGGGAAAAAATCTAATACAAAGTGAATCCAGTAGAACTTTTTATTGCCTACCAGGAGTGGTTGACAATAGTTGAATAAGCTTATGGCTCTCAAAATGGTATCGGAACCCTATTTGTTGGTACTCGCCGATACCGATACCACCATTTTAGGGCAGTATCTGGGCACCGTCCGATACTGGTATCGGTATCGGTGCAACACTAATTCCTTGGAATGTCCATGTTTTCGAACAATGTGAGTTGATAATTGTCTCCCCCTAATTAATTGGAGCACTTGATAGTAGGCAATTAACTTAGTATAAATGTTTTTCCACAGAGGAAGGAAACCCTAAATATGTAAAAGAATATTTACATATTTATTTATTTAACTATTGAGGAAGGCCGCCAGACAAGATTTAAACCCAGAACTTTCCACTTCCAAGGTAACTACAAAAGTGGTTGTAATTCAATAGGCAATTTGTGACTGACTTTAATTGAGGCAGTTTTTTTCATCATTCGTTGGGGAGGGATTTATTATTTTGGACCCCCTATATCAATTTTTGTAGACACATTTGGGAATTGAAATTTGTCAACCAGCTGTTGGAACATCATCCTCATCAACGTATTAATGAAGCTCGTACAATTCGCCCAGATCAGAGTATCTGCATCTTAAATTTGCAGTTGAAGGACAGGGAGGGGAGGGGGAGCAGACAGAACAGGCTGTTGATGGAGGAAATGCAGCGATGATTCTGATCCAGAATACTTGTGTCAGAAGCAGTGACATAAATGATGTATCTCAGTAGACCCATCAATAACACCCAAAGAGGGCCTAATGGACGTATGAAACTGGGCAGATAAGAAGTTTTGCTGGAAGCTTCCATAAATCAGCTCTCATTGTGACCCATATAGGAGTGGACAGCACTGACAGGCTGCATAAATTACTAATGGATGCTGTGAGAAGTATTACTGTTATTGTAATCATCATGAAGTCCTGAACACCTGAGAGGATGTGTATTAAAAATCCGGCTGAAACGTTTTACTGCATATGCATGTGATTTATGGTGTCACTGATTCTTCTTTAGCAGTCGGTAACACCAAGGTTACAGGCAGTCAGCTCTTTGTGTGAAAAGCCCTCTCTCCTGCCATCATCGGTTACTCTCCCTCGAATCAAATCTTATGCGAAGTCTTCTGGAGTTTGTTCCACCTGAATCAACGCTGCATGTGGATCTCTGCATGTTCGGGCTGTCATTTGCGTTGACCTCGACGAGGTAACGACTCTTGAGTTGGAGCTAAATATCACCAGAGTCTAGTTCATTTTTAAACCCGCTGCCATTTAACACACAGGGCGGTAATAACACCAGGCTCCTCAATCTGCCTGCAAAATAACCTTTCACAGCCTCACTCATTTCCACCAGGAACAAGGGTCCATGATGGATTACTTAAGCATCTACTCAACATACCTCATGTTGCCTCAAGGACTCACACCAGGTTGGCAGGTAGTGGAACAAGATTGCAATGTCTTACTTATCAGCCAAAATGTATTTTAATAGTCAAAAGATAGTGGTACTTTCAATCTGATTATTAACTTAACAGTCAGGTTTATTTACTAACTTCTTTGTGGAACTAATCAAATTATAACTAGGGTCAGAGTAAACGAGCTTTGGCAGCTTTACGTTGTTTTTTGGGAAAAGTCTTTAGCACATGCCTTTTAATGCTTGAACATGTCTTGTTAACTTTATTGGCAGTGAGAATTGATTAATTCCAAGATTTAATAAAGAGGTTGTCCAAGACTCGATCCTTGGTCCCCATCCTTTTAGTTATCAGAATCACAGTTAGAATGCACTTATTTATTATTGTACAGAGGACAGTGAAATTAGTTTTAGAATAATCCATCCAACAGATACAATAACACAACATAAATTAGGGACAGGTGCCTGAGGCGGCAGCCATTGGAAGCTGCTGCCATTACATTAGAAATATAATTTAGCAAACATAGGGAGTAGATTAGGATTAAAAGAATTTAATCTCACACTGTGTCCTTTCAGGGCACATTTTGAGGTTGCAAATAAAAGCCCTGCATGAAGCATCTGGAAATGGGGAAGGCAGGGAAGGAAGAAGGAGGGAAAAGGTTATCGTAAGGGAAAGGGGAATAGGTTGGAACATGCTAGGCTGAAGCCATAAAAGCTGTTAGTTTTGAAATCATATGTTTGTGTAGACATGGCAGGTATTGTTAATGCATGTTTGCATATGAGAAATAAGTCAATACAGTCCCCAGCCAACCATAGATTCTGATAAAGATAGCATTCATTGGGTTGGCCTTGGTTACTCTCAGACACCAGGTCACAGATGTGGGATTATGTTCTTACTTTTACCAAAACTGTGCATTCCATTTAGTCATGTTCAAATGAAAGACACATGAATGCTAATATGTAACCTATAAAGAATCCAAAGGAAGAATAAATAAAGTGGCACATGTTGCCTTCACATCATGCTGCAGGCTGCAGATTAATTTTTTTAAGCTGCAGCCTGGGAACCTCCTTCAGCTCTTGGAGTGCCATATAGATTATCTGTTAGAGTGTTTGATTCATAATAGAGCAGCAAAATCTTCATGGCTGTGCCTTTATCCTGTGATGCTGCACAACACAACGCTTTCACAAATGTACCAAACAATATTATGTGAAGAAAGTGAAACAGTTCTCTTTCTACTTGTGCTCTTAACTTGAGCAATCAAGTGAAGCTCTCTGAGAGAGCTGATTCTGCCCTGAACTCCTAAAAAAAAAAAAACACTGTGAAAGAGTTGTGTGCTCGTGACATCCTGCTTAAGAAGTAGTTTGTCTTTCTCTGTAACAAGCTCTGTCCATGCTTGAGCAGTTGGAGAGGCAGCTGTTCTCAGCCAGCCAGAGTACAAGCCGAGGCTTTTTCCACCCAGGAATTAGGAGTGATGGAGGGAGGAGAGCGGGGAGAAGGCAAAGAGACTTAATTAGGGAGCAGGACAAGGAGGATGAGGTGCAAGACGATGGCAAAGATGGAAGTTGGAAGGAGGGAGGGAAAAAAAGCAAATGAGGAAGAGAGAGAGAGAAAAGGAGGAGAGAAAAGCTGGCAAGAGCAGAGAGACAGTTTGAGCTGAAAATCATTTAGCACTAAGCCAAATGCCAACTAAGAATAGACTTTAAATCAATCAAGCCCTGCTATGTGGTTGGAGAATTAATATGTCCCCCAGGAAGCATTGCCTTTCCAACGGAGGGAGCGGGGAATATGTTTTCTAAAAGTCTGTCACAGGCCCAGAAAGACCAAGCTGGAGCAGATTATTTATACGTCGCACGCATGAAATATAAATGCGTCTAAATCAGCATCTGATAAACTTAAAACCACCAGAGACAGACAACAGGAAAGAACGATAAAAGCTGGCTTGTATTTTTCTAAGAACAACACTTACTTTGAAGCTGGCTCTCTGCTACAGGTACTGTGATTTCTCTGAAGGTACAGCAGCTATGTTTGGTCCCTCTACATCTCTTTAGAGTCAATCTGCACAACACAGTAACTATGTGACAAACAGGGCCCCGGTAGGCATCTATCCTTGACAACAAAGAATCCATTTGAACAACAGAGGTGGAAATAAGGTCCGTTTGTTTGCCTGGAATTGGATCTGGCCCCAAAGCACCTGATTATGTGCAGAGAAAAGCAAACTGAGCTGAAAATATAGTATATCAGATCCTCATGCTGTGAGCTGTTGCATGCATTTTACATTAAAATCTCTGTGATAAGTAGTTCACTTCCTAATTGTCGGGGTCGAGGTAAAAACAGTGCAAACAAAGCGCTCTTCTACTTTTAAGAATGTGACAATTTGTTGCCTAATTAGCAAAGAGACTTTTTTTTTCCATTTGATGAAACATTAATCATAAAGCTTCTATTATAGTCAGAGTTGTTTTTCAAAGGAAGCGGCTTCAAAAGGAACTCTTTGCCAGCTTCCAACATGAGGGTGGCAGGCTTTTTTCTTTTTCTTCGACGGGTGGCAACTAGTGCTGTTTTCCTCCAATGATGATATAATGGATGTCACATCAAACACTGTCCTGCAAAATTCCTGCGTCCCCATTTATCACTCTTAATCATTTCCTGCACATTTCTCAAGAACACATTTATTGAATGCATCTATCTTTCCCCTGTTGAGGCTGAAGACAGAGATGGATCGCTCCAGCCAGCAGATTTTAAGGACTTTCCAGGCCAAACGGAGCACAGCTGACAGTCTTTGACTCATTGGGATTCTACCTGCTGCTTTGCCTCAAACATGTTTTTCTAGTCTGAGGACCCACATGAGTAAATTACAAATACTGCAGCTGTTCCACAGAGGTTAGGATGAGATTAGTTGGAGTACCGAGTAACTGCCTTGGTCATTTATGGGGTTAAAATACCAACAGAACAACTGTTTTAAACTTGCTTTTTTGTATATTTCAAAACATGAACTTTTACCAATGTTTGATTCTTTGAGAATTTTTTTTTTAATTCTCCAAATTATTCTTAATCAAGTTAAACATGTTGCATTTATTTTGTAGTAATACAAATTTAAAATAGATTAAGGTTAACCTGTACGTATATCTGAAATATTTCTATGAAATAACTTTCTTCTTTTTTGGAAATTAAAAGTTCTGTTCCAGTTCTATTATTTTTGGGACTGAGCTGCTTTATAAGGTGTGTTAAGGGGGGAAGCATTAGAATTACATCTCCAATGTTTGTTGTTTGTTTGTTTGGTTTGGTTTGCCACAGAGTGAGTGAGATATCTTAGATTTTACATGTTATATTGCCAGCATTACTTTTGAGAATTTGGATGTATAGAATAGAATAGAATAGAATAGAATAGAATAGAATAGAATAGAATAGAATAGAATAGAATAGAATAGAATGCAACTTTATTGTCATTACATTTGTCACAAGTATAGAGCAACAAAATTCCTACTCTGCATTTAACCCATCCCCTTGGGGAGCAGTGGGCCGCATTGTGCAGCACCTAAATAGCAGTGTGGGGATTAAAGGTCTTGCTCAGGGACCCAGAGTGGCAGTCCATGGGAGTGGGGCTTGAACCCAGAACCTCAGGGATCCAAATTCAATGCCCTAACCACTAGGCCACCACCTCCATGGAAGCTGTTGGTGTCGCAGACAAAAGCTAAACACTCTTGGGTTCTGATTTGTTCAGATATCTAAACATTTCCCTACATATACTGTTCTTTGGTTTAATGTTTCTCATTGGATTTCCTAGATTCCATTATTATGTACTTTTTTAATATCTTAATGTTTAACCTGCTCACTAATTTTAGTATTTTATACATGCTGCTAATTCAATTCAGTTTATTTATACAAAAACAATTCACAGAATACATAAAGAATAAGCATCTAATTTTCTGTCAGTCCAGAATGATGATGGAGTGCTTGAAGCATGAGGGAACCTTACCATTGAAGATAGCCAGTTGGTAACTACAGGTTTTCAGGCTTGTTATCTAGACATTGTCAGATCCACGAGCTTTCCTACTCTTCTGACGACGAAAGACCCAATTTACATCTTGCTCTGAGATCTTTAATCCAGGTTGGGGTCTGAGAAGAAAGGTATGGGTGTGCATGGAAAGCTTTTTTTATTTTATTCTTATATATCATTTTTACACTGTTTTTATGGGAAGTGTATAATTTTACTATGTGGGTGAACTTTTACTAATTTTACCTATTTTATTCCGTCTTATTATACTGTATGTTATTTTGCACTATTGTACTTACAATCTTAATTTTCTCTCTTCTGTAAACGGTTGCACTGCAAGAAGAGATGGCAAAAGTACTCACTTTCCGTACTTGAGTAAAAGTACAGATACTTGTGTTAAAAAATACTCTGGTAAAAGTGGAAGTACTGATTAAACTTCTTTACTCAAGTAAAAGTGACAAACGTATAAAAGTAAAAATACAAACACTTTTTTCATGCCGTTGCATACATTTTAAATGGATGTCTGCCAACAGGACTAGATCTCCGTTGTGTTCATTTTCAATCATCTCATTGTCCATGCTACTATGCTAACGCCACCGCCACCAATCTGTCGATTCATCTTGTAGTGGTGCGTCAAATGCAACGTAGATTCCCATCCAATTAGATTGAATTTGGTATTGATGACGTGAAAAATAATAACGGTAACTCCATTGAAATGATTCAAAACTAAAGTAACGAGCCATTTTTTTAAAATGTAAGGAGTAGGAAGTACAGATATTTGTGTAAAAATGTAAGGAGTAGAAGTAAAAAGTCGCCATTAAAAATAAGTAGTAAAGTAAAAATATCAGAAAAATCTACTTGAGTACAGTAACGAAGTATTTCACTTCGTTACTTCCCATCTCTGACTGCAAGAAAATAATTTCCTGCAAAGCAATAATAAAGTAATTCTTATTCTGATTATTTATAAGTGAGATGTTGACCCAGGGCTGGGAGGCATGAAATAACTCATAACATCATTGCCCACATCTACATTCAGAAATGTATATCTACCTGCAGAAAAAAAATCCTAACCCAGCCAACTGTAATTTTATTCCTAGAGTTTAGGATTTTTAACTCATGTTCAAACCAAATCTGAATCTCGGTCTTCAGTTGCCACATCAGAAAACGGTTCCATAGGCACAGCTGAAATCCTTGCAAAACCTTCAAACTGAAGAGCCTTTGTGGACTTGTTTGAAATGACTTCAACAGCAAATCTCCATTATTCATGCATCTCTCCCACACTCCTCGTACACAAAAATCTTTTTTTCTCCTTCCATGAGCCCAGCCGGGGGTCATCACCCCCATTAGAAGATGCAGAAAAAGACATTTTTAGACGCCTTGAGCGGAATTAGAATCTCTCTCTGTCCGTGGTGGGAAGTCCTCTCCTGCCTTTGCCCCCATAGCAGCTAATGCTGTGGAGAAATACTTTCCTGATTTGCCCACAGCACCATTTCACTATGTAATCACTAAACTCATGAAAATTGCAACAGTGGTGAATAATTTAAAGTGGCTGCATTAAAAATTATGTCTTGTGCGGTGTCAAAGCGATGGCGGTCCAGACATAGGAATCACACAGTGGAGCGGGGTAAAAGAAATTGGGGTGAAACATTTTTCTTTGTCGCAGTCTTATAGTGGTCCCATTATGTATTCCTTTGCTTCCTCTACTGTTTTTATTGTTGCTCCTAGGCATGCTTATATTGAGATGAGGACCAGCTGTTTGGCTGCAGGTTGACTGTATTCTACCTGTAGTATAATTCATTTTAAACCTCACGCACAAGAGTTCACACCGTCCGCCAGAAATTAATAGAAAATGTTAAATGATTGACTCAAACCAGAGGTTCAGCTTAGACTCTTTGCCCTTGTGAGCTGTATGAACAAGTGAAGGACAGAATATTGAGCTAAGCTGTTCAGCCACCCGGGAGGCTTGCACTGATTTTATTTGATTAAGTGCAATCATGAGATCCCAACTCACCAGGGTCTGCTCCAGTCAAGCCCTTCATAAAAAAAACACCATGTAATAAATAAATACTGCTCTGTCTGGGGGGAGATAAACACTGTTATTTGTGCTGATGGGTTTGTCTGCTGTTGTGTTGCATGTTAACAGAGCGAGTAATGGATAGTTTTATGGAAGATTATGTAACGAGAATATTGTGTGCAAGCACATATCAAACCTAGTGACCCTTACCAAAATAAAAGCTTTAAAAGGAGCATCCTTATATTCACATCTAGACTGGATCACAAGGGTGCGAATTCCTAAAATCCTCACTTTATCCAAATAAAAATATATATTAAAAAATTTAGATTATCTTGAAATATTTTTTATGTACAAATTAGCAAAAATATTTGCTTGGAGGCATTTTAGACTGATGGTTTTTAAATAAAGTGTATAGTCAATCACATTCTCTTAACTCTTGGGGGCAGGTTTTGCTCTGGAGGGACTCATTTGCAGCATTTCTATTTGTCTGCATAGACATTGGCAACATCATTTGTATTGGTAAATGTTTGTGTCAGGATTCCTGTCTGTGTATGTTTTTTTTCTGTGTTTGTCTCCCTTCCTCCACCAGGAGGTGCCTGGTTCTGGTCTGCCTCTCCACACACCTGCTGTGAGTTACCTCATTAACAGAGCACTCTTTAGCTGCTGACTTTCACTACCTCAACACCAGAGTGTTTGCCAGTTTTGGGTACTCTAGCCAAGCTGAGTTTTGCTGAGTCAAACTGAGTTCATGTCAACCTGAGTTTTAATTTTGTTTTTGTCTTTGCCTCTCGGCATGAAGTCATTCTGCAAACTGGATGTTTCTGACCTTCTCTCCCTGGAAGGATCATCTGAGCTTCTGTGGTGGTTTTCAATGATAGAAAATCAAAAATCAGGACACCTTCAGTTGATCATCTGATTGCCCCAGGACGGGAGAAAGAGCGTTTATTTCAAAGATCAAATTGACATGCTGTCCTCAGTACACGTAACACAGCGCTGAACATTCCAACAGAACACATCTGGCTTTTTTCTAGACTCCCATTCAAATCTGGGCGTTTATATAGTTTCAACATTGCACTGTGTGGCTGTATGTGCACGACTGGACGCTCTGATAACATTTCCTGGAAGTTCTTGGCTAGTGACCGGATTGCGTGCGAGTGGGCCTAATGATTTTGTTTTTCAAGGCTTGTACTCGGCTTATCGCCTGCGAACACATGTTTCCTGCCATTGTTATTGCCAAAATGTGTACCTGGCTCCAAAACTGCTTGCTCTGTGTTCTCTATTATTGTGAGCTTAAGGTCACGATGACCTGAGGCAACACAATTCGCTTCTACATTCCCTCCTGTAGTTCATTGAAAATGAAGTACTAACGAGAATTTGCATAGTGATGGTAATATTACGCAGCTAAGTGCACTTACGCGTATGTGAATTTTAAATGAAACGGTATCTAAGTGTTACCGACGCAGCCCAGTATGGATGCAAGTTGAGAAAAACAAATTAAATGTCATGATTAATAACAAACGAAAGTAAATAACAAAACAAAGTGAATACTATTGAACCTTCAAAGAAAGATCATCATTTTCCACATGGCCATGATTCGATTAGTATGGGATCGAAAACCCCTTTTTCGTCCTGTGGGCATCTTACTCTTTCATTTCAAACTCATGTAAGAGGAAACTATCCCATCGACCCATGCTTCCCCCAAACATCCATCCTTCCTCCGGCGTCGGCCGTAGCACAAATCGCATCTTGACCATGCTACTCATGATGATCTGTGAAACCAACACCGTTTGAACCATTCAACCCAATCTTGATATTACTTAATATGTGAAGGATAACTATTCAAAACATTTCAAATAACTCGAACTTAGTTATAGTGTATTGTAGTATATAAGGCTAGGTAAGCGAAAGAAAAAGAAAAATTAAGTAGGTCAGTCGGTCAGTAGTCTGAGTCCCCAGTCCTCTAAACAGCCGCCCATGTATATCTTACCATGTAAAATAATAAGACAGTAATACAGATTGTAATGCAGAATAATAAGGCATAATACAGAGTATAATGCAGGATAATGGAACGTTACATCATCAAGATTATTTTACTGAATACAAAATGTTTAATGCTGGTAATTTCTTCTTATCTGTGAAAAATCAAAAATATAGTTCTTTCACTTCAGGGACTTGTCCCTGGCCTTCAAAGCATGAACACAGGAGCATGCGTTCACGCCTTCAGCATTCTTGCAGCGGCTGTTAGATGGTTCATAGTTGAGCAGTCCCTGGTCCCGGGTCGGTCGTCATCCATTTGTAAACCGTCATCGTTATCCATCTCCTCATAATAGGCAAGATGCAACACACAAGCAGAAAAAACACAATCAGTGTAATTGTCACAATTACCCCAGTCTTAACTGCAAATGTTCCCCATTCTCCTAAAATTTGCTCCAGACTCTTTAAGGACAAACCACTATGGCCAGCATTTTGTTGCATTTCTATTTTTAGCTTGTTTAGTTTAGTCAATACAGTGTGAAAGGTTCCTGTTGGTGCAGTATTCAAAGGTATGTAAGTACAGCATTCGGTACCAATAAGATGACAAACTCCTCCCATTTTGGCCAAAATATAATCTAAAGCTTGTCTATTTTGAATTGCCATTCTACTGGTCTCATGTAATTGGTCACCCAATGCCATGAATCCTTCCACTGTGAAGTTAACCATTCTTTGTTGATTATAGTAAACATAGTTTATCCATTCAACGTTTTTATTAATTGCAACCCAAGGCACAATGGATTCTAGTCCTGCAATGACCTCATGTCGCGCTTTAAATTCATTTGGGATACCTCTAGGCTGTCCAATTAAATCCAAATAAACCTCTTCATTAAGTCCGTAATTTTGTATGCTTCTGCGAGATCTTGTTTTGTTGCTTTCTAACCCAATTAAGTCTCTAACTCCTTCATACACTAGGGTAATAGGTACCTTCATTCTAACTAAGGCACAGAGTCCAACCCACTTAAAGGAATAGTACACCCAAAACATGATTAGCCTTCATTTTCTACTCACCTCCATGCTGAACAACACTCTGGAGTACTTTTTTGATATCTCAAATGCATCTGGAGATCTGGGAGGCTTCTTGCTGTCTGCTGACATTCAAATAATGGAGGTCCATGGCGCCCGAGACAGAAAGGTCCATAAAAGTCCACAAAAACGTGTCAATATTCCTCCATACTGCTCGTCCAATGTAATCCAAGTGTCCTGAGTGGGTAGCATCCAGAATTTACTCGAAACGAAGTCATTTAGAATGTTTTTAGAGCATAAACAGTAGTGTATAGGATTTCCTAATAGCGCCCCCATGCGCGCTCGCGATTCTACGGAAGCCGGCAGACCAAACCAGCGCATTCAGCTCGGCAAAGAACTCATGCTCTTCCTCAACACTGAAGTCCTCAGACATTTTTCTTTCGTTGTTTCTTTCTTTGCACAGGTAAACAGCACATTTCTTCTTCTACGCTTGCATTATCGGCAGACCAGACGCTGAATGCGCACTTTCTTCCGGTTTGGTCTGCCGGCTTCCGTAGCGTCGTGAGCGCGCATGGGGGCGCTATTAGGAAATCCTATACACTACTGTTTATGCTCTAAAAACATTCTAAATGACTTCGTTTCGAGTAAATTCTGGATGCTACCCACTCAGGACACTTGGATTACATTGGACGAGCAGTATGGAGGAATATTGACACGTTTTTGTGGACTTTTATGGACCTTTCTGTCTCGGGCACAATAGACCTCCATTATTTGAATGTCAGCAGACAGCAAGAAGCCTCCCAGATCTCCAGATGCATTTGAGATATCAAAAAAGTACTCCAGAGTGTTGTTCAGCATGGGGGTGAGTAGAAAATGAAGGCTAATCATGTTTTGGGTGTACTATTCCTTTAAGGGGTAAGGTGTTTACCAAAATATCTTCACCGCACATCCAGTAACTGTCTGCTACTGGGTATGTCTGATCTCCTAAGAAAAACAAAGTTGGGATCGTCATAGTTATGTTTTCACATTGTTGTTCCGCAAAGTCAAAGTTTTCATACCATATGGGTTTTTCTACAAAAACAGGAGTTACATTTGCATGTTTAAACCATGACACCACCCATGTTGTATTGCATTTCACTGTAGTATTACCTACATTGATTCCTCCATTGTCTGCAAAACCTCCACTGGCGAAACATTCGTATTCTGCACTATAATCAATTTCATAATTAGTAGGTGGGGCACTTTGTGTGGTGCTGAGGTTAAATTCAGCACACAAAGACTCAAATCTGTGTCCCTCCCAGTTTTCCAAGTATTGATGAGAATTTCGTGAACCATACAATAGTCTACAACTTATCCCGCACATAGGTAATTTAAAGAATGACACAACATCACTTCCGGGAGTAAACTCACCTTTTTGACATTTACTTCTTTGCACCTCTGCACATTCTACAGAATTGTATTTTTCTGGAATAACAATTGGAGCTCTTCCAGGAGCACCGGAACAGATTAAACAATCATTTGCTGTTAATTCTTTAGCCGTATACCATAACCAATTATACCACGTGTTCTGAACTGCCCTTTGCCATAGAGCATCACCTCTTGGTCTAAACCCATACCATCTAATGTCATGTAATCTATTCACAGATCTTGGGGTAGCACTATTTGTATGGCGTGCATTATAAAATGTATCAAGGTCTCCCTGATAATCGCGACAGCCCTGATTTTCAGAACAACCAAACTTGTTCGATCCCCCAACCTTTCTGGTTGTTTCTTCTTCTACAGGTGGCAGTGTCACAACTTTTAATGGTAATTGGTCATCTACATTATTCGGTTGGTTATCATTTTGGGATGTTTTGGCATCGCCTCCTTCCTGTTTGACATCATCTGCTGAGATGCGTGTTGATTGATGATCTACTTCTGTCTGCTTATCTATATTATCATTAGCATTCCTTCCTACCTTATTTGGGGAAGGCGTTGTTTTAAAGGTTGTAGTCATCGCAGTAGTTGTGGTAGGTGTCTCTCGTGTGGGTGGAGGGTCATCTATTTTAGTGGGAATTCGGGGTGATGGGCCTTTATCATGCACTTCACTAGAAATCGGGAGCTGTTCTAAATTTGGAAGGTCTGCATTTATACGTCTTACTTGATCTCCATGTCCTGGTGTTGTCATAGACATGTCGTCCTCTGGGGGAAGATTTGGAGAGCATGCATCGTCCTCTGGAAGAGTCTCATCTTCCGGGGTTGCCCATAGAAGACTGGACTCTATTCTCTCACCATCTATTGATTCTACTCTTAACTCATATTCCTTCCCTACCAGGAAAGCTATCGCATCTGCTTCAACAAACACACCACAATTCGTCTTTCTAACCCCTAGGTTACAATTTATGCCTTTTTCATCCTGTATCTTTTCATCAGGGAATGCAAATGAACCACACATTTGGCGTCTGTTAACGCCAGGCAACAAGCTGAAAATTATGAAGTTTCTTTTTGATAGGTCATAGTCTGCATCTTTATCTGCAACCTTTATCCTTATTCTTCCTTTTACCTTAGTTACTTCACCGTCTAAATCAGTTATCCTTATGCGAGTGAGCTCACCTTCTCCTTGTACCTTTGCGTTTGTATTAGGGTTAGTCATTAACATGTTATAAGTATAAGTGTCGTCATATGCTAAACTAGGTTCAATTTTTACTACTATATCAAATCCAATGTCCGTTATATAAAACGTGATTTTACAAGGACCTCCATGGAAGTAAGGACCTACTGTCCTCACCTCTATGTCTCTTCCCTGTCGTCTTCCACACAATACTCTCGAGTCATGTTTAACTTCTGCTGCAAAAAGAGTGTTAGAGTCGAGGACAAATTCAGTATCAACCATCCCAGCTTTCCATATCCATTTTAATTCTGCTTGTCTAATCGTGCGTTTTTTATGGATAAGTATTGGACTGTTTGAGCCTTTACTAAAACTAGTATGTTCTATTTTGGCTGGCAGAGATAGTGGCATGTGCTTGTCTGGATTGTCATTGCGTGTGTTGTACTTATCTAATTGTTTGGAGATGGATCCCTCCTGTGATGCTGTCATCACCCGTCGTCTGGCGAGATGCCTCTTGGTCTTTGGTCCTCTGTAGTCAGGTCTCAGGATCGGGACTTCTTGTCGTTCAGTCGAGATTGGCTGGTTCCGTGGTGTCTGTTGCACCCTGCGACAGTCCATCTCTGTCTCCGCTGTCACCAGGTTCAGCATTTCTGCCAACACCCATAGTTGAACAAGTGTCAGTAACATCCTCATCGTCACCACCTGTTTGTTCACACACTTCACTTCTATCTTTCTTCACTTTGTCTTTCGTATGAACTTTAGTGCAGTGACTGAGGTGGTACCAAACGTTACTCCCCTCTATTTGTATTGCGGTTGGAGTTGCTCGCGTGACCACATGTGGACCGTCCCATCTCACGTCACTCCACTTGCGCCGGAACCGCTTAACAAAGACCTGGTCCCCTGGCTCCACTGGTTTTTTCACCACAGTCTCTGGAGTGGATTGTCTGGCCTTCTCCTGCAAATAGATAGCTCTATGGATGGCAGTTAGTTGTTCAACATAACTTTTCATCTCTGTTTGCATTTGTTCAAGAGCAGAGCCCTCAAACGGCAGCCTCCATTGAGGCACAGGCATTGGTCTGCCAGTAAGCATTTCATGCGGGGTTAAATGTGTAGTTCTATGAACTTGCATGCGGTAGCTCATAAGTGCTAGTGGCAAAGCATCAACCCAGTTAAGCTTAGTGGAAGCACAGATTTTCAATAATTTCGCTTTCAAAATCGCGTTAGCTCGTTCCACAATGCCTTGGCTTTGAGGGTGGTAAACCGCACCCAGTCGCTGCTTGATCTGCAACTTTTTCAACACACCTTTTAATGTTTTCTGTATAAAAGCCGGACCGTTGTCAGAACTTATTTCAGAGGGTATCCCAAACCTTGGAATCACCTCATTTGCCAAAAACTTGATTGCTGTCTCTGCTCCCATTGTTTTTGATGGAACAGCCTCAACCCAACGGCTGAATCGATCAATAACAACAAGCATGTATCTTTTACCATTGACCGATTTTATCATGTCAACATAGTCCATCACCAGGTGTTTAAAGGGTCCTTCTGGAACTGGTATGTGACCTGTTGGCGATTTAATGCCTTTTCGAACGTTATGTTGTGCACATATTTCACATTGGCTCAAAGTTTCGTCAACCAATGCTCGCATGTATGGGGACCAATAACCTAGTTCGTTCAACTTGTTCAACACCTTTCCTCTATCACAATGATCTGGTCCATGCGATTCTGAGATTAACACTGTCAAAAGTGCCACTGGTGCCACCAAATGGCCAGTCTGTGACCTCCACAAACCTTTGTCACTTTCTGTACAACCTCTTTTCGCCCAAAGAGCCCGTTCAGCTGGACTCGCTTCCTGTTGCATCAGAATTAAGTCTTCAGGTGTCACAAGGGGTTCTAAAGATGTGACTGTTGCTATAACAGCGGTCTGGCACCTGGATGCCTTCTTAGCGGCTTCGTCTGCTGCATTGTTTCCCTTCACTGTCAACTCACTGCCTCTCATATGCGCCTTACACTTCACTATTGCCAGTTTAGAAGGAAGCATCATTGCAGCGATCAGTTCTGTCAGTTGTGTTTTATGGTGTACTGGAGTACCGTCTGCCCTCCTGAAACCTCTCTGCTTCCACACAGCAGCGAACAGATAACAGACACCATGTGCATAAGCTGAATCTGTATAAATGTTTGCTACTTTTCCTTTTGCTAACTTACATGCTTCTGTCAGGGCTTTAAGCTCTGCCAACTGAGCTGAGCAAGGTTGCTCGCACATTTCAGCTTTAACTGTCACAAAGTCATTACCTTTCTGTTCAACCACTGCAAATCCTGCATGGTTACCCAAGTGATCCCTGAAACAGGAACCATCAACAAAGTATGTAACTTCAGCATTCATTAGCGGGCTCGACTCCAAGTCTGGTCTTAGTCTGGTATACTTCATTGTTTCTGCTACACACTCATGAGGTTCTCCCTCAAATGGGAGAGGGATAGTGTTGGCAGGGTTTGTAGTGTGACATCTTTGGATCGTTATGTCTGGATATGTCAGAAGTGGCATATACTGTAAGCATCTTGCCTGTGTTATTACAAATTTACCATGGTTTATCAATTCAGCGATCTTGTGGTGTGTCAAGATCGTCACTGGATAACCCATAGTGATGGTGGCAGCTTTCTCATAAGCATGATAGACTGCTGCTAGTCCCTGATAACATGGTGGCCATCCTTGTGCCACATTGTCCAGTTTAGTGCTATAGTAGGCAATAGCCTGTTTTTGACGACCCTCACAGCTTTCCTGCATTAGTACTGCTGAAACATACATGTCTTGTCTGTTAGCCACATACAGGTAAAATGGTTTTTCATAGTCTGGCATTGCCAGTGTTGGTGCAGTCTGCATGTCTTGTTTCAGTGATTCAAAAGCTATTTTTGCTTCTGGTGTCCATTTCAGTAGAGATTTTAGTGACTGGGTCTCTGACTCCTTCATGAGTTCTCTAAGTAGCGCTGTTTTTTCCGCATAGCTATCTATCCAGTCTGCATTGAAACCTGTCATTCCCAGGAACGTCATCATTTCACCGACTGTTCTTGGGCATGGGGCTTTACTCACACCTTCCAGCTGAGAAGGCGAGATAGCAATACTGCCTTGCGAAATCTGTCTACCTAAGTACTCAACTTGCGGTTGACAGTATTGTAGTTTTGTTTGTGAAACCTTGTGCCCTCCTTCAGCCAATCGCTGAAGTACTTTTATGGAGTCTTGGTGACAGTCCTCCAATGTTGGTGCACATATTAATAAGTTGTCTACATACTGTAGAAGGGTGCTTTTTATTTCAAGTCCTTCTAAGTCTTGTTTTAGGATTTGGTTAAACACATGCGGACTATGTTTGAAACCTTGAGGTAAGCGCTTGTAACTGTATTGTTTTCCTCTGTAGGTAAATGCGAACAAAAACCTTGATTTCTTAGCCAACGGGATGCTAAAGAAAGCTGTGCACAGGTCAATTACAGTGAAAAATTTAGTTCGTGGTGGCACCGCGCTTAACAACGTGTGCGGGTTTGGGACATCCGCAGGTGTATCTGTCACTATTTGGTTAATGGAGCGCAGGTCATGAACAAGACGGTATCTTGATTTATCTGCTTTTAGGACTGGAAAGATTGGAGTATTACACTGACTTGTTGTTTCCATCAGCACTCCAGCTTTTAACAGCCCTTCAATGGTTTTGCTGATGCCTTCCTCCGCCTCTGCTTTTAATGGGTACTGTGGACGGAATGGAAGAGTCACATTAGGTTTTAGTTCAACCTCAACTGGAGTGGCAGATTTTACAAGTCCCACATCCGTGTCATGCTTGGACCACAGATGATCTGGTATTTTTGTTAACATTTCATTTAACATTGAGTCTTCCACTAAAGGTTTGTCTTTTGTTTTTGATTGGTGGTTCTGTTCGACAGGCACTGTTATTACCTGTGGTTTCGCTGTCATCGTTTTGTCGCAAAGGATCTTTATCATTGAGGCATCATGCGTTTGAAATATTAGTGGGTTTTCTGTCTCTACCCATTTTGCCTCTGATGCGTTTTTCATCATAGGTCCCAGATCTTTTGCATGACCATTTTTATTCACAAACAGTGTGATGTGTGGTGCAGAATCTGGTACCTGGTACCATTCTGAGATGAAGTCATTTGGTGCAACATTTAACGCTGCACCTTGTTTGCCAATAACAATGTATTGTGTCACAAGGTCCACCATTTTGCCTTGTGTGTCTTTGTCCCATTGTTCTTCAAACTGTGTACTTTTAGAAATATCATAGAACATTGTACAATGATACTCCAATGCAGGTGGTTTTGCTTCTGGAATTTGTGCTTGAATGTATGTTCCCCATGTGGAGATCACATCCCCAACGGCTCCGCCAATGTCCCCAAGCCAATATACTTTAGCTTCAGGTGTTTGCATGTACATTTGGAGGTTCAGTCCGGTTCTATCAATATAAACACCTTGAGGGGAACACCAGATTCTTATTTTTAGTTTACATAATGCATCTCTTCCCAGCAGGCTAATTGGTGTATTTTCTGAAACTAAGATCGGTATTTTGATTTCATTTTCGTTGGCTTTTAGCCGGACAGGCGCTGTCATTTGTAGAAGTTGTATTTTTCCCGAGAACCCTACTGTTGAAACGAATTTATTAGACATGGGGAGATGAGTGGCATAATGTGGACGTACACAAGTATACGATGCTCCTGTATCGATCAGCATCGGCATTTGTTTGTTTTCAATTTCAATTTGCATTATTGGTTCAATTTCACTGCCCGTGGTTACAACTGGGCATTCAGTTTCCCCAAGTCTCGGGTTCTCTGGGCACTCCTAAAATCCCCAATTTGGTATGTTTGATGGACCTCTGCTGGAGCCCCGCCGGAACCCACCGCGTGATCGTCTTTGATAAGAATCGTCTCTTTTTGGGCATTGATCAGCTTTGTGTCCAGGTTCATTACATGTCCAGCACAGTCCAGGTGGTCTGGCATCATAGTTCCGACCCTTGTTTGACCAACCATGTCCTCTTTGCTGACGACCTTTGTTCCCATAGGGACGTGAGTTCCATGTCTGAGGGTAAACGTTCACTATTGGCTGTGGGGGCTGCGCAGGTGCTTGTGGGTTTATTTGATTAGTGTCTGTCTGGGGGTAGCCACCTGGCGGTGCGGTAACTTCCTCATTTGGCATCATTGATGCCTGTGTTTTCGCTTTGGCTTTTTCTTGGAGCTCTCCCAATTGTAATTGTGCCAGCTTCCTCTGGACCGCCTTTTCCTGGTCCTTAGCCTTCTGCTCATCCTTTCTGTATTTTTCCACAGCATGCACTACATGATCTCGGAACTCTCTGTGTGGCATTGATGTTAGTCCCACTACATCCTCGAGTCTGCTACGCACTGGTGGTGGCATAGCTTCAACAATGGCATTGCGAAACAGGGTGGTGAGCACTGGACTGTTCTCAATTTCTTCCTCAGTCTCTTGTTTCCACCTCTTTAATTGCCTTGCAACATACACTATATTGCCAAAAGTATTTGCTCACCTGCCTTGACTCACATATGAGCTTAAGTGACATCCCGTTCCTAATCCATAGGGTTCAATATGACGTCGGTCCACCCTTTGCAGCTAGAACAGCTTCAACTCTTCTGGGAAGGCTGTCCACAAGGTTTAGGAGTGTGTTTATGGGAATTTTTGACCATTCTTCCAGAAGCGCATTTGTGAGGTCGCACACTGATGTTGGACGAGAAGGCCTGGCTCTCAGTCTCCGCTCTAATTCATCCCAAAGGTGTTCTATCGGGTTGAGGTCAGGACTCTGTGCAGGCCAGTCAAGTTCATCCACACCAGACTCTGTCATCCATGTCTTTATGGACCTTGCTTTGTGCACTGGTGCACAGTCATGTTGGAAGAGGAAGGGGCCAGCTCCAAACTGTTCCCACAAAGTTGGGAGCATGGAATTGTCCAAAATGTCTTGGTATGCTGAAGCATTCAGAGTTCCTTTCACTGGAACTAAGGGGCCAAGCCCAGCTCCTGAAAAACAACCCCACACCATAATCCCCCCTCCACCAAACTTTACACTTGGCACAATGCAGTCAGACAAGTACCGTTCTCCTGGCAACCGCCAAACCCAGACCCGTCCATCAGATTGCCAGATGGAGAAGCGCGATTCGTCACTCCAGAGAACGCGTCTCCACTGCTCTAGAGTCCAGTGGCGGCGTGCTTTACACCACCGCATCCGACGCTTTGCATTGCACTTGGTGATGTATGGCTTGGATGCAGCTGCTCGACCATGGAAACCCATTCCATGAAGCTCTCTGCGCACTGTTCTTGAGCTACATGAAGTTTGGAGGTCTGTAGTGATTGACTCTGCAGAAAGTTGGCGACCTCTTCGCACTATGCGCGTCAGCATCCGCTGACCCCGCTCCGTCAGTTTACGTGGCCTACCACTTCGTGGCTGAGTTGCTGTCGTTCCCAAACACTTCCATTTTCTTATAATACAGCTGACAGTTGACTGTGGAATATTTAGGAGCGAGGAAATTTCACGACTGGATTTGTTGCACAGGTGGCATCCTATCACAGTTCCACGCTGGAATTCACTGAGCTCCTGAGAGCGACCCATTCTTTCACAAATGTTTGTAAAAACAGTCTGCATGCCTAGGTGCTTGAATTTATACACCTGTGGCCATGGAAGTGATTGGAACACCTGATTCCAATAATTTGGATGGGTGAGCAAATACTTTTGGCAATATAGTGTATGTAGCAGGGTTCTCTGCTTCATCAAGCGTCTCTCCTTTGAGAGCCTTTGGGTCAACTTTAGTTGGGTATTCTGCTCTTAGAGCTGTCCACAGAGCGGTTCGAAAAGCGTTAAATTCAATGCCATCGGCTCTGTGACTCAGCATCCAAGCGTAGCTGTGTTTCAAAATGTTTCCATAGCTGGTACACCAAGGCTGTGAGCCCAAACGGCTTTAATGTCTCCAAGTGCAAGCAATTTTCCTGTTGTTTCTTCCTCAAATGTTTTTATCCATTTGCTTGCACCTTCATTAATGTCAGGCAATCTGCTGACGAGCCCAACGAGGTCACCAGAAGCCCATGGAACATAGTGGGCAACTTGGCCTTTAATTAAAATTGGTGCCATCATGCCTGCTTGAAATCTATCAGGTCGTTTAATGTGAGGCCTCAGTCTCATTTCTACGCCTCCTGCGTCTGCCATAGGCACGGGCCATCGTCTTATTGGCCTTGGAGGATCCGCCGGAGCTGTGGCCCCCCCATGGGTGGAGTTAATTGGTTCTGCTGCCTGCATATTAGTGGTTTGTTTTTCAATCTCTTTTTCCATTTCCTCAATTAGTGAATAGTCCTCCTCTCTTTCATCACCTTGTTCAAAATCATAAAAATCTATCCAATATGTATCTCCTTTTGTCTTCCCATCATGTTCTGCATAACAGTTTATGATTTTGGTATCTCCTTCTGGTCTTGCACTACCCCTGTGCATGGTTTGGGAAGCTTTTTGACCTGCAGGCTTATCCTTCCTACTGGTGCTGCAGAATTTTGGTTGCATATCTGCTAATGTAATTGGAGAAACTCTACTCCTCTGACTTGCTGCCTGCTGAGCAGCATCGGTCATGATCTGACTTCCTCCTCTGGAGTTATTTTGGACAACATCAGCCTGTGGCTGACACCCTCCTGTGTCACGACCAGAATGATTTTGAGCATTAGTGTGCTCTTTAACGTCGCACACTCCAGTAGCACGTGGTAAGTTTTGAAAAGAATCGTCTTGTTCAGCAACTGCGTCTCTTTGGCTGCAATCATCATTTCTGTATCCAAAATCACCTACTATATTTAGCGTCCCTGTCAGCGATGGATATATGCCAGAATATTTCAGCTCGTCGCCTTTTTTGTCCTCTGATTGCTTGTTTATTTCCATGAGTTGTTTCTTTAAGTTACTCCTGTATTGTTTTCCCTCGTCTCTGAAGAAATCTAAGATCTTTAGCTCAAGCTCTCGTTTTTCTCGTCTTTTCTTTGATTTATCTTTTGCCTTGTAGTCTGAGATCCTTATTTCCATTTCATCACACAGATGTGGATCAAAGCTACCGTTTTCTGGCCAGGGTTGTGAGAGATGTTTGGTACGATTGTGCCACTTCTGAGAAACTTTTGGAATTTGTACGACATATTCTGGATGCTTCAGTCCAATAATCACTGTCGGCAGATTAGACATTTTGTTTTATTTTATTTATTTATTTATCGTTCTATTTTACTTCTAAAGGGTTTAAAGGTTATAAAGTTGTAAGTGTTTAGTTATATCAATAGCCTTTTGTTGTATAAATGCTAGGTTAGATTGTCATGCAGTACTTTAGTGTTGCTGCACGAGCCCTTTAATGTTCTAACTTATACCTGTATTATAGATAAGGTCTTAGGAATGTGTAGTTATATACTAATTTTAAAGTTCACACTTAAAATAGGAATCACAGAAAATGAAACAATGAACCAGACACCGAGCCAGCAATGAAAGCTTGCAATTGAAATCACAAAAACAATAGATCTTTGTCTGCACTTTAAGTTCACACCATGGAGCGCTTTGTTCAAAAGTTATTTACCACACACAATATCTTCATAAGGTTAAAAAAAAGGAAAGCGAACCAAGCTTCTGTATTTGAGAAGGGAGGGGTTGTGAGTCGGAGGGAGGGGTTGTGGTTCGGAGCACAAGTGGGAGGGGGAGAGATCGTAACCTGAAACTTAGAGGTGGGAGGTGGGTAAAGGAGGAGTGGGAGGAGAAAGGGTGGGTAGAGCAAGAGAGATAGAGTGGGAGGAGAAAGGGTGGGTAGAGCAAGAGAGAGAGAGTGGGAGGAGAAAGGGTGGGTGGAGACAGGCAGGAAAGAGGTTGGTTGACTCTTGAAAGAAAAAAGGAAGAAAAACTTTTAATTCTTTGCAATAACTTAAAACAACCAACTTTGTTATATCCGCACCGTATGTGACAATTCGCTTTTATGATATTTGACAACTTTTCAACCCAGAATATCTAAACATATGGTAGTTAAGGCTTTCGTTGGAACGAGCAAACGGACACTTTTTCACAGCAGTCAGGCATGCAGAGTTAGAAAATGTGACGCAGCAAGCAATAAAAGGTGAAGCAGACGTCTTTTACAAATTTAACAGTGATCACTTTCTTTCTTAGTTTAATCTTAAATGTTTTTGTTTTTTATTTATCAATTCAATTCAATTCAGTTTATTTATATAGCGCCAAATTCACAACACATGTCATCTCAAGGCACTTTACAGTTCAACCAGATCATACAGTCAAATTGATACAAAGTTTTCTGTCTAAGGAAAACCAGTTGATTGCATTGACTCATTGACTCAAATACAATCCCCCACACTAAGCATGCTTGTAGCGACAGTGGAGAGGAAAAACTCCCTTTTAACAGGAAGAAACCTCCAGCAGAACCAGGCTCAGTGTGAGCGGCCATCTGCCGAGGCCGACTGGGGTTCAAGGAGACAGAAGCAGAGATACAAAAAGCAGCTGTAAAAGGCGGCCCCGTCCAGGAAACACACAGCCAGGCAGACGAGCTCCAAGGCAGCTCCCATGCCAGAGGACGAAGAAAGCACATCCACTCAGTCACGGTCAGAGAAACAGGACCACACTGGAAAACAGGCCGATCTCCAACATCTATAAACAAGGGTGTTGATAGAAGCAGCACAGCTGATGTTTCTTTCCAGGATGACGTCACAGCCAAACAGGAACAGACGAGGCAAAGCTACTCTGAGGAAAAGCAGAGAGAGCAGAAGGTTAGAGATTGAACTAACAGATTCTGCAGAATAGGAGAACAGAGAGAGAATTATCCAATTCTTTTCTCTGTTAACTTTATCTCTTTATTTTTTAGACTCTTGAATACCAACCTTATTGCCTCGGGACACTGTTTTTCAGCCGAATTAAATTACAGTGAGAGGTTAAGCAGATCCGATTACAGATCTGAATGAGGTCTTAAATTTAAACAGATGTTTTAGTGCGCACTTAGATTTCTTATCACCACACACTCTTGCAAACAGCACCAGTCATATAATCACACATTCACCTCAGAGCTCTTAGACATTCATACCATTACATGCCATGGCAATTAATCGGTTGTGCACAGAATTCTTTAACTTCATAGACCCAAGCAGCCAATTTAAACTAATTTGCATGCACTTTCCAACTCTTTTATCAACTTTTCGGTCTGACAACATCAACGCAGAGCCAAGCTGCCCTGCTATTTCTTTCTCCGGAGATAAACAACAGCAACAACTGAGATCTCAATATAGTCCCTCTGGACTTCAGGCCTATTCTCAAAAAACAAAAGCCCTTCAGGCTTCAGTCGAACTGCAACTCGGCAACTTCTAGGAAATAAAATTCCTCACTAGAATGAGATATACATATTAGTTGCATCATTCATAATGATACATCACTTATAATCCGTGACCGCCAGTTTCCACCAATTTCTATAAAGTTATGGTGCAATCTCGCTTCAGCAGATTACTATTAATCATCCAAAAACAAAAATCCGAGCCAGTTCTCGACAGCTACTATTTATCTCAAGATGCCAATTTATGCTGCAGCAAACATCCAGTGGCAAACAGACAATCGCCTGATACTGTTAGATGTGCGGGTAGCTTCCAAACAGCTTAAGTGATCTGCTTTATATCGGTCATTAAAATAGGAGCAACGGATTTAGGATTTAACTCACCGTTCTCCTAATGACTTCCGATGGGGCCCCACAGGTCACTCCGGCCGGCTGGAAGCCCCCCGCACGTTGCTGGTCTCCGGGTCCTTTCTCAGCTCGGCCAATGCATCAAAATGTGGTGGTTTTCAATGATAGAAAATCAAAAATCAGGACACCTTCAGTTGATCATCTGATTGCCCCAGGACGGGAGAAAGAGCGTTTATTTCAAAGATCAAATTGACATGCTGTCCTCAGTACACGTAACACAGCGCTGAACATTCCAACAGAACACATCTGGCTTTTTTCTCAACTCCCATTCAAATCTGGGCGTTTATATAGTTTCAACATTGCACTGTGTGGCTGTATGTGCACGACTGGACGCTCTGATAACATTTCCTGGAAGTTCTTGGCTAGTGACCGGATTGCGTGCGAGTGGGCCTAATGATTTTGTTTTTCAAGGCTTGTACTCGGCTTATCGCCTGCGAACACATGTTTCCTGCCATTGTTATTGCCAAAATGTGTACCTGGCTCCAAAACTGCTTGCTCTGTGTTCTCTATTATTGTGAGCTTAAGGTCACGATGACCTGAGGCAACACAATTCGCTTCTACACTTCAAACTGAATTGAGGATTCAAACTGGAGGTTTGGATCCACTTTCCCTCAACGGATCATTTGAGCTTCACACTGAGTAAGGGATTCGTCTCCACTACGACCCGCTGGAAATCTGAGTGGCAGTCACCTTCTCCGTTCGCCTACTAACTGCATTCTGGGTAAACCCTGTCCGCCCTCCACCGAATCAGATAAACACTGAAACTTCTGCATACAGACTGGAGTCTAAGAGTCAGCAACCTCTCTGGAAACATGTGTTATCTACCAAATTCTCCTCTTCAAGTTCGAGAATCAAAATTCCTACTGAGCCTGAACTAACCGCAGTGTCATCCCCTCAACTTTCAGTTCCGGTTGAGCATTGTTCAGAGCAACACTGGATTCATCACAAACTCCTGAATAAACCTGTTAAACCTTTCCCCTGGTCTTTCTGTATTGGTCTCTCTGCATGTGGGTCCGAGCTCTTGATAAAATCGTGATAGTTTGCTTCAAATGCAATCATTTGTATTGGGCTTAAGTGAAGTGAAAAGAATCTGTAAAGATAAATTTGAATTCATAAAACTCAATGTAAGAAAAAGAAAAGTAAAAAAAATTGAGCAAAATAAAAAACTGTAAAACTGAAAAAAAAAAATTTTGGAAATATGAACTCTATAAAAAATGAATAAAATAAAACTGGGAAAAATGAAATATGAAAATTATAATCTCTCCATTTTTTAAATTTCCATTAAAGGAAAAGTCCTGTCATATTCACAACTGTAACTTCTGAAAGAACTTTAAATATGAAATTATTACACACTGTTCAATAAATGATAAGTGTTTTTAATTAAGAGTAATTTTCATTTGAATTCAATTCAATTCAATTCAATTCAGTTTATTTATATAGCGCCAAATTCACAACACATGTCATCTCAAGGCACTTTACAGTTCAACCAGATCAAATTGATACAAAGTTTTCTATCTAAGGAAAACCAGTTGATTGCATTGACTCATTGACTCAAATACAATCCCCCACACTAAGCATGCTTGTAGCGACAGTGGAGAGGAAAAACTCCCTTTTAACAGGAAGAAACCTCCAGCAGAACCAGGCTCAGTGTGAGCGGCCATCTGCCGAGGCCGACTGGGGTTCAAGGAGACAGAAGCAGAGATACAAAAAGCAGCTGTAAAAGGCGGCCCCGTCCAGGAAACACACAGCCAGGCAGACGAGCTCCAAGGCAGCTCCCATGCCAGAGGACGAAGAAAGCACATCCACTCAGTCACGGTCAGAGAAACAGGACCACACTGGAAAACAGGCCGATCTCCAACATCTATAAACAAGGGTGTTGATAGAAGCAGCACAGCTGATGTTTCTTTCCAGGATGACGTCATGTGCTTTATTGGAGGAATCTTTGTCAAAGAACACTACTGCCACCTACTGGTTTGTGACGTCACGGTGCGGTATCGGCTGTTGATCAAGTCCCAGTGCTGTATCTGGTGTTTGTCACAACGCGCTATTATCCAAGTCATCTTGAAAACATTCTTCTCTAGTAATTCCCATTGATTTAGCTTGTAAAGCGGGGAAAAGGGCGATACGCTTTCCCCACCGTGACGTCACTGCTGGAAGATGGCAGGAGTGAGGTGTTGCTATATTTGGGCAAAAATGGCCGCCCCCAAACTCAGTGATCGCGGCAAAAACATTTTTTTTTGTTACTAATTGACGCTAAATTCATTAAACCACCACAAACGTATTAGTTTTAGGTAGAGATAATGATCCATTGATTATTCCTTGCTGACCAGACTTCTCCGTTAACCGAATGTGTTCTTTGGAACAATAAATGAGCAAATTTCACTCCATAGCACTGCTTCTAGCACCTATCAATTTTAATCTAGCCCTCATTGTTCACTGCCCGCCAACCTCGATGAAACTTTTCTGTCTCGTTAACTAGAGGAAACCAGCTGACAGCATCTAAAAACACGCCTCCTGTACAAGCCTGTGATGATGGTGGACTGGTCCTGCATCAGCAACATCTTGCTTTGCATGCATGTGGTACCAATGGGAAGAAATCTCTAGCAATTCATGGCTTACATTGAGCGGCCATCTGCTGTCCCTGACTGGGTTATTGAGAGGATGGAGTAGATGCTAAAAAAATCAACTGAAGCACAGATCCAGCAGTATTTTGGAAACTGTTACTCCTTTAATGTCTTACTGAGACCACACTAAAATTATGGGAGGAATAAAAAATTAAAAAAATATATCGATAAATATCACTTGCGATGGCCATTTTTCTGGAGTCTTTTGTAGCTAAAAAGAAAAACTGGTGCAGAAGAAACTTCTATTTTCAGAAAGAAAAAAGAAAAAACAGAGAGAAGATAAAGTTAAAGTAGGCAATAACTGCCGATAGGGCAAAATTGGAAAGTAACAGGAGAGGAGCCTCATAACTACAAGATCTACCTCCCATTCCATTTTTAGAAACTCCCAGTAACCCTGCAGCGTCAGAGCAGAGCGCTCCATTACTGTGGGTACAAATAAAGCAGAGAAGCCAATCTGAAGGAATCCGTTTTAATTTTCATTAGATCTCCTGAACAGCATTCAGGAAGAACTTTTGGTTTTACAGAAATAAAATAGTTAATTTAAGCATCATTTACAATTTTAATTCCCTATGGTGTTGTAAAGGAATATGCAATATGATTAAATTTTATATCCCTGTTTTCACATCAGCAATCTCTAAATGCTCTGATAATGTTTGTTGCAAATAAGCATAGAAAAGAAAGATATAATTGATTACTACTTTTGGAATATAGATTTGATTCCTATGTGTTGAGACTTTGGAGAATTTCTTTCTCACACCTGATCAGAGATGCTTCGGCCAATCGAGATTTATTGTTTTGGACTCAGAGAACTGTTTGTTGCCTTAGCAAAGGGAAAGAAAGCAGAGCAGATTCCTGCTCTGATCAGTCATTGAGCCAGTAGCTGTAAATGCCATCACATTAATGATGCCTCCAGGGTTTGGGCTTCCTGCATCTCTCTCTGCAGCATGTTTGTTAAACACTGGGTGGCCACATCCTCCCAGCTGCCATGCTGTCATTTTTGAGCTGGTTAACTATGTCAAAGCCCCAGAACTATTTTAATTACATTGTTCCAAAAAGCCCATCCAGACGTGTTGTCTGCATCCTCAGCACAAAGTCCAGCTGGGTACCGGTGCACGTTGAATTCCACCTGGGCTGCACCTGTTTATGGACAGAATCTGAACTTTAGGTTCTCATCTCTGCTCTTTGTGAACCATGTTTTTCTGTTTCATGCCTCGAGTTCCTGATTTAACTGGGAAGATTTGTTTCTAAGAGTGAGGCAGCCTGGAAAGAGTCAGCTTCTCTAAATCTGACGCCATTGATCTCAACCAGAAAATGCTGAAATGCCCAAACCCCCCGCCCAGTCAGGAGTAAACAAAAGAAGTTTAAGTATCTCGGTAGCTTCATGATTGATGTAGGGGGGAGTTAAAAATGGACAGACATGCACCCTGAACACACTGAATCTGATTTTCCATCCAATCCAAAAGAAAATCATGTCAGATGAGGTTGTGGTGTTTAGCGCTGATTTGAAGTAATCTTCGCCTATTTTGTGTGCCCAAATGGAAAAGCAAATAACTGAGGGACTGTAAGCCCAGCCTTCTAGTTTCTGAAAATATAAATTAAAATTAGCTGAGTAAAGCCCAGCCTAAACTGCATCAGTTAAAACATGACTCTGAGTTGGGGGTTTTTTTATTCTCGAAAATAATGGGTCTTTTTCGAACAGCAGTAATAAAGACACGCTTGAGAATAGGCAGGTCTCGTTGTATGACAGGTGTTCTACATCATGTCAACCACAAATGCAGTAAATTTCAGACATCTAGCTTCAACAGTTCCAGAGCTGTGGGGTTTTGAACTTTTGGTGTCTCCACCGTCTCCAAACCTCTGAAACTGCTGCTTTTTTAAGTAAATAAGCCCCAGTGAGTTTTATGCGCTATATTTTATTTATGTATTTTTTGGCCTTAGGCATTGTAATAAAATAAAATCAGCGTCCAAACTTTAAAAAAAATATGTCCACGGACGGGTTCGTCGTTGGATTGCCAACTTGAAGAGGGAGGATTTGCCATCGAACTTCTGGTCAGAGAAAAAAAACACATAATATGTAGTAGAGACTGACATTTTTTCGGGAATCCCATGGGTCACAGGATTCCCGTGGGATTCCCGTGGGATGGGAGTCAGTATTAGTAACGATCACAGGATTGGGACGGTACAGGATTAAACATTAACGGGAGCAGACGGGAGCGGGAGCAAACCAATAGTAACTTCCGCTCTGAGTTTTTCACCCGCGCTCAAAAACAACAAGAATGGGAGTGCTGCAGGAGCCGGAGTCATTCTGAATGGGAGCGGGATGGGAGTGGGAGTAATTTCACCAGGAGTGGGACGGGACAGGATTTAGATTTCTACTCTGGCCCGGGATCGGGACGGGACACCATTTTTTTCTGTGGGAGTGGGACGGGACAGGAGTGAAAATCCACTCCCGTGTCAGTCTCTAATATGTAGCCAACATTTAGAAGAAGAATGTTTTCAAGATGACTTGGATAATAGCGCGTTGTGAAAAAACACCAGATACAGCACTGGGACTTTATCAACTGCCGATACCGCACCGTGACTTCATGAACCAGTAGGTGGCAGTAGTGTTCTTTCACAAGCATATAACATATAAACATATAACAGTTGCTTTTTGTATCCCTGCTTCTGTCTCCTTGAACCCCAGTCAGCCTCAGCAGATGGCCGCTCACACTAAGCCTGGTTCTGCAGGAGGTTTCTTCCTGTTAAAAGGGAGTTTTTCCTCTCCACTGTCGCTACAGATAGAAAATGTCAAATAATTTTGACTGTATGAACTGGTGAACTGTAAAGTGCCTTAAGATAATATGTGTTGTGAATTGGTGCTGTATGAATAAACTGAACGGAGTTGAACTTCTCCTGTTTATATTTATTTATTGATAATTTATTATCAATAGATAAACATGAAAAAAAAAATCTCAAAAATAAACCACTAAGTCACTATCAATATTTTTTTCTTAAAATGTTTTACAAAGTCTCATTTCAAGATTTTAGATTTTTGATGAGATTTTTCCAAATTTTTATAAAAAAAAACAAAAATTTTAAATATCCATTGACAAAATATTTCCTTTGCTGGCGAAAATAATGGGACAAAATTCACCACATAAAATATGGCAAAGTCTGAGTCAAAATCCAGACTCAAAAATCTCTGAAATGCCATTGTTGAACCTTAATAGAGTCATGCAGAGACACAAACTTAAGCTCCTGTCACACCTTGATGATTTAGACTAGTGTATGTCTGACTTAATCTGGAAAAAAACGCTAGCATACATTGGATAACCTATGGGTACATTTTGTATAAGTCATGAGCACGCTGTAGTATACTGAAGCATGCTGAAACACGTCAACATACGTACAACAGAGTATGCCATACGTGGGCCATAAGTTACAGATAGGTTTTCTGATCACTGACATACTTTAAGTGTAAATTACTCATAAATCATGCTGTCTAGCTTATCCAGAACCTCTGAGTAACTTGTGCATGACTTCTGCGTAACTTATCAAGAACTTCCTTCCAAGGCATATCAACGTATCTGATGTGTTCCAGACGAGCGCTGAACGTGTTTCTAACTTCCTGTATAATGGCGTATTGGTATAAAGGGGGTTCACAGGAGGAAACCGTCAGTTCTCCTCCAGACTTCATCCCCATCATAGGGTGAGCCAGAAGTAGGGTGGCCATTTCTATAGCACCAAAAAGGAGGACATTGTGCGGCATATCAATAAATTACTAAGGTGTACATAAGAATCGGGTAAAGTCACATTTATAGCACAATTCTTAGTAGTTTAAAGAGGATGCTTGAGTAGCTGAATAGAACAAAATATTAAAGAAATGTAAAAAAGAATTGGTTCCCAGCATTTGTATTTATTTAATACATTGTGGTGTTTAAAAAGTGACCACTTTTTAACACGATTACTTTGCGCAGAACTGCTGCAATTGATCATAAAGCAGTTGTTTGGAAAAGAAGCTCGAGAAAGAGCTAGAGAATAGGACGATGCAAACTGCAAAAAGTGGCTGGAAAAGAGGAATTCATGACATGGCTGCAGCCTGTCGAGAGTAAAGATGATTTCACCATGTTCTCTATCTATCCATATCTATATCTATATATATATATATAAACTTGAGTCATGGAACTGTGCTTACAGCTCCTTATTTCATGAAAACTAATAACTTGTGTACATGATACTTGTTGATGGCATTACAATTATTTCTAATAGCATTAAAAGAGCATTAAATTAGAGTTCCTCATTCCTGTATAAAACCTGTGAACTCTTAATTTAATCTGACATATTAAAAAAATCCCCATCATCATCCAGCAGATGTTCAGTTTCTGCCCAAATATTTTCTTTCTGTTGTGGATTTTTGTAACAGGGATAACAAGGATCATACATAGTTTGTATGAACTCTGTTTATTCTCTGCTTCCAAACTCATCATCTCTTCATCCATTCCTGCAATAAGAATTTTCTTTTAAAGTTGTGAGATTCACTCTAGAATCTCACAACTTCTTCCTGGTCTGTTGAAGCACCAATAGTCTGCATCCAATTATTTAATTAATTGCTCTTAGTTTTTGGGAATATATACAAACTATGCTCTAATTTCTAGATACCGATCTGTTTTTACTATAATTTAATTTGACAAACCGGGTCTTCTCTACATTCTTTTTTCTGTTTGGTGCGATTGCAATAGCGGGTCTTGATCTGGACGGACCGGAGGGGAGCAAAAAATAGCTCAGCTCCGTATTTTGACGGTGAAGGACGGAGAAGACGTACGTGGGCGGTGACGAGCGGAGGATGTGGAACAGCTCTCATTGATTTACATGACAGACAAGTACTCCGTACGTGAGCGGGGCGGAGCGCTGACGGAGTATGTGGGGTAAAGGAGGACAAATACACGTCCGGCTGGGTGCAGCGCCGGACGCCGGACAGTGCAATGAAAATCCGGACTGTCCGCCCTAAAGCCGGACATCTGGCCACCCTAGCCAGAAGGTGAGAGTGATGGATCCTCCCTGTGTTCACAGCCACCACCAACAAACTTCCTAGCAGACATGACGCTGAATCTGCTGCAACTGCAGACCTTTTTTCTTTTTATTTATATATTTTTTTTATTGGCGGGCGGTAAACAGCAGCTAGGTTAATACCGCGATCAAAGACGTCTTTATGCAGGCTGAGGGCCTCCAGGGAATGCTTCATAACACCCATGAAATGATCCTTGTGTCCTAATGGGCTATAAAGATCTGACCCACATGCAGAGAACCCCTCAGAGACCAAGGGTAAAAGTAAACTGGTTTATTGAGGGTTACCAAAAACACAGATGGAGAGAGATATTCTGCTGGGTAATACTGTTGGACCTCAGTTGACTGGTGAACCGGAACCGGAAACTCTGAAGGGGAGATTACAATGATCAGTTCAGGAACCGTTGGAAAAAGGACAGAGGCGCTTGTATATAGCTTGAGTGGCACTCACGATTTGGGGCGCTCTTGGTTATTCCTTGGGTCCAGTTTGTGGGGTTAAATCCAGAGAAGAATGAACCCGTTGGAGAGTGGACAGGCAGACCAACATTGGACCCAGAGGAGTAAAGGAGCGGACTGTCACTTGGTCCAGATGTGGACTTGAACGGATCATGTGGAGGTTTCCCCTTTGCTCAGTGTGACCAAGTTAATCCTTCCGGGGGGTATCCAGTTATACAGGAAGGCTTCCCAATACTGGCAAACAATCTGCCGTCGAGATAGTGACAGCCCACCGCTCAAATACTCCTCTGGTATAGACCCAACGACCCGCAGGTGTGCAAGGAGTCTCAACAAGAACAGGGCCCCATCTGGTGGTGGAGAGAAGAAAAACACAAAAACAACCCACACAAACTGGAATCCTGAAAGCTTGTGCATGATTTAATGGCCGTTATGCTCCTTTGCGTTTTGCATAAGTTGGACATAAGTTCTGGACTCCTTATGAATACTCTATGTATACGCCCAAAATGGAAGAAATACATAGAAAGTTCAGCCATCGTTTTAGATGATTCTGGGACGTCGGGCATACGCTGGCTAAATTGGCAAGGTGTGGCAGGAACCCTTACAAAGGTTCAATGAACCAAAGCAACATAAACTAAAATCCCTCCACAACAATAAGAGTCAAAGTCACACAGGGGTTCTTTAAGATGCTGAAGGAGGTTCTATAAGCCGTAGGATTGTGAGGTGGACTCATTCACAGCTATTCAATATCACCGTTATCTTTTTTTCATGAGTAGTTACTGAGGGAAGGTTTTGTGTGATTACTTTGACCACAGTGTGGAAATAAAAGACATTGTCTTTTTCCCTATGATTGTAAATGCCCTGTGAATCGTAGCCTTGAAGAAAATTACACCTTCAACACCATATTTACTTTGAAAGGAGTGGGAGTGAGCATTATCTTTGGCAATGTTAATTTAACATGCTGCACTCATTGTTAATCTTCCTATTTGATGGTGTCCAATAGATCAATATGCCTTTTCCTGTTTTTTCACGTCTGCTTCTTTTTGTCTCATTGCTCAACTTGAGGCCCACAGAGGAAGGCAGCTGTACCCAGGGAAGAAAGATCTACGGCTAAAGCCTCACTCTGAGAGTGGTATAAATTAAAAAACATAAATTAAAATAAATGTCTCTGTTTTGATACTTTTCTATCAATGAGCAATCCGTTATGGATGCATTTCACTGGTCGCCTAATGGCTTTCTCTTCCCTCCAAAGGACTTTTTAGAGGCACTCCGTGGAAACACATGATCTGTAGACTGTGCAGCCGCTCTCCTGATACATCCGATTCTGATACGACTGACAGATTGACTGTTTTGTTTGCTAAAGCCCTTTTATAAACCCATAGATTGCAACACAGAGCATCCGCCAAAACTGCACCCCCCACCAATAAATCTAGCAGCAGACAGGGTGTCTATTTAGTCATAAATATGCAGAGTGGACTCAATTACTCAGAGCGTTATTCGCACAGCTGCTCCGGATATAGTTTACTGTGCGTCTCTCCCAGAAACACGAATCATATTTATTTGACTCCAGCAAACAAATCCGATGTGTCAGCAGGTTTCTGCCTTCACATGGCTTCAGGTAAGTTCCACCTCGCTGTATTTTGGTGATAGAGAACAATACATTTCAGATAGAAACATGCTCAGCATAAACATAAAATATGAGATGAATAGTGACGAATATTTTCATATCACTTTGAACTATTCGCAGATACTATACACATTTTGCTTTGTTGAAACCAGAAAGATTGTTTTCTTATTGAGCAACAAAATGCTGCGCATTACTTTCACCTGGAAGGAAAATAATGCATGTTTTTTGGAGGAATAAAAATCCTTACTCTGCTGTATTCATGTCCTCATCTTTTACTCTGGCATTACACTGCAAAAAATGTAAATCTAAGTCAATTTTTCTTAACGTAAGTGCTTTTTTTTCTTTTATTGAGCAGATAAGTGAGTCACTTTGCCAATAGAACAAGACATTTTTCATTTAAAATAAGAAAAAAATAACAATTGCAGTGTCTTATCTCAAGTGCATAATATCTAATTATCGTATTTTAAGGGTGAAAATCCTTATTCCCCTGGCAGATATCTTATTTTCCTACTCAAATTAAGAGTAGATACACTTATTTTAAAATTTTCAGAATGTTTTTGCAGTTTAGAATTGAATTCTATCAATGCATATTTTGTGTTAAAGTCTAGTCCTGTAAAAAACTAAAATGAAGCTTGAAAAAAGGTTCTCAGAGTAACTTTGTTTTCTTAGGTTTTATTATTTGTAAGCAATGTTTTTTCTTTGAATTTTTTTATTCTTTTTGATTATTTTATTATTGATCTTTATTTTATTGCTTTAATTTCTTCACATTTTTTATATTTTAAGATTTTGTTTTCTAAAATGTTTTTGAGGTTGAGTTTTGTCTCTAAAAATGTTTTCAAATATCACTGGAAAAAATCTAAATCTAGATAAGTCATTTTTTCTTAAAATAAGTGCATTTCTTCTTAAATTGAGGAGATTAAAGAGACATTTTGCCAATGGAACAAGACAATTTAGATTTAAAATAAGAACACACAATTCCATCTTCTTATTTCAAGTGCATTTCATCTAATTATCTCATTTTAAGGGTAAAAATACTCATTCCATTGGCATATTATCAAATTTACCTATTCAAATCAATGGTAAATACACTTAATTTAAGAAATGTTTACTTATTTCTAGATCATTTTTGCAGTGTATAGTATTTTACAGATCACTGACCACTAAATTTGTTGCTGATGTTCTTGCTAACCTTTTGAAATGTGTCTGTGCTCCTCATTCGGGACAGAAGCCTGCCTCCAGAAGTGAGGAGTATGTGATCTGGAAGAAAATAATGGAATATAAATAATAATGGAATATTTCATTAAACAGTGATTTAAATATATGTATATATCTGCACACATGTGGTTTGCAGCTTAGTTGGTTACATTAGTGTTACATCCCACTGAGTAAAATTTGGCTGAAAAGACATTGAAAACCAAAAAACATCCACATTTGGTCGGAACGTAAAAGGTGAAAAGGTGCCAGTTTTAGATCAGATGCTGAACCCAGTTTTCCACTTCTTTTCAAAGTCTATTATTGGGCAAAAGTTGAACATAATCAGACCGACCAAACACAGCACAATCTTCAACAAATGTTTACGGACTAAATCAAGACTGTGACGGACCGACCAGATCTAGCCTAAAAACCAACGTCCAAATGATGTCTGTTATGTGTTTGGGGGATTGGTCCAACTTTCCTCTTTGTATTGGATCATTTGTGAACAGAAACACAACATTCATACTAGTATATAGATGTAAATGGAATGAGTAGGCCTAACTATAGTCTACCTGTATTCTTTGGAGTGGTGGAGGAGTTCTCTGTCCCTACAGATATCTACAGCTACTATATAAACTAGTTACAGTAAGCATATGCAAAAGTACTTTTTGCTGTGTATTTTCTTCCTCATGTCATGGAGCGTTTAAAGTTTTTTAACTTTTGTTTTTTTCTACATCTTTTCCAGAAGGCTGTAGTCCCAATTCGAATAGTGTCATTTGTGTTTTGGTCATGAAATGCCTACTATAACCTTGTCCAGAGTCAGCAGTCCAGAGGTCTACTCAATTCCGTTTATTTCTATAGCATCAATTCACAACGGCAGTTTACAGAGACTATTCAACCAGATCATACATTCATATTGGTTCAAAGTTTTTTTTCTAATGAGACCAGTTGATTATATTGACTCACTGAGTCAAATACAATCCCTCACACTAAGCATGCTTGAAGCGACAGTGGAGAGGAAAAACTCCCTTTTAACAGGAAGAAACCTCCAGCAGAACCAGGCTTAGTTTGACCAGCCAACGGCAGAGACCGACTCGGGTTGAAGGAGACAGAAGAAGAAATAGAAATCCACGCAGTAGATTCTAAAGCTTACTGTTAAACAGCTCCACAGGCGGCCCCGTCCAGGAAACAAACAGCCAGGCAGACGAGCTCCGAGCCAGCTCCCATGTCAGAGGATGAAGAGAGCGCATCTAGCTAGTCACAGAGAGAGAAACAGGACTACACTGAAAAACAAGCCGATCTCCAACATCTATAAGCAAAGGAGTTGATGGCAGCAGCACAGCTGATATTTCTCTCCAGAATGGAGTCACAGCCAAACAGGAACAGACCAGATGAAGCTACTATGAGAAAAAGCAGAGAGAGCAGAACGTTAGAGATTGAACTAACAGATTCTGCAGAGTGGGAGAATAGATGAAGCAGAATGATGAAAACTTGTCACTGTCTCTTCCAGGAGTCTAAGCCTATAGCAGCATGACTATAGAGATAGCTCAGGATAACGTGAGCCACTCTAACTATAAGCTTTATCAAAAAGGAACGTTTTAAAAGTAGACAGCGTGTCTGCCTCACGGACTAAAACTAGTAGTTGGTTCCACAGGAGAGGAGCCTGATAACTAAAAGATCTGCCTCTTGTTCTAGGAACCACTAGTAAACCTGCAGACTGAGAGCGAAATGCTCTGTTAGGCACATAAGGAACAATCAGATCTCTGATATCAGATGGAGCTTGGCCATTTAAGGCTTTATATGTGAGAAGGAGGATTTTAAATTCTATTCTGGATTTAACAGGAAGCCAATGAAGAGAAGCCAGGATAGGAGAGATATGATCTCTCTTTTTAATTTTCATCAGAACTCTGGCTGCAGCATTTTGGATCAGCTGAAGGTTTTTAACTACAGTTTGTGGACTTCCTGATAGTAAAGTCCCTTCCCTACCCTGGATAGTTTTCTAAATGTTGATCCTAAGAAAGATGATTGGTATGAAATTGACTGAGAAAGTTGAATGCAAATACATGCCATTCAGTTTAAGAAGTTGTGCAATTAGTAAATGAATAATAAAAATATAATACACTCTTTTCTCTTCCAAATCAAAAATTACACTCTGTTAATGTGTCACATAAAATCCAAATGAAATACATCGAGGTTTGTGGTTGTGACGTCTCAAATCTAAAAAACCTTACAGCTCATAAATCCTTTTACAATTTATGTACACCACCCCCATTCCTGGAGTTAATTTGGAAAGAACGTCTGGAATAAAAAATCCCCAAAAGCCTCTGGCCTATGAGAGAACAGATGTGTCTAAATATGCAGGACATCCATTAAGATGACCGGTGTATCCTCACACACAGAGGATGTTGGGTTTCATTGAATACAGGCAGGAAGTTGTTGGAGCTTTTCAACTAAAAGAAACCTTTTAAAGTAGTCAAAGAAACATCTATTTATCCTTCATTCTAGACGCAAAAGGGTTTTTGAGTTTCGGCTCTGAATTTGCCATTTGAATGCAGGTAAATAATCGTTCAACAATATTTCCCTCTGAACTCAACAGATTCCATACATAAATCACAAACACAGTGAGATTAAGTTGCTTCTCTCTGTCATTATTCAGCGACATCTCACATCAGGGAACAGATGCTAATAGCTGCTGAGAAGAGAGTCAAGCTGCTTATTAAGCATGCTCAGGCTGAACTAAGAGACCACCCTCCGCCTTGAAATGATTCTGCAGGCTCTGTCTCAAATTACAGCTTAATTGAACTTTTTACAATCATACAATAGCAAACTCTTCTTCGAGGTCAAAGTTGACGGAGTGGCGAGGGGTGCTGAAACTTGAAGACATCATTAGCGCGGCTCGTCTCATCATTATCCTCTTAGGCTGATGGCTCGGTTCAGATGTGAGGTCAATCACAAATATACCTATTTGCATGTTAGCAGGTGCTCTGCAGCGTCATCAGGACAAATAGATCTGTCAGCAGGCTAATGCAGTCCTTCTTTGAGAGCGTCACTGTCTGTAAAAGTCTTTTTATATCATTTGATGTAAAACAAAAACCATAAATTATTATAATTCATAAAAAATCTGCCCCAAAAATGTTTTTAAAAAAAGTGATGAAATAAAATATGAGATTAATAAAAATGCAACAGGATAAGAAAACATTTATTTTTATTATTTCCACAGGGGTTGTTTTTGCAGAACAATAAGGCCAAATGTTTTAGGTAAAAGTTTGACTAACAGGGAACAGACTTTCTCCCCCCTTTTTTATTGTAGAAGGGGAGGAACCTATGAACATACTGTATGTGGCTAAGAAGTGTACATGTACCCATGTTTATGTATTTTATACTTGAGAAGGTGATGAAAATGTGATCACCCCTTATTTCATTATGCAAAAACAGTATTTTGATAGCTAGAAACTGTGAATAAGAATTGCCTTGGTTTGTTTTCAACATCGGTTTAATAATATAGACATATATTTTTTTTATAATCAAGCTGCTGTCTATTTGTGTTCCTGTTGTAGCTGGTTTCAGTTCTTCTTCACCATCATCCAAATGTTGTCAGGAATCCAGTTTGTGTGGTCTGTTTTTGTGTTTCCTTTCCTCCTCCACCAGGTGGTGCCCCGTCCTCATTGAGTCTCCCTGCACACCTGCAGCTCATTACCTCATTGTCGGACTGCTCTTAAGCTGCTGACTGCCACTATCTTGACGCCAGAGTGTTTGCCAGTTTGGGTACTCTAGCCATGCTTAGTTTAGCAGAGTCTAACCTGAGTTTTTGTTTGCCAGTTTTGGGTACCCTAGCCAAGCTGAGTTTGCTGAGTCAAACTGAGTTTTTTTGTTTACCTGAGTTTTAATGTTGCTGTTTTTGTCTTTGCCTCTCGGCAGGGAGTCATCCTGCAAACTGGATGTTTCGGACCTTCTCTCCCCTGGAAGGATCTTCTGAGAACCAAACTGAGAATTGAAGTTTTTGGTTTGGATCAACCTTTTCCCCCAAGGATTGTCAGGGGCTTCTCTCTGAGCAGGGGATTCATCTCCACAATAACCTGTTCAAGTACCCCAGGAAATCTAAGTGGCAGTCAGCTTCTCCGTTCACCAAGGAACAACCGCAGTCTGGGTAAACCCTGTCCACCCACCATCAAACAAGACAATCACTGGAACATCCCACACAGACTGGATTCACCTTTTTCTGGAAACTTAAGTCTGCAACCTATTCCTCCTCTTCAAGTCTAAGAATCTAATTTCCCAGTGAGCCTGAACTAACCGCAGTGTCTTCCCCTTCACTTTCCAGTTCCGGTTTCGACAGTGTTCAGAGCAGCACTGGACTCATCTCATTTTACTAATAAACCTGTTAAACTTTTCCCTGGTCTCTCTGTTTGGTCTTCTGCATTTGGGTCAGATCTTTAATTAAATCATGACAAATGTAATTTTATACCTTCAATCTGACTGCAAATCCTGACATTTTTGAGATGAAGACTGCTGTTATGCTGAGTATATATGGAATATTGAATTATTTGCCGTTCCAGATAAAAGACAAGCCGTTCTGGGAAAATAATGGAGAAATCTTTATTTCTGCTTCTAAAACTGTGTTCTTGTGTTTCACAGTGAGGCAGGTTCTATGAATGCTGTTTCTAGAGATAACTTTTAGCGGTTATCTGATAAAAGTTTATATTTGTAAGGGCACTCTAACAGTGTGATAGCTGCTACAGTAGCACCTATGTCTATTAATCAGCCAATGGAACTGGAGCTGTGATGTATTTCTAGGATAATTTTTCTGAGATAATTTGCCAATGAAATTAGCATTTTTACTCTAAAAATAGGATAATTAGATAATATGCACTTGAAATAAGACTACAATCGTTTTTTTTCTTGCTTTAAATGTAAATTATTTTGTTCCATTGGCAAAGTCTCTCACTTAGCTCCTCAATTCAAGAAAAAATGCACCTATTTTAACACATAAAATGACTGATTAAGATTTAGATTTTTTCTTATGCAAAAAGCAGCAACAAGTATATAATATATTATTGAATTAACCCCAACACTGATATATTAATAGCCTTATAAATATAAAGTTGTAAATTGAATTTATTAAGTTTACTGGCTGCGTTGAACTATTAAAAATGTGGAATAGTTACTATCAATGTTACTCAGTGTAATTTGTGAACTTTAGGACTAATCTGGAACAAGAATTTTTTGAAGAAAGTTTTGGATCGGGTCCAGAGGTTTCACACGCTGCTGCCCCATAAATAAAAAAGGAGCCGGTTGTGACTCCTGTCAGGGATAACCGGGCTCTGCCGATCAGACAAACTTGACTCTTCGGAGCAAACAAACCATGACAAAAATCATCAATGTGAATTGTTTTTAAAGTAGAGAACAATCGTTCAGTTTGGTATATACACTGACCGTTTTTTTTTTTTTTTTTCTTTTTTCTGTCTTGATGAGAGCAGGGGGCTTTATGCTGCCCTGCAAGGCTTTAAACCTGGGTTTGAATGGAGACTAAGCCATTCTAAAGCACATATCAAGGTGCTTATTTTGAACCTGGATCCATATTTATTTTTGATTCTGTTCATGGTGGAGAATCCTGCTTCACAGCACCAGGTTGAGCCAAACATCCTCTAAATGTGCAGGGTCATCTTTGAGCACCATTTCACTTTTCTTTCACAAGTTCACCACAGTTCTTCCAGCAGTCCACACTTTCTCTGTTCTCATTTTCATTGGCTCATTGGTTAATTTCTATCATGTGTAGCCTGTAGGGATGGGGATCGTTAATATTTATTGATATCGATACCTTTATCGATACTCCTTATTGATCCGAGTCTTTATCGATACCACTATCGATACTTTTCTGTTATTTGGTGGAAAGACTATGCGACAATATGTTTTTAACAGAACTGGTATTGCTTTTATTGTTTAACAACTGAGCATAACAAAAATGTTTCTAGCCTTCATAAACATGGCTAACTAACTAGAATATATCAGCAGCACCAAATGAAAAATAAAATGTCATAATGTATGTAAATTAAATAAATAAAATGCTGCGTCACACAAAAGGAAATAAAATATCAGCTCATAAATTAACAGGTATTTTTTTGCAGAAAAATTAACATGTCTGCCTTGTCAGGCATGATCCTCGAACGCTCCTGGCTGATGGTGTCCCCAGCAGTGGAAAACACCCTCTCTGAAGGGCTCGAAGACGCTTGGACAGTAAGGTAGCCGTGAGAGAGATCCGCTAGCAGGGGCAGGGTGTCTCTTTTTGTCCACCACCAGAGAACTGGGTCCTCTGCTATAGAAATCATAGGCAGGCTTCTGTAGAGCTGGATTTCCTCACATACTCTCTGCTGAATGCTGATGTTGGAGTTGTTCATATGGATGGTCCGTCGCTCTTGTTCCTCCTCGGCAAATAGCTCCTCCAAGGCACTCTTCTTAGGTTGTGGTGGTAGACTGACTTCAACCCGAGGATTCTCATACATAGCCTCCTCGGTTGTGTCGCTGTCCTCATGGGACTCAGGGATTGGGACATCAGCTTCTGTAGCATTTGTTGCTACAGCTGCCTCCTGCAAACGTTCCCAGGTGGTGTGCCTGACACTTTTGGCTTTAAACCTTGGGTCCATCGCTGTCGCCTCTTCGAGGAACTGTTGGATTTTTTCCTCCTGGTAACGTCTGCATAGGTCAGTCAAAACCTTCCGTTTAATGTCGGATACAAATGAAGAGTCTCCTTCCTGAACTGTGAAGTGGGTCTTCAGTTTCATGAGAATCGGAAGGATCTGTCCACAGGTGGGGGTTTTCTCACTAGATACACACAGTGTAGAAGTGTACAGGACCTTCATGACCTTTATGAACTCCTCTGCTTTGGTAAAGTCCTCATCTGTGATCCTATCCAGTCGGTCCCTCTCCATGGGCTTTTTTTATACGTGGATCCAACACTGCAGCTTGGAGAGCTGAAACAGGGAGTTCCACCTGGTTTTCACATCCAGTATCATGGTGTGCTGAGGAAGTTTGAGAAGGAGCTGCTTTTCTTTTAGCACTACCTTCGCCATTGAAGATCGTTTCATCCACACGATGACTGCTCTTAGTTTTGCTGCCCACCGGGTCACAGTAGCAATGCTGTAAACTTTTTGCGCAGCCAAGTTAAGGGTGTGGGCAAAGCAACCCAGTTAGAGGATGTCCAGCTTCTTTGCAGCAACATCCATGTTGGACGCGTTGTCTACAGTCATGACAACCACCTTTTGAGTAATGCCAAACTCTTCCAATACCTCCCCAATCTCCACTGCCACTGTTTCCCCGGTCTGCGCTCTGTAGACAGCTTTGGTCCGGAGCACTTTTTGCTGAAGCTTGCCTTAGCTGCTGTAATGGGCGGTCACAGTAATGTAGTGGTCTTGCGCTAAGCTAGTCCACCCATCACTTGTAATGGCTACCTTGCTAACATTTGCCAGCTCTGTAATGACATTCTGCTTCTCCACCTCATACCATGCAGGGATGAGGGTGTTTGATAGTACAGTCCTGCTTGGAGGGGTGTAACGTGGATTGAGGGCCTTTGTCATTTCCCTAAACCACGGTGATTCAACTGTTGCAAAAGGGTGCAAGCCTTTCACCACAAATTTTGTGAAAGCCCTGTGACACTGCTCCACTTCATTAGAAGGCATCTTCCTGGCAGCCAAGGTGAAGGGAGTTTGGAGTAGGCCAATGGGGGCCTGAGTTGAGGTGAGCTTGAGCTGAACACCATCAAAAATAATGGGAAAAGGAAATGGTAGATATATTTTCACTTATAATTAAAAACAAATCATTACAAGGTCCTCCAAATGTTTTTCTCAGACAGAAAGGAAGTGGGAAAAAATTATTTGAAGAAATGTCCTATATTTTGAAGAAATCTCTTCTTTTGGTTTAAAAAAAATATATAAATTTTCACAATTGTTGTTTAATGTATTGTCTACTGTCACTTTTCATCATGTTTTTAGTGATTAGGAAAATATTTAGCAAATAAACAATTGTATTTTAAATTAAATGTAATTTTTAATAAATGTTGGCATCAGTAGTTTAATTATATATTCTAAAATATTACAGCAATATACAACCGTATTACTCATGTTTCTTGCCAAAAACTCAATTTCCCTTTTCTTTACGTTACACTTGAACGCATCATGATAACCTAATTGTTGTTTTACTGAGCCAATCTGAACACATCATCACGCAGCACGTCTGAAACTTTATTTACTTTTCGAGCTAACTAGCTTGTATGCTGCCGGTTACAACACGGATTTCACAATTACTATTTTTAACTGACCGGACAAGCTACAAAGTCTGTGTGCGCGCTTACCAGTGGTACTCTGAGTGGATGATTAAGACGGGCCCGACTGTGGTGCGGCAGCAGCAGGAGGAGGAGGAGTCTTTTCAGCTCGGAGACAGTCGAAGGTACTGCATTTGGCCTTTATTTGATGCACAATATTAATGTGCTTGGCCATTGAGGTTGTGTTCCCCCCTTTGCAAGATATGATTTTGCAACATAAGTTGCATTTCGCTTCGTCTTTGTCTTTGAGCTTGGTAAAATTAAGGCAAACTTTAGACCTTTTCGTCCGTTCAGCCATCCTTGAGTCGCAAGCGGAGTTAACTGCCAGACTTCACTAGTTTTACTTTTAATTTCTGTTTGTTTACAATTTAATTCCAAAACATTGGTGGACATGCTGCAGTGATTGGATTGATTAGATTTAAATGCTGTGACGTGACTCGAGGGACACGCAATTATGTTACAGGACCTCCGGGAAAAATAAAAAAATAAAAAACGACCAGACTCGATAGTGGTATCGATAAGCCCAAACGTTATTGATTTTCGGGTTTTGAAAAAAGTGGAACCGGGTCCTTGATAGAACCGGGTTTCGATCCCCATCCCTAGTAGCCTGGCGCCGGAGGGCTTTACCGTACAAACATGAGAAGTGGCGCAAATGAAATTAGACATTGCCGTCGAACAACAAGAGGAAATTTATAAATGTGTGTAATCAGGTTGGGTCCGGATTAGCCAGCAGGTGGATCGGGTCTGGACCACGTCCCGCTAATCTGTTACCTCTGATTTAGGATATGAGTGCGGATCTTGTGGCCTAACAGCTGATTTTGTTTATTATTGAATACAACTGGCCTTTGCATCAATATCATCCGTAAAGGCGAGATCTTGGAGCATACCTTCAATTCTTGCCACGACTCCATGTCCATATTCTCCTCTGTTTTTTAAGATTTGTTTTCATTTTGTCTTGATGCAGAGATTGATGGTAAACACTGATGAAGTAACTAATTGATGCACTTTGTAGGACATTAAGAATTAGATCATAATATGAGCACCCATCAAACTTGACATTGTACTAAAGATTATTAACTACACATCACACAGTGTGTCATATAATTGCAAGGAACGATGAATGGAATGCAAGTAACTTTCAAGGTAACACAGAAAATGAATATGTGGAAAGCAACCTGGAAAGGAAAGCATAAATGCAAATATATTAATAATGCAAATAAATAAGGTTCCTGCAGTCTCAGGGTCAGTGAAGATGATTCAAAAGGATCATTTATTTATGTTTTTTTTTTTTTTTTACACACTCAAAAAAATAATGCAACCAGTTGTGGCATTTACTTAGTCATATTTAGGTCACTTTAACACAATTTTGAACTAAATATGATTAGGTAAATGCCAAAAACGGATGCATTATTTTTTTCAGGGCAGATTTGATAAGACATAAAGGATGATTTTGTGCTGCATTAAGGTTCCGGCGGTTCTTCATCACCCATTCTGTAAAATATGAACTCTAAGTTTAATTATTATTTCAAATTGACATTTTTTTTTAATTGGGTTGTAAAGCAGGTAAACAGGTGTCAATTACTAGTAGCAGAAGCTCAGCCTTCAACTGATGACGCTTTTTCCTTACATCTCCTCACACCCCACCTACAGGAAACACTAGTATAGATGTGTAAGATGTCTTAAATACATTCTTCCTCAAAGCAGCAGGAAGTCACACAGGATTTTTGACATAAACGTGTGCACCCTCTTCCAGCCTTGTTTGTCACGTCGTTAGTTACAGTGTATGATCCTCAAAGAACTGACATTTTTAACCTCTCATTTTCTCCTCAGGTCTTCTCAGGACTGTCATGTCCGATTTCAGTGTGAAACAGAATGTTATTATTACCAGTCAGAGTGTGCAAGGCCAGAGACCCTGAGATCTGACAGGAGAACAAGGATCATTTCTTTGTCAGACTGAGGTTTTTCTTAGACACCCAGACAGCTGAATAATGTTGTGGTGCTGTTGCAGCTTTAATTATTAATAATGTTTATGTCACATGGATGAAGTAAGTATTGTGCTTCTGGCAATCAAATGTTATGCTTGTAATGCTATATTATTCAAATGTTAACGTTTAGAGGGTAACCCATGCATTAAGATAAGAAACTTTCAAACAATTCAGAGAAACAACAAATGAATTATTATCTTTATTTGGTTATATCAAGCCAGCTTAATGTTTTTTTTTTTTTTTATGCTGTTTTTCCTTTTTAATCCTGGGTTGTTCTCTAATGTTGACACACTAAACCTGTTGTTTGTTAGCAAGCTGATGTTATCATAAATAATTTCATAGTATTTTATTAGAATTGCTGAAATTTAACCTTCCTGATTTATTTGATTCATTCTAATATTTAAGAATAAAAACAGTTCAGTGAAAAAATTTGACTAAAACATCTGAAAATAACTGAGCTAATCTGATTAATACAAATAAAAAGAACAACAATCAATTATTTCCCTAATTAAGAAAAACAAGAGAAAACTCATTAAAACTAAAAAGACGACTCGCCCCTACTACTATAAGACTTGAAACTCAATACTACTCCAGATATTTTCAATTAAGAAAGCTTCCTGGATGGGAAACGTCTTCACACTTGGAAAGCAAGTCCAATGGATTATTTTTCAACTTTTTTGGAATGGCTTATATAAAAGTTCTACAGCTGCAGAAAGATTTGTCTTTGGGTTTTTTTTTTGTTTTTTTGGTCCAATAAGGCTCTTTGAACTGTTTGGGTTGCAGACTCCTGCCCTTGGGTAACAGCATTAGAGCAAATTACACACTGGAAAAACAATCTAGAGATAAGAAAAAAAATTCTTAAATTAAGTGTATTTATCCTTATTTTCATCAGATAAATGAGATAGTTTGCCAATGGAATGAGTATTTTTACTCTTAAAATAAAATTATTAGATAATATGCACTTGGAATGAGACAATGCAATTGTGTTTTCTTATTTAAGTTGTAAATTGTCTTGTTCCATTGGCAAAATGTCTCATTTACCTCCTCAATCCGAGAACAAATGTACTTATTAAAAAAAAAAAATGACTTATCTAGATTTCGACTTTTCCAGTGCATATAGAAGCTTAACAAGCTAATAAAGAAGGCCGGCTCATCTAGAATCTCCAGAGCTGATGTTCTCATGAAATAAACAACCTTATGGAGAACTGTAAGGGCCATCTTCATCAGTGTGTTTAACTCCAGCAGGAAAACACTCATAAGCATCGACAGACAACTTTCTCAGGACATTTTCGGACTGCTCAGTAAATGTAAATATTTTCAGGACTGGGCAATTTGATTAATTTTTGTGCATAAACATTCATTTTTTCACTGTAGATAATTAAGAGGGAAAGTATTTTTGTTGATATGGGTTTGTAATGAGTTTCTTTTTGTGTTTTTTTTTCTCGTTTTTTTCTGTAAACGAATAACAATGTTTGATTATCCTTTTTGTTCACTGTATATAGTTGCACCTATTCTTTTAAATTGATGTTTTTCTAATAAAAAAAAAAAACAAAACTCCAGCAGTGTCTTCATTCAAAGGCTTCTCCACATCTGGTGCAAGGCAGACCTCTACAAGAGGTCCACTCTGCTTCCAGCTATCATCACCTATAATAAGTGGTTGAAAGACAGAGGTGAGGCCAGTTTGGATAAACAGAAGATAAATGCTGAGAGCCTGCATCAGCATCCCTAAATACGTACTCTTCCTCAGGTAGCAAAGTCTAAGGAATACACCAATCATTGAAGGCCCCCTGCACACTGCAAATGAGCGTTCTCATAGTTTAGATTTAGTCATTTATAAATACATTCTGCATAGTTAAACTAATTTAGACCGTTAGAAAGAAGAATTATATAGTAATATTAATAAAGAAAAAAATGTCTATGCAGGCCGGCAAAAATAATGCAGGACGGCAGACAATCTTGATACAGTTAATTCAAAATGCAAAAATGACTGAATTCTAATATTTTGGCATGTTTATAAAAAAATGGAAGATTATGTTTCATCCAAAAGCAAGAGGAAAAGGCTCAGAAACAGTTTTTTTCCCTGCAGCTTTTACTGCTGAACTCAAGACACACTCATTTCAGTCTGATCTATTTCCCTTTAGTTCCCTTTAATATAAAAATTGTTGAACCGGGATCTGAGTCCAAACAACAGATCTAAAAGCAAATGTGAGATACTATGACAATAAAAGAATCCTTAAATCCTTTATCAAACTTGGTTTTATTAGCACATTTTCTCAAAAAGGCTCCAAATTGGAAGTTTTAGACTTGCAACGTGGAGCAGGTTCCTCTGGGTGCATACAAAGCTCACTTAATATTAGGGTACAGATTAATATGAAACATGTGATTAATGGATAAGGCAAACACAGTTCTTATTTCACAGATTGAATAAGGAAGGACTCAAAGAATGCAAGTCAAGTTAGTTTAAAAGTTGTCCTACTGTATAAAGCCTTAAACTCAACGCTATTTCTGACATTTTGAATTAAAAAAGCTTCCTGGATGGGAAGAGAAACGTCTTCAAACTTGGAAACAGAGTCCAAAGGATTGTTTTTAACTTTTTTAGAATGACTATGACATGGATGACTGAGAATCTTCACCAGCAGTTTAAAAAAATGTAGCATCCCAAAGTTCAGGACTCCTGGGCTTTACACTGCTCGCATGTTTTATCAATTAGTACAGAGCCTCAGTGTCATTTTCTCTAACCTTTTAGGGTAAAGTGCTGAAATCTTTTTGTATTCTCATTTGATTGTAAATCAATCAAATGAGAATACAAAAAGAGAACCAGGAATAATCACAACAACGGGCAAAGAAATGACGACAAGCTAGCCACAGTGACTGAGGAGGAGGTGTATATATGGGAGACAGAAACAAAGACCAGGCTAATCAGCCGGTTGGCAGCAGGTGTGGACAGAGGAATCTAGAAAGGAGCTAGGAGAAGGAGACTGACATACAGAAGGCAAACAAGAAATAACTAAGAACTCAAATACATCCTGAAAACAACACAAAATAGGGATTAAACCAATAAAACTAGAAAACAAAGAAAAACATGGATCAAAGAAAACTAAAACAGAAACAAAACCATAACAGTACTGACCCCAAAAGAGCCCGATCAGACATATAAATGTGACTGACACGTTTTCACCATGCTCATGAATTAGTCATGCGAGCACGCCCACTAAGGTAAACAAATCAGCATGATGAACTTCAACTGCAACCAGAGAATTCAAACAGATTGTTCATTTCTCCTCTACTGACTCCAGATAGGAGACGGCGCCGCGCTCTGCCTCTGAAGGTCACCGGCGCCCTGAACATCAGCACAGTGGACGGAAAATGAGATTCATTAATTATTATCGTTGCTTCGCTCTGGGGATACTAGTGATGTTCCTGAGAAGGGAATATTAATATTTCAGCCTTAGTGAGAAAGCTTTTAAAGCAGTCACTCATTTTGCCCTCTTGCATTGAGTGAAGTTGATCTTGTTCTTCCTTTTTTTTAATGTCTTTTTCATTTTTTTTGCGTGATGTTGACACAGGAGCTCAAAATGTTCGTGAGAACTTTTGATGAAAGCCCTTCTGAAAAAACGCACTCCCCTCCGCCTCCATTCTTAAGCCTGATGAATAGAAACTAATGACTTATTTGTGGCAGAAAGAAAGAAAAGGTGAATACACAGCAGGTAGATTCAGTTTCACAGCTGATTATGTGTTCAATCCAGAGCACTTCATGGAGGAGTCATTTCAGCCGCGGAGGATGCTGAAATGGAGGGGATTTCAGGGGAGGCAGAAGAATCTGAATGCAAGGAGTGAGAGCTGCCTTTGTGTGTGAAATATGCACTTTTCCCAAACAGTATGAATGAAGTCACTGTGTAGTGAAATGCCTCCTTCAATAGACACTAAAATCCTTCCCTGCTCCTGTTTGCTCTGACAATTAGACTTTCAACGAGCCACAGTTGCTTCATTGGCCTGTTAGGTAGATTACAAGAAAACATCCATTTATGTATTTTTATTAGCTTCTTGGGAAATGAAGAGATTTCTGAGAGTGTTGCCACCTTAATGAGCCTCTGGAAACTCTGGGCAGTGGGGTAGTAAGAATGTCTAATGAGAAGGAAATGGGTAGGAGCCAGAGTTTTGAAACTGGAAGCCAGAACGGAGCTTAATCTCTCCGAGGACAATCTACCAAAATCAGGTGACACCATCACCTTTACATGGTGACTAGAAGGTACACCCCGGATGTTCAGCTATATCACTCTATGTCACTTCTAGATTTTTGTGAAACCCTGGGTATAATGCTTTTCTAATAAATGTCGATAGCAAGAGTTGTAAAAACTTGTCCTGCAAAGAAAAATTCAGAAGTTTAAAACATATCACCTTAAAGGAATAGTACACCCAAAACATGATTAGCCTTCATTTTCTACTCACCCCCATGCTGAACAACACTCTGGAGTACTTTTTTGATATCTCAAATGCATCTGGAGATCTGAGAGGCTTCTTGCTGTCTGCTGACATTCAAATAATGGAGGTCTATGGCGCCCGAGGCAGAAAGGTCCATAAAAGTCCACAAAAAACGTGTCAATATTCCTCCATACTGCTCGTCCAATGTATTCCAAGTGTCCTGAGTGGGTAGCATCCAGAATTTACTCGAAACAAAGTCATTTAGAATGTTTTTAGAGCCTAAACAGTAGTGTATAGGATTTCCTGAAAGCGGGCGCCTGCGAGTTCACGCGTCTACGGAAACCGCGGCAGACCAAACCAGACGAAAGTGCGCATTCAGCTCTGCAAAGAACTCATGCTCTTCCTCAATACTGAAGTCCTCAGACATTTTTCTTTCCTTGTTTCTTTCTTTGCACAGGTAAACAGCACATTTCTTCTTCTACGCTTGCATTATCGGCAGAGCAGACGCTGAATGCGCACTTTCATCTGGTTTGGTCTGCCGGTTTCCGTAGCGTCGTGAACGCGCATGTGCGCGCTTTCAGGAAATCCTATACACTACTGTTTATGCTCTAAAAACATTCTAAAAATGACTTTGTTTCGAGTAAATTATGGATGCTACCCACTCAGGACACTTGGAATACATTGGACGAGCAGTATGGAGGAATATTGACACGTTTTTTGTGGACTTTTATGGACCTTTCTGCCTCAGGCACCATAGACCTCCATTATTTGAATGTCAGCAGACAGCAAGAAGCCTCCCAGATCTCCAGATGCATTTGAGATATCAAAAAAGTACTCCAGAGTGTTGTTTAGCATGGGGGTGAGTAAAAAATGAAGGCTAATCATGTTTTGGGTGTACTATTCCTTTAAGGCTGGTTTATACTCAGAAACCAGGTCGTCTGCGTGTGTGTCGCAGTGAACGCAAACGTGCCCCCGCCCCTTCCACAGAGACTCTGCTGCACCTCTCCAAAATTGTAGGTGACCACAGACAGTGCCGTAGACAGGAGGCCTCTGATTGGTTAAATCTACATCCACTCTACACTATGCGTATTGCCTGTTTGGTACCGTACCGGCTTGTTTTGTTTGTATGACCGCCATTGTGGAAAACGACTCGTGACCAGCTAGAAGTGCGAGGTGCGTGTCTGGATTCCCGCTCTTTTTCCTAATGTTTCCGTCTGGATCCCCGCTCTTTTTCCTAATGTCCCTCCGTTGTCAGACAAACTTGCCCCTACTTCCTCACCGCCTCAGCCGTATTTAGACCCACAGCTAGTTCCTGATTGTCCATCTTGCGTTGTGGCGTGGAATAACAGCGCAGACCACGCTTCAATATTGGGCATAAATCAGAAATATCTGCGACAAGCTCACTGCGACGATAACCAGGCCTTTATTCTTTACCTTCATAAATCCCAGTTTGCATAATTAATCTCAGGTTCATGGATTATTCACCAACCCCATACCCTTCCTCAAATACATGTGCAAATTAGAAAGAATAGCCCAGAATAAACCCTCCACATGTCAAAACATGGCAACACGCAGTGAGGCTATGCAGTATATTTTCCTCCAATATTATGACAAACAAAGAACATGTTTTGTGAGTGGAAATTTGAAAATGATAATTAAAAAAGTTATCCAGGAACAAAACTTCTCAGTCGAAAAAAGGGTTTTAAGAATACTTTTGCTGTTTTCTCAGATTTTATTTTTTCCCATAATTGTTTTATTTCGATTGTTTTTTTCAAATATCTCTTTTTCATGTTTAGTTTCACAAATTGCTTTCTTATTTTTAAATCTTTCATACAGATCAACATATGAGAGAAAGAACACGAGGAAGAAGATGACATGAGGCAAAGGTCAGATGATCAGGACTCCAACCTGGCCTTTGTAAATGGGCCTCACACTGCTGTGCCCCTTTGTTGCTAATTAAGCCGCTCCTCTTTCTACTGTATCTATCTTTTCTCCCCTTGAAATGCAAACCATCATACTGACCAAGAGAGATGCTGCTCTGTTATTTGCCTTAAAAAATTCCCCTTTGGGAATCCATAAGACCCTGGTCACTTCACCCTTGCTTTCAAAGCTTGCTCATTTAGCACATGCATTTACCTGTTGCTAACGTCCATCAGACCAATAGAAATAAGTCTTCAGAGGAAAAACAGACCCAGACATAAGAAAATGGGATCTGTAAAAACCAATATGAAAAGAATCAATAAAATTGAACAACAAAAAAAAAAAGACATTGAATAAATACTTTATTTTTTTTCTTTCAAAAAGTTACTTTTTAAAATATAAAATAGGTTAAAAACTATTTCTTTCTCCTGCCACTAGGTGGTGTCTTTACTTTTTGGGCTGGGCTTAACATGTGGGCAGTCATACTGCAGTGAGACTAGTTATGGCATGGTAGTGTGAGCAGCAGCAACATCTTAATCCATCCTCTTTTTAAACCATGCATAACAGCATCGTTTATGAATATTTTTAAAGTATATTTTTAGTATAAATATTTCATGCTGTTTCATATATCTAGTTGGTCAATGTAGTAGCTTTCTAGGTTAGTTGGGGGCCATATATTTGGGGATGCGTATTAGATATCCTAGTTTTTACATATTTTATGCTGATTGTTTGTTTTATCTTGTTTCTCCATTCTAGTTTTACACCTATTTGCATGCTGTCAGTTTGAATAAATCTACCAAATCTGACCAGTGTGTGATGGGAGTCATCTGTCTGTCCAGTTGAAGAAGGGGGACTCTTTGATGAGGGCAGAACAGAGATTAAAGCCAGAATTCTGAGATTAAATTCAGAATTCTTAGATCAAAGTCAGATTTCTGAAATTAGTGTCATAATTCTAAGATTAAAGTTATAATTCTGAGATCAAAGTCAGATTTCTGAGAATAAATTTAGAACTCAGAAATTAAAGTCAGAATTCTGAGATTAAAGTCAGAATTCTGAGATCAAAGTCCGAATTCTGAGATTAAAGTCAGAATTCTGAGATTAAAGTCCGAATTCTGAGATTAAAGTCAGAATTCTGAGATTAAATTCAAAACTCTTAGATCCAAGTCAGATTTCTGAAATTAGTGTCATAATTCTACGATAAAAGTCATAATTCTGAGATAAAAGTCAGAATACTGAGAATAAAGTTAGGAATCAAAAGCCTTTTTTATCTAGTGTTCTTTTTCAATGACTCTAATCCTCTTCAATACATTTAAATCAGGAAACCTGAGGTAAGATTTTGCTCTCGTTTTACTTTAGATGACAACATGCAGAATTAGATTCCTTCCTGTTTTCACAAAAAACATTTCATCCCTATAAAATACTCAGAAACAGAAAAAAGAACTGTGAAGTGTTTTAATTGCATTATGTTCTCTGAGACTAGATAAGTGTAACTCCTTATTACCTATCTGAACTAAGCATAATTGGACCATCTCCAGGTTGTACAGAATGCTGCCCCCAGAATCCTCAACAAACCAACATTTTTTTCCACATAAAAACTCACCCATCTACTCCAGATTAAACATCCTGATTCTCACATATGGGGCTTTATAAGCACCATCTTGAATGTTTTTTCCGCTTTTGTTTGCTGCTGGCCCACATCCTTCAGTTCTTCTCCCCCTCCAGGGAAACGTGAGAGTTAAAGTCTGAATTAGGCTATAAAATATCTCCTCTTACATTTTCTGGTCTTCTTAGCAGCTCCTGCCAAATCTTAGACATTTATCGGTAGTTAATGGAATTAGACTGATTTATAAAAATCTAAATCATACATTTAATCTTTATAATCTACAATATATTGTGTATTAATCACTTTTTTATTTTTTTTTCATAAACATCGAACCACTGAAAATATACAGAAACATTTTCTTATTTTAACGTGTGATAGAGATCACTTAATGAAAGGGGAAAGAGTTGAGATTAATTTTGCGAAGATATGAGGTTGATTTATGAGCATTAATTTAATTTAGCTTTACTTCCCTACACCAGCATTACTCAGCAGGAGGCACGTTCATCCCAAAGATGCCCAGCTGACATAACTAAAGGGCTTCTCCTCCAACATTAAATGGATTATCCAATTAATGTATTTCAATATGCATGACAGTGTAAAGCAGAGCACCACACTGGGGCAGCTAATTTAGGACACTGCTTGAGATGTAACTTAGAACGTGGAAATAAGATGCTGACTCACCAGCAGACTTTTTTATTATCTTGTTTTGATTTTATAAAATCTCTAACATCAATTACACTTTTAAATATATTTTATTTTTGAATGAATTGGTGACAAACATTTCAGAAGTGCTAAAATTTTAAAGATGGTTAATTCAGATGTTGCACTCGTCTCCATAATCCCACAGCAAACGGATAGCTCCTGACCCCATCTCTGCTCTCTGATGTTTATGAATACAAATAAGGTGGATTCAGCAGCTGAGCATTATTCAGTCCAGGGTAACTTGTCTTTTAAGCTCAAAGCAAAAAATGTCAAAATGAGTCATTTTTGCAATCATCACAACAATAATCTTCAGGCTGACGTCAAACTGTTTTTGTTTTTAGATGTTTTGCTGCAGAGGTTTCTGCAAACACATTCACATCCAATCAGGTTTCACATTCTGATCATTTATAACCATAAAGTGATTCTTGTTCCATTATTGTTGCGAAAAACACTTTGTGTAAATTAAATAAGAAAATCATGCAGTCCAATAAGGAAACTTTGAAAAACATTACGATCAAAAAAGGTTTTGATACAGTATATTAACATGTATATATATATCTATAGAAATTAGGTAAGTAGCCTCGACTGCTAAGGTAGACTTATATTGTGGTCCTCCCACTGAAAACTGACACTAATTGATGATTTTGTGGCTGACCAAAGCAGCAGGATGAATACAAAGCTACTCCAGAGCACTTATGGAGCTTCTCTTTTCACAAAGCATTTAAAACAGCAACCGTCTCAGCAATCAGCACAACAAACACAAGCACAAAATAGATTTAAAAAAAAACAAAGCTAGTGAACATTTTCAGGTTTAAAATGCTGAAACAAGACATAAATATTTATGAAGTAAAGTATACATCACCAAAAATGAGCAGGATACCTAAACTGATGTTTATGCATGTTTATGCATTTTCCGATGCTTTCGTCAAAAGTGATTTACATCATAGAGAAAGCCGGTTTAGAAAGCTGTTAATTCAATTTCCTTTTTCATTTTATCTCATTGATTCAAAACGTGCATCAAATGACCCAGATGACAGAGTTAATGTCTAATAAAGGTACACCTGGTGAAAAGCCAGGTAACTGTGTCACAATGTCATCTGCCACAATGTCGTCGGCCTCAGCAGATGGCCGCTCACACTGAGCCTGGTTCTGCTGGAGGTTTTCTCCTGTTAAAAGGGAGTTTTTCTCTTCACTGTCGCTACAAGCATGCTTAGTGTGAGGGATTGCCTTCGAGTTAATGAGTGGATGATATCAACTGGTTTTCCTTAGATAGAAAACTTTGAACCAATCTGGTTGAAATATCTCTATGAATTGCCTTTAGATGACATGTGCTGTGATTCGTTGCTATATAAATAAACTGAATCAAATTCAATTGATTACGATACCAGATCACAACGGTCACCAAACTGACAGCATGCAATGGAACCAATCAATTGCTTCAGAATAGAATCGGGTTGAAGGTTGCAACAATTCAAGCAACAAGTCTGTCCAAAACTGGTATATGTGACCCTTCAAACTGGGCAAAAAGTGTTAGGATACAGTTTGTGTGGGTTGTGTTTTTGGTGTTCTTCTCTCCCCCCACCACCAGGTGGTACCCTGTCCATGTTGGTCCTCCTGCACACCTGGTTGGCTCATCGCTGAGGAGTGTTTGAGCGGCGGACTGTCATTACCTCGATACGAGAGTGTTTGCCAGTTTGGGGTACTCTAGCCAAGCTGAGTTTAGCTGAGTCTTGTTTCTCTGAGTTCTAACGTTGTTTTCGTCTTTGCCTTTCGGCAGGAAATCATGCTGCATACTGGATTATTGGCCTTCTCCCCCCTGGAAGGATTTGTTTGAGCTTCACACTGAGCAGGGGATTTATCTCCACAGGTCCTGTTCAAGTACTCCAAAACCCACACTGACTGGATTCTGGGAAGAAACCTTTCTCCGCATAACGTGAGTCCCGTTTTTCTCTGTTTTGCAAGACGTCGTTCAAAGTTCCCACAGACCCTGAACTAACCACTTCCCTTCTTACTTCCAGTTCTGGTTCACCAGCTCTCTGAGTTCACCTGAATCCTACCCATTTTGAACTTCAAATAAACCTGTTAAACTTTTACTCTGGTTTCTCTGAGTGGTTCCCTGCATGTGGGTCAGATCCCTTAAAAACAACATGACAAAAAGATGCTGGGTCATGTTTGGTGTTGGAGCAAATCCAACACAATTCTGAACAAGAACATAGGAGAACTTGGCTAGAGCCCTACAGCAATGATGCTACATCCTAGATGGTCTGTTGAAGGTAATATAGATAATGAAGATGATGTTTTTAAGGTCTTTAATATTTAGCAACTATTAAAGCTTTAAGCTTATCACCTGTGATATTCAAAGTGCTCCCAGGACTCTCTTATATTTAAGTAGGATGTTTTCCGCTATTCAGATGAAGAAGACCACTTGACATCAACCCAGTATGCTGATCCACTCAGGGTTGTATATCTGCAGGGGAATCCTGGAAACAAACACCTCCACCTGACAAAGGAAGAGGGTGTTTATTTTAAAACATGTGGTCAGGAACCAGGAGCTGGAGAGTAGAGTGAACAAAAAGGGTGCAGTCTTTGTGTTAGTTAATCCAAATCCTCAGGTTAATAGAAGAAAGGCCAGAATGTCTCTCTAAAACGACCCTCTACACCCACAGCATGGTAATCCATGGTAAAGTAGAGCTCTACCAACATGGGTAGAAATGGTCGTTTTCCACATGTATCCGTCTTTGGTCTGGTGTTAATAGTAACTTACAGATTAAACATTGAACCTGTAGTCCAGCTGAATGGTGTTATCAGGAAAAGACGAAGGATTACAGAAACTTTTGGAAATAATCCCATTTTCATTGTCTGGATTGATAAATATTCCAGGGGTTTTATGTAAAAATTGGTGGAAAACCTGATGATTAAAAACAGTCTTGACATTTCCAGATCTAAATATTATTGTGACTCAAACACTTTCAATATGCTGGGAAGTCATAAGATATAAACAACTCTACCTCATGTTGAATAATGTTGCAAAAACATTTATGTCTGCCCAACCTTCCCGACTGTTCAAAAACAGACTGCTGGATAACGGCCTGTAAAGATAAATGGTCCACATAACATCCAATAATGCCTTTATTCTGGACATGCCTGCTACCAGCCTACCTGTTTCTGGTCTGTTTATGAACCAAATTTTATCCAATAAAGACCTTTTGTTCTGGATGCCTGGTGTCTTTTGTCAGAGTAATCTTAAGTATGCAGAGAAAAAGAGCCTGAGGAGAAAACAAACAAACATGAAAATGTAAACTCCAACAAATCAAACATTCATTGTGCATTTAAAGACCAGTTATGACTTAAGGAAATGTAGAATGCTTCAAGTTCTTTTTTATTTAGCATGTGAAGCCAAAGGCAGATTTCTCTGCACCCATTTCCAACATACAAGAACATCTTGGCTCCTATTTGTGGATTCACAATCTGATCGAGCAGAAATAAATCATACAGTCCACTTCTGCATATTGCCTTCCTCAACATTGTCAAAAATCAATTTTTCAATTGGCAGAGCATTGATTCCCTGTTAATGGATGACAAGCCCAGTCAGGTGGATGAGATGATTCTGTGTGAAATGGTTAAAGCAGTAGACACACTGACATAAGCACCAGAGGCCTGGTTAATGAGTCTATGAAGGCAACGTGGGCTGGTCCATCGCTAAAACATGAATCAGGAAAATGTGTCTGCTTAATGACATGCCTCATGATGAGACAGGGCACTGGTCTCTAAGGTCTGGTAAGACAGGGCTGCAGTGGATCAGGCCTGGGACAAGAAGGGTTCATGCAGGGGAAGCATAATCAGAGTAAATGAAACATGTTGGTATCTGTAAAGCAAACCTGGATCTCTTTTACTTGATGTTTTTCATTTTTGCATCAACAGATGTTTTTCAGTGAATTTCCATCAGTACAAAACATATTTTGTTAATTGCAATTTGGAGAAAAAACAGCAATCAACAAATGAAACACTGAAAAATGTATTGAAAGATTTTATTATTTTTTTATTATTTTTTAATATTCAATTTTTCAAAATTTCATTTTTCCAACAGTATTTTCCTGATTTTCTTTTTAAATTGTGTTTTTTCAAATTGTAGTCTTTTTACTTCAAGTCCAGTACAGACTGACCAGTAAAAATGTTTTTGCTAACATCCACTCTGACCAGTAGAAATGCTTCTTTAACCCTCCGTCTCTCCAGAGGGAGGCTGCTGCCTTCAGAAATGAAGGAAACTGATCTCTGAAACAGAAAAGAATGCAATTCTTGAAAACTTAATATGAAACAAAGACAATTTAAATATAAGGAAACAAGAAATCTCCGAAACAAAGTTGAAAATATAAATGTGAAAAAATACGTAAAAAGTAAATTATGAAGCCGAAAATGGGAAAAAAAACAACCCACGAAATAATAAATTAAGACAATTAATAAACTTGATTCAACAAAAACTTTAGAAAACAGAAAAGTTCTGTTTGATTCCAACAGATTTAGCTTCTTTCTTTCGTCCCTTTATCTCTTCATTGTCATCACTGATTCTGACTAGGGATTTTTTTCTCTAGAGAACTTATTTTCATATTGATGATAACTGCAACATTGTCTCTACTTTGTTACTCGCTTTGGATAAAAGCGTCTGCTAACTGCTCTGAGCCTGGTTCTGCTGGAGGTTTCTTCTTACTAAAAGGGAGTTTTTCCTCTCCACTGTTGCTACAAGTATGCTTTGTGTGAGGGATTGCCTTCAAGTCAATGAGTGAAAGCAATCAACTGGTTTTCTTGGATAGAAAACACTGAACCAGTCTGACTGTAAGATCTGGTTCAATTATCTCTGTAAAAGGCCTTAAGATGGCATGTTTTGTGAGTTGTTGCTTTATAAATAAACTAACTTCAACTAAATTGACAGAGTGACTGCCATACAAGCCGCATCACACTTTGCTCTGACAACAAAAAGCAGGGCAGGCATGAAATTTTGTTGTCCAAAGACAAAACTTTGATGATGGTTAGAGCAGGCATGTCTAGAACCACACAAACCCCTACATTCTCTTTTACTCTGAGTTATAGGTGACACCTGCACCCTGTCAGATTTTGAGCTCTTGTGAAATTACTGGAATAGTCCAGACTCTGTTCCAAAGTGATTCAATTTTTCATTATTCAAAACAGAAAACAAATCTCAAGTCACTTTCTAAAATTCGCTTATATTTACTTACTTTTAGATATAGTAGCAGCCATTTAACATGGCCCTTCCCAGTCAAAAGCCAGCCGAACGGCAACCTACTTCCCTGCAACTCTCAGCAGAATCCCTCCCAACTTCCAGCCACTGGAGTGTCCCCCAAAGACCAGCCAATGACCAGCCAAGGGCCAGCCAAGGACCAGCCAATGACCAGCCAATGACTGGCCAATGACCAGCCAATGACCAGCCAAGGGCCAACCAAGGGCCAGCCAGTGACCAGCCAATGACCAGCCAATGACTGGCCAAGGGCCAGCCAATAACCAGCCAAGTACCAGCCAGGGGCCAGCCAGTGACCAGCCAATGACCAGCCAATGACCGGCCAAGGGCAAGCCAATAACCAGCCAAGGACAAGCCAAGGGCCTGCCAGTGACCACCAATGACCAGCCATGGGGCAGCCAATGACCAGCCAAGGACCAGCCAAGAACCAGCCATGGGCCAGCCAAGGGCCAGCCAAGGGCCAGCCATGGGCCAGCCAATGACCGGCCAATGACCAGCCAAGGGCCAGCCATGGGCCAGCCAAGGACCAGCCAAGGAAAGTGGGGACATTTTAAATGGCTACTACTGTAGAGAAAAAAATTTATATTCTAAATATTTTACATATTTTAAAACAAAAACCACATAACCCTAGTTTTTGTTTGTTCGCTTTTTATCTATTTCTAAAATCAAAATGAAATGACAGAAAGACACACTGACCTTTTTGAAGTTGTTGCATTAGATTTTATTCAGGATCTTCAGAGCAAAAAGGGGCTACTATTAATGAACACCGTGTTCAGGTTCATCTGTAATACAACTGAAAACCATGCAAGGTGTAAATATTTTTGGTTTTGGACCAATTTAGGTAAAGATTGTTGAGAAAACTACTGTCTAGACATGAAGATCATTTTTAGAATAAGATTAAAATTAACAATAATTTAAGATAGCCGAGATAGTTAGGAGCTTAAAATTTAAATGTACTAAGGGTTTCAAATCGGTTACATTTTTGAGGAAATATTTATATGCAAATAAAACACTTAATGCCCATTTTCCTCCCCAACGGCTCAATCCTTGACTGTGAGGTAGAAAGCAGGAAGCTGTTGCAGTAAACTGTGACCATTTGAACTTCCCTTTTGGCTACAGACACTCATCAACATTCACCGATAACCTAACGATGATTAGACACACAGAGCTGCAGAATCTCTATCACTAAGATGAGCTTTCATTGTTTCCGCTGGCTTTTCATGCCGGATATAAATTCATAATACATTTTCCAGCCTAATTCAGGAAACAGTGCAACCAGCTCCTTCTCTAATGGATTCATACAGATAGAGATATGTTGTGAGAAAATCTCCTCAAACATCTAATTACACTTTAATAATGTATAAAATGTCCCCCGTTGTTGGTAACCTATTTATTTGTTGGAATTGTTATCAGAGGCTTTCTGCGTTTGCAGGTAATGTGTGAAGCTTTCAGTTTCCAGTAAGAGAAGGTCCCAAAAGCTTTACATACAATATTTAATGATCAGATTGAAACGTATTTAAATTAAAGCCAAAAACAGAATGTGGTGTACCGTTTATGTGCACATTTTAACGAATGGAAACAGTAGACAGAGAACTCAGCCAAACAAGATCAGATAGAATGAAACAGTTCATTGGAATGTAAAGTGCTGCAGGTTGAGGATAAATCACCAGTGTCTGGGACAGGAACCATTGGAAGTTTAGACTACAAGTTACTAACCAGAAAGAGACTTTGGGAGCTTTAGAGTCACTAAAACCTTGGTCAATAACTTTCTCACAATACTAGAACAGGCTTGGAAAGTGAATGATGGCTCTGGTAGGTGGGTGACGTCACTGGTAAAGCACAATGTGATCCAGAATCCGATCAGAGCAGCTCTGAGGATTTTACTCATGGAAATGGCAGGTAACCGATAGTCAAAGGATGGGCAGGATGATCAGGAGGAAGAACCAGAGTCCATGGTCAGACAACAGAACCAGGGTGATCAGAAATCCAGGTAGAATCCAGAGCAGAATCTAAGGGCAGGGTCCGGACACAGGTGAGAGATCCAAACAGCACAACTAAACATGTCTAACAGGGGATAGGCAGACTCAAAGAATCAAAGGGCAGAATCAGGTCAGAAACAGGAAGACAAGCTTTCAGGGATGCTGGATTAGACTCACCGGTGGTTCGTAATAATCAGGTTATACGGTGGTGGGCCTCATCAGAGACGACAACGACTACAGAGAGGAGGTGGAGCAGCTGGTGGGCTGGTGCAGAGAAAACAGCCTGATGCTTAATGTGGAGAAGATGAAGGAGATCATCTTGGACTTCAGGAAGAACCGTCCTAATTACGCTCCACTGGTCATCAACAGCTCAGCTGTAGATGTGATCAACAGCACCAAATTCCTGGGGGTGCACATCACAGACACCCTCACCTTGAATGTAAACACCACCTCACTGATCAAAAGGGTACAGAAGCACATGTACTTCCTGTAGAGGATGAGGAGAGCCCACCTGCCCCCACCCATCCTCATCACCTTCTACAGAAGCACCATAGAGAGCGTTCTGACCAGCTGTCTCACTGTGTGGTGTGGAGGCTGCAGCGCCTCAGACCTGAAGAAGGTGAGGAGAGTGGTGGATGGATCCTGTATTTGGCTCCATCCATCTTACATTCTATTTTAAGCATTTTAGGAAAAGGAGCTGAAGAAAAGCAGGCCCAGACCATGATGCTTCCACCACCATGTTTTACTGTGGGGATATTGTGTTCAGGGCGATGAGCTGTACTGCTTTTAAGACAAACATAACATTTTGCATTGTTGCCAAACCGTTTTTGAAGTCATCTGACCAGAGCATCTTCTTCGAAATTGTGGCAAACTTTAAAAAAAGACTTTGTATTGATATCTTTCAGAAATGGCTTTCTTCCATAAAGGCCAGATATTTGCAGTATATGACTTATTGTTGTCCTATGGACAGAGTGTGTCACCTCCGTTGTAGATCTCTGCAGTTCATCCAGAGTGATCATGGACCTCTTGGCTGCATCTCTGATCAGTCTGCTTGTTTCAGCTGGGAGTTTAGAGGAACAGCCGGGTCTTCATAGATTCCCAGTGGCCGGATACTCTTTTCATTTCAATATCATCACTTGCACAGAGCTCCTTGGGATGTTTAAACCTTTGGAAATCTTTTTGTATCCAAATACGGCTTTAAACTTCCCTACAACAGTATTTCGTACCTGCCCGATGTGTTCCTTGTTCTTCTTGATGTTCTCTGCGCTTTAAACCGACCTCTGAGATGATCACACTGGAGACTTGGTTACACAAGGGTGGGTGCTCCTTATCATCATCAGTCATTTAGGTCAACATTGGATCATTCATAGATCCTTTCTGGAGAGAGTTTGCTGCACAGAAAGTAAAGGGGTGATTCATTTTGCAACTCTTCAGACTGAAAATGAGTCAGGTGAATATATCAGAAATTCTGATAGCAGCTAGCCAGAGGGTAGTTGGGTTTCGCTGACGGCAACTAACTGTCTGCCTGGCTGTGTGATTCTTGGACGGGGCCGCCTGTGGAGCTGGTTGACAGTTGCCTTTTGTATCACTGCTTATTTCGGTATGTCTGCCTTGTCAACTATGACAGCCCAACAGTATCCAGAGACCCAAGGAAATTTGTATGGATCTGTCAGGGTTCAGAAGGTAGGACCCAGAATTCAGGCAGAAGGAACAGGTTTGTTTTAAAATGGAAAACATTTATTGACTGCTCTGAGTACTGTGGCTCATCAGCTGGGACCAGTTTACTGGAATGTCTGTAGAGATGGATACTCAGGTTAGTGACCACGAAACTCAGACGGGGATTGATAATGAGCATGAGAGTCTCTAACCTGGTTCTTAAGATCTATCCGTGCCCAGAGGAAGGAGTGGAAACCAGTCAAATGATTTCTCCACAGCACACCGCAGGAGCCGCCCAGAGAGTTCTGGGAGAGAGGCAGAGCAGACTGATGACCGGGAGCCAGCAGATGCAGAAGAGCAGATGAATCCGAAGGGAGAATCCAGAGCAGGTGACAAACCAGAAGCAGATGTCCAGACCACAAGGTGAGAGAGACGAAGAGGTACCGAAGAGTAATCCAAGCCAGGGTCAGGGGACAGATCCAAGGTCCTTCACAGACAAAATCAAAACAGCAGTCAGAAAACAGGAACAGGCAGAAACTGACCAGAACAGGGACAAGCCAAACTCAGGATTCCAGAGACAGAAACAGGTCAGGATCAGATAATCAAAACACTACAGGGTCTGCTAGGGAACTTTCATACTCTGCCCGAATAATCTGTCACTGATGGCTGGTAACAGGCAACTTAAATAGGAAATAGAGCAGGTGAATCAGATGAGAGCAAATGAAAACTTGGCAGAGCTAAGCAGGTGGGAGAAATGAATAAATAATACAGTCATCAGTGCCAAGATCATGACAGGATCTCATCCACCCCTGTAGCCTTACTACCATTAAGTTTTCTAACCACCTGGATGCCCTGGGTGAAAGATACCGGCTCAGAGAACCAAGTCTCTACTTCTGCTCTGTCAGGAGGAGATCTTTAAAGTATTCCCTCGACCATCTGACAATGTCCTCAGTGAAGGTCAGCAGCTCTCTGTTCCCAATGAAAACGAAGCAGAAGGAGTCAGACGGTTTGCCAGAAGCTCATTGAGGCCAACTAATAGTCTTTCTTAATGGTATCTACTCCCTGAGTTTTGCCTCTGCGAATTCCTTGGCAGAAGCTTGCTTGGCCTCGTGTTACCTGCTTGCTCCCTCAGAAGTTAAACAAGGTAAACGTCTTCTTCAGCTTGAAAGGATCCCTAATTGCCAGTGACTGCCATGGGGTTTAACGATAACAGCCCTGACAAGCACTACAAACCTCATGACCAAAGCTACGGACGGCTGCATCAACAAAAGAGGCGAAGAACATGGACCACTGGGACTTTATGTCACCAGCCTCCTCTGGAATCTTGGAGAAGTTTTACTGGAGGTGGAAGTTGAGAACATCCCAGACAGAGGGCTCCATCAGATGTTCCCAGCAGAGCCTGATAATTGTTTGAGGCCTACTGAGTCTGACTGGCTTCCTCCTCTTCCAGCGAATCCAACTCACCACTAGGTGGTTATCGGTTGACAGCTGAGTTCAATCAGGTGTGAAGAGAGTAAAGAGCACTCAAGAAAGTTCTGAACATGACATTTTGAAATGAAAGCTAAAACTGTCAAAAGGCTCAAAAGCAACAATTGGACCACAGCCTATAAGGAAGGTCAAAAGTGACACAAATTCAATTCAATCTGTGGCCCAATTAAAAATTCTGAACATTTAATTGGTTAAACTTTTAATTTGACTTGAGATGCATGCATTCAAATGATCGTTCTCCTGAATGAATGATTAGTAAACTCATTTCATATTTAAATTATTAATGTTTGATTACATATTTATATTTTATGGCCATGTGCTGAAGATATTACAATTTTTTTTATCTCTCTGCCTGGCAAATTAAAGTCTTTCTTGATACAAGAAACACCATCAGAATGAGTTAGGTTTTTAAATTCATCAACAGTTGACTTTCATTATGAGTCCTAGCAAAGAAAGGGAAAAGGAATTAAAGAAAATATTTTTTTTTGCTGGAATTAATCAAATTTATATTTAAAAAGAGGGACTGAAGGTTTTAGTAATAATTATTGAATAGAGAAAGTGACATTTATTCCACCTCTGTGTCTTTAATGCCTAGTTCTTTTGAAAATGTGAAGTTTTCAAATTAATTAGAGAAGTTGTCTTGATTTTATATAACATTTTAAGAAATTAAGTGTGGTTGTGGAAAGACATTTGTTTTATTATTGTTGCTTTTCAAGGACACTTTTTGTAAATCATTTGAAAAAAAAACACAATTTAGAAAAAAAAACTTAACTTCACTGTTAATTGTATTTTATTTTTTACTATTTCTTTTAATATTTTCACGAAATAGTTTCTACTTATTATGTATAAAATATATATTTCTTTATTCAAATTGTTCAAAGTTTTTTTCCTTTTTCAGATGTAGTTTTATACTTTGCATTATTTGAAATTGAATTTAACAGATCACAGTTTTTACTTCTGTGGGTGGGCTACCTACTATGGAGAGGAGCAAAGATACATTTCTATTGGTCTGCTGGACATTTGCAACATTTTATTGGTTCCAAACCGAGCAATCAATTTTTATGACTCAATCCGAAAGAGTGAATTTTGAAAAAAATACAATTAGAAAATGTAGAATGTGTTTAAAAATTTTATAAAAATATGAGAAACAATAAAATAAAAATAAAAAATCAGAAAAATGACTCTCAAAATCTTTTCTTTGAATTTAGAAATTTTTTTGCAATGAAATTTTAAATTTTATTGCAGGATTGAAATTTTATCTATTTACAAAGCGTGTTGTTGGATGGGATATTGGCTCCATAAATGAGGCCCTGGTCTTGTCATAATTGGTTTTATGAATCAGACCCACATGCAGAGAACCACTCAGAGACCAAGGGTAAAAGTTTAACAGGTTTATTGAATGTAGAAAAACACTGAAGAGGAAGCTGGAACTCAGTGGACTGGTGAAAGTCTGAAGGGGAGTTCACAGTGAGCAGTTCAGGGACTGTAGGGAAAATGACTGAGGCTTGAATATCCTGGAGAGAAACTCACTTTTGGGGGGCTCTTTGTTAATCCTTGAATCCAGTTTGTGGGGGTTTAATCCAGAGAAGAGGGAACTCGTTGGAGAGCGAACAGGCAGACATACGTTGGACCAGAGGAGTAAAGGAGCGGACTGTCACTTGGTTTCCAGATGGGGACTTAAGCGGATTGTGTGGAGATTTTCGCTTGCTCAGTGTGAAATCAGTAAATCCGTCCAAGGGGGGAAGGTCCAGGCTATCCAGTTACACAGGAAGACTTCCTGCAGAAGAGCAATGACAAATAAACAAGATAAGACTCAGAGAAACAATGCTAAGGTTTAGACACTGCTAATCTCAGCTTGGCTAGAGTACCCAAAACTGGCAAACACTCTGGCGTAGAGGTAGTGACAGCCTGCTGCTCAAGTACTCCTCCGGTAATTACCCAATGAGCTGCAGGTGTGCATGGCATCCCAACGAGGACAGGGCACCACCTGGTGGTGGAGAGAGATAAACACAAAACTACCCACATAACTAGAATCCTGAGAGGTCTTGGTTCTGACTCGGTCTCGCGGTCCTCCAGTCTTTGTCTAAATGTGTTCTTGGACCTTAAAAGTCTTTGTCTTGTGTTGGGTTAAAAAATGTAGGTTTGTAAAAGAAGAACTGAAATACACAGTAAGGGATTTTCATACAGCTCCTGCAGGAGGAGAGACAGTTGCACCCAAGACTCAAACACTCTGTCTCCCGCCGGACCTCCTCTGCAGAGCGTTTTATTAACAGAACATGACACATGGTTACAAACAGAGTATTGTTCTGACAGGACAGTTGATCAGTTCATAAAGACAGGATGCCCCATCAGAATCACAAGGCAGGATGGTCTCCTGACTGAATCACAAGACACAGAGAAGCATCCCCTTGCTCAAATGTTTCATAAGCATACATACATTAATTTTATAATCATCATTGAATAAACCTAACATCTTGTCAGGGTCTCAATGAGCTCTGCTCTTTTTTCTGTATCATCTGGTCTTGACTGCAACACTGTTTAACACATAAAATGTGAGTTGCTTCTTATGTTCCTATGCCTGTTAGGTAGCTCCTGATCAAGGGAAGATTTAGGCAATTTGGGGCCCTGGGCAAAAACAGGCACATTATACATTATACATATATAGAAATGTTAATAGAATTCTAGTTTTTTTTTCTAGGTTTTGTCCCTCTCTTCTTGTCTATTTTCTTGTTGTTTTCCTCTCTATGTTTTGTACTCAGCTGACTTTTCATACTGTCTCAAAAGGAATATTTTCCAAGCACTAAGCTCACTCGGCTGATTGCTCCTTCCTGTGTTTCCAAAAAGGCGACGGCAAAAGTAAATAACCCAGTTCTTCTTTTCACTGTAGACAAGCCAGGATCTGCTGATCTGTTCTCCATTTTTCATTTGGATGAAATAATAGCTGCATGAATCATGACAGCAGACAAGATAGAGGAGAGCAGGAGGCGGGGTTACCAATCTACTGGCTCTGGAGAGCAGAGTTCTCTACTTTTAGATGTTGTCACCAAAGTCTCCAGTAGCAGAAAAAATTTGCTAGATTTGACACTAGGCGCTTTTTACAAATAAAACTATGTAATTAATGAAAAGTAATGAAAAGTTACTAAATATAGCAACAAACGTGCTAAGTTCGCAACACTGCTTTTTGCATCATTTGTTTTCAAATGGTTTGCTGCTGTCTGTTTGGACCAATATGGTGGACACTGAAGGGGGGGCTGAGACGCGCTTAATATTATAAACATTCTGATGCCATTTCAGCCAAAGGATTTTTATCAAAATGATAATTAATGTGCACAAATAAGAAATACTTGTATTAACCAGATTAAAAAAGAGTTATATGGGGCCCCCAGGAACTTTGGGCACTACGCAACTGCCTATCGTCTATGATAAATCCCCCCCTGCTCCTGATTCCAGCTTAGGGCCACATTTACTTAACCAAACTCTCGGGTGGACTTTGTTCCATTTTAAACTGTGTGAAGGGAAGCTTTTTTAACAGTGTCCTTTAGGAATATGTCACTAAAGTCTGCTGGTTAACTATAAGCCCTAATTTTTGGTTAAGGGTCAATATTATCTGGGTTATAAATATATCTGTTTTTATTCTTATTCAAAGTATGGATGTTGTGATTAAATTATTTTAAGTGTTGATATGACATAAACCAGAATAATATACAATAGAGGCTTGTAAAGTATGTTTTCTTTGTGTTTGTAATGGATCTATAGAATTGCATTATCAGGTATAATCCTTCTCCTTTAAGGTTTTAATTTCCTTATCTGTCTCCAGATCTTAATTCATGGAAACCGTTCAACTATTTTATGTAATTTGCCAAATTCAGAGACCTACTTCCTCTGGAGGAAGGTTAAAAAGCTGCAACAGGGGAAATAGAACAAATACAATAAAACAATTACCCAAAACAACTGTCCTAAAAATGCATTTGAAATGTAAATAGTGAACTAGAAAAAAAAAATCAACGTTTGACTGAGTATTTTAATTAAGCTCGGCCATATGGTGGGAAACTACAGATATGAGACAGACACATGCAACATTGTTCTGAGTCTGGATGCCTCAGCTCCTCCCTCTGCGCGCGCGGGGCTTCGTTTCATCAAACCCTTCAACTTGGACCACTTAGGCTCAGCCTCACTTTTTACTCCACCGCATTTGGCCAACGCCACAACTTGCAGCAGTTCTCCTCCGCATCTGAGCGAAGAACCACGTCCCAGTGAGGCAGAGCGACGACTTCCAGCATCAGCCGCATCCTTTCTGCCCCCAGCGATGGAGAGGGAGGTCAGCTTCTGCCCAAAGTGGCACGGTGCGCTCTGCTCCGGGCTTTTCTTCATCCTGTCCTGCTTGGCTCTCGTCGCCGAGGCGGACATAACCTGCAGGTCATGTCAGGATGGGTATAAGTGGCGTCCACAGGAATTACTGCTGAGGGTGGAAACAAGTGGCCCCGCTGCGGGGTTTCAGGGGGAAGTTTGGGGGAGCGGCAGCCGGACCGGGAGGGTCCTCTGCGAGCCTGGGTCTGCCGGATGCGCGGAGCTGAGCCGGATTACAGACAGCTGGAGCGGACAGCCTGGGCAGGGGAAAGTTGGTTTGACTTCCCAGCGCTTCAAGAGGGACAGTGGCGGTGCTAGAACCCCGGCTGAGGGAGCGGGCGCGGCGGAGGAGCGCAGAGTGCCGCGCTGGAGCAGAGAGGAGCGCAGAGCTGCAGGTGCGCGGCAGGAGGACTTAAAGCTCAACAGCTCCACGTTCGCCCTGACAGGCGACTCGGCCCACAACCAGGCCATGGTGCACTGGTCCGGACACAACAGCAGCGTAAGTCATCCGTCATGTGTGCGCGAGCCGCGAGCGTGTGCGCGAGAGCGAGTCCGGTGGCGGAGAAACTCGTCTTTAATTAAAATGTCATGTCCAGCTGCCTCACTGATGTAGATCACTGGTGAGATCAGCAATTAGAATGAAAACTGAACACCTTTACTCCATGGAGAGTCTTTATTTAGGATGTAAGGGGGCCTGCAAGGGACAGACTTGGAGTTTATCCCTCAGCTTCTTTATTATGAGAAGCTGAGCTGATGTGAGGATGAAGCGATGCTCTGTGAGCTTACAGGTCGCTCTGCAGGTTGTGGGAGAGGTGAGGCTTTTCCAGCCCTCCTCTCCTCTCTGCTGCAGATCCAGAGTCATGCAAAGTTTCTGACAGCCTGGATGGACGTTTGGTCCAGAGATTAGAAGGATCAGCAGCTCCTCCAAAGTTAGGTCCGTGTTCAGATGCCATCTTTGGGGAATATTATCCAGTTTTTCCCCCCAAAAATGCCAGAAATGCTCAAAATTCCAACAAAAATCTCAAGCCTAGTTTTTTAATTATTAATCAGAATTTATTTCTACTCATGTAATTATTTATTACAGATGTTCACCCCACTTTTCTCAGATTATTTTTAACTTAAACTTTAATTCCAAATAAAAAAAGCAGCATTTTTTTTTTACTGTCTAAAGCAGAAAACATTTTTATTAAACAATTTTATGAAGGAATTTAGTATTTGAGGTGTTACGGTTCTGATTTAGCCATGTTAAACTTCCATTTTGCAAAAAAACACAATACATAGACCCATTCTGATTCCCTCAGAGCATCCGTCTTTTCCCTGCAGGTTTTCATTAGAAGGTGGTGCGGTTTGATTTGTCATTGTGTGCAAAGCAGGTCAGGAGTTCAAGTTGGTCCTTATACAGCATTCTGGTTCCTTCTGCAGAGATTAAAAAGAATGAGAGGGGAGGAAAAATGAGGAAGGTTTCTGTCCAAAATGTTCCCATGAAACAGTCTCCTCTTAAACTGATGTAGGGGTGAGATTCTTTTCCAAAGAGATCGGTCTAATTAGGCAAAAATTAAATAAAACCATCAGACATGAGGAGAAAAAGGCCAAATTAAACATAAAACAAAATACTAAGAAACATTTAGCTTTTACATTTAAGTAAGTTATTCAACTTCAGAATATATTACTTCTATGCTACTATTGTCCGCTTAAAAGTCTAATTTTGTAGAGTCAGATATGAACAAACATGTTCATTTAGAAGAAAAAATGTAATTACACAAATCAATTATATGAAAAGAAAGCCCAATAATCTTTTTACTGCAATGTTCTTGAAGAGAGAAATTATTTTTCCAGGAGCATTAGGGCTTATTAATTCAAAATATCTTTTGTGAAATCAAAGCTGATGGGTGAAGGAAATATAATTATCTCTTATTTTATAAATGTAAGATAAAGTCTACAGCAAGTCAAGGGTTCCCACAGTGGGGCTTGGGACCCCCAGGTGGGCTGTGAGACACCAACTAGGGGTCATGAAATGGTTTTCACACTCATTGTGATACAATCCCTGAGGTATACAGGGTGACAAAGTATATCCTGTGACGGTCCCCTTGTATAACATTTTTGCTTTATAATATTATTTATTTATTTATCTAATGCACAATTATAACATTAAATATATCAACACATTTTAAAATTACCCATTCAAGGCCTTATTAAATTATAAATAAATACAATTAAAATGATGAATTAAATAATTAATGCCAATTTCAAAAAATACATTTATTGAAAGCAGCACTGTGTAAATTTTGGAGGTCTAGCGCCCCTAGTGGCTAGAAGTTAGACTGTTAATTTAAAAATGATATTAATTGCCTAACATTTTATTTTGTGTGTTTTTAAGGGGGCCTTCACAGGCTGAAACGTTTAGGAAACCCTGTCCTGAGTTTTAAATATAAAATCCCAAAGTAGTATGAATAAATGATAACACTTATACAACTTAATACTCATTTATAAATCATTTCCTTGTTTTAGACGGTTTGACAAGCAGCATTGTCGTGTTATAATTTACATAAAAAGTTCATTTTTTTTTCTCCAGCTTTAATGACAAAACAACCATATTGTATTAAATAAAAGCGGGTTTGAGCTGGAGTTTCAAATTTAGTGTTTGCCTCCTAGAGACGGACTGTCAGGATTTGGTGTTGGATTGAGGACCCAAAAGCAGAGGCAAGTAGGCAGAGGTGAATTTTGGTGGGTTTAATGAGGTTTACAGGTACGGAGGCAGGAATCAAAGATCCAACAAAAATAACAACGAACCAGAAGCAAGGAGACATCAGGGGAAACCAAACTCTAGGAGCCAGGGAGAGACGAGGTAAACAGACAGACGTTAGACGAGGATCCAGCCAACAGGAACTGAAGAGGGAGGGCTTTTAAAGGGGACAGAGACAAAGAGAGGGCTAACGAGATGATTGAAAACAGGTGAGGACAGAGCAGAAAACAGAGCTAGGGAAAGAGGACACAAGAGGGCAGCAGAGGACAACAAATGGAAAACCAGGAAGACATGAACTAACAAGAAAATAATAATTAAACACTAAAACAAGAAGCAAAGTAAAGCTCAATACTCAAACTAAACATAACAAAACCAAGACTGTGACACGGACAATATTCAGAATTGAACTGGGCCTAATTCCAAACCCTGGGGAACACCTTTTATGATGACTAAGACCCAGAGAAGCAGTTTTTGAAAATGTTATATCATCAAACAGTGACTAAGGCCTTAACTTATGGTTTGGTTGTCTGACATAAAAAACTTTGATAAGTGTAGAATAATAACAAATTTACTGATGCAGATTGGAGATTAAGAAAATGTTATAACTTTTGATTTGTTTTCCTAATTAAAATGGATATGTTGATATATTTTAGTGGGGGAGTGGGGGCCTAGAGTTTAGAGCATTAAGCTTAAAATCCTGAGGTTCTGAGTTAGAGCCCCACTCCCACAGACTGACACTCTCGGTCCCTGAGCAAGACCCTTAACCCCACGCTGCTCCCTGAGCACCGCACGATGGCAGCTCACTGCTCCCCAAGAGGATGGTTAAATGCTGAGATCAATAAAGTTCAATTATATTATTTTTGTTTTTTAGGCAATAAAATGGTGAAATTATCTCCTATCTAATTGCTTTAACAGTCAGCTCTATCTGAAATAAAAACCCCACTGGCTCTTCATCCTCTGCTTTAGGTTTGGCTGTTGGCCTTAAAAAGCTGCTTAAGGTCCAAAATCAAATGGACCATCTGTTGTTGACCCCATAACTCAAATAAAAACTCCCAGTCAGAAATACTTCTGTTCTCTCTTTAATTCTGTTTCATTTACTTTTCTGTAGATTTAATTTATCCATGCAGTTGGATCTTAGATCTCCTTGACAATGCAGTAATTAGCTCTAGTTTCTCCAGCTGGCTCACTTGGACGGATGAAATTAAAGAAAAAGACCCCCGCATGAAATATGCAGAGTTGTAGCTGTAATCAGCAAACAGACGTGTTGGGACTGAGCTGCTGTATAAATAAACAGACACGTCGACAACGCGGCACAGAGCTGAAGTGAGAGCGACGCAGATAAGGGCTGCGACGCTCTTAATATTTAACCTCCATGGCGTTTACAAAGCTCTCGTCTCTGAGTCGACCTGCACGTCACTGGAAGCCTGTATGTTTGGATCTAATTATGACTCATGAAAAAATTGGCCACAGGAGTAAAATCAGCTGTATGCCATAAACAGATAAAAACAGAAGCTTTGTAAACACTTGCAACAGCTGAACAGAAAAACCTGCTTCCACTAAGTCACAGCATCACCACAATTTAATAGGATTTGGCCTGTCAGAGATAAAAAAAAAAAAATCTTCATTAATGTTTGATTATGAGTGTTGTGTTAACGCGCCATAGCTTTTCGCTCTGCGAGTTTATTAAAAGGTGCATGATGTGTTTAGTTTCCTGCTGGATAAATCACAATAGTTGTATTTACACCAGTTTTTCATTTAAGCAGATGGATATAATTTCTATTTTGTTTTGTCAAGTGATGCATGAATCATTGCATGACACTTAAAGTCAGACATCATTAAAAAGAGCAGTTTTTCATTTCAATGCTTTTGCATATTTTTAACTGCGTGCAAAGCAAGACTTAGGTTGAAATGGAGTTAATTCAATATTTGGAGAATAAACAAGTTATGTGAGAGAAAGGGAAATTAAGTTGTCCATATTTTTTATATTAAACTTAGTCTACCCTCAAACTTTAGGGGTGATCTTCTTTTCTAAAGACACCGACCTATTAAGGGAACATGGAATAAAAAAAGCCAGGAAAGACCTAATTAAAGACAGAACAAATACTGAGATGAATATAGCATTGTAATTTAAATAGAAGTCATCCAATTTACGTCAGTAAACAAAACGACTATAGAGTAAAATATGCCACAGTTACTGCCAATATTAGATCAATTTAAAAGTCAAATTTACTGATGAAGTGGAGAATCTACAAAATAAATATGGAAAAATGTGTACTCTACGTACATATGTAGATAAAATAATTCATCAACATAAACCAAATACGCTAAAATAAAAGCCCAGTGACTTCTGAAATGTCTGAACTATTCATGTTATACTCTTACAGATACATTTCAAGGGTTGCAAGAATATATGCAGTATTTATGATTCTTAGTTTGAATGATCCAATATTAAATTAAAGCTGGATGGTGAAGTAAATCAAATAGATTACATCTCTTGAAGCATCGTAAGCGCATCTAACAGCTGAAAGGAGAACCATGTTTTCAGTAAATCACAGCAATCTGACAATTTAATAGGATTTGGCTTGTCAGCCATGCTGTTGAGTTTTTTTTTCTTCATTTATGTTTGATTGTGTGTGTTTTGTTAATATGCATGGCTATTCGCTCTACATTGTTTATCAGAGGTGTTGGATTTTATAGGACCTGTGGGAGGACAACGGGAAAGTCGGACATTATAATACTGTAGGACTGAGCGGGAAATCTTCCTTGTTGAAGAATTATGAAGAGGAGTCATTAATTGGCAGGTCCATCATTTGTACTGTGAGACAGCTGACAGCTGGCAGTCATCTCAGAGCAGGATTTTAGCTTGGAATATTTCATAAGGTGTACACCTTGATGGATTACATCTTTAGCATTTGTGTGGCACAGAATTTAAGAGGGTCCAGGGATATCATCCCCAAGAAAACTTTGAAATTTAGAGTCTTAATTTCAACTTTTTCACTTTGTTACAACACTTATTTTGTCCTGTGCTTAACTAAAGGTGGACATTTCTTAGGGAAGACATGAGATCATTTTTAGGTACATTATGTTTCATAGGTTAATTCAAACAAACAGAAAATGTAATGTGAATTTACTTCTAAAGGTGAAACTTGATTGTTATCCTCAAAAAATAATCCTATGCAGGAATTTGACCGAAGCTGTGAATCCCAAAAACAAGGCCAATTCCAAATATTTTTAGTAAAGGGCGTTTCAATCTGAAAAACTCAAACGAAGAGAAAAGACAGTTAGAAGAAATTTATTGATAGAATTACTTTGTCTTTGGCGCTCAGACCTCGGCAGGAAACATTAGCGCTGAATTTTCATAGATATACATGATCAGGAGCAAAGATTAGGGCTGTTTCCCCCCCGGGGGTGAAAATGGTGGTGGAGTGGAGATAGATGAAGTTGGTCAGTCTGTAGACTGCTGGTTAGAGAGACGGTCTGCTGAGGTTTATTGGGAGATCCAGTGAATTACTAGATACTAGAGCTTCCCTCAGGGACCTGGAAGATGGAAGTCCAGTTAGGATAACACAGGTTGAGAGAACCTGTCCATGATGAGCAAGCATGAAGCGACAGTGGAGAGGAAAAACTCCCCATTGGGAAGGAAACCTGTGGCAGAACTAGGTTCAACATGGCGGTCTTCTGCTGGGATCAGACAGGGAACGCAGTAAGAATCCTGGAGGAATGACACTCTGATGAAGATTTAGATGCGATGGTGGAGGAGGGGCTGGAGGTGGGTTGAAACGGGGTCATCTGAATGAAGTCACACAGCGCAAACAACGCCTGCGCACAGGAGTAGACAAGTTGCAGGCCTTTTAAGATGAACTTTGGATGCTGATTGGCTTTCATGGAGGTATAGTTCAAGACTTATTGGCTGTGTCGTAGGTGGATGTCGGAGAGCAATCAGTTTCTTAAGCTGAACTTCCGCCTAGACTCTATATAATGTACACCCATATGCATTGCTAGCTAAAAACCTGTCTCAGAGAGATGATGGATTTCTTTCAGTCAGAGATCAGATTGCTGTAGAGTTAGGATTTATATCAATCTCGCACTCTGCACTTGTGCAAAAAGACAATTCTTCTTCTTCTCTGAATTTACTTCCACATGATTGAGTCCGATCACCACCATGTCACTATGGAGCTGAATCCGACGTGCGGTTTTTGGACGTACAGTGTCAGCAGTCAGATCTAATCAGCGCAAAGTTTGCAAACAGTTATCGTGAGTTGTGAACTTTTAAGCCCTGTGGTTTTGTCGGACAGTTAGAGCTGTAGCTGAGAACAACGAGATCATACAGTGTATGCCCAGTGTTAAATATGTGGCTGGTCAGGCTATGGCTTACATGTATAGAACTTAGATCTAGACGATGTAGTCAAAACATACAACAGAATACAGTTTTTAATTTCCATTAATACAATATAATTATGATATTGATATAAACAAAATAAAAGTCTCTGAAAGACTACCGTGAATAACGCAACATCAGTTATTTGTACAAACTTTTGACAATTATTTTGCTAAGTCAATAAAACTCCTCCAATGCAACTTTTAAAAGAATATTACCTTTAAAAAACAAAACATAAAAACCAGAACATCAGTCAGTGACAGATGTGGTAATCATGAACTCTACTTTATATTGAAATGTCATGTCAATTTAATTGCATACATTTACATCATGATATCAATATATATATTTATTTAATAAAGTGAGATCATGACGTATGTTAGTAGTGAATTGAATTACTGTCCGAAGAGCTTACCTTTTCAATAGAGTTCAGGTCAGCAGTTTCAGGCAATCACTTTTACCACTTTTGAGTCTTTTCAATATCATGTTTGTCAAAAGTTGACCCACTTGAAGACTGCGTTCAAGGTTTTGGCAGATAAACGTTTCCTCCATCATGATGGACATTAGGTACCATGCTCTTAGTGGGAACACTCACCAAATTGGCTTATGTTATTGGAATTTTCCATTATAATTATACAAGAAATTTACATAAAAAATGTATACAAGGCATTTAAATCCAGAGGTGTGGCTGATTCATTGGTAAAACATAAACTGGATGGAAATGAAATGGAAGCAATACTTTTAAAAATAAAAAAAAATAAAAACTTTCTTTTTTTATTAGTTTTTAGATCAGTTGTCGGACTTCCTATCTGATTTAGAGCTGAAGTAGGGGCAATATCCGGTATTGTATCGGAAATGAAAAAGTCATATCAGGACATTCCTTCTTAATAAATAAGAGACTTTTTAATAACAAAGGAATAATCCTATACAAGCAAAATAGTTAAACACAAGCAAAAGCAATGGGAAAAAGCAACAGATTGTTAATATAAAACAAACTCGTGTTTCTATTTTATTTCATTTGGTAGAAACGTAGAAAATAAAAAACCCTTTCAGCTTCAGAGGTTCTAGTTTTTGCCAACTTCAACCTTCAACCTTCAAACTAAAACACAGAGATGCTTTTGTGGTTTCACTTTTTAGGTTTTAAAGAAAGCAAGATTTACATAGACAATTTACATGGTTAAACAAAAAAAATATCTAAATTCTATACAACTTTTTATTTATTTTTTTGGTGCTGAAACAAAAAGAGAAACTAGGCTAATGGAGCGTCATTGAAATGCATAGAAAAAAAGGTTAGAGGGAAAGAGCACTCTCATCCAGGGAGCCATGGCATATTACTCAGAAGGATGTAAGACATTCACAGGGACAGCATTATTTACATTATGAAATGTCAGGCATTAAGTACTTCAGCCTGCCACTCACCTGGATTTTGGCTGAAATTTTATCTGTCAGTCTAAGAAGAAGTTTTTTACTTCTGCAGACATGCAGCAACCTGCCCTGGAAGGCGTCCAATAAAAGCAATTAGAAGCAGAGGAATTAGAAACTGAAACTCAGTGGCAGCAGCGTGGTGTCTGGATTCTTTATGCACAAACAGACGCTAAATATCAAAAGAGCTTGTGACAGATTAATAAGGTGTCGATCACATGACGGCCTCCAAAGGGGCGCGAAAAATTCACTCGCATATGCTGCCTCAGTCCCAGTCTCACACATCTCTCTGCTGTTGAGAGGATCTATATTTGCATCCCTACAACCATGGCAACGCCCAATTTCCCTCTAAAATCTGGGTTTATTCACCAAATTCACATTTATTCTGCTTTATTAATGCACCAGAAAGGATCCCAACTGTCCCTTTGCAGACTGTCGAGTCTGAGTGCATCAAATCACAATCAGTTTGTCTGCTTTGAACAATAAAAACAGCCTCAATTACTGCAAAGTTACAATTCATGAATAAAAATGTTACCAGGTACCCATCAATGAGAGGATGCTGTGTGCAGGATGCTGTATATATTACATAAATACGTGTCTAGTAAAAATGTCACATTAATTTCAGATTGCTTCATAAAAACGCCTATAATACTGCATGTAGTTTTTCAACCTGTGCGCACGGATTAAAATCATGTGCATGTTTTTTGCAGTATTTGTGAGGAAAATGCAATTACCAATGTGATTCAGAAAAGCCAGAAACGCTTTCAAAAAACCGGACCTCATTTTTCTAGGATCTGTTTTAAAAATATTTTATCCCCAGCATCACACCTAAAATAAAGTCAGGAATATTTTCAAATCAGCTCATTGTAAATTAGACTGTTCAGGTGAAAACAAATGTAGGATTATAGTGTGACCATTACCAGTCTTGTTAAATCAGTCAAATAAAATCAGGTTAGAAACCACCCAGCTGAGCTGCGGACTAACTGTAGAAAAATATGCTGATTGAACCTGAAAAGATCACATTGACCCAAACCATGAAGTGGAAATATCAGAACTGAAGAACTCTGGAAAAACTGATTATATTATAATTGCTCAATATACAATATTTAATCAGGGCACTGATGACAAATTCTCTTATTTAGAAAGATGAGAGAGGTCTGTCATTTTTATCATAGACCCACAACTATGAGAGATGAAATGAGGAAAGAAAATGATAAAACGGAATTAAAAACGGAATCGTTCCGTATTTAGAAATAGAATTATCTGTCCCGTATTTAGTGGAAAAGAAACACACTTTGTCCCGTTCACTGTCAGAGTAAAAAGTATTCAGGTAAAAGCTAATGGAAAATGAAACAACAAGGGCACGTTAGATACAAAACTTACCGTAAGCTTCTTCCCCGGTCCTGTCCTGCGTCGTGACCAATGAGCTGACAACATATATGTAACGATCCAGAATCCCCTCATCCCATTGGTCGAGCCAAGTGTTGCTCAGGGAGAAGAAGAGGCGGGAGATAACTGAGCAGTATGGCGGACGAACAGTCATTTAAATGATGACGCTGCTTTAAGGGGAGGTGAACCTTCAACAAATATGTTAACAAGTTTGCACAGGTTTGCTGTTGCAAAAAAAATTTGCAATATTTATTTATTGTTTGATATTTATTTTTACAGTTTGAAATTAAGCAGGACAGTCTTATGTTTAAGATATTTATTTTCTCTGCAAAGTTTGTTATTTTGTATTAAAGTGAATTGCAGGATAATAATCGGCAGCCTTACACCTAAACCTAACTACAATTAAATTATAAAAAGAGAATTGCAGGCTTTTGTAATGGGAATTTATTTTAAAACTTACATATTTTTAGACTTAATAAAATCCTGAGGAGTTCAGTTGAGCTAAATCTATCCAAAATGTAAAAGTCTGCAGTTGTGATCTGGGCGTTGTCATGGTGAAATCCAGCAATCAATTCAATTTTCTCTCAAATACTTGTGATTGAAAAAGATGATGAACCTGTTACTGAGGAGATTTAAAACGGGTCAGTCTATTACTGCCAAACTGACTTAAAGACCAAATATTATCAAAAAATATATATTTTCAATCTGAAAACCTCATATGGTGAGAAAAGACAATTAGAAGACTTTTACGGATACAATTACTTGGCAGGAAACATTAGCGCTGAATTGTGATAGATATGCATGAACAAGAGCAAAGAACAGGGCTGTTTCCCCCCAGGCTGTATGCTGAGCTTTACTGGGAGATCCAGTGAATTACTAGATACTAGAGCTTCCCTCAGGGACCTGGAAGATGGAAGTCCAGTTTGGATAACACAGGTTGAGAGAACCTGTCCATGATGAGCAAGCAAGAAGCGGCAGTGGAGAGAAAAAACTCTCCATTGGGAAGAAACCTCTGGCAGAACCAGGCTCAACATGGCGGTCTTCTGCCGGACCGGTTAAGATGAGACGGGGAACGCAGTGAGAGTCCTGGAGTATTGAAACTCTGATGAAGTTTTAGCTACGATGGTGGAGGAGGGGCTGGAGGTGGGTTGAAACGGTGTCATCTGAATGAAGTCACAGCGCAACCACCAGCTGTGCAGTAGGTAGCAGACGATTTGTGGATCGGAGGCCTTTTAGGATGAACTTTGGATGCTGATTGGCTTTCGTGGAGGCGTTGTTCAAAGCTGATTGGCTGTGTTGCAGGTGGATGAAGCCGAGTATTCAGTTTTTTCAGTTGAACTTCCGCCTTGACTCCATAATGTACTGATGTCAGCAGTCTTGTTTCTGTAGTGCTGATGGGTCTAAAAGGATTAGGGGTGGAACGGTTCTCAAAATCCACGGTTCGGTTCGGTTCACGGTTTTGTGGTCACCGTTTTCGGTTCAGTTCAGTATATGTTGATTGTTAGGAAAATCTATTATGTCTTGCACAATGTTGCACTTTTATCCACAACTTTCTTTCCGCCGTCATCGTAGGTCACTATAAATGCAAAGTGGTCCCATACAGCAGACCTATAAAATGCTGCTGGCGCGTCTTCCAACTCCTGTTCTTTCCCACTCGCCATTCCGACACAATTCTCCCCAACAAATGATGTTTTTCTGCTACAGCCGGCTACGCTGCTTCGCTTCTTCTTCTTGTTTACTACTGGTGGTTGGCTTTGGTCGCAGTACTGCCACCTTCTGCTCTGGAGTGTACACGCTTCGCCTATGAGAAAAAGTAGCAGCGCATGAACCGAACGCAACACACGCGAAAATCGAACCGAGACAGTCGAACCGAGTGGTTCGGACGCTTTTCATAAACCGTTCCATCCCTAAAAAGGATATATCAGGAATCTTGTGTAGATGTTGTCTTAATTTATCCAGTCAAGGTCTTTGTCAGACTCCACTTATTAAATGAACGTCTGATATTTCTCTGAAATATAGAACATGAAAATTCTCAAAGGAAGCATCAGTTATACTTTATTTAAAGAGGAAACTGTTAATTTAAGAAGCTAATATGCATATTTCTACTTGGTGTACATATAATGAAATCAACTACAAAATCAGCGGACCTAAATTGTAATTTTACAAGAAGTGCTTGTCTGGTGAAGGATGCATCAACTCTAATTAAAACCATTTAATTTTAGTTTCAAGGAATTTTAAGCCTCATTAGCTTGAATGATAAAGGACAGGTGGTTGCTGCATCGTTGCAGTCATTTAAGATTACATTTCCTGAGTTCTAGAGTTGTACTGGAGTTGTTTTTTTCTTTCTGTGATGATTTTCCTTCATCCCCACCCGTGTTAAATCTCCTTTCATCTCGCTAACACGCACCTTGTGTCTTGGCCACGCTCCTCTCATGTCATGCTGCAATTACAATACAAGCTTCCAAATCAGGTTGTGAACATCCAATTTTAATGTGATCCGAGTCTAATCTCTGTGCTTTTAGAACTGTTAGTTAGCACATCCTGCTGAGAGGAGAGATTTAAGGAAATGAGGAGAGAAGACATGTTGAAGTAGAAACTGTAAGCGACAGCACTGTGTGGGCTAAGCGGTAGGTGCGTGCCCTGGAGTGCTGGGGAAGGCGGATGCAGTCCCGCTCCGATGAGCAGCGTTTATTTGCCGTCAGGCTGCTTATATGCCAATGAACAAAGCAGGCTCCCAGTCCCCCTGTCTTTAGGAGCAAACATCCCCAGTGACTCCCACACAAATAAGTCATTATTTCTCTCATTGTGTACTTATATGCCTCTAAACTCTCTGGAGTCGACTCTTCACTGAAACTAAACATTTTTACCGGTTATATTTTCAGGCATTCCCATCTGAGGCTTTATGTATACAGACTTTATTCAACAAGCAGGCCCAAGGATAATAAGAACCACTCAGACTGCTCCTTCTATTCTATGGCATTCAATGATCCAGTCATTGTCATTTTCTTTACTTTGCAGTCAATTTATGACTTTGTCTATATGCAGATGTAGGTAGGCAAGATGTATTTATTGTTCCTTAATCAACTATTAATCTGTAATCCATTAATGTTGCAATTATGTCTCCATAAATGTGAAGCAATTACAAAATGTCCTGCAAACACCAAGAAATGAAACTAGCAAACACAGAAATCCCACTAACAAAGACACACGTGAAAGATAAAAGCTGCAATAAGAAAATAGAGAGAAACTTGCTAACACACTGCAAATACGAAACATTCTGCACATGAAACACGCTAACACAAAAAGACACAAAGATTATACAAAGTAAGATGTTAAATCAATTCAGTTCATTTATGTAGCCCCAATTCACAACACATTTCATCTCAATCGACCAGATCATACATTCAAATTGGTTAAAAGTTTTCTTAGGAAGACCAGCTGATTGCATCGACTCATTGACTCGAAAGCAATCCCTCAGTTATTTGGTGTTGAGATGATGCCATTTTTTGGCCCCGATACCTGGCTGTGCAGTATTGGCCCATACCGATATCATCTGTTTGAAATTGATGTGTGTGTGTGTATATGAAGAACTGCATTCTACTTGGATGTAAAATAATTGCCATCATGGCTTTGTCAAGCTGCTGCCTACCTTTGTGAAGCAGGAAAAATACTAACACAAAGTGAATCCAGTAGAACTTTTATTGCCTTCCTGGAATGGGTGACAATAGTTGAATAAACTTTTGGCTCTCTAAATGGTATCGGTGCCCTATTTGTTGGTACTCGTTGATACCGATACCACCATTTTAGAACTGGATCAGGGCCCCACTCGATACTGGTATCATAGCAACACTAGTTAACCCCTAGAACCCTACGGACCCACCCGTGGGTCCAGTTGCTACGTGACCTCGTAATTTTAACAAACCCCTAGTATTGATTTAAAAAACACATTTGGCACAGTTTGGTGACATTTTTGGATAAATGTGCCAAAATGGCCTCTCCGCCTAAGAAATTTCTCACTAATACCATTCTAAAATAAATAAGATTCATCTGATTGAGTCCAAAATTGGTATATTTTTACACAACATTTAGATTTAAAAGTCTGTACTACTTTTTTGTGCTATAAATAATATTTTGGTAGTGTTTTGCAATGTTTATTTCAAAGAAAATTTTGGCGAGGTTCAAAAAATGCAAAATATTTTGTATTTTGTCCCTAATATTTCAGGCAGGGTCAAAGCTACAATGGTGCTGACACCAGAAAACCATTCTATGACATCTGACCTTTACAGAGGTACCAAGTTTCTTCTTAAATCTAATAGCTGTGAGGCTATAAGTGATTTACTTTTGTGTGTTTTTGTCAGGCAGAAATTTATTTATACCCCCTGAGGGTGTAAGAGGTTAAGGCTAAGGGTAACAAAAACAAACCATCAAATTAGATAACAGAAGTTCTTCAGACCATCAGGGGAGACGTTTAACAACTCATAGGGGACCAAGACCCTTTGTAAAGATGTAAATAGGATGCTCAAAGAGGATGAGTTATAAAAAAAAAGATTCATAGTCAATCATACTTTTTCTTATCTCTCTTCAAATGTCCTCAGTATGGACCTCCCATTTATGTTTCTGGTGCATTGGCATGCATTGTAGTAATGCCTATGGTATGGCTGTCCCCTGTAGGTTAATCATCCCCAACGAGGAGTTAGGAACATTTACTATATGTAAACTTAGTTTGGAGCTTTTCTCAACCTGTAATGCTCACGTTACAGTGCATCACCTTTGGATGTTCTTTGTATCTTGGTTTCATTTAAGTGTTTGCAGGGCATTTAAAGTTCATATAAATACATTTTGTCTATAATAAGTCAGAAATATGCTCTTTTTCTGAATCATGATTACAGATTACAAAAAGATCAACCAAAGAAATCTTTATTTTGTCTTTATCCAAAGAATGTAAACATAGTACTTTCGTTAAACCCAATATTTTTTACTTTAGTCCAACTTTATTGGCCATAAAATCATATATCTCAAAAACGTGCTTTTGCTTTAGTTCTTACAATTGTAGAAATGCAGCACATAATCCACTGATACACTGAACAACAATTAAAAACCTTTTTTTTTTACTTTGGTTTTTCAAATGGCAGCCAATAGGCCACATTGTTTTTAAATTCATACATCGAGTAGAAAATATAATGTTTTATAACAGCAGCTTTGCTGATAGTGATAGTGATACACTGACCGCAGCAATGATCCGATGGTCAGCTGATGAGATCACATTCATCAATGAATATACACTCACCGGCCACTTTATTAGGTACCCCATGCTAGTAACGGGTTGGACCCCCTTTTGCCTTCGAACTGCCTCAATTCTTCGTGGCATAGATTCAACAAGGTGCTGGAAGCATTCCTCAGGGAGTTTGGTCCATATTGACATGATGGCATCACACAGTTGCCGCAGATTTGTCGGCTGCACATCCATGATGCGAATCTCCCGTTCCACCACATCCCAAAGATGCTCTATTGGATTGAGATCTGGTGACTGTGGAGGCCATTTGAGTGCAGTGAACTCATTGTCATGTTCAAGAAACCAGTCTGAGATAATTCCAGCTTTATGACATGGCGCATTATCCTGCTGAAAGTAGCCATCAGAAGTTGGGTACATTGTGGTCATAAAGGGATGGACATGGTCAGCAACAATACTCAGGTAGGCTGTGGCGTTGCAACGATGCTCAATTGGTACCAAGGGGCCCAAAGAGTGCCAAGAAAATATTCCCCACACCATGACACCACCACCACCAGCCTGAACCTTTGATACAAGGCAGGATGGATCCATGCTTTCATGTTGTAGACGCCAAATTCTGACCCTACCATCCGAATGTCGCAGCAGAAATCGAGACTCATCAGACCAGGCGCAGATTGTCTTGACCATGTCTACATGCCTAAATGCACTGAGTTGCCGCCATGTGATTGGCTGCTTAGAAATTAAGTGTTAACGAGCAGTTGGACAGGTGTACCTAATAAAATGGCCGGTGAGTGTAAGTGACAATATGTGGTCATCTACATGAAGTAGAGATTTACCTGGAAATTATTATCTTAGATATCTTTTTTTTTCTGTGGTGAGGGGTTTTTAATTTAAGGTAAACTTGACAGTTTAAACCATAAAAAAATATTTTTTTTGTTGAAATAACATAATATTTATAATTTAACCAACTTGACTTTTTTCAGTTCAGAGTCACAAATGGTTCTTTGGCTCCAAGTCTCACTTAATAAATCAAACTATAATCTATTGTCCTCTTTTTTATTGTTTAATGCTTTTTTTGGCGCACCCATGAAGACCACCCTGGCCCCACTTTGGCCTCTCTGGTGAATTTGGTCTCGAACTGCCACTGAATGCAGTCATTTTCTTTGCAATGTTTAGTGTGTTTGTTTAAAGTTTATATTTGGAAACTTTTTTTCTGTTTTAGCAGGATTTTTTTTTCTATTTGCCACACATTTACGGATTTGCAGCGTGTTTACACCCCCAGGCTACCATATGTTTGCATTTCATATGCAGCCAACCCAGAGTTTTATCAGGATCACAGCTGATTAAGCTGTTCTTCCACATATATTTTAGTCTCTAAATTAAAATGTTAATGAGATACAGTACATGCCAACCTCCACCAGTTTACATCTTTACCTTTGATTATATACTTAACATTGCAGAACCTGAATATTTTATACCAGGGGTCGGCAACCCAAACTGCTCAAAGAGCCATATTGGACCAAAAAAACAAAAAATGTAAAAATCTTATATAAGCCTCGATAGTAACATGGGCTCTAAGTGTATTAGACCACTATAACAAAAGGACTACGTGGTCTTGAATATATAATGAGAATTCATGATTAAATGTTAATCCTGGAGCAAATTTTACATAGTAGCATGAGGTGAGGGAGGAGCAGTGAACGCTCTCACCACATGGAATTCACCACGCGCCTTTTCACCGCCCTTCACAGCGTGGTTTAAATGGAGCCTAAGCAGAAGTTCAACTAAAGAAACTGCTCTCATACATCCATCTATGACACAGCCAATCAGCTTTGAACTACATCTCAATGAAAGCCAATCGGCATCCTAAGCTCATCTTAAAAGGCCTCCAACCTGTCTACTACCTGGTTGCGCTGTGGGACTTCATTCAGATAACCCAGTTTCAACCCACCTCCAGCCCCTCCTCCACCATCGTAGCTAAAGCTTCATCAGAGCGTCATTCCTCGAGGCCTGTTACTGCATTCGTCTCATATCAACCTGCCTGGCAGAAGACCGCCATGTTGAGCCTGGTTCTGCCAGAAGTTTTTCCTCTCCACTGTCGCTTCATGCTTGCTCATCATGGACAGGTTCTCTCAACCTGTGTTATCCAAACTGGACTTCTATCTTCCAGGTCCCTGAGTGAAGCTCTAGTATCAGCTCACGCAGTCCACTAGATCTCCCCATAAAGCTCAGCGGACCGTCTCTCTGACCAGCAGTCTACAGACTGACCAACATCATCTATCTCCACTCCACCACCAGTTTTAGGCCTGGGGGGGAAACAGCCCTGTTCTTTGCTCTTGTTCATGTATATCTATCAAAATTAAATGCTATGTTTCCTGCCGAGGTCTGAGCACCAAAGACTTAAGTAATTTTATTAATAAATTTCTCCTAATTGTCTTTTCTTATCGTGTGAGTTTTTCAGATTGAAGGTTTGTTGCATTGATGAAATTATAGAAACGCAATAAAGGAATCTTTCTATGGTGGACGTGTTTCTGTTGGTAGGAGTTGATTGAGTCACGAGGAACCAAGCAGGAGCTGACATCCATCAGAGCAGAGCTCTCTAACCCTGAAAACCCACATCCTCCATCACCATTGTTCCTTCGTGATATTTTTATTTTGAGGATTTGGGGAGAAAAAAATAAAAAAATAATCACATCCCTGCATCAGAGCACTACCTGACCATTTAACTTTTTTTTTTCATGCTTGAAACAAAACTAACAGCAGTAGTGGAGTTTGGAGAAGCTATCCAGTTCTTAAATCTATCTTTGCTCTTTTCTAATGTATCCAGAAGTTCTGCAAACACATTCTTTCTCTCACTCACAGCTTTGTGTTTGGCTGCACATTTAACCTTCTCTTCCAAATGATTATTTTTATTATTTGACAAATTCTCGTGCCAAAGCAAAAATGCATTGATAATGAAAGCAAATGATTTGGTCTATTCTTCTATGAATCCTCTGTTCTCATCAGGTATCTTCCTTTTTGTCCCTTTGGGATCCACGGCCCCGTCGCTTTCTTTGCCTGGCACCTCGCCACACTAAGACAAGTGTTGCAGGCTTTGACCACTGATCTCTATGGCTATGACTCACATTTTCGCTGAAATAAATGTTTACATATATTGTTTAAATTTATTTATTAGACAAATGTTACGTCAGTTTGACCTCATGCACATCATATTAAAATAAACAAACCAAAAAAATTTGTTTTTCATAAATTTTTTAAAAAGCTCCAGGGAGCCGCAAGGGGGGCACTAAAGAGCCGCAGGTTGCCGACCCCTGTTTTATACTACAAAGCAGAGTTCAGTCAACTCTCCAAACAATTTTGGTTTCCCCCATGTTACTGCACTTTAAGTTCAATTACGGCCTCACAGATGCTGACAGTTTGATGATATCCTTTGAGCGACTGTCTGATGAGATGACAGTTACCTTTGACAGAACCAAAAAGCAAGTAGAGGCAGATAAAAACCAAACTTCAGCACTAAGCCCTAAGACTTCCTCTGAGGAAAATTATGACATGGCAACTCGCCGGCAGTCAGATGGAGGCAGACAGGAAATAATAGTACTCTGGAAGACGTGGTTACATAAAAGAGAATCACAGACACAAATAAAGCCGCATAGTTCCTGCAGATTTTACTCTCACTGCTTCTCTAAACTGATCAAATACGGAAAATCTTTGGAAGTATAAAGCAGAGAAAGAACATTTAAAAAAATGTCCAAACTTTGACAGCAAAAAGTTACAAGATAAGAAATAAACAAAGTTCTTTAAATTAATTCATTTGGAATTCACATTTTTCTTTTTTTTTAAGTATCTTAGAAATCTATAAATCTTGATCAGAGGTCCCACTTTTTATCTAATATGATCTTCAGCCTTTGCTAACTGAATGTCTTTATAGTTAGATATTCTATTAAGGAGTCATGCTATTTTAGATGCAATCTTTCTGATTTTTTTAAATACAGGTTTAATCATTTCTGGAAAGAAATAATAAATAGAGTCATTCTGACTTCTTTTCATACATCTTCTTTTTTCTCACAAGAATATGCATGAGAGTTAAACTTGTTTAAATTAAACACAAATTGACTGCCTACAGCTGAGTCCCTGATTGTCGGAATAATGGTGAAAGCAATGCAGGCTAATGTTAGCACCTTTCCACAAATGGAGAACTAAAATCACACTTTATGGACAGCGCACACTTCTGGGATTCTCTTGTTTGAACAAAGAGCTCACATGGCAACAGAATGTATTCAATTTGGAAGATAGAATAAAGTAGATAAGTTCATGTAATAGATAGTTGCAAACTTAATTTACACATACAAAAAAAATAAAATTTAAAGTAAGTATATTTTTTTCAACTCTATCGACAATTTTTTCTTAATTTTCCATCCATCCATCCACCTGTCCAGCCATCATCCGTTCATCATCCATTCATCCATCCGTCCGTCCGTCCATCCATCCATCCATCCATCATCCATCCATCCATCCATCCATCCATCCATCCATCCATCTATCCATCCATCCATCTATCCATCCATCCATCCATCCATCCATCCATCATCCATCCATCCATCCATCCATCCATCCATCCATCCATCCATCCATCCATCCATCTATCCATCCATCCATCCATCCATCCATCCATCCATCCATCCATCCATCCATCCATTCACCCATCATCCATCCATCCATCCATCCATCCATCCATCCATCCATCCATCATCCATCCACCCATCATCCATCCATCCATCCATCCATCCATCCATCCATCCATCCATCCATCCATCCATCCATCCATCCATCCATCCATCCATCATCCATCCATCCATCCATCCATCATCCATCCATCCATCCATCCATCATCCATCCACCCATCCATCCATCCATCCATCCATCCATCCATCCATCCATCCATCCATCCATCCATCCATCCATCCATCCATCCATCCATCCATCCATCCATCCGGGGCCGGGTCGCGTAGGCAGCAGATGCCCAGACTTCCCGATCCACACACACCTCCTCCAGCTGCTGTGGGGGACCCCGAGGCGACACCAGGCCAGCCTCCTCCCAATGGGACATTCCTGGAACACCTCCTGAGGGAGGCGGCCAGGAGGCATCTGAAAACAGATGCCCGAGCCACCTCAGTGGGCTCCTTTCTACATGGAGGAGGAACGACTCTACTCCGAGCTGCTTCTGAGTAACTGAGCTCCTCACCTGATCTGGAAGGGTGCGCCCACCCACCCTGCGAAGGAAACTCATTTCAACCACTTGTATTGGCACCCGAAATGAAAAATCATAACCCCTGTGCAGAGTGTTCCTTTGGGGTGCAGAGAGGACTGGGTGGTGGTCAACGCAGGGTGCTTCAACTGCCTGGTCCGCACACGCAGTTTCTGGCTGTAGGGACGTGGAACATCACCTCTATCTTAATTTTACAATGAAAAAAATGTCTTTTGGGTTTTACTATTTCACTATTTCTCTTTGAGTTTGAAAAAGAGAACATTTGACACAATAAAAGGTGAAAATATAAAATATTTGAGAAAAAAAACAAAATAGAGAAAAAAGTCAACATTTTCAGGAATAAATTAGGAAAATATAAAACGACAAGTAAGAAAATAAGGAAGTTAGACTCAAACCGTTTCTTAATGAACCATTTTTTTTTTTATTTCCATCCACATCGCTTGCTAGTGGGGATGTAGCTCAGTGGTAGAGCGCATGCTTTGCATGTATGAGGCCCCGGGTTCAATCCCTGGCATCTCCAGTAATTTTAGGGGGAGTGGTGGCCTAGTGGTTAGGGACACCTACAGACTACCACCGTGGCTCCCTGAGCAAGTCCCTTAACCCCACACTGCTCCCCGGGCACTGCATAATGGAAGCCCACTGCTCCCCAAGGGGATTTGTTAAATGCTTGTGACAGTGGAATGACAATAAAGTTGAATTCTATTCTAAAAAATTGGAACAAAATCCACCCCATACTGTATCATATTGTTCTGCTAAAGTGTTTTAAATGGAGAAAGGTAGTTAAAAACATTCTTGGAAAGAAGAACATTTTCTTTTGTTGCTCAGCTAATCAGATCACGCTACATTGGATTCCGCATAAAAACGCCTCATAAAGCAGGTAAGGGAAAGCTTTAGCCTTGTGCTGCTGCAAGCGACTCGCTCTGCAACCATGTCAGCAATATCGCCTTGAAAAATATCATTACTCTGATTTTCAGCTGAGGCATTTATATTTGACCGCCCTCGAGTTTGATTGACACCTTGATGTGAACGATGGCGACTGAAGTGATGTGGTCTGAGAAGCTCTCTTCACTATAGGGAAGGCATGTAAGACTTACAGCCCGAGTGCAGAGGTGAAGCCAGCTCACAGAGCAGATTTCTGTAATGAAATGTCATTTTATCGCCACATTCCATGTATTTTGAAAGCAAAAGCATTTAAATTGAGACAGAAACGCTTTTTAGCTGCAGAGATTCAGTTTGAGGTGTAAGGATTCAAGTAGAGGACATAGTGTTTGTGTTATCTGCTCTCTTTTAAGCCCGTTCTACCAGGGTAGCAATTCAGATTGACAAGGGTGATTCTTGCAGCTGCTTCCAGGACGCTACAGGTCCTATTCCCATCTCACACGTTGATCTGGTTCAGGATTGTACGGGACATTTCAAAGGCACAAATTGAATCCTGGGCAATCTGTAAACCAGCGAATGTGTCTGAAAGTGAAGATGAAAAAGGTTTTTTTTTAGAGAGAGCCTTCAGCACTTAGACTGAAAGAACCACATGAGACGGCAGCTCAAGTTAATTGACCGAGTTTGATAAAACATGGGGAGACAGAACGGTGGAAGTGGCTCAGAAAGAACTTGACTAAATGAGCATAAAGGAAAAAAAAAAATTCAATGAAACTTTTTGTCAAATGCAGGACGTTGGTTGACAGGCAGCTTTTTCCCCTGACTTTGCCCACTCGCTCTCTGATATGATGCAGACCAAACGCTTTGTGTTCAAAAGCGAAAGCAACGCCGCTTTTTTTCTTCTCTTTTCAACCTTTCAGAAAAAACCCCACACGCTTCCTGTGCTGCATGCAAAAATGACCCAACGCTACAATAAATGTTTTAACGACTCAGATTCCTGCCAAGATTCATTATGATCAATAACTTTCTGCTTCTCCTACAAATGCTGCTTCATTAGAAAAAAAATATAACCCATGCTTTGCTTTTGATGACTTCATCTGTTGGCCTGTGGTGAAGTTAATAAAGGGTTTTTGTTTCCGCTGCCAGAATTCATCATGCCAGCTGCCAAGTGTGTCACACCTGTAAGTGTGTGTTACTGTAAACAGAAACAGACCTTCATTCATTGCTTCAGGATATGGAATCAATTGTGCTTCATTATTGTGGAAAGTAAAGAAACTCAATTTGTAAATTTTGTCTTACCATGAGTCCCCCTCTCAGGAAAAAGTACTGATAATTGTCCAAACGTCAAATGTAGAATAACTACATTACAATAACTACATTACTAGGGATGGAACGGTTTATGAAAACTGTCCGAACCGTTCGGTTCGACTGTCTCGGTTCGATTCGCGTCATTCATGCACGGCTCCTTTTTCTCATAGGTGAAGCGTTTACCCTCCAGAGCAGAAGGTGGCGGTACTGCGACCAAAGCCAACCACCAGTAGTAAACAAGAAGAAGAAGAAGCGAAGCAGCGTAGCCGGGTATAGCAGAAAAAAATCAGTTGTTGTGGAGAATTGTGTGGGTATGGCGAGAGGGAAAGAACAGGAGTTGGAAGACGCGCCAGCAGCAGTTTATAGGTCTGCTGTATGGGACCGCTTTGCATTTAGAGTGACCTACGATGACGGCGGAAAGAAAGTTGTGGATAAAAGTGCAACAGTGTGCAAGCATTGTGCAACACGTTTAGTTTGTCAGCGCTCAGCTCCACCCCGCTGCGCTCTAGACTGCCTGCACAAAGCATAGCATACAGCCTCCACTGTGGCTCCCGTCCGCTCTGCTCTGAGTTCCTTGGAGATCGTAGAGGGCATGCGCAAGATGATTAAATTCAAAGCAGCAAAACATGCGGAAATGATCCATGGTTTCCGCGGATCATCAAAAATAATTACAATAAATTAGTTTTTTATTGTTTTTATTAATTTTTTTATTTTTCAGTGTAACAATAAACATATACCAAACCGAACCGAAAACCGTGACCACGAAACCGTGAACCGAACCTTGGATTTTGTGAACCGTTCCACCCCTAATATATATATATAGTAGGAATTTTTGGTCTTTCCATCTTAAAAAAACAAAACAAAAATATATGTTATATGTTGCCTGGAAGGCAGTAAAGATTCAAAATAAAGACAAAATAAAAGCCTACCATAAACCTGTATCTATAAAACTGAAGCTCCTCTTAGTGACTCTCTTATAATCACATTTCAATCTGAAAAACTAGCAAAAAGATAAAGAAAATCAGACCTCAGCGGGAAACCTTAGTGCTTAATTTTGTTTGATATGGATTGACAGGAGTAAATAACAAATGTTTCCCCCCAGGCCTGAAACTGATGGTGGAGTAGAGATAGATGAAGTTGGTCAGTCTGTAGACTGCTGGTTAGAGAGACGGTCTGCTGAGCTTTATGGGGAGATCCTGTGGACTGCGTGAGCTGATTCTAGAGCTTCACTGAGGGACCTGGAAGATGGAAGTCCGGTGTAGTTCAAAGCTGATTGCCGTATGTCGTAGGTATATGAAGGCAAGTAAATGGTTTATTAAGTTGAACTTCCACCTACGCTCCATTTAAACTTGATGAATTGGTAACAAAATGTAGGACATAAATTATAGTCAGACTGACTTAATTAGATTTACTTTGTTTTTATCAAGACACCTGATCTGCTTTGATGCCAAAAGTACATTGTGAATATAAGCTGATATGAGGCTGTTCTCTACATCCAGTCTGTTCCACTGCTTGGTTATGATACGTGAACTTTTTGGTTGATAAAAGCTTGTTTAATTTTTCAATTTAGTCCAATTAAACAGACAATTAACATCCTTGCCATCGTTGGTCCCCTTAATGGAGGTCATTGATTAACCATCAGAGCCAAAGTATTGTTGCTGACCATGTAAGTCCCCTAATAACCACAGTATATGCATCTTTTGATGACAACTATAACCAGGATTATCTTGTCACTTGCTTAGAGTTATATTTCTATCTACATGAAGACTGGGGTTATATAAAATGCAATTACACGGGCGAAAAAAACACTAATTATTTAATGCCTATAAAGGATGATTAATAACAATACTTTTAAAACTTTTAAATCTTCTGTAAAAACTATTTCTTGTAATATAATGATTAATTTTAGTGGTTAAATAGACTCCAGTTTCACATATACCACCAGTTCGGTTAGCTAATAGATTTGTTGATAAAATCATTCAGGTAGTGTCACTTTGGTATCTCTTAACATAACTTAGAATAAAGAAAGAGGACAGCCACTCTCAGAGAAAGCTTTAGATAATTAGTTCCTTTTATTTTTGATTCATGTCCATCTCTAATTGATCTTGAGTATAACGATACAAAGCCTCCGATGAGGATAATAGACCCACTTTAGTTGGCAGCAATAAAGTCTTTCTTGCTACTTATAATTAAATCCATGAAACACTAATGTTAATTAATCCAACATACAGCATTTAAAATTCCCATTTCAATGTGTGACTAATAGATGAGTGAACACGGCGGCATGGTGGAAGTGCATAATGCCACATTAGTGCTGCACATTCACACAATGCAAAGTCTGGAAACACTCTGTGATTCATAATAAAGCCTTCATCCTTTAAAGATGATCTTTGCTGATAGGAAGGTGAAACAAAGTGGCTGTTATGGATACACCCTGCAGACTGCAGAGACTCCATGCCAGGGTCTCTAGTTCTGCATCACCTGATGGTTTGTGTTCTACCTGCTGGATGAAACACTGCGAAGAGTTCTGACAACGTCGGCTTTAGAATTTTATACGCTTTTACGAGTCTCATTTCTGTTGCATTTTATTAAACAAAAGCAGAAATAAAATAGGCAGCAAACTATTTGGGATTATATAGACTCAATTTATAGATTTTAATTATAAAACTGAACATTATCAACAGAAATAAGTGTAACTAAAATAGGATGTCAGCTCAATTTTTGCCCGTGGGTGTTCTACAGCTGCTCATAATGCATTGCACTCACTTTGCTACGTTTTCAGTGAAGCCCTCTAGAGTCCAAACTTCTGACCTATCATCTACTAAGTGAAGGTGTTTAGACATCTTAATGCCTTTTATATTTAACAACTGCAGTCAGCAAAAGGTTCTGCCTGAGTGAGGGGATTCTGCTCATAACCATGTTTAAATAAAAACAGCTGAAAGTAATAAAAGTAAAATAAATAAATTGAGAATTTCTTTTGACAACTAGAAATATGGGTGTTAATGGATTATTACATTGATGACATTAAGTCATGTGGTGGGTTATCCCAATGCGGGGGTTCCTGAAGGGGGGTGTTTTGAGGGCCAAAATATGTCATGAAATACATAAAAGTAAAAACATAAATAAATGTATCATGAAATAAGTATAGTGTTTCTATGGAATCCTGGTTAGTTTTTGAATTTGAAAAAAACAATAATGTAAAGTCTTGTAAAGTGTTTGAAAACAGCCATAAAGACACACCTGCAATTTAAAGTTCCGATAGATGACACTCAGGCCGTTTCTTAACTCACAAGAAAACGAGTACGAAACCGTGTTCTCGCCAAGTATGTTCTTAGGAGAACAACAGCAACAGAAAAGAGAACTTTAAACTTAATACTCTGAGCTCTGTGAGCGCTAATCTGGAAGCTGCTGCTGCAGTGCATGCTGGGACAGCTGTCAATCTCAACGGACAAGTCTGCTCTGATGCATGCTGGGTAAAGAGAGGGAGGGCCGAGAACAACATCCAGGGACTTTGTCCGTTCTCGGTCTGCTGTTCTTGTGAACTGGAACAATACTAGGGGTGAGGCTGATGACGTTTCTCGAGCACATGAGAACGCAGAAGTACACATATTGAGAAACGGCCTTACAGAGGTGGAAGGAAGAGGTAAATACTACCACAAATGATCCTTAAAATTTAGAAAATTGCTCCTGGAAAGTTAAACAAAGTTTTTTTTTTTTATGTGATGTTCATCAAGGTGTGGGAACCCAGTAAGTAAAATGTAACTTTAATTTTAAAAATCTAATTAAATTATATATATTATATTATATAAAAATTAACATGTAAATAAATAGCCAATTAAATAAATACATTATAAATTATTCAGCTTCATCCGGGACCAGGACGTGGGGTCAGCCGTCTCAGCAGAGACTTCAAGGCTTCAGTTTCCCCGGACACCTCCTCCAGCTCTGCTGGGGAAGCATGAGGCGCTTCCAGGCTAGCTAGGGGTGGGGGACAAGCTCATTTCAGTCGCTTGTGTCTGGGATCTCATTGTTTCTGTCATAATCCAGATTTCATCACCATAATTGAGGGTAGGAACAAAGACTGACTGTTCAATCCAGATCTTTTCCTTTTCACTCACTTCTCTCTTTACCTCAATCGTACCAGTGCAGTATCTGCATTATAGCCGCGGCTGCACTGATCAGCCTATCGATCTCTCGCTTTCTTCTCCCCTCACTCGTGAACAGAACCCAAAGACACTTGAACTCCTCCCCTTTGATGTACTCCTTCAAATTGAAGGGGAGAAGCCACCTTTTTCTGGTTGAGAACCATGGTTTTGGACTTGGAGGAACTGATTCTCAACCTGGCCACTTCAAACATGACTTCAAACTGCTGCAGTGCATGCTGTAGGTCTTGACAGGAGACAGCATCATCCACAAAACTCAGGATCTACTGGTCCCCGAACCAGAACCCCTCAGGCCTCGGGTGTGCCTAGAAAACTTGAACAGGGCCGATGACAGAGGGAAGCTTTGCTGGATTCCAACATGCACCAGTAAATGTCAGACTTAGTGCCAAACAGGTCCGACTCAATGCCAAACAGGTCCAACTTAATGCCAGACTACTGTTCTACTTACAGAGACTGGATGGTAAAGGGTCCCCCACTCCACTGGCCTGAGATGGACCCCACATGGAACCAGGAGAGAATTGGTCAAATGGCATTTCCAGACCTATTAAGCACACAAGGACAGGTTGGACAAACTCCCATGAACCCCCAAGCACCAATCAGAGGGTGTAGAGCTAGTCCACTGTTCCGTGGCCACGACAACATCCATACTGACCCTCTTGAAATCGAGTTTCGACAATCAGCAGCACTCCAGCGCCCTGGCCTAGGTCCACCAAAATTACGTGATTTTGGGCTTCCACAACCGTAGGTGCAGACTAGGAAAATTTATAGCTACGAAGACAGAAAGAAAAAAACTCCAGAAAGATAATTATTGTTGCTCCGGAATGGCATAAAGATAAAGTTGTAATGGGATTGTTGTGTTGCCAGCTCGCTTTGTCTTTTCTGTGACCCACTGACTGTCACGCCCCGTCCAGAGTATGTATGCTGTTTCTTTCAATTTGCAGCCAAATTCTGCTACATTTAAGCTAATTAATGCCTTTACAACGTGTGATGTGATAGTGATAGTAATGTAATGTAGACATCTCTGGAATCAACATGACATTTCTGTTAAAAGATTCGGGGCATTTTTACTTTGAGTAATTAGGAACTGTTTAATTAATGAGTGCAATAATTCCCTATGCAATATAGCATTTTCTATTATATACTGTGAATATAACCGGTGGCTCCTGTTTTATATTGGTCTGCAACATACGGTGCCCCAGAGTACCTCCAGGAGCTGCAAGAAGCAGGAAGTCTTACCTAAGAAAATGAAACTCCATCCGTATTTTTGGCAGGGCCCATCTGTGTATGTTGTCATCCTTGAAAAGTCACATCAGGGACAGATGAAGACATCTGGAGCTGCAGTCTCTGCCACATCTGCTGATGTCTCAACACATTTACCTCAGTGCTGTCATTACCCAGTGAATTACCATGTATAACTAGGATGCTGCTTTGATCGGCCCTGCTTCCTCATGTCCCAGCTCTTCAAACCAGAATCCAGCTATCAGGGCCCATTAGACGACAACAAAGTTTGCCTGTCGGATATGGAGCCAGAGGAGCATTATCACAAGGTGTTTGGCGAAAAAAATGTCCTTAATGCTTTTACAGCTCAAACACAGCTCCAGTGAACCTTGGAGACTAGCAACTCTTTTGTATTTATGAAATATGATGGTAAGCATATCTATTTAATAGGGTTTGGGCTGTATTCATGCTTTGATACCATGGAAACTGGTTATCATCATCTGTGCAAAACAGTTTTATAATATTGCGTAAGAACTGAATGGAATATAGGGTATTTAAGGCTATCTTATGAACTGAAGGGAATCTAGGGAGTTTATTAACATACCCACGATCATAGAAACTCAAGGTTTCAGGATCAAAATGTTTCCATTATAGGTCAGGGCTGAGGTGGGAACTGGGAGGGTATGGAGAGAATTTTATTCCATTGTTTTGGAAACAAACAATAAGTTTTGTGAATCAAAATTTAAACAAACCCCTTTTCTAAATTTAAATAAATAAAGCAATTCACAAATTTTTCTTAAAAAAAAAGGCTTGTAACTGCGTTAATTTCACTGATCTTGCTTTTGAAATTATCTTTCAAATAGTTTTAATTTTATTTTTACCTAAAAACTTTTTTTATTATTATTATTTATTTATTTATTTTTTTACACAGTTTGATTAAGCATTTTAAAAATGCAATCTACAAATAAAATGATTACTTCTGGATTGCATTTCTTTTTATACATTTCTATTTGCTAAATGTATTCTCTTTGCCAATTAAAGAATTAAAGAGCCAAATCCACTCCATAAGATTATTATTTATTAATCTCATGTAGTGTCCTAATAAAGCAATTCACAAATTGTAACTGCGTTAATTTCAATTATCTTGTTTTTTTAAATTATCTTTCAAAATTGTTTTAATTTTGTTTTTACAAAAAAATTGTATTATTTATTTCTTTATTTATTTATTTTTTACACATTTTGATAAAATATTTATAAAAATGCAATCCAGAAATAAAACTATTACTTTTGGATTGCATTTCTTTTTATACATTTCTATTTGCTAAATGTACTCTCTTTACTAATTAAAGAGCCAAATCCACTCCATAAGATTATCATTTATTATTCTCATGTAGTGTCCTCCTCATGTTTATGAGGCTAAAAACTCTCCAGCTTAAGACCAGCTTCCAGACAAGCATGAAGCTCATGCAGAGGGAAGGAGGCTTACATTTTCTCTTCCTGTTTGATGAAGCTCTCCAGAGGATCCAGACAGTGCTGCTTCTGCTCCTTCTTTGTCTCTCTGCCTCCATTGTAGTGGTGTATTTGTTGCTTTCCATTGTTTTTTTTAAGAACCTGAGGCAAAAAAAATGAACTGAATGATTATCACTAGCTATTGCTTAATTAATGGGAAACAGGGTTTTTGAGCTGAAGCCAGTCTGAGCAAGCTTGCATCCTAAAGAGGATATTTTATGACCTTTTGCATTACATCACATTAGATAACATTATATATCCTAAAACAGACATTCCTGAAACATATGTAGCTCCCTTTTATTCTAAAGCCATGGCATCTATCTATGGTTTATATGGTGTCTCAGAATGTTTTCATATGTTCAGCATGCTGCAGCAGCTTAGCTAAAAAAACTCAAAACTTTGCAGCTAATGTGTGAAATGTAAAGGAAGACAATAGTGCATGTTTACTGTTTAAAGCCAGTTTATTGTCTCCAGATTGCACATCATAAAGGTCAAACACCTTTTTTTGTAGATTATTAAATAACAATGGCTGCATTTTAGTTGTCTTATTCATTTCGGGGATGCCACTTTATTAAATTAAAATATGATATACAATATATGCTTTAATTTGCACATTCAGACACAAACAAAGCAGATAAATTGCTGAAAAATAAATGACAAATTTGTTGCTAGTCGTTTTATGGAAAAAAATGTCACCAGCAAGTAATCAGTGGTACTTGGTGGAGTTTCCTCCAGGGAAGGAGAAAACTTAAATGTATACTAAGTTATCACACTGGTATATTTACATGCATGTCAACAACAAAAAACGTTATAGCATTTTTTGAACAGTGCTTTAAATCAGTCGTAGCTATCTTAATCCATTCTGGGTGAGATCCTGACATTTGATAAAATTGGCAGGGAAAGCAGCATTAAGTTTTAGCCTCGCTGCATGCAGTTAGCCAAGCCTTGTTGCTAAATAATTCTATATACCTGTCAATCAGCCACACTTTCTAAGAGACAATTGTGATGTCAGTGCTGTGGCGTGCAAATAAAGTTGCTTTCAGCTGCACCCCAGGATGGTCCTATCTTCTGCATTGAATAGTAGTTACTGCGCATAGACAACCGTTACAGTGTATTCTCATTATCAGTTCGTATGAAATCGTACGAAAAATTATGCACAGTAATTGCGTACGTTTTTGACGTGTTTTGTCGTATTTGTACGTCTTGCCTCGAGACAAGATATCCTTGCACATGCGCATCTTATGCACCATTCAATAACATATAATTTAACATAGAATTAACCCTAACCCTGACCCTAACCCTAACCCTAAGATACAAAACAGCAAGCAACATAGTTAGAGACACGAAGAAGTAATTATTGCACTGTTTTTCCCAGTTTTACGTCTGTCCGCGGATCTGCTTTTTTCGTCTGTCTGCCTGCGCATGCGCACTGATCTGTTTTTTCGAGGAAAAACGTCAAAAATGTACGAAATGCTGTGCAAAACTTTTCGTACGATTTCATACAAACTGATAATGAGAATATGTTGACCTTTAACCTGAGTCTATGGGCAAAGATTTTTGCACCCCAGGGTGGGAAATAGGTCACCATTCAGATGACAAACGAAACAGCTTTTCTCAGCTTTTAAAGATTATATATTACATTCAAAAATATAATAATCCATCTATCTTCTGTCACGCTTATCCCAAGCGGGGATAATCATGAGGGGTGCTGGTGCCTATCTCCAGCTGTCTACGGGTGAGAGGCGGGATACACCCTGGACAGGTCTCCAGTCCATTGCAGGGCAACACAGAGACAAACAGCACAAACAACAATTCACTCACACACTCACACCTAAAGAGAATTCAGAGAAGCCAATTAACCAAACAGTCATGTTTTTGGACTGTGGGAGGAAGCAGGAGTACCCGGAGAGCAGTTGTCTTGTGGTTAGGATAGAATGGATAGAATGGCATCAGGGCCCGTTTCTGGTTTTCCCCGTTTTGACGTCTATCCTGGAATCATGCTAAAATTAGCCTGTCTCGCTATCACCACTCCTTTCTCTATTCTAGGAAAGAGTCCTCCAATCAGGGACTCACCTTGTGTAACGTTTCATTTATGAGTAAAAGACTGAGAAACAATGGTTAATGAACCATGGCTTATAGCTAATGTAGCTAACTCTAAATCCACATAAATTAATTGATAAATAAAATATCAGCTCATGACTTCTCTATCAGGTTTTTTAAGAAAAGCAAAATTGTGGAAACCCATTAAACCTTCCTGATTCACTAGTGTTAAACGTAATTGTTCTCTAAAGGTATGCAGATGATATTGTGCTTTATCTTTTTCATAATCAAAGATGTATTTATACATGTTTTTGAAATTAAAAACAGCAAAATTATTTTAAAAAAGTTGGAAGATCACTGACCAGGAAGCTTCAGTTCTGAATTATCTGACCTATATTAAAGAATTTAACTATTAAATTAATAAGAAAGTTATATATACGTTTTTTTACCCAATAGTCAGCTGACTATGTTTTATTCCACCATGAATGTTTGGTGTTTGTTTAGGTTTTTCATTGTTAATGCGTTATCATTTACCTAATTAGAGTTTAATGCACAAAGAGCGTGAAGTAGGCTTGACGCATCCTAACAATAAGAAAAAACTGGTTAAATGGACATAAAGAAAGGTAATAATTGTGCATAAATAAAGAGATATGATATTCTACAACTCTTTTTAACCTTCATTGCTTATGTCTTTATGCACAAACAAGTTCAGCCATGTCTGTGAGAGCAGACAATACTCCTCTTAGGGTGCGAGCAGTGATGGATGCAGAGAAAGTGTGATGTCAGGACATAGATAAGGACACTCAGGGAGTTCAGGAAACTCTTATCCAAAAAGATCCCAGAGAGGTTGCTTAAAAACCAAATAAATAACCACTCAGGATTCTGATTGTCTGAACTCGTTCAGCATTTTTCTTAAAGGATTCCACTTCAGACGCTCGTACGATTGGATGTAACCAATTCAAATTCAAATCTCTCTTCAACTTTATTAAACTCACTCCTAATGAGTCAATCAATGATTGTTTGTGCTGGTCAGATATTTTTATTGTAACGGTGTGACAGTTTTCTGTCACAGCTGTTAAAATTTAGAGAACTGAACAAGATCAGATGTAATTCAGGGGTGATCAACAATGTACTTGGAATTTCTATTTTAATGTGTTTAATTTGTGTTAAATTTTATGAAGAAAGTTAGAGTCTATGTCTTTAAAAAGTATATATTTAAGTACATACTTGTTACCTGGTGGTACTGCCAGTAGATGGTATCATGTCTGCTTAGTTCTGTTCACCGTGCCTGGTGCTGAAATTCCATTTAGGCTCTAAAAGGCCTACCTATATACTATCAGGAGGAATGCTTGGTGTATATAACCTCACTCTATAAGGATGAAATGGTTGTTGGTCATGACAATTCTGATTATTTTATTTTGGGTTAATAATAATGATAAAAGGATAATAGAAAACAGCAAAAAAAAAAAAAAAAAAAAACCTTAACATTCTCCTAAACAGAACATACACATGCTGTAAACACATATATATGCCCACATATAGGCTGAAGCAAAGCTTATATGTTACCTATCCTATTTACACCCAGAAATAACTCTGATGCTGCTTCACATTACTCTTTCATAACCAAATCAAACTTATGAAGACAAAACTCAGATTTGTGTTCTCATATTTTTCTTTTTCTCATACATTCTTATGGTCATTTATTCTTTTCTGTTTGAACCTTCTGTTAAACATTGATAAGGAAATAAAATAGTTATGTTAAAGTCCATTCCATAATTTCATTTGTTCCTACTTTAACATGTCTTTGCTGTATGCTAGTATAACATGACTAAGCACCTTTAAAATCCAGGTCTTCTTTTGAGCCATTTTGTACGAAAACATATTTAAAGTGCATCGCTTAGAAAGACAGTTACATTGATGGGGACTATGATTGTTTTTTAGGATTCCTTAAGACTTTCTTTGAAAAAATCTCAGAGTTGTTCCCTCAATAAAAAATATATGAACATGTTGAGAGGATATAGTCAAACTTTAACCTAAATTTCTTTTCATTTTAACCCCTGTCTAAATTAATGTAGAATAGAAAAGATTAGTGAGTAAACAATTTAACAGGATGTCTAATGACCAGCAGCAGGAGTTTGTATTGGTAGTCACTTTGTTTATTTGAATCTGAATTTGATTTACCTTGACTGACTGACTGACTGCATTCCTGTAATTTGAACTTAAATGCATTAGTTAAAAGTTGGATTTCACTAAACTAAAAGTGAGCTTAATGGTTTTAAAGGTTTGAAAATGAGTTAAACCGCCTTTAAAATGTATTTTGCTGCATTGAAGATTCCATTTATCTGTCTTACTTTTGGGTCTGTAATTCAGTTTCAAAAATAATTTTCTCTGTGTGGGACACCTGGGTCCTTTAGCCGCAGAGTAATCAAACACAGATTCATGGATTAAACATCAGGTTGAATTAATTTTATGGCCTGTAGCTGCAGCAGAGGAGGTTTCAGGAACTTGGTAGATGTCACTAACAATATCAAACTATCAGGTTTAAAAAGTGTCATGTGAAAATGTGTCTGTGTAAACTGCAACAGCTATCTGCAGCTATTAGCTAAACTAGCACCTGTAGCTATTAGCTAAACTAGCACCTGTAGCTATTAGCTAAATAAGCATTATATGGTAATATATTTTTCTGAGTTGACACAGTGAACGGCAGGATCACGACGTTTACCAAGCTCACCTGGCTACGGTGTGTTTGTATAAAATGTGGTAGAAATATGTTTAACCTGATGTGAAAAGCCAAACCAATTCAGTCTTTGTCTAACGGACCAGTTATGACCTTTGACCTTTACATGCTAGCTGAAAGTTGTTATGTCTGAGATGGCTCTTTGGTGTTGTTACTTCACAGAGCAATGAATGCTCCGACCTTGGCCTGAATTCCCTTGGAAATTGAAAGCGACCTGAGATGTTTTGAACTTGGAAACAGTCGATGTCTCTGAAAAATCCTGCACTTATATCTCAGAAAGAGTTTGATGGACAGACACAGTTTCATCTCTCAGATCATTCCTGAAGCTTTTCCATCTGGGCATTGTTATCTCTCAAACCTGTTTGCAACATGCCAGAACGCCTCATACGTTTGATTTCTGCTCACCCTGCTGGGGATAAATATAGGGTAGAAAAGATGGAGATATTGTTAGGTTGGAATTTTACTTGATTTCTTCTCAAAGCACTTTACAGTCAGTTCAACCCTGTAACCAGCAGATTCAGAGTCAAAGATTTCTAATTGCTTTTAGTTATGAGAAACATCAGGTTATTTATTAGATTAGTGTAAAAGTTTCTAGACCACGTCATTACTTAAAGAAAACATTTTAAAAATACATGGAAAAGTAGGGATGCTATTTATCAACTAACAATTGAATCTAAAGATTATTGATCTTGTCGATCGACAAACAATTAATGATAAACGGCCAATTAAAATAATCAGCAACTTGGTTTTCTCTGTTAGAGTATAAGAGGATATTTCATTATCATAAATGTCTGAATATGTATTTTTTAAAATTTACAAAAAAAGGTTTGTCGTAAAATTGTAAAAGTTTATTGTGTCAGCTGTATTAAATACTGACTAAATAAAAAAAAAATATTTTATTACATATTTTAAAACTATAAATATTTAAACTTTTAACAAAAGAGGAAGCTATTAGGTTGCTTAATAAAAAAATATTAATAATATATGTGAAAAAGTTCTAATCTCCAATGTAATTAGATATAAAACTACCATAAACAGACAGGATATGTAGCTCCAGCATGCTGTCAGTCTACTTACCTCATCCTTTCAATAAAGTGGATGATAATTTTGATATACTGTACTTCTCTGTTTTTAGTCTAATTAGTGCTGGGAGAGACTTTGTGCAGTTAGCAGCAGCTTTAAACTGGTAATTAAATAGGCACTATTTAAATGATAAGTAAAGGAGTTTATCCTGTGTTTATATTTACTAACAGAACAACATTCATTTTTTTCTGGATCGTTGTCTCCTGTAATCAGATTAAATAATCCAGACCGGACTCTGGATTAATTGATGCTTCTGCTTCAGTATGCCTCTGCTCTGGCAAATACCACTGAGGCTTTGCTTCAGAATGAGCAATGGCTCCTTCTAGTCGACTCATTTTTAACACTGAATCATATTCTTTACAAAGATCATCAATGAATCGATAGGAACTAATTTTAATCTTAGCAACTGACAAATAAGTGAAAGACAATCTCAGTTAGGAGGAAGTACTGTCTGACTGCCCCACCCATCCAATGACCATAATAAAGACATTATAAAAGACAAATTAAAATTAAATAATAAAATATTTTTAATTATATTGGCAAATTGGCTTGGCTAACTTCATGCAGCGAGGCTAATGCTTTATTCTGCTGCCTTGACTTAGATGTGCAAGAAAAATATTTAATCTTTAATGACGAGTAAAACTATTTTTCAGTTGGTGATTCAAAAAAGTTTGCTCACTGACTGTCGTTGTACATGAGCAGTAGCTCCTCCAATACAGCAGTATAGGGGAGCTCTGGGCGCATCAAAGCTACGTCCTGACGTAGCAGTAACTTTTGTCACAGTTGACACATTGACAGGCCGAGTGGCGGGCGGGGAAGCAAACTTACCTAGAGAAGCTAAACGTGAAACTGTTTGGACCTGATTGGCGGATCATACAAATTGGCTTGGCTAACTTCATGCAGCGAGGCTAATGCTTTATTCTGCTGCCTTGACTGCCTGCCTCCTTTTTAAATGTCGGGATCTGACCCAGTGTGGATAAAGACAGGTAAAACTTTAAATCAGTTTTTAGAAAAGGCAAAGAAGAATGAACAATCTGGGATTCACCTGAAAAATAATAGAATATAGTCTACTTTTTCTAGATGTTTGTTAATTTGCATTGTTGCACTTAAATAAACACATTCTCAGAAGACATTTTTTTTTTATTTATTAAAAAAAAATACAAAGCTGACTAATAGCTTCTGTATTATTAAACCTTTGCATTATTTGAATAGATTTGTGACACAATATTGGACCATGCAAAACACTGATTTACCTTCACAAAGCCTCAGAAGGGCAACGTTTATGTACAAAAAGTAAACCTGTACATGAAATGTTGTTTTTAAAAAGTGTTTTACAATGTTTTTTTATTATTGACATTCATATAAACATACTGGTGTGATAACTTAGTATACATTTGATTGGTTTCTGCTATACGTCTATTTTGAATTTATAGCTCCCCCTGGAGAAAACTCCACCAGCCGCTTCTGGTTTTATCTGATTTGTTTATGAACTCCATAATTAATTTAGTGTAATTCACAAAGGTAATCCAGTTTTTTGGCTAAACTGTGTTTGACCATGAGATGAACACAGAGCTCCTGCAGAGCTCCCCTTTGAACCTTCTTTGCCCTGCTTGGTAACCTTCCAGCCAGAGGGCCTCCATGGTGACCGGGCCCGTCCAGTTCCAAGCAGGAGCTTTCAACAAGTGGCAAGCTGCCAATTGTTTTCCTGCCAGTTACGCCAGGTGCCCGGGGCCCCAAAGAGGAGGCCTGAGTCAGGTAAAGCTCTCCAGGCCATATGGCTCCTCCATGGGGTGGCATCAGTCTGGCCTCCACCCCCATCACAACCCTTTTGGAGACCACTGATTATAAAACTGGCCAAATGTTTCATAAACAGCTCTAAATTATAAAAATTCATATCCTATTATCATGTAAACTTTACCTAAACACCCTATGTGCATGCACACACTCTCTAGCCAATCAGGATTTTTGATTTTAAAGTCAGAATATGCATTCTGCCAGAGTGTCGGCCATGTAGCTGTTTCAGAACCCCTCTAGAGCCGGATTGCTGTAAATCAAGAAAGTCTCGATCAATAGTTAAATGACAGGCTGCACTGCAGCACAGCAAGCAGAGGGAGGTCCAGGCTCAAAGAGATCTCTCCACGCGATGCACTCTTCCCCTGCAAAGCCACACAAGGTCAAGGTTACCAAGAGAAGGAGCTGCACAAGCAGATCTATTCTCTACTTATCTGTGAAAATCAGCCGTTTGTGGCACGTGTTTAATGTCCCTCACCCTCCGAGGTGCTGATACAGACAGATACTTGGAGCCACGACAGCACCTTAGATGTTTTTATGATTCACAGCAGGTGAAATAATCTGCGCAACATAAGATGCAACTGAATGTAATGAGATAAGTTTTGTTTTTTTGACAAAGATTGTGGCTTAAATGAGCATCCTCTTTATTTCGGTGCCACTCCCACCAATATGGCACCTCTCAGGTTTCTCTGTGGCAGAGAGGAAAAAAACAGAAGCAGCCTTTGCTTTGTGTGCGGGTACTTCTTTACATCTCAGCCTCCTTCCACCGTTTCTTTTTCCGTCTCACTCTCAGCTGTCAGACGCTGACTGAATCAGGTTAGAGAGGGGAGGCGCAGAAGCCGAAGCATTGCTGATGAAAATGACAATGCTTTTCTACCTCCTGTTTGGTTACCGAGAGGCACAAACTTCCTCCGAGACGCTGTTGGCTTATATAACCTGGGCGGAAAAAAGAAAGCTGGAGTGTTTGAGACCAGCAGATGCGTGCTGCAGGTGCAGCGGGCTAATTGGAAATGGAAAGAGATTTAAAGATGGATTAAACCTTACAAGCTGTGGCTTTTGAATTATTTATATAAGGCAGGGAAGATGGATAAAAACACTAGCACTTGTTAAAATCCACAGCTATTTGAAATCAAATGTTTTTCCAAATTTAGAAATCACTTAGAGCAAAAGTAATAAAACATATTGCAGATAGAGGAGCAGGCTGAGACGCTCTGCAGCTTCTATTTGATGTGACTCTGACATTTACTGATTTGTTATTCAAATAAAGCGTGACACAATGAGTACAAATAGTCCTGACATTAAGGGACTCTCTCTCTCTGACGGAGTCTGTCCTTCACCTGGGAGGAGCTGGGACGCTGCCACCTCCATCCAAAGACATTACCTCTATTCAATATGCTGTAGTTAATGTAAATATAGTCGCTGTTGGTTTGGAATATCAACACTGACTGTAATCTGCAGTCTTCTGAGCCCTGCTGGATGACTTTAAACATCAAACCCAGACAGTCTCACCTTTGAAAGACTCAAGGTCATTGAAGTTCTGAGGGACAGGAACCACTCAGCTGGTACCAGCTCTGAACTTTAACTACGCCCTCACTTAGTTCCAGTGGAGTTCAGAACAGTGAGTTCGACCCAAGTCGTGAAATTAAAAATACACTTGAGCTATGGAGCTCATTTTGATCCATGATTGTTGCAAAGAAAGCATTTTGTCAATGGTCATTTAGAAAACACGCCATTAAGATATTAAACTTTGAGAAAGTTCTTAATCAATAAAAGGTTTTAAAAAAACATCTTTGCTGTTTTCTAAGATTTCATATTTTCTGTTTTTCAAATTTTTTTTTCATATTATATGTATATTATACCCCAGTCAGTCGCAGATTAACACAGAGACACACAAAGACACAAAACCATTCACACACACTCGCACTTAAGGAGAATTTAGAGAAACCAGTTAATCTAACGTCTTCAAACTTGGAAACTAAGGCCACGTTCACACTGTAGCCTGAAGTGACCCAATTCCGATTTTTTTGCCCATATGTGACCTGTATCTGATCTTTTTATGACAGTCTGAACGACACAGATCGGATTTTTTCAAATGCGACCCAGGCCACTTGGATATGTGGTCCTGAATCCGATACGTATCTGATCTTTTCAAATGCGACCTGTGTCTGTACGGCCAGGTCGCATTCATCCGACCTACACGTCATTGATACTTGACAAATGTTACTAAACGTTACTAATCTGCGTCCTACTAAGCGGAGGCGGGAAAAACTAACAACCATGGCGGAAGATAACACAGAGAGCAGTCAATGGAGAGAAAGTGAGGTTGCTGACTTAATTCATATTTGGAAAGATAGCTCGATTCAGACCAAACTCGAAGGGTCTTACCGGAACCGGGGGAGGGTCTTTCCTTTTGATCTTCTTAAAAGATTTCGTTCGTAATCTGCCTGCTCCTGTTGGAGAAGAACTTCACTTAAAGAACGCAATATACGCTGCGGTATTACGAGTCATGTTTACTTCTGCAAACACTGAGGACGCTTGCTACGTGTAACGTCATCGCGTCCTCGAGTGCGCATGCGGGACACTTCGGTTGAACGCTTTCAGTTCACACAGTAGATCACATACAAGTCGCATATACTTGGAAGTGTGAACGGACACGCAAAAAAATCCGATTTCACAAAAAAATCGGAATTGAGCATTAAGGCCTGCAGTGTGAACGTAGCCTTAGTCCAGTTAATTGTTTTTGAACTTTTTTGGAATGACTGTGATCTGGATGACTGAGAAACCTCACCGGGAAACTATCAGTCATGGTTTTGGACTGTGGGGGGAAGCTGGAATACCAGGAGAGAACATCGATGGATGGATGGATGGATGGATGGATGGATGGATGGATGGATGGATGGATGGATGGATGGATGATGGATGGGTGGATGGATGGATGGATGGATGATGGATGGATGGATGGATGGATGATGGATGGATAGATGGATGGATGGATGGATGGATTATGGATGGATGGATGGATTATGGTTGGATTATGGATGGATGGATGGATGGATGGATGATGGATGGATTATGGTTGGATGGATGGATGGATGGATGATGATGGATGGATGGATGGATGGATGGATAGATCATGGTTGGATTATGGTTGGATGGATGGATGGATGGATGGATGGATGGACGGATGGATGGATTAAGCGTGGATGGATGATGGATGGATGGATGGATGGATGGATGGATAGATGGATGGATGGATTAAGGGTGGATGGATGATGGATGGATGGATAGATTATGGTTGGATTATGGTTGGATGGATGGATAGATGGATGGATGGAGGGATTAAGGGTGGATGGATGATGGATGGATGGATGGATGGATTAAGGGTGGATGGATGATGGATGGATGGATGGATGATGGATGGATTATGGTTGGATTATGGTTGGACGGACGGATGGATGGATGGATGATGGATGGATTATGGTTGGATGGATGGATGGATGGATGGATTATGGTTGGATTATGGTTGGATGGATGGATGGATGGATGGATGGATCAAGGGTGGATGGATGGATGGATGGATGGATGGATCAAGGGTGGATGGATGGATGGATGGATGGATGGATGGATCAAGGGTGGATGGATGGATGGATGGATGGATGGATGGATGGATGGATGGATGGATGGATGGATGGATGGATGGATGGCCGGATGGATGGATAGATGGATGGAAGGATTGTGGATGGATGGATGGATGGATGGATGATGGATGGATGGAAGGATGGATGGATGGATGGATGGATGGATTGTGGATGGATGGATGGATGGATGGATGGATGGATGGATGGATGGATGGATAATTCTGAGGCTATTTAAACACTAAAGAAGTTCTGGCTGAGTGTCTGAAAACATAAAATAATATTTTTCTATTTTGGGATGTGATGGCCTCCTTTGGAGAAGTTGATTCTCTCCCAGAACAAGCAGCTGAACAGCATCTAGGCTCGTGTGAACTTATTTTTATCTCCCAGACTTTAGTTCTGTTCACCTGCGTTTGCTGCGGCTACAGTTCCTCCACCGTGGAATCTTAAATATTGCTGGTTGGAGCACTTTGCTTCGTCTAAAGGAGGAGGAATATGCAGCATAGCAGCGTTTTTAAGATGCCTCTTTCGGTGGTGGAGAGGTGGGTGGGATGACTTTGTTTCTTTAGGTTGCAGCATCCCCCCGACTGCCCTTAAAGTCGGCTGCTGGGATTCCTTTACCTCGACATTGTGATTGGAGGCCGCCATGTAGAAAGGATTTGTGCCTAATGAGATTTCCCCTTTGCCTGGGGACTTGGAGAGCCTTGCTTAGTTCAAGTGGAGGTCTTATTACCGTATTCCTCAGTCGAAGGACTTTTTTTTTTCTTTTCCTCATTCGCACCTCCAGCAAATTCAAGCCCATTTGATCCGTCAGCACTGCTCTGATGAGCTGATCTGAGGCTAAAAAGCTCTCAGATGATGGGAGATGGAGGCCCGCTGTGTCTCGCAGCGCTGCACAGGTTTTAATTGCAGCAGAAAGGAGGATCAGGTCAGAATGACACATGTATTGTATCATTAGATGGAACGAGGAATTTTCTGCGTTGTTACCCAAATCCATATAGAAAGAATAATTAGAGAAGCTTTAATTAGTGTGTGTTTTAATGACAGATGGCGGCTCCTTGCTGTGTTGATCATATTTAAATAAGACCAATTCAAAACAGGGAGTCTTGGGAATGAGGCTGCGGATCAAAGTTTTTTTTTATCAGTATCAATCATAGAAAAGTTAATTTTATTGATTAATGCTGACCCCAGTCTACATGCTGCTTTCTGTCTCCTTATGCACAGATTTAGTTCATTGGGAGGTTTCAACCCAAATAATTGTCAAATTAATGTTGCAAAAACAAGTATGAATGAATAATTAGGAGCTTTAATTAAGAGACAGTCATTTAACACTTAATGATGAGTAGAAATGGCATGGACTTTTTTTTTTCTTGGATATGAATAAATCATGAATGCAAACATAAACCCCTAATTTAGGATTCAAGATGTTTGCAGCTGCCTTTGGAGTTATTTACTAGTCCGACGGCTGGAGCTAAATACAGCTGAACTGCCTGATAGGAGACGATATGCAGGCAGGAATCTATTTTTATACTGTAGTGCAAAAAAAAAGAAGAACATTAAGATTGCACTGTTTGCCATGAATGTATGAACCTCCAGATTTTATTGAAATGTGTCGTATTTCCGTTCAGCTGTGACTCCATCTTGGAGGGAAATGTCACCTGGGCTGCTGCCACCAACACCTTCAGTTAGAGATGATAAAGTGGGTCCTGTTTTTTTTAGTATTTTGTCCTGTTTCTCTCCTAGACATATCCTCAGGCCAGGTTACAAGGTCACATTATATAACATTGTTAAAAAGAAAAACAAAAAATGAACATCCGCCATGACTACCAAGCATAGGTGCTGCATAGCATCTCATGTTATAGGAACTATTATAAAGAAAAGGAAAACAGTAGGGATGCACGATATTGGGATTTTGGCCGATATCCGATATTTTAAAACTCATTTAGCCGATAACCGATATCGATACCGATGTTAAAGCAGGACAAAAATAAGTAGTCATTGAAAATCACAGTTTTTTTTATCTATTTCTGACACTTTGAAAAATAATATACTCAAATATATTTTCATATGCTGATATCAAATAGATTTGAAAAAACGCGGTATTGATTTATTTTACTTTCAAAATCTCGTGAAATTTCATCGTTCTGTTACAAACTCTCGTGATATTTTGCAAATTCTTGTGAGATTTTGTTAGTAAAATAGATCGATACCGCGTCAATATATCAACATATAAAAATAGAAGCATAACGATGACATAGCAATATTTCATTAGTAAAAGAGATTGATATGGTGTTTTTGAATGGCAATATATCAGCATATGAAGATATTGTGATATTTTAATGTATCAATATTTTTTCCCTCATCTCTAGAAGTTTTTAAGTCTGTAAAAAAGAAGTTTTTGAGGAAGAAGAAGTACTGTTTTTTAGACTTTTTCTAGAACTCATAAGCTGATCAAATATCGGGTTAAATATCGGTGGGGTGGCTGATGTCCGATATTCAGTTTTAAGGCAGATACAGGCCGATACGGATAAGGGGCCGATTATATCGCGATTATTTCCCTAGAAAACATAGTAACAAAGGCTGTGGGAGGGTATAATAGGTACTGGATAAGGCTGTCAGAGGTGATTCAAAGAGCTTTCTGCCAAGTTTACCAAGGTTCTTTTTTGTTTTCTTTTCCAAAATAAGGGGATGGTGATAATCTGCACCTAGCTGTGCTGTCTGCCCCTAGTTTTGCCTGTTTCTTGTTTAATTGTTTAAGTCAGAGTCTCCCTGTTAGATTCCTTTTTTCATGTGATTGAAAGATTTTATTTTTCCATCAAGCAGTATGCGTTTTAGTCATTTCCTATCGGACCCATAATATTGCCACTGAATTGCTGAGTACTCAATTAAAACAGACCTGGGGTCTATCTGAGTCAGAGCTACGTATGCAGCCTCCTGCAGAAAACCGCGTTGGTGTGGTCATCATCGTTGACTTTCAATGACTTCTAAACACCACGACCTTGTCCGACACGATTTTCTGATGGTTCAGACACATAATGGGATTTGGTGTGTTCAGGGCTTAAGTGGATGTGCTCTCTTTCTTCCCTTTGACATGAAAACTGGCTCAGAGATCGTCTGCTTAACTCTTCCATTCTGCCACTTATTTATATAGAATCCTGCCAAGTCGATGCAATCAGCTGGTTTTCCTTAGACAGAAAACTTTGAACCAATCTGATTAGATTGTCTCTCTAAACTGCCTTCACATGAGATATGTTGTGAATTGGCGCTATATAAATAAACAGAACCGATTTGAATAACATATTTTGTGACAGCATTAAATTGCAGAAAATTTTATTTTGAGCATGTTATTCCTCATGTTTGCTGCCTCCAAACATGGCAGGTGGTAACGACTTCCTAATCCGTCAACTTTATAACAAACTCCTAAAATCAAAGTGGGAACCATATTAATGGAAGGAGGGAATAAATCATTTGAACAGGTAGAAGCTGGAGGGAAGCACACGTCTCCCTCTGAGGCCCTCCGCTTCACCTCTTTATTTGCACCGAAGCTACAAGAATACATCAGCGGCCACGGCCTTCTTATCTTTATTGAATATTTAAGCGGCGACATCTCAGGGGGTGAAAAAGTGGAAGTCAGCTGGAACAATGTTTACGTTAATTATGAATCTCTGCACTCTTCCTGAACCCTGCGTTATCAAGCCGCCATTGTTTCTGTAATTACAGCCTTATTCCCGCGTGGTCTCCTCATACTCCGATGCCTCTAAGTTCAGGAAAACAATCTCTGTCCTGTCTTAGAGTAACAACGAGGGACACATCAGTAAACCGGGTGAAATCAGAACTAAGATCTGTTTAGTTTGTGTTTGAATCTGTTTTTTTTTTCCTCTTGTGAGGCTGATGATCCAGCGCTTCTCTTTTCTCTTTTCTCATTTGAATCACGCACTTCAACTGATCCTTGCAGTGGGAAAGTGTGTGATCCTTCCCTCTGATCTCCATCCCGCCTGCAGGAACATAACTCTTCCTGTCTAATGTCAGAGGCAGTTTTTATTTCGGTTTTGGCCCCTCAGCGCTAAAAAGAGAAGACAGGTTGCATATTTCCATCAGTCATTGTGTGGAGTCGTTATATCAAGCCTGACATCAAACGGGTTGGGCCTCCATCTGAACTATATCATCTGATTCTTTTTAGTCGTCGTCGGTGCTGCGAGGAAGATGATTGTTGGGCCAGAAACTTTTTTTATGGTTGTAGATTAATGGATATTTTAGTTAGAGTTACAAAAGTGGAATTAAATCAGCATGGGGGCATTAACCAGCTCTTAGCCTGTGGCCCTGAGGAAAGCCTGGTTGGAAGATGTTAACTGAGTTATTGCTTAAATAAAAGTCTTCACACACACATAAAAAAAAAAAAAAAAAAAAAACATTTTAGATTTTCATAAAGGGAGCTGTGAGATAATCTGCGGAAGGAAGTTAAGAAAATGTGGAACCTTTGTAACCTGGAGGGAACGTATTCCTCTCAAATCCCCATGAATCTAGGAGGGGAGTTCATTCAGACTGCAGTTTCAAAGCCATTTGCTTTCTGTCATGGTGGAAATTTAAAAGAAATAGTTTTGTGGAGACATCAAAGGCATCAGAGATTTTCCATTCATTCTAATAAAACATTATCTGCAGCTTCAATAAGATGCCTGAGAAGAGAATGTACAGATCCTGTAGCTTCAAAGCTACAGGCAAAGTCATGTCGAAGATTAAACAGAGATCTATCTATCTATCTATCTATCTATCTATCTATCTATCTATCTATCTATCTATCTATCTATCTATCTATCTATCTATCTATCTATCTATCTATCTATCTATCTATCTATCTATCTATCTATCTATCTATCTATCTATCTATATCTATGTATTTTATCTATTACATATCCCTCTATCTATTAATTCTATATCTATCTTTTATCTAGCTATCTGTCCTTCTATTCTAAATTGATCCATCACTCTATCTATTGTATATCCATCTCTCTATCCATCCATCTATCTTTTATACATCTATCTGTATCCATCTATTTATTCTATACCTATTCTATATCATCTATCTACCCATCTATCCATTCTATCTATTATATATCTATGTGTATATATAATCTATATCCATCTATCTATTAATTCTATATCTATCATATATCTATCTATATATCTATTCTTTATCTATTTGTATATCTATTCTACATCTATCTCTATCCTTTTATTTTATTTTTTATTCTGTGTCAATGTTTTCTATATCGATGCTGTGTGACTTGACACCTTATTCTATCTATCATTTCTATTAAAGAACCCTTTAGTTCTTCATATCACCATTTTTTGTGCTTTCTATCTAAAATAATTAGTTATTGTTTAATTATTTTCTCCTTCAAAGTAAAACGGCACCAAATAATGTTCAACCTGTTAAATGTGACGTTTCCACATCAAGCTTCTGAAACATTGGTGAGACAGGCGTCACTCCCTAAATGAGAGCGCAAATCGATCCTATAACTTCGCAGTAGTTTATATACCAAGGTGGATGATAAGAGCTTCTTTGATTTCCAAGCATTTGTTTAATTAAATGTAAAAATCTAAACTGATGCTCAATAAAAGTTTGAATTTGGTGGTTTTCCTGCAGTTACCCACCAGGTCAAAGACATCCGCCGCTCAGCAGACGAGGAAAGAGATTAATCATGAGAATCAATGAGCAATGGAGATGTAGTTATGTTGAATTATTGGTAATAATTCATCGTGTTAATTCAATTTATAACCCCAATCTTAATTAGAGAAAAATGCTCCATGAAGACACTCAAAAACTGTAGTTCTTTTTATTTTCCCAGTCCAAACTTGCTGATAATGTTTGATGAAGTCGGTTGATGTTTGAGAGGCTATTTCTTTCACCATCCTTCAGTAAAAGAAAAGGTTTTATTATTCGGATTAATGTGTAAAACCAAATCTGTTTAATTTTTGCAGCTTCTAGCGCCCGCCCACAGCACGTAAGATTTCTACTGTTTCCTTCATAGAAGTTGAATTCGTTAATCAAATGTTATCTGAATAAAATGTTGAAAAGGATTTAAAAATATACCTTTCAAAAAGAGAAAATTAAAAACAATCTACTGGACTTTGTTTCCAAATTTAAAGATGTTTCACTTCCCATCCAGGAACCTTTTTCAATTCAAAATGTTCTTTTTTTGGAATGACTATGACCTGGATGACTCAGAACCTTCACCAGTGTATTTAAAAATATACTTACTTTCGCATTTCTCTTTTTATTCGTGACTGTGAAATGTTGATTTATTTAGACATTATTTACACTTTTGTCACAAAAATATGATTTTAACAAACAGTAAAAAAAAAAAACTGCTGTGTTCCAGTTTTGTAGAATAACTGAAAGAGCTTTTCAGTATTAAATAAAACAGTTTTTGCATGTTCTTCAGTTTCTATAGGAAAATGTTTGTTTAGATTGTAGAAAGTTTTATTTATCTTTTTTAAACAGCCTTCAGAGCAAATTCAGGTTTGCAGAACAAACTTGAACAGGTGGCATCATGAGCCAAACATTCAACTCCCGTCATCCTTCGTGGCATCAATTGGAAATCGTTTTCTATTTACCTGCTGAGTGTGAGTGGGAATGAAGGCTGCTTGTTATCCCAGTTTAGCAGCTGGCCTAGACTGAAGCCGCTTCGGATTCTGGTTTGTTTTCCTTCATCTAAACGCTGCAGAAGAATTAAAGAATCACATTAGTCTGTATAATTACAACAAATTATGCACCATCATTTGTCATCACTCATATAACACAAATACTCCCCTCCGTATGTTTTTCTATCGTATATAGAGGCTTGCTTCTCTAGCAAACTGTCTAGAAAGTTCTTTTTTTTTTAGGGGATGGGGTCATGTCAGGTTAGACATTAAGTTAATTCATTTGAATTCATACTCTGGAACATTAACATTTTGAGTTTTTGCCGTGTCTCTGATCTATGAATCAGATGTTCAAAAAATTTGCCTTTTCAAATTGGATCATTATTATTTCTCACCGCATCCATTAAATATGAAATTATGGATCATGAAGGCATGAAATGGTTGAAAAGAAAAGTCCACCGACAGATATATCTGTCTTCCTAATGTATCCGTATGACTTCTGTATTTATGGAAATATTCAATAATTCACAGAGCGGAGGATGAGCCGCACTAGGTGAGGGCAGCAGTTGAAAGCTTTTGAACAGTGGGATGGATCTTCCTCTGTGCTGAGATTCCAACCTGACACTATCAAAGGGTTTTATTAATTTAAATCAGGAATTTTAACCGGAAAATATGGATCCATTGACTGATCTTCAAAGATTCTAAGTAGGAATGTTCAAAACGTGCAATAGGTGGAGGTTTTTGTGGGTAATCTACAAACACTGTGTTTGCTTAATACACGCAACACAGGATTGGTCTGACCCCAGAGCATGTAAATTGAGATGGGTGCTGCACAATTCCCGCTCAGGAGGATATTCGCTCATTTGCTCCGGCACTCAAAGTTGCTCCAGGATGCTCGGCTAAAAATCTGCTCTGCGCTCACCGAAATTTTCCTGCCACTCCGGTGAAATCGCTCCAGGCTTTAGAAGAAGGCATTTTCCGACATTTTTCCTGCATGTAATGATAACAGGGCCCTGGGACACACAGCGTTAGATTTAATGACGTCACAGATACATGTGTATTATCTTATTTAACTGGCTGTTAAATTATGGCACTGCTTCCAGCTGTGGACGTAACACCTCCCTCCATTCATGTTGCCCCGCGTTTCCTATTTAATTCATTTATTTTTCTTAGACTACATCAAAAAGAAGGTCACTTCGCATCCCATTGCTTTATGCGCCGGGGTCAGTGGCTGCGGCTTGTGCAATTCATATTTTTTAAGGATTAAAATCTGTTGGCCTGCAACTGTTTTTCAATTTAAAAACAAGTCGAAACAAATCACACTTAGATCAAATAAATGTTATTTTACAAATTTTATAATCTAACAATTTTAACTGACGTTGTGAGCGCATCGGAGCGAACTGGACTCCACTCGACTCGACTCTTAAAAAGTTAAGAGTCGAGAAGCTATGACACCAACAGGGGCGGAGTTAGATGGGGGCCTACTATTTTTTCCTTGTAATACAGATGGTGGCAGCAGCAATACTCTGAAGGGGAATATTAAAACTTATTAAACATTTAAACTTTTCATATATTAACAACTACTTGACAACAGAAGCACTGTGGTTAACTATGCACATCAATATACAAACATTAAAGATGCTATATACAGAATTATTATTATTGTTTTGAATTATTTGGGGTATAGATAAAATGATGTGCCTCTGCAAGTCATCTAGGAGTCTTCAGTGAAATCATAGATAAATAATTACTTTTAATATTAACTTAAAAATTCATTAAATGTAGATACTAGTAGATTTAAATATATGATAATTCATTTACAGAATGATTATTGATAAAAGTAGGTAATGACAATGTAAAATATGTTCACTCCAGAGCTCAAACCTGAAAGAATTTTGTCCACTATACCTTTTATTTACACATTATAGATGTTTAAATAGATCCGTCTATTTGTTAGCAAAGGCTGAAGGAAAATCTAGTTTGTCTTTATTTAGAAAATATGAATGTTGTGCTCATTCCTGTTTGAACAGTGTAGATTGACCCTGAGGTTCTGGTAAATTTTGGCCACCCCTCAATGTACATTGGTTATTGACTGGCCACTACTATTAGGGTTTTCTGGCTACGCCTCTGGACACCAATATAAAAAAAAAAATTTTCACCACATCTGCAGTTAGTTTCATCAAGTCAAAAAAGTGAAGATTCTAAAACCACAATGAATGTTAAAAAAAAAAAGTAAAAGAATAGAAATAAAAGTTTGGTCCCTGCATGCAAAACTGAGAAAGAAGAGTAACATTGTAAGAAACCCTGAACCTTAAACAAGATGACAGAATCATGCTGTGGTGATGGTCAGAGAGGATGAGAAGAAGCTAGATCCAGGACAATCTTGGAAACCCTGCAGGCTTCAAACAGCTCCAAGCATAGAACGAGAGTAACAGGTCAAAGCATATTAGCATGTTTGAAGAGCCGAGCCAAAGTCCTGATCACATTATTGCATCATCTAAACTGACTGAGCTGGAGCTCATTTCCAAAGACGGCAAACATTTCAGACTCATGATTCATTTTTATTCCCCTTAACATGAATCTCCTGCCTTGTCTTTGATCATCACATAAAATGGTTTATGGTTAATGGTTTGCATACTTCAGCAAAACGCTAAACTTTTTTCATACCTCAAAGTACCGAAGTGGTAGAGATTTAAGAAGTAGTAACAGCAAAGTGCTGAAGTTTTTAATGCTCGTTTCATGTTTCTATTCCCTCTCTTGTCCATTTTTCTGCATGCATGTAGGTGAATGTGTCTCTGGTAAAGAATGAGAAAGAAATGGGTCAGACTGGGGTTCACTTTATGCGCTTTATGTGTGATTTAAAATTAAATAACATGGTTTTTGGCTGTCTTTGTCAGACATTTTGGAGAAAAAAACAATGAAATGTTATTTTAAATGAAAAATTCATCCTCTGAAAGTGTTGGAAAAAAGTTTTTTGCATTTTGCTTTTCTATCTAGCGATCATGACTAAAACCAATGTTAGTGTCAATGTCTTAAAATCAATTCCATTTTTACTTTTGTGTAGAAATTAGGCATAAACTACTTACCTTTAGGAAAATGTCAAAAAAAAAGAGGTTAGTTTCCCATCCAGGAAGCTTTTTCAATTCCAAGTATCAGGAATAGTGTTGAGGTATAGGTTTCATACAGTTGCTCAACAAAGCCTTGTTTTTGTTTTTAAAAACATGCAAATTGGAACGGAAAAGGCAACAATGTATTTGGATAAAGACATGGCTGAGCAAACCTGGCTACTATGGTCTGTCAATTTTACAGAAAGAACTCCATTTCACTCGCACCTCCACCATGCTTCTGTTTTTCTCTGAGAGGAAGAAGAAAAATCCTTATTTGCGCACTGAGTGATTTGCCAACGACCACCTTATGACGGCCCACTAAATTTCAATCATGTTTGTTTTTCTTCCGACCTTATGGTTCCTGATCTGGAGGTGGTCCTTAAAGGCTGATTGCCCCTCATTACCCCCTGTATACTACACAACACACGATCAGGCTGAAAGTCAGCCTGATTGAAAACTTCTCGCACGACTGGAAAATCGGCCTAAATATATCAGGGTTTGGTTGTGGTTTGAGGACCCAAATGCAGAGGGAGAGAGGCTGAGGAGATTTCTTGCAGTTTAATTGATGAAAACAGTAAACAAAGGCAGGAATCCAAAAATCCAACTGAAAATGTAAAGCAAACCAGAACCATGGAGACATCAGGGGAAACCGAACACGAGAAGCCAGGGAGAGATGAGGTAGGAAGAAAACAGCATTGAGAAATCAGCAACGACAAGGAACCAACAAGGAGTGACAGCAGAAGGAGAGTATATATAGCTGACTGAAACAAAGGCAGGGCTAACGAGCTGATAAGGAGCAGGTGTGAGAGGAGACAACGAGGAAGCAAAGGGGAAAGGAACACACACAAGAGGGCAACAGAGGACAACAAAGAAAAACCTGAGAACTAAAATAAATCTAGTTAATACTAGAACTAGAAAACATGGAGCTAAGTAAAGCACAACAGAACCAAGACCATGACAGAAAAGGGCAGAACAAATCATACAGTATATGCCCAGCTTTAGTCTTATGGGAATGAATCATGAGACTGCCAACAGGTCTAGGGCAAAGAAATGTGGTAGAATGGTTTTATAACCATAGCTAGTAGGGGAAGACGACAGACCCCCAACCGCTGTTCTGTCAGATGAGCATACCCCCTTAGACCAGCATACCTATAGTCAATACGCATGTGCAAGACATTACTAAAGGGAAACACGCCTGTTAAGGTAGCTAAAAAGTCTATTTTTCATACAAAACTAACGGGATAAACTAAAAAGGGATAAACAGGTATTGACTTATGGGTGTGCTCATCTGACAGAGCAGTGGTTAATAAACCTTTAAAGTCCGATTGCAGGGACTTAAAAGAGGATATATTAGGGTAAAAATGTTACTAAGGGCTGATTTGAAAACAAAAAAAGTATGGATTTAGATTCCATATAAATGTTATTTAGTTATCTTTGCGTCTCTTCACACATTATTTTTCAGATTTAGTTCATGACTCTGGCAGGGCGGCGCTAAAGAACTAATTACTGACAGTCAGAAGCAACATGTTCATCTATTTTAATAAGAACTTTAAACCTAAATCTGTCAGCACAGATATGAATGGCTCTGGGCTTGAAGGTATATATACGTATAGCCAAAACGTTGCATCTCTATAACAGTGTACCTTTTGAAGAAGCTGCAGAAAACTTTGTTCATTGTTGAATTAAAATCTGTAACTGAACTCAAGTCTTTGATTCCATTAGAAACCAGAGGAAAACTCTCAGCCTAATGTTTTATATTTGCCGTTCACTGACGCCTCATCCGTTCAGCTCCGAATGCAACATATTTCCCTCCAGATGGATAAATCCCCATCATCCCCAAGTCTTCATTCGTCACCACTAACGACCACAGCTCCCTCCCTCTCGCTCGCCTGTTGTTTTACCTGTAATAATAGATTGATCTGTGACTCCGAGGTGCAGCAGCTGTGAGGGAGATAGATAAAGTTTGCATTGAACTCATTAAAGTTTGCATTAGCGAATGTTTAGCACTTTGATTACAACAAAAGAAGCCATCTGCTTGAGGGAGGGAGGCTCCCATTCCGGCTCTGAATAATTTACCAAAGTTTGTGGCTGTTGTCAAAAATCAACAATCCAGTGGTGTAGTTTGGAATGACTCTAGTGAATGGAGAGGTCTAGGTGTGTCTGAACCGAAAACAATATTATGCAGATGGTGTTTTCTTGGGGTCTTCTCCGCTGCTCTCTGTGAGTTAATTAATGCAGTGGGCCATTAATCTCCTCTTCTCTGCCGCAAGATTGAATTGACTCACGCAGAAATGAGACTGACTCATTTCTCGTTAGGGGACTGTGTCAAAGGGCTTCTGCCCTGGATGATTATCTTTGCTTCAGTGTTCTGAATTCATAAACAAAGGCATCTAAGTTTTTGAGGTCCATAATGAGTCCTTAGAAGCATCTAGTTTTCATCTTGTCCAAAACAGCGTGTGCAGATTTTTGGTGTCAGTGTTGTTGTTTTTTTTTGTTATTGCTTACTCCAAGGTAAAACATGGAGTGTAAAGGGATGAGGGAGGGACTTTGTCACAATTTTGCAACAAAGAGAGTAAATTTTAATAAGGAAGCAAGAATAAAAACACAATATTCTTAGAAAAAAAATCTTTGAGCAGCTGAGCAGTTGATGGTGAATGCTCGCTGATTATTACTGTTTTATACGTCTCTGTCCTGGATTAAAACAGGCTCAAACAAAACTAACATGGTGTTAATAATGTACTGTAGTCTTGAAGGCAGCAGATTTTGCTTCAAAATCTCTGCACATGCTGAGATCACAGAGATGGAAAGTAGGTTTGCCAAGAGCACTGATACACGTTCCTAACATCATCCGGTAATCAGATAACTCACATGGAAATGTTGTACACAAGATTTCATTGATACTTATTGGTAAGGTGACACACAGAGGAAAGTATATTGGAGTGGTAGAATACAAGCAGATGAAGAAAAGTTGGTAAAAAGCCTAAAAACTAGAACTACTACTATTTTAGCTAGCCGTTTATAGAGCACAATTACATGACACTCCACACTGTCAGGTTATGTGAAGCTTTGAAGGGAACCCAAATGCAGAGATGGAAGCTGAGGTGGTTTCTTGCCTATTTAATGCAGTTGCATAGGGCAACAGAAGCAAAAGTCCAAAATACACACAATACAGAAAACCAAAATCCAGGAGACATCAGGGGAAACACAAATGAGGGGCAAAGAAATGTAGCCTGACGTAGCCCTACTCTTCTAGTCAGAATATGAGTCTGATACTGCTCCATAGAGCTGTGATTATGGGGCGTGTTTTGAACCAACCAGGAAAAAAAATGCCTCTGCACTCAATTGGATAAACCTACAACCAATAAGAGCAACGGAGTGTGTGACGTATGTTAAGCGATGCATAGTTGTTGTCAACAAAAATCAAAGCGTGCAGTTGCACGCCTAGAATAGGAAGATGAGCCTTGATCGCGTTTCTCCGTTCCTCTTTTAAAATTAATTTGCTGTCGATATCTTCTAGAACAGACCTAATAGCTAACTCTCCAGCGGCAGCCATTGTTGTTGTCACCCAAGCGCGCTTTGGTGACGTGGTTGATTACGTTACTGTTGATCATCTGTCCATCATCGTATAAAGCCCGCCCTGACAATTTGATTGGATCGCCAGAGAGTGGGCGATCATACTCGCGCTACTATGGAGCAATGCCAGACCGAACTTCCTGACCTCAAACCTTGTGGGCGGGACTAAGTTCAGAATGGCACCCAGGCTAAAAGAAATGACGAGAAACCTGCAAACATCAACTGAAGAGGAGGAAATAAATGGGAGACTGAACAGAGACTGGGCTAATCAGCAGAAGAGGAGTAGGTGTGAATGGAAGCAATAGGGGGAAGGAGCCTGGCACAAGGCGCCAACAGAGGGTAAATAAGATAAACATAAGAACTCAAAATTTTCATTGCTTTCATTTCTATTTTGAAATGGAACCAATGAAAACTCAAAAAGAAAACTTAAACAGAACCAAAACTATGACACACACACAAAAAAAATGTTATTAATCTTTATTTTTAGATTGTTTGAGCATAAAAGCTGTTTCAGCATATTTGGTTCTTATTCTGCAAAGTAGATTAGATCCAGTAGGCCTGAGAGGTCTGGCTGTTGATCCACTCACAATAAGTCTGTAATGTATTTTGGAGCTAAGCCATGCAATTATTTATAGAATAGCAGAAGTAGTTTAGGACATTTATGGTATGCAATACACTTAAAGGTGTATGGCCATACTATACACCAAACAAAAAGAACCAAAAACCATTTAATCATGATAAAATAAGGTTATTCACACCTATCATCTGTCCTGGAATGGTTGGATAGTCTTTTTAAAGCCTAAATAGAATTGCAGCAAAAGGTCCATAAAAGACATAAAGAAAACCGGCGCCATCTGCTGGCTATAACACAGAACTACAAGAAGGCCACATGGTTACTACTAAATAGAGCCTAACTGTATTCCCAGCACTGTTCTAGTCTTAAAGGTCCTAGATTAAAATATTTTTTCATCGTTTCACACTGGATTTTGGACTTTTCCTTATTTTTTCCACCCTTGTCTGGGAGGCACTAACTAGCTTAGCCAAAATAGGCAACTTCCTTGTTAATCCTTTGCGAATATGCCCATTATCATACCTCTGTTGGTGTTGTAACTATACTCAAAGCACATCATATACCCCTTTCACACTGGCTGAAATATCTGTTTAAACCTAGGAAAATTTGTCTTTTTAGTGGCAGTGGGAACAGCTCACTGATGCTACTCCAGTCAAACAACTCGGCAAGCGACCAGGTGAATATAATAATTTGTGTAGCGGGGCCCGACACTGGTATCTGTATCTACAAGTACCAACAAATAGGGCAATGATACCATATTGAGAGCCAAAAGTTTATTCAACTATTGTCACCAATTCCAGGTAGGCAATTAAAAAAGTTCTACTGGATTCACTTTGTATTAGTCTTTTTCTTGCTTCACAAAGGTAGGCAGCAGCTTGACAAAGCCATGATGGCCATTATTTTACGTCCAAGTAGTATGCAGTTCTTCATATGTACACACACATCAATTTCAAGCAGATGGTATGGTATCGGGATCCGCCGATACTGCACAGCCGGGTATCGGATATCGATATCTGGGCCAAAAAATGGCATTGGCACAACACTAATTATTATCTGTAACACTAATAACACTAATAATAATAATAATAGAACTTTAATTAACTCCCAACTCTGCAACCAATCCCTTTGCTCTCAATGGCAGTTTTACATTTTACATTTATTTCTGTACTTTCCATAAAGTAACTTAAAAATGAAGATCCAATAAATCCCTAAAATTTATTGCAAAGCCCCAACAGATTTACCCAGTGGTAAGTTCAGGATCAACATTTCTTTCAGAGGGTTCCTTTATTTAACCAATACTTGTTCTTGTCAGATGTGACAACTCGAAAAACCAAATCAAAACAAAGATGAATTCTTCATATGCACATTTCTGTGATCACACTTCCTCATTTACCACTTAATCTGTTCCCAGTGGGGGGGCGCCGATGGTCTCAGCAGGCTGCTGCCCTGAAAGCACTAACTGCCTGAAGCACATCAGGAACACAGCAGTTTGTAAATTCTCATCCCAAGAACTAGCGAGCTCTGCAGATCACACTGCAGCCATTTTTTAACTATAAAACAAGATAGCTGCTGCTTTTTAAAAGTTTTAAATCAGAAACATGAAGTTTTCTAACAAATATTTGACTGAAATGTTTACAGAGTTCAGTGAGCTGTTAATAGGCTCATTATTAGACGGATAACGCTTCTGTTAGAATGTCTTAGCTCTGATATTTTTTTACAAACATATCTCAGAAAGTTTTTCCTAAAGCTCCTTCTGTTGTGAATGATCCGATCTTTTCCTGTAATCTCTCCCCCATCTTTAAAAGACTTTAACAAAGATTTATCTTCTTAATATCAGTGAAATACTGCTAAACATTTATAAGAAGGTTTTTTTTTGTAATGCCAGTAAAGGAGTTAACAGATTTTAATTAGAATTACTTATTATTATCATTATTTACGGTGGCCCAGAGGTATCAACACTAATACAAAAGCTGCAACGCAAATAAAAAAGCCACAACATAAATACAAAAGCCGCAACACAATTACAAAAGCCGCAACACGATTACAAAAGCCGCAACACGATTACAAAAGCTGCAACATGATTACAAAAGCCACAACATAAATACAAAAGCCGCAACACAAATACAAAAGCCACAACACAAATACAAAAGCCGTAACATAAATACAAAAGCTGCAACACAAATACAAAAGCTGCAACACAAATACAAAAGCCACAACACAAATACATAAAAAAATAAAAATTAACATAAAATTAATTTAAAAACAAAATAACAACTTTACTCTCTTTTGTAAATCACAATACAACTAAGTTTCCTCCATAGCTCATAATACTCATTATCAAAGAGCTATCTTTAAAAACACTGAATATTTCATTTATAATATACTTTATAAACATATATTTGTTAAACATAATCTTATAATATATTAACATAAAACTTTGTGTTTACAATATTAATATTCAATTGCAAAATATATCACTTTGCATGTATTTCATCCAGTTTGAGTTCAGTTTAAATAGTTTTTTAATCTGAATATGTGTAATCTAATTTAAAGGTCATTTTAGAATTTACTTTTGGTCTTTTAAAGGGTTGTGACATGTAATAGATTATTGTTATATTATCTCTGGCTCATCTTTCATGTGAATAAAATGAGATCTAAGGAGCCTCCTATTCATTCTGACTGCAGCTGTCTGAACTGTGGTCTGATCCGAGATGGGCGTCTTTAAGGCACGTTGGCCAGTGTCCAATAAGGGGTCTACGTATGTAATGTTTATGTGTATAACGACCAGCGGTTGCCTAACTTTTGTTGTAGTTTTATATCTTCTTTGAGGCCATTCCGTTGTGGTTTTCATATTTATGTCGTGGCTTTTATATTTGTGTTGCGGCTTTTGTATTTGTGTTGGAGGTTTTGTATTTGTGTTGCAGCTTTTGTATTTGTGTTGCAGGTTTTGTATTTATGTTGCGGCATTTGTATTTGTGTTGCGGGTTTTGTACTAGTGTTGGCACCTCTGGGCCACCATAATAATTTTTTTAAGAAACACATTTTGTAAATTGAATAAAAAAAGAGAATGTAGCATAGCTACTTTCAAAACCTTTCATTAAAAAGTTTTTTAAAGATTTCATTATTTCTAGACTGCATGTTTCCATTTATGAAACCTGTTGGTACAGGTGTGTTTGTTGCTGGGATTTAAAGACTCCCAGCTCATTAATGGGTCGTAGCTCAGGTGATAAAGCGTTCCACAACTAAGAAACAAGAACAGCCCATCTTTTTACCTAGTCCTGGGGCCATACAGGGCAATAAGCTCTGAGGAGCGCAGGGGCCTGATGTGGTGGCAAATAGTGATTAATGACTTTAAATGCGAACAGTAGGATTTTAAAGTCTATCCCAAAGTGAACTGTGTTGTGAATAACTGTTACATTCAATTCCCAGCCAGCTGGGAATTCATATGATGTTCTGATACTTTAAGGTGTTTATTGCCCTCCCCAGTAGGGGTGGTAAATATCTTATTTAATCAGATATTATTTGGACTGTCATATATTGTTTATGAACACCCCCTACTAGCTGTGTGTTAGAACAATAGATGAAAGAGTGATTCGAGCACTAATCATGGTCAAACAGTTAATTCTGCAAATACATGGAATAAATTCACCACAACATCTGTTCAAAATATAAGAGTTTATTAACAAAAATCATTCAGCAAACATATTTCAGTTTAAAACTATTAACTAAAAGTAGTGAAACTCAACTAAACTAAACTACTATGTACAAAGTGGAATGAGAACATGGTTGAAAATCATATTACAGTTTAAGGTGGATTTTGTGTTTGAAACCAAAGATTGTCTGGAAGAATTTGGGACATGATCAAATTAGCTTTTCACTCATTTAGAGAAATTTGAATGTTTTCAAATCCATTCACAATGCAAAACCAGGTGGTAAATGAAACATTATTTGGCCAAAAAAATGTTTTATTAAGTGATTTGCTTAATCTAGAACCAATAACCTTTAGTCAAAATGATTCTTTACCCTCTTTGAAATAGATAGCAGCGAATAGACATCAGGATTCCACTAAATGACTTTTGCTTATACCAGGTCACTGAAATGTAATGAGCATATTAGAAAACACCTGAACACTAATGCTATATCAGTGTTTAAACCCTTAGTGAAATACAACTTGTCCAAGCTTCAACATCAGCTCAAAACCAATTACTGTAGCATAGCACACAGTCCATCCTGTTAGCTTTGTCTTTACTCATCACCAGAGGTGTCAAGTAACAAAGTACAAATACTTTGTTACTGTACTTAAGTACACCTTTTTAGGTATCGATACTTTACTCCATTACATAGTTTTTCTTCCTTCTTCTGACTTATTTGTTACATATTATTACTTATTAATATTATTATTTATTATTATTATTTATGACTTATTATTACATATTTATTTCATGTCATGTTCGCCATCCAATGCAGATCATTGGCTCCATCCACATCTAGTGAAAACTAGTGAAATTGGATGAGTCATAGAACGCACTCATTGGTTAGCTGAAGGAAATCATCAGAACTAAGCAGGTGTTCTTCAAACTGTAAACATGAATTGTCTATGCCATGCTACAATGTGGGATTCAGAAAAAGATGTTGAAATGTCTGAAAGGTCAGACACAGGCGAGAGCGTCTATCAGGAGATGGAGACCAACAAGACCTCCCTCATCCTTGGCCCTATCTCAAAGAATTTTTTGAAAATAGTCAAAAAATTTAGCTTTCAATTCATAAAGTGGCATCTGGCTGTTTTTTTAAAGGTGACTTTATACTTCTATACTTTAAGTAGTTTTTGGAGCACATACTTTTTCACTTTTACTTGAGTAAAGCGGTCAAGTTGATACTTTAGCTTTTACTAGAGTGTTTTTAAACTGCGGTATCTATACTTCTACTTAAGTAACAAATGTGTGTACTTTTGACACCACTGCTCATCACTAAACACATGGAACACGTTTTTACAAACACATGATCAAAATCATCAGTCATATTGTTTAACTAGATTCTGTCCCTAATTGTGCCACACCTGCAAACCTCTGTCCATGCCTGTTTTTGATTTTCATCCAGCAGCAGATTAGAAGGACAAGCTCACAGCAAACAGGGGTTTACGTTTTTCCATGCAGCTCACACCAAGGGAACTTTAGGAGACGTTCTCTTCCAGTCTGGCTCTGTACGTTCTGAAACTCAAGAGGAATTTGTTGCAAACAGTCTGTTTTGCAGCAGTTTGGATTTGAAAAGTCAACCATTATGACTTATCCTTGATCATTCTGGAGATGTGAGCATTTTGGGCCTGGCGCCATGTTTTTGTCCTACTCTGATGTTAACCCCCGGGCAGCTTCACGAAAAGAGAGAGAGAGATCCTCTGTTCTGGGGTCTTTAACTTTAACACAGAGGGGGCTGGTGAGTCACACCTCCATGTGAGTTGCATTGTGGAGCAAGTTGGCTGAGAGCGCAGAGAAGAGAGGTCTAGCAGCTGTTTTCTGTGCAAAATTGCATTCTCTTTGGTTATCGTGTTAAGATGAAACATGGATATTGGTTCTCAAAGTCCAAAATTATGATCATGGAAACCAAAGATGAAAACGGAGCTAATATGTTCGGTCCAGCTAATTCCCGCATACAGAGGATTGAGCTAATTAACCCATTGGTTTCCAGCTCAGATAGAAATGTTGTGACTTTTGATGGAACAATTATCTGAAAACATCCTGCTTTGACCACCGAGTTAACCTGTTCATCTGACTTCGGCTTTCTTAAGTCAAAACAAAACTAAGTTTATCACAGCTGAAGTAGAAGGTGGGGAAATGGTAGCAGAGGTTCTGACAAGAACGCTTTGAAGAAAAAAGTGGTCACTTTTCACTTTATTTAGGTGGAGGACATTTTGAAGCAACCAGCGTTTGATTTCAGTTATGTTACCTCCCCACCAAAAATATATATAATGAATAAATGTGTTTGTTGTTCTGTTTGCCTTAAGCATAGGATGTTTCGTTCCGTTAAGCACGATGAGGGACCAGTCATGCTGAGGGAAACTGGATGAGCTGAGACAGATTTCTGTTTGCCAAAAACTGAGAAAACAATTTTTTTCTACCACTTTATCGAACAAGAAAATGGATGAGAATTTAGGAGGTTTCACTTTTCTCTGCCTGCAGCTGTTTCCTCTTTATTTGAGAAACAGCCTTCTTTTCTTATTGCTTTGTGTTTACCGAACACAGCAACGTCGTACATAACTGTTCCTTTCTCATAAAGTGACCTTTGAACTTGTCTAAGAAAATGTTTTATTAATAACTCACATCCAGCAGACTTCAGATCCACTATAAGGAGTTTATTGGAAGCGATAGAGAGACGATCTGAGGCTGACGGTTCCCAGTAAATTCATAACAACAGAGGCTAACAGGGGAAAGATGAAAATGATTTTCTCTTAGAAATAAAAACAGATACTAAGTGGGGAAAAAAAGGTTTGGGATAATTTTAGGAGCCTCTTGAATTTAAAATGAAATAAGAGATTTGTTGGACAGAATCAAAAAAGGATCACGTTTGGTTCTTTGAAGAGTTGAAATCAGTTGAGCAGTTTTCTTACCTTGAAAAATATCTTTTGTTAGTTTACGGCATAAAAAGACTCCAAAGTGTGAAGTGGAGTAACTGAACACATGGAGATTATACTTCTGTATCTCTGCTTCTTTCTGTATCTCTACTTCTGTCTCCTTGAACCCCAGTCGGCCTCTGCAGATGGTCGCTCACACTGAGTCTGGTTCTGTCAGGTTGGGTTTTAGAGCACCCAAATTGAGATGGGGGGAGGCAGAGATGAATTTTTGCTAATTTAATGCTGTTCCAAATCTATCATAAGCAAAGTTCAGAAGCAAATACAGAATACAGGGGGAAAAAAACACACAAGTGAGCAAAGAAACAATGAGGTACCAGCAAAGAGTAACTGGACAGGAGGAGTATAAACGGGAGACAGAACAAAGATTGGACTAATAAGCAGACGAGGAACAGGTGTGGATAGAAGCATCTAGAAGGGAGCTAGGGGAAGAAGACTGACACAAGGGGGCAAAAGAAAGTAAACATGAAATGCGTAAGAACTCAAATACAACCAGAAAACAACTGGAAAACACCAAATGCAAATGAAACCAATGAAAACTTAAACAGAACCAAAACCATAACTGCTTCTGGTGGAGGTTTCTTCCTGTTAAAAGGGAGTTTTTCCTCTCCACTGTCGCTACAAGCATGCTCAGTGTGAGGGATTGCTTTCGAGTCAATGAGTGGATGCAATTAACTGTTTTTCCTTAGATAGAAAACTTTGAATGAATTTGACTGGATGATCTGGTTAAATTGTCTCTATAAAGTGTTTTGAGACAACATTTGTTGTTAATTGGCGCAATATAAATAAAATAAATTGGATGAAATCTAATTTATCACATTCACATTTCTTTTCCATTTTTAATTTCTGGCATATATCTATGAAAAAAATGCTATTGAAGGATTTAAATCAGTACTTCAGTGAGTTTTTCTTCAAATAGGTGAGTTTTTTTCTTGAATTTAGCAGGTAAGTCAGATAGTCAGATAATAAAATAACCCAACTGCAGTCTCTTATTTGAAGTGCATAATATTAAATTACCTTATTTTAAGGTTTAAAAAAAACACATTTAATTGGCAGATCATCTTATTTACCTACTCAGATTCATAAACGTTTAGTCATTTTACAACCTTTTTGTAGTGTTGATCTTTACAGTTAAAGTAGAACTCAGACATTAAAGAGTAAACTGCTGTATCACAGGATTTCTAATGGATTAGGCCTCCATTTCTCAGGTGTCACAGCGCACCCTGCAGCTGCAGATGGTCCTGGATTATCTGTCTTAATGGGAGACTTCAAGGAGAAAAAGATCCAAAACAACCAAACAGGAAGAAAAATCTCCATCAACCTGCAGAGCTGTCTTTAAAAGACCTCTTGTGTATGTTCAGCCACCTTAATTTATTTAGAAGTCAATTTGGATGTCTAATTTAAGTGTCTGCTTCATTTGTTGCAGCTAATAAAGCCAGCAGCTTGGTGGGGATAAAAAATGTTCATTACATTTCAAAGTTCACTGGGTTTTTATCTGTCCTGTTAAGAGGGTTTTAAGTGCCTTGTTAAGTCGCCCATTAATTCCAGCCATATTGATCCCACATGGCTGCTTGAAGCCCGGCCAGATATCATATTTTTAAAAACTTCCTGCAGCTGTAAAAAGCTCACCTGATAATTGTTTTTGAAATGTTGGACGCTCTGAAGCTCTTTCTAAAGCATTAGCGATCAATATCCTGGGGTATTTTTCTAAACCCTGTCATTATTCCAGCACAGCAACAGGCTTGACTGAGGCGAGTTTTTCTTTCTTCCAGTTTATTCCTCTTATGACAGAAAGAATCAGCTCTGATCTCTCCTAATTGGGGCACTTTTTTTTTTTTATCTTCTCCTTTCTTATTATGTTCAAGCTCTGAGTTTTTTCATTTGAAACTTTGCTTCAGTGGGTTTGATCTAATAGTTAATGTATAGTCTGCTCCTCAGATGTATTTTCATTGATTTCTGCTTGCTTATTTCTGGCGATGCCTGTGGTGGTTTAATAAATCTGAGTGATTACTTGGGTGCGAGTGTTGAGGGAAGAACTTTCCTGTGTTGTGTTAGAAAGAAGTCAGAAGAGAACAAATGCAGATTCAGGCAAGATTCGAAAATAATCCCTCGGCTTTTCCAGCCTCGCTTAAGTTTCTCCTCCTTCTCTCCTTTGCACAGATAAAAAAAATCTCCACCCCCTCTCTTTTTCCCCTTCTCACCCCTCCTCCCTTATGCCTGCCATAAAGATTGACGTTGGTACTTTATGATGCTATTTACGTTCCACCCAAACTATCAATTTCAGCTCGTTGCGGTTGTGTATATGTCTGCGAGCAATGCTCCAAGTTTGAGTTTTCCTTAACATCTAGTTATGCAGGGGTAAATATAGAGGCAAACAAGCATAGATGGCTGTGAGCCACTCATCTGAACCCGCACAAATTTGCTAAAACAACATCTATGTCTGTAGAATATTAATATCTTAAACCTTCTGTTTCCCTTTTCCATCCATTCATCATCTGTATCTCTTCAAACATACATTTGTTTTTAATGTATGTAAATGACTTAAACAACATCTTAAACATGAAAATTGTATCATTTGCAGATGATACAAATGTATTTGCATCTAGTAAAAATCTTAAACAGCACTTGCGCTAGCTACACAAGAATTGATTAAAATAAAGGCCCCGTCCACACGAAGTCAAACCCTGGTCTAAACACACAAATTTTTCACCAAAGCAGCCTCTCATCCATACGAAGCCGGCGTTTCGGGGGTCTGTAAACGATCTTTTTTTTATTAAGCCTTCAGAGTGGGAAGATTTTGAAACCCCGTTTTCACGGTTCCATCTTTAAGCTCTAACCGCATTTTTTTTTCTTACACGCATGCGTCATAGTGTTGCCTCTAAACACACATGCGCGACACAGTTTCACAACAACAATGGTGCCGTACTGTGTTGAATGGTTGCTGCTCATGCTACTCACCCTGCTGTCGGGCTTACAACAGAATCTTCTTCTTCTGGAATATCTCCAGCACCTGAATTTGACTGAACCACGAAAATGGACCCGCAGGGCAACCATGTATAAATATTACTGCACATGCCCAACATTTCGTTGCCTGTTTTCGCCTATTTTTGCTTTGGCACCACAGCGCCACTTACAGGCCTGGCATACATTTTGCAGCGTTTTCATGCATTCGTGTGGACGATCACATTTATTTTAAGTCTCCGTCTTTACGACAAACGTTCTGGAAAATATTAGCGTTTCGTGTTCGTTTTGACTTCGTGTGGACGGGGCCAAAGAGACGGTGTGATATAAATAAACTATCGTTAAATTTGAAAAAAAAAACAAAGCTCGTGATATTTGGAAACATTAAAAAAAGCTGTGAAATAAAGTTAAGTATTGATGATGTAGAATTAGAATTAGTTGACGAAATAAAATTTGTAGGTGTCATTTTAGATAATAAAATTAGTTGGAAGGGACATACAGTATACAGTACGTCCGGTCAAAGCTGGCCCGATGTTTGGCTGTTATAAATAGAGCCCGGAGCCTTCTAACCACATTATACTGCTCATCGTTTCAGCCCTATCTAAACTATTGTGTTGAATTGTGGGGTCACACTAACAAAACCAACATTCAACCATTGATTATTATGTAAAAGAAAGCAATACGAGTAACGAATAACAAGCATTATAGAGACCACACTGTTTATTCCTTGATCAAAGAATTCTCAAATTTGTAGATTTAATCAATTTCAGAACTGCTCAAATTCTTTATAAAGCAAGAAATAACTTACTTCTTGCGCGCACACAACAATTGTTTTCTGATAGAGATGGAAAATATAATCTAAGAGCAAAATTAAATTTCAAAACTAAGTATGTTCGAACAACAAAAAGCAGCTTTAGTTTTTATCAATTAGCGGAGTGAAGCTGTGGAACAGCTTGCCTGAAAATATTAAACAATGTAAAAGCATCCAGCAAGTATTTTTTGATGAATACAAAAAAGAGTAATATATAAAAAGTTGGTATACTGTTTGTCTTACTGTAAATAACCACCATTACCACCATGACACATGTAACTGAGGGGTAGGGCCTAATAAGCTTATGCTTCATCCTACTCCTTTTTGAAACATGATGTATTTTTATGAAGCACTCAATGTAAACATTGTTAAATCATATCATGTTTCAAAATAAATGAAAATGAAATGAAAATATTGATTAGTTATATATGAATATAGAGCAAATACCTGCAGATGCTGCAGTCAAAAAAAATGTGCCAGAGGTTATTTAACCACCTGATGGGCGCTGAAGGGTTTTGGGGAGAAAGAAAGGATTTTTTTTTTTTTTTTGAAACAAGACAGACAGTTTAGTTTGGGGGGGTTTGAAAAATAGTTTTTGATAATAACTTCTGAATATCGGTAGGGGTGTGCAAAATAATCGTCATGACGATGCATCGCGATTCTAATTTTTGTGATCTACTGCATCGATTCTTGATGCCAAGTATCTATTCTTAATTAACAAAAAGGAATAAATACAATACATTAATGGTAGTCACACATCAGCCAAAAACAAGTGGAATACAACTTTCAGTCCAGTAGATGTCGCTGCGGATACAAACATGGAGACTGAGAAAAGACTGAGAAAATTCGCCCAGCTCCATCACATTCCAAGTGAGATGTTTGGATGGCTTTAAAAGGAAAGAATGTAAAAACGAAATTGATTTGACGCAAGTAATTTGCAAAAGGGAAAATTTCATTGGCTTAAAGGACCACTGAGGCCATGTAAACGGCACTGATCATCCTTATTTTGTTATTTTAAGTTATATAAATCCTAAGCACTTTTTGTCAGTGTGTCCACTCCAGTAATAGTAATATTTGTGTCCGGTATTTGTTTTCATGGCAACACCTCCAAAAGTCATTTCAATAAATACAGCTATGTATGACTTAAGTTGCTTTCAGTTATGTATCAATTCAAGACACTATCCAGATCATACACAGCCAGTCAGCCACTGGTAATAACTGTATTTTTTTGTGTTCAGTGAAAATATTGCAATGCATCGCAATATTTCACGTATCGTGATGCATCGTGATAAAATCGCATTGTGGCATGTGAATCGTGATTGGAATCGAATCGTGACTTCTTTGGCAATACCCACCCCTAAATGTCGGCCATCATGTTGAAACATTTGTAAGCATTGGTCCTCACTGAAGGAAGGTCCTTGCTTTGCAAAGCTGCAGGAAATTTCTGGAGACTCTCTGTGCATCTATCCTGGTATTATGAGTTTCCCTCCGGGTCTGATTAGTCCACTGATCTCTATTTATTCACTGCATTGCTGATAGCCTGTTGGTAGTTCAGGTTGGAGTCCCCTGAGTGGGTTCAGAGCTTTGTAGTTTGGGATCAACTGGACTATCATATGGGTGTGGGGAAAACAACGGGACTGATGTTTGACCTTTACAGACACAGACCCACAGTGACTGAGGGAATGGCCTAACCTGTCTTGGTGTTCATCTTGCCAGTGAACTGGACTGAAATAAGGGGACAGAGCAGACAATGGCTCTGTTCGAAAACCTAGGACGTGTCCTCCAAGGACGCAGTCTACCTAGACTGGATCCTTCGAAGTCCTTGAAAATAAGGAGACCGGAAGAATTTTGGCTGTGAATTCGACCAGGTCTACCCTTCGGCGGGTTTTACCGCCGTATGCTCTGTTGCTTAGCAACCGTGAACGTTGACACACAAAGCAGGAAAAGAATGAATACCGAGGTTTTCAAAACTGTTTATTTATTTCTTTTTTATTGTGAAGTGAACAAAGACTACACTCACAAGAATCCAGAATGGAATAAAGGTTCCAACCACCGGGAGCAGGAACAAATAAAATCAAATGTAATGATAGAAACCATAGTCAGTTAAATAACCTGCTGCTGTCATTCTGCACATCTCTGATTTTGCTGCTATTTTCAAATATCCATTACTGTAAAAATGTCCATAGCTGCATATTGGTTATTTATTCCCCAGTTTTATATTGTTAAAACACTTTACAGTATTGTATTGTTTATATTTTAACTCTTCCCTATCATGTTATTCTTATACATTTTTCTAAGGTCCACATTTGTGTGACCATTTTCAATAATCTTTCTGCTGCTGTAAATTTCCCCATTGTGGGACAATAAAGGGATTTTCTATTCTATAAAAGGGCTAGAAAGATATAAGTAAATCTAAACAATTTATTTATAAAAAATATATCTGCAAAATCTCTAATATTCAACAACAAAAAATACGTAGTTAAGCATATTGTGCAAAACAGCAATAAAAAGATAAAAATCCTATCAGATTTATAGTCCCCACCCTGCAGATATATTATAATCTGTCCTTTAATTACAGCCAAACCCATTTACACAGTAAGAGATAAAAACCTTTAGATAAACCAAACATTACCGCCACATATCTGACTCTATAACCATTAAACAACTATTTTCATTAATCCCAGACGGAACTATTCACAGAGTTATATTATATTAAACTGAACTTCCAATTTTCACCACTGTTCGGCGACAAGTAACCTTTCCTCTGATCACAGCTTGCTTGGTCTTGCAATGAATCCTGGGATATCCAAGAATACCGAGGATACATCAGACCCGTCCTTCAAATCGGGCAAAAAGAAGGATGCATTTTAAGGCCGCATAACGAGGACTCTTGGAATCCGACCAGACCTCAGCGCCGCGCTATGACGTAATCGGCCTTCGAATCCGGTCTTCTAAGGATGCGTCCTAGGTTTTCGAACAGAGCATCTATTTGCTGAGGACACTGACATCTTTAGTAGTTCATGTTATTTTTTTGAAAGAACTGTGTCATAAATAGCAGTGCTGGTGTATGTTGGTTCCCACCCAAAGCATGAAGTTGTTGCAGAACTATAAAACCCATTCAATGACAAATGGACCACACCCTATGTGCACAAAGGAGCGTTGCCACAGATCCTTCTTCCCAGCAGCTGTTAGACTTAGAGCTATCACAGCCAACAAACTCAACAAGTGTTTACTGATATTTGTAGTTTTAACATTAGTAATAGTATTTTGTTCTATTAAACAAAAATAAATAAATACATAAAAGGAATACCCCACATTATTTTTTATTTTCCTAACTAGTTCTACTCTTTAAAACATTTAAGAATGACAGTGTTGTTCCTTTTGTTCCCGCTTTTTATCTTTCTGTTTATTTTCACGCTTCACTTTGCTGTTTGTACACCTGAATTTCTATACAGAAAGAAAATAGTTATTTCTATGTTTTCTGTTCTTTTCTGTTCTCTATTTGCACTTCCTCCTAGTTACTCAACTTACCAGCAGCTAATCTCGGCTGTACTGATGTACTGAACTTAGTTGAACGGACAAAGCTTTTTAATTCCACCCCTTTTGGCGTATTTTTGACCCATCATGATAGATTTGATCTTTCTGGTGTATTGTTATCGCCTTATATTGCTTTTAAGCCTTCTATATGTTTTGTGTTTTTATTTATGCTACAATAGTTCTGTATATTCCAGTTTGTCCTCCAAATTGATCATTACACTGCTGTTTTAAAATGAACTGAACCGATTCAGAAACTGAGCTTGACTGTCTTTTTAAAATGTGTTACAAACTCCTGTACAGTCTTGTTTTGGGAAGAGGCCCTGTTAGAAATACAGAAATAATTACAAAAACATGGTTATGATATAATAAAAACAATACAGATACTCTCTCCCTCTGTTTATACTAGGGATGCACGATATTGGGATTTTGGCCGATATCCGATATGCCGATATTTTAAAACTCATGTAGCCGATAACCGATATCGATTCCGATGTTAAAGCTGGACAAAAATAAGTAGTCATTGAAAATAGCAGTTTTGTTATCCATTTCTGACACTTTGAAAAATAATATACTCAAATATATTTTCATATGCTGATATCAAATTGAATTTTAAAAACGCGGTATCGATCTATTTTACTTTCAAAATCTCGTGAAATTTCATCGTTCTGTTACAAACTCTCGTGACATTTTGCAAATTCTTGTGAGATATTGTTAGTCAAATAGATCGATACCGCGTCAATATATCAACATATAAAAATATGGCAAAATTTTGTGAATTTTCGGGGTATTTCGTAGCATAACGATGACATATAGCAATATTTCATTAGTAAAAAAGATTGATATGGTGTTTTTAAATGGCAATATATCAGCATATGAAGATATTGTGATATTTTAATGTATCAATATTTTTTCCCTCGTCTTTAGAAGTTTTAACCATGAAGGGTTAAATATCGGTGGTGTGGCCGATGTCCGATATTCAGTTGTAAGGCCGATACCGATAGGGGGCCGATTATATCGTGCATCCCTAGTTTATACAGTATAATTTAAAAAACTATAAAGGAAAAGATGAGAGAAATTAGATACCAGAAGGTGGTAAAAATGTCTTTTTTTAACATTTTAAGTTAAACATTTAGGATCTAGAAAAATCAGACTGTTGTGTTCAGCTAAAATGTCATAAGCAAAGGGGGTAAATTTGTCTTTTAATACGAGTATCTTGATAAAACATCTCAGTTCTAAAAATGACACCAGATTAAAAGAGTTTTTGCTGTTAGCAGCGGCTCAGCATAACGGACGCTGCAGTAGGAACTACAGCAAGATGACAAATGGCCGCAATCAACGTGTGGTAATAACTGATGTACCAGTGCTTGGTTCTGGTATTTGGATTTTTGCCGTATCTAAAGTACTTTTATTTAAACTTAGTCTGGAAGACCTGGTATCAAGACAGGCCTGGTTTCCAATAAAATTCTCCCCGTTTTGGAATAAAATTAACACAATAATAACTAAAAGAAGAAGAACAGTCTATGAAAAAGCAGCTTGCATATCTGCCTGATGTTACTTTATATATGTCAGCCTGCTGGAGCTAAATAAACTCACTATTCACACTTTGTAACTTTCCTCAACCAAAAAAAAAATCCCTTTTAATGTCAAAAAGCAAAGTAAAAACAACAAAAAAACTGTTTTAATAAAAGAGAAAACCTGTCGCTGTTTTCGGCAAACCTTCCCTTCTTGTTTTCCTGCGTCTGGCCTCTCATTAGTGAAAAACAACACCATGCCATCGCTTGGCCTTTTACAAAAAGAAAAATCTGCTGTCGTAAACAGTTCCCATGCATAATAACTCTTAAAAATCAATACCTTTGCAAAATTTGGGGATTTTGCTCACAGGCAATTAAAGGGATCGTGTTCTGACTTTGAAAAGAAGGAAATTTTTGCTTTTTCCCATCAGAAATGTGCAGTTACCGCCTCCGGACCTCTGAGCCCCCTTTTCGAGGAAAGAAGCAGTGATGCATGATCGTTTCTAGGTGGAAATGATTGATACCGCACATTGGGAGGACTAAATTGCCACAATTTGTTTAGGTGCCTGGCAGAGAATATTTTGCATTAATAAAACATTATCAATCATTAGCATGAAAGCGTGAGCCAGCCTGTGTTCAAATTAGTCTCAGAGTTTAGCAAGAGATGTGCTCCTCATAAAATCGCAAACACATATGTCTTGTCATCTGCAGTCCGCCCAAGTCTGAATATTTAAATAAGTCAAATAAAAGGAATTAGTGTGCTCAAGGCTCGTCGTATTTCTGTGGAGAGAGCTGACAGTTTTGCTGAAAAGAAGCATTAACTTTCTACCTATTCTTCCTCAGAGTACACTTCATCATCATTGCTTCTAATTTATTTCAGGTGTAGACTCTAAAACTACCCTGTAGATATACAGAAGAGCAGAAAGAGGCACCAAAACAACTTTAACTGTATTCATCCATGCAGCCGTATTCTGCTTCTCTAAAAAGAGATGACAGCAAGTAGGGACAAATAAACCTTCGGCAGCGCAAAAAAAAAACAGTAGATCTGGTTTGGGAGGAAGAATCAAAGTCAAAGCGAGAATAGAGGACGAGCAGCAGTGAAACTTCACAAAATAATTAGTCTCTGTAGAGCTGAGAATAAAAAGAATCAGAGAGAAATATACCAAGAGGAGCACAGGGATGGAGAGGCAGGCAGCTTTCCTCCGTCAGCACTTAGCCAGAGCCGCAGCGAACCCGTTTACTGTCATTCCCACAGAACGTGGGCCTCATTTGTTTCAGCCGCCTGTGATGCTGAGCTGTTTGCTCACATGTTAGTACCTGGAATTATTACAACAAACACTGTAGTCGCTTCTCCTCCCTTTTGTCGAGGGATTCAAAGAAGATCCTCCTTCTTTTCTAACATCTGTGGAACATTTCGGTACGTTTCTATATAACGGCCTGTTTTAGCCCAGTTGGTTTCAGTAATACTACAAAGAGACATTATGGGAACAATTCTGCCCTATTGATGAGTCAAAAAGTTTTTATTTCAGAGTGATAACCTTATGCCAACGAAAACATCTTCATCTATCCATAACCGATTCATACAAATAGCAGTTAAAATATTTATATGCTACTATGAATTTTTCAGTAAGAAGGCAACATGCAATTCCTTCTGCATAAACAGATACAGAAATCAATTTAACCCTTGACATTACCCAGAAGATCATTCATTCCTTCCCCCATGTAGTCACATTTTTATCATGTTAACCTTATTAGAGAACAAGCAGCAACGTGAAACTCCAGCAGATATGTCAGGGAGCACAGTGGGAAGAATTTTAAATCAGGGTTTGGTTCTAAATAATAAAAATACAAATAAAGAAGATATATAAATAATATCCCAACATCTGAAGATCTCTGTTCAATCCAGCAGAGGAACCGGTAGAGGATGGACCAACTGCAGACCTCCAAAGTCTAGAAGATCCACCTAATCTGCAGAATTTGCCAACTGAGGATCTTAAGTCAAAGTGGTGTTTGGATCACCAAATCTAAGGCATATCTAAGGTACAACCACAGCTTGTGTTGAATAAGGTTGAAAAACATTTGAGCCACTGAGCCCTAAAGAAATGAAAGACATATTAATGTCCAGTAAGGTTTATAAAAGAACCGTATTTTTCTGAAGTGTCAACACCGGTTGTCCTTTTCCCATGTTTTTTAGTGGGTTAAACAAATTCATTTTTATGTTACTAAGGCAATTAGTGACTTAGAAAAAATATAAAACTATAGTATTTTTTCCTGTACAGTGTACTTACAAAGATAAATACTATGCATCTGAAGAACAGATAATCAATATACAGCTGTAGACATTTTTACAGTATTTTTACAGTAAAGAGATATGTGTGTGTGTGTATATATATATATATATATATATACAGTCACTGGCCACTTTATTAGGTACCCCATGCTAGTAACGGGTTGGACCCCCTTTTGCCTTCAGAACTGCCTCAATTCTTCGTGGCATAGATTCAACAAGGTGCTGGAAGCATTCCTCAGGGAGTTTGGTCCATATTGACATGATGGCATCACACAGTTTCTGCAGATTTGTCGGCTGCACATCCATGATGCGAATCTCCCTTTCCACCACATCCCAAAGATGCTCTATTGGATTGAGATCTGGTGACTGTGGAGGCCATTTGAGTACAGTGAACTCATTGTCATGTTCAAGAAACCAGTCTGAGATGATTCCAGCTTTATGACATGGCGCATTATCCTGCTGAAAGTAGCCATCAGAAGTTGGGTACATTGTGGTCATAAAGGGATGGACATGGTCAGCAACAATACTCAGGCAGGCTGTGGCGTTGCAACGATGCTCAATTGGTACCAAGGGGCCCAAAGAGTGCCAAGAAAATATTCCCCACACCATGACACCACCACCACCAGCCTGAACCGTTGATACAAGGCAGGATGGATTCATGCTTTCATGTTGTAGACGCCAAATTCTGACCCTACCATCCGAATGTTGCAGCAGAAATCGAGACTCATCAGACCAGGCAACGTTTTTCCAATCTTCCAATTTTGATGAGCTTGTGCAAATTGTAGCCTCAGTTTCCTGTTCTTAGCTGAAAGGAGTGGCACCCGGCGTGGTCTTCTGCTGCTGTAGCCCATCTGCCTCAAAGTTCAACATACTGTGCGTTCAGAGATGCTCTTCTGCCCACCTTGGTTGTAACGGGTGGTTATTTGTGTCACTGTTGCCCTTCTATCAGCTCGAACCAGTCTGGCCATTCTCCTCTGACCTCTGGCATCAACAAGGCATTTCCGCCCACAGAACTGCCGCTCACTGGATGTTTTTTCTTTTTCGGACCATTCTCTGTAAACCCTAGAGATGGTTGTGCGTGAAAATCCCAGTAGATCAGCAGTTTCTGAAATACTCAGACCAGCCCTTCTGACACCAACAATCATGCCACGTTCAAAGTCACTCAAATCACCTTTCTTCCCCATACTGATGCTCGGTTTGAACTGCAGGAGATTGTCTTGACCATGTCTACATGCCTAAATGCACTGAGTTGCCGCCATGTGATGGGCTGCTTAGAAATTAAGTGTTAACGAGCAGTTGGACAGGTGTACCTAATAAAGTGGCCGGTGAGTGTGTGTGTGTGTATATATATATATATATATATATAAATATATATATATATATATATATATATATATATATATATATATATATATATATATATATATATATATATATACAGTGGCTTTGCTTTGCAACATGCATACAATCTATCATACTCTTTACTCTTAACCACACTTAGATTATTTAAATACATTGAAACATTTGTTTGTTTTCAGAAAAAAAAAAAAAAAAAACTGAAAATTTGTTCAACATTCAGCAAGTTAAAGCTGATTAAAATTTATTCTGTTCTCAACACGTTACACTGAGCGGAGCTGTCGACCGTCCAAACATTGCTCCACCAAATCACGTCAGCGCCCATCGGCGAAAGCTATCGATGCGGGGTCTAGTCTAAAATGATGTCTATGGTGTAAGCATTTAGATCGCATCAGAGCGACCGTCATTCTCCTGGGTCTTTTTCCTGTATGGGTTTTGTGTTTTGCAATAAGTTCAGAAGATGCTTCAAAAGATTTTTAGAAAAACTTGAATCCGGTTGCTTATGATTTAAAGGATTGTTGTTCTTGGTAAGAACTATCCACTACGGCAAAAAAGCATTTGTTTGTTTTTTTATGCTCTTATTGACCTCGCTCTGATTAAACAGTTTCTGTAAATCCAATTGATAACAGTTAAAATCTGGGATGATAAAGACAAATAAGAACAAATTTCCAATTATCTGTTAAATGAGAGCAGATATGATAACCTTGAGGCTTATAGAAACCTGCTGAGTTCAAAAGGTGAGGTAAAATATGTTTGAATAATGAAAACAGAAGCTGTGCAATCAGATAACTGTTAATTAGTCAACAAATAATGGGAGATATTACAGGATTAATACATTTCCAAATCATTCATTTTTTGCAGCGATTTCCACAACTGAAATGTTTTAAAGATGAATGCCTCAGCTGTTGCATTTCCAACTTACTTGATTACAGAACTAGAGATACTTGTTATTTAGAGTTTTGCTACCACCTTTGTTTCAGTAATTTCCACAAAGTGAATGGGCTCGTTGAAATTTAAGAAAGTGCCTTTGAATCTCTGAGCATGCTTCACCATAAGGGCTCGAGCAGAGAGACAGATTGAAAACGTATTCATCCTTTTTAGTCCGTACACCAGAGGGGCAGAATTACTTACAGTCTGGCACAGTGTGTGAGAGAGTTAGTCGTGTCTTTCAGGAGAATTCTCAGAAAGCTCTCATTGTGGCAAATCAGGAGCCCTCATGCTGCCTCATTGAATTTCCCCAGCTTTTAGAGAGGTCCCTCTGAGCTCCTCACAACTTCAGATTATGTCACAAAGACCCTGAACAAATCTTAGGAGTAATAGATTACATGTGCCTCTTAAAGCCCAGGATGAGAATTTATCAATTTCTTAAAATCTTTTTGTTCCTTAATGATGAGTTCAGCATCTACTAGGGCTCTTCTCTACCTCTGCAGTTTCCACATAATTTTCTTAAGCATCTTTCTATATTTATGGAGTTTTAGCGCTGCTCTTTTTGCCGGCAGCTCCTCTGCAGTATATAAAAAATGTACAACTTCCAACCATGTAGTACAGCGTCATGTTGAGCTGAACGTGAAGCAGCCCCTAGTGCTATCAGTAGAGACTCTTTCACTGAGGCGCTACTGACAGCTTCCAACAAACCAGAACCGCCATCCACTTCCAGGTATTTAAGATAAGACTAACGTTATCAGCCAAAGCTGCAGCTCTATGGGATTACCCATGAGGCCCACGGCGCAAACAAACCGTATGGGGAGCAGAGTAAATTACCCTGCTGCAGAATCAACTGCTCTGGCTGTCATGGGACTTGAGAGAAAAACAATGGTCTGAATGGTTTTAACAAATGAACTCCTCTGAGATCTTAATTCAATCAATGCATTTAGAGTCTTCTCCTTTTTACTTCTGTGTACCTTGACATAGATACTGGAAAAATCCATTTTCATTCCTTAGTGATCACCGTCAAATGTGGAAATCATTCTATTTTATTAAAGCTCTTGGTAAACTGGTCTTTCAGATAGAGCACTGGACTGATTTAAACCCTGCTTGAAGGACAGGAACTCTATCTAATGTTTACATGCTCCCCCTAACTCAGATCTCAATAAACAACAACATAGGTTACCAAATCTATGCAGACAACACTCAGCTGTACACTAAGATGTCACCAATTCAATTCTATTCAGTTTAATTCTATAGCCAATTCACAACACATGTCATCTCAAGGCACTTTACAATTCAACCAGATCATCCAGTCAGATTGATTCAAAGTTTTCTATCTAAGGAAAACCTGTTGATTGCATCGACTCATTGACTCTGAGGCAATCCCTCACGCTAAGCATGCTTGTAGCGACAGTGGAGAGGAAAAACTCCCTTTTAACAGGAAGAAACGTCCAGCAGAACCAGGCTCAGTGTGAGCGGCCATCTGCTGAGGCCGACTGGGGTTCAAGGAGACAGAAGCAGAGATACAAAAAGCAGCTGTAAAAGGCGGCCTCGTCCAGGAAACACGCAGCCAGGCAGAAGAGCTCCGAGCCAGCTCCCATGTCAGAAAATGAAAAGAGCACATCCAGTCAGAGAAACAGGACCACACTGGAAAACAGGCCGATCTCCAGCATCTATAAACAAGGGTGTTGATAGAAGCAGCACAGCTGATATTTCTCTCCAGGATGGTGTCACAGCCAAACAGGAAAAGACGAGGCAAAGATACTATGAGAAAAAGCAGAGAGAGCATAACATTAGAGATTCAACTAACAGATTCTGCAGAATGGGAGAATAGAGAGAGAATGAAGCAGAATGATGAAATGGGGTCCCTATGTCCTCCAGAAGACTAAACCTATAGCAGCATAACTATAGAGATAGTTCAGGATAACCTGAGCCCACATGAAATAAATAAAATTGCACTTTATACATTGCACAAGTTATTGCAGTTGTTATTCATGGCGTTGCAGGGTTGCCTAATTAAGCAGCTGATCCAGAAAGCTGCTGCCTGGGTCCTCACTAGAGCTAAGAAAGTGGAGAACATCAGCCCAGTTCTAAAGTCCTTCCACTGGCTATCGGAGAAAAGACTTCAAAATATTTCTGTTAAACTATGCCTATCGCTAAACGCCTGCCCTGACCCCTAAATCCCTCAATCACTATATAGAGTGGAGACTGTATTGTGGACTTTATAGTGAACTCAGTTAAATGACCATTTGGACAGATGATCACTACTTTTCTTTCCTCATTGGTAACATAACTCCGCCTCCCTGCACGGTGCCTTCACCATCTTTATAACTTCTCGCAGCTGTTGCTACCAGATAGCGGGCTGCTGTGACAACCAATCCTCAAATGCATTATGGGATATCATCTAGTGACCATGGATGATCACTACTTTTCAAGGTGCATAGCAGGAAATTTCGAATTCACTGCTTTTTCATCCACTAGACACTCGGACACTTATCTAAAAACGGTTTGACCACTCTATAGTGCCCTATATAGTGATTAGGGCGGACATTTGGACACAGCCTATGACCTTTTGTGTTGCCTCTATACAATTGCAAACTACTTTTATGTATGTGACTTACATAAAAGTCCTTGCCTTGCCTAAAAATCAGAACCAAAACAGGTTGTGTTGAGGTGGATGTGCTGATATCTACTATGGGGCATTCAAAGAAACTTTCCAGAGGTGTTAAATCTGTTCCGTCCATATTGGAGACGTTACCTAGATCCAGGACTGCCTAGGGAACATGTGGAAGAATCTTCCCTGCTGATCTTAAAGATAATCTTAAAGATCTCAGAGCTTAATGGAAATGTCACTCAACATGTTTTCTTTTGTTCATTTGCACTTGGTCTTTCCAATTGAAGCTGCGTTTTATTTAAATGACAGCTAAGTTCCATTTGATAATGAAATAAAAAATGGCGTCCATCATCTCATACACTTGAGAAAAGTCCTCCAGGTAAGTTGCAGAGGCAGCAGCTTCACCAAATGGGGAGGGGAGTGACTTTGCCGTCTGGCAGAAGTCCCCTGTCCCCCCAGTGGGACACCACAGAATTTACATAACTAACATCTTGATTTGCTGTAAAGTGAAATTAGGGCCAGCGCGATGTTCAATTAACTCGGGGGATCTTGGTGTAATTAAAACTCGGCGGTCCCCCACTGTTCAATAAGTCTGTGCCAGGAGAGATGAAGGTGGGAAGGGGGTGAAAGGAGGTTGGGAGGGAAGAAAATACAAAAAAAAAGAGAGAGAGGAAGATAAACTGCTGCTTCATCACGTTTTCATCAGATACGACCTTGGCAGTAGCAGTAAAGCGGCGGCAGATATCACAGGAGAAGAGTCACAGTATCTGTAGGTTGAAACTTAATGTGGGAAGCATCAGCCGCGGTGGTCTCTTTATGGGGGCCCCCCACCGGCTGTTGTATGGTGATCAGTGGCTGAGTTGTTGGGCCCCTAAAGAGACATTTTCTCCCTAAACTGATTACATGAGAAGGGATTATGTGCTGCTGAATAGCTCTAAGTAGTCTTCTTTTGATTTCCCTGTAATCTACTGACTGCTTCAGCCTTCACAAGTCCCCTGCTCTTTGCTAATTGCTGTAATTCCTGCCTTTAAGAGGATATAGATTGAAAAACGCTGCTGTTTTCCTTTAATCCTGGATTACACCAAAACTAAGTGAATCCTTCCCTCAGTAATCAAGCTTCGGACTGCTGTTTGCGGCTCGCCGGGCTTCGCCGGGGTTTCTGCACGGCGCTGCAGTGCAGCTGACGGCAGCCATCACCGCCATCAGAATCCCGAACACGCAGTTTAGCTCCAGAGCTTTTCTTCCAAGCAGGGCCATAAATCTTTTATTATAGATTTACCTGAAAATTTCAAAGTGACAGAAAAACAGCGTCTAGTCTCTCCTTCACCCACACAATGCATCTAAAGTGGCTGTTTTATGGGATCAGTTAGAGAATTTTAACTAAGCCGTAATCCCTAAATTCATAAAATTGCCTCCAACTGTACTCTAATGTTTAATTCATGAGGAGTAATGTTCATGTAATAAATCTGAATAGAAGAAGGAAAAAAAAAAGCAGAACTTCTGCAGTATGAAGCAATCCAACTTTTAATTTGTTTTTTTTTTTTCCTTTTCTTTCTTGTTTTTTAAATTGCTTGTTTTGTAAGGATGAAACTGTGAACTGTGTTAACCTCCGTCAAAAAATAATGGATTACAGTGAGAAGGAACAACACGCAAGGCCAAAACTGTACCAAAAAAAAAAAGAAAACAAATTAAAGGATTTTTTTGTTTCTTTTTCTCTCACAGAAAAAAAAGCAGTTTAATTAACTCCAAACTAAACATTGTGGTAATTGTATTGTTTCTTTTGCTTATATCTGCAGTTTCAGCTCCAGGCCTGCTGCAAAGCGGCACATATATAATCCATGCATTTCTGCTTCATCCATTTGGATATGCAGTCCTGCCACAGTATCACTGGAGTGTTTATCTTATTTATAAACCACATAGCTACCCCCCCCCCCCCCCCCCCCAAGCCCCCTGGTTTAATTTTTTTTACAGGATTTGATGGATCCTCCCAGCACATGTAGAAAATTACATCAGCATCTGAAACACAGCACTACATAGAAGTGAAAGCATCGGTATTGGCAGAGTGTGATCACAGCGGTCATTGCTGCGTATGGAGATATGCTGACAGTAATGGGGGGGGTTGGCAGTGATGCTGTGGGGAGCAGTACAACGAGATATCGCCTAATGGCTCTCTGAAGTGCACCTTTTTGGAAGAGGGCCTTTAATCACAGGAAGAGTTAATCCTGAATCAATGAAAATGTAAAGCAGTGGCATCTTGTTGTGTTTGTGCTGATAGCAGCTTAAGGGATCACTGTCAAGGGGCTCAGGCTGCATTTCCAAGTGCCAGAAAAAGGTTTGACACATAAAGCAAGGAAAAGCCTCCCTTTGGTCAACATTTTCCTTGAGGGAAGCAACATGATTGTTAGCTTGATAAAATCACTGACATGACCTCATGTGGTAGGAATACAATTTCACCACAGCGATCAACTATGGAGCTCTGGCCCCAAGCCTCCAGGATATGGAGTGATTTTTGTTTCATTATTGTTACAAAGAACAAGTTATGTAAACAGAAATTAGAAACATATGCAATCAGAAACAAAAGTTTTAGAAAAATGTCTGACTGTCAGGGTTTGGTTGTGGTTCAACATATTCTCATTATGAGTGCGTATGAAATCGTACGAAAAGTTATGCACACTATTTCGTACGTTTTTGGACGTTTTTCCTCAAAAAACCACATCAGTGCGCATTAGCTGGCAGACAGAAAAACACAGCAGATCCGCGGACGGACGTAAAAATGGGAAAAACAGTGCAATCATCACTTATTCATGTCTTTAACTACGTTGCTTGCTGTTTTATATCTTAGGGTTAGGGTCAGGGTTAGGGCTAATTGTAATTTATATTCTATATTCGCGAATGGTGCGTCAGATGCGCATGCGCATACGACGAAAAAAACGTCCAAAACGTACGAAATTACGGTGCATAATTTTTCGTACGATTTCACACGCACTCATAATGAGAATAGGTTGTGTGGTTTGATGACCCAAATGCAGGGAGGAAGAGGTGAGTTTCTTGTTGATTTAATGAAATGCTAACAGACAACTGAGGCAGGAATCCAAAAATCAAGCATGGAAAAAGTCAAACAAACCAGAAACCATGGAGACATCAGAGGGAAGCTATCACGACGAGGAAGACACAGTGAGATGGAGTTGGAGGAAGTTAGACGAGGAACCAGCACTGAGGAACTGCACAAGGAGTGTTTTTATGGGGGATTGAACAAAGAGAGGACTAACGAGCAGATTGGGAGCAGGTGTGAACAGAGCAGACTGGAAAGGAGCTAGGGAAAAAGGAGAACACTAGAGGGCAACAGAGGGCAACAAATAAAAACCTGAAAACTTAAAATATAAAAAGAAAACAAAACAAAATAGAAAAGATGGAGCAAAGTAAAACTGAATACTCAAAAGAAAACATAACAGAAGCAAGACCGTGACACTGACCACATGTTTCGACGCCAGTCTCTTCGTTGGTGGGGGAGATTTAATGCTGAAAATAAATGTCAAAATGTGTGAACTCTGGACATTTGTTCTCTGTCGCGCGTGCTGCTAGCATGTTCTTATGCTAAATGAAAATTAGCCAACTTTGGTTAGAGAAAAATCCACAGAAAATCCGAAGCTTTGCGTAAACCAAATAATTTTTATAATTTCATTGGTAACTTTGCTGTTTAGTTAAATTTTATAAAATTCTCATTCCTTTAATAACTTGTTATTTCAACAAAAAAAAAAGTTTCATGTTTTTTACAGATTTAAACTTTTTAATCACTTTAGATGGCGCTGTGCATGCAGCAGCCTGTTATGTCGGCTCCGTGTTCTCCTTTCCTATTTCATCTATTTTATATTGTTTTGGGATTTTTTTTCTATTCTGTATTATAATCCTACACAAAGAAAGGAAAAAAAAGATGTCATATGTGGATTGTACATATATATCCCATGCACCTTTTTCTTCCTTTGGTACCTTCTTCTTCGTTGATTATTTGAGTCAATCAATCAATCAATCAATCAATCAATCAATCAATCAATCAAACTTTTTTCAGATTGATTTGAACTAATTGCAGTCTTTTTAAAATGCATTTTACAAATCCCATTCAATTCACCTTCAACCTAATTCCAATATTCACTTTGCTCAGTAAATTCTCCAGACAAGACAAGGAGATCCTGGAACTTTTTAGAATGGAAAGAAATGACTTCCTTTTGATGAATGGTGGCTAAAGGTCTGAGGAACAGCTATGGGGAAAAGGTTCTCCACAGACTGTGCCGACGTTTACATGGACAAATGGGAACGTAAGACTTCTCAGAAATGCCAGAAACTACAAGAGGCCGGGTCCGGCTTCTCGGATGACATCTTGGGGATCTGGAAACACATTCTGGAGGATTTACACCCTTCATCCACAACCTGAACACTCATCACCTCCAATCAAAGTTAAATGCACAAAACATTTACTATCTAGATGAGACAGGGAGGCCACTAAAAACTGTCAAGAAGCTGATGAGTTTAATGTGAGGAGAGAGCTCATTCCTTCTCAGAGGGTTTAGTTTGTTGTTGATTTGGAACAGTAATATAAATTGTACTTTGCAAAGTTGTGTTATAGTTTTATTAAAATACCATCAAGCAAAAACTACTACTCTTCAGATTGTCTCCTTTGTGTGCCATTGTCACAGTGATGTCCAACAGTACAGGATTCAGCATATCATGTTTTTCTTTCTTTCCTTTGGGACACTTCCTATATTTAATGATAAAACACACTGACTATGAAGGCTATACTCACATATTTGGTATCATTGGGTTCAGCATGAGCCAATCTCTGATACAAGCTACAATGTGACACCAAAGTAAATGGGAACTTTTACATAAATACTAATTATTGACATGTCTGCTTATTTTAGGCATGTGTTCATAGATGTGTTACACACATCAAGATGTTCATATCCATTTTTTTTTTGTAAAGCTAAAGCACTTTCCTGATCACAATTATGCAAAGTTTAAAAATTGTCAGGCTATATTTCTGTTTCTTTTTAGGTTAAGGGTATGTAACACCATGCCATAACTTTCCATAATTAAAAACAAAACATTTAAACCTATTTCATATGTTGGAGACTTTAAATACGAGGAAAAACATTGCGTTAAAGCAGCGGTAGGGATGTCTCAAATTGTTGGGGGCTTTGTCTGTAGCCTAATAGCTTTTTAGGGTAACTAAAAGGCAGTTTACAATCTCAGTCTGACAATATGAGAAATCTCATATTGACCATTACAGTTTTAAGAATTTTGTCTGTGCCATTGTCTTCCATCAGTTTGAAGATAATAATTAATGTTGCGCCGATGCCAATTTTTGGCCCCGATACCTGGCTGTGCAGTATTGGCCGATACCAATAAACTACTGATAACATCTGTTTGAAATTAATGTGTTTGTGTATATATGAAGAACTGCATACTGCTTGGATGTAAAATAATTGCCATCATGGCTTTGTCAAGCTGCTGCCTACCTTTGTGAATCAGGAAAAAGACTAATACAAAGTGAATCCAGTAGAACTTTTTAATACCTACCTGGAATTCAAGGCAGAGCCAAGAACCTATTAAGGAAAGTGGGGGCATTTTGAATGGCTACCACTGTATAATATGTGCTACATGTATGCCTTGTATGCTTGGGTGGATGAATGGGGTCAAATAGTGGGTTAGTGCAGTGGTTAGCGCACACGACCCATGTATGGAGGCCTTAGTCCTCAACGCGGGCGACACAGGTTCGAATCCAACCTGTGGTCCTTACCAGAAAACTTTCCCCAAGATAGGAGAATTAAGTAGTGATCCTCTTTGAGCCTCACAAAAACCAAAATAAGGAGTGGCAGACAGAGCAGGCAAATGCAGCATATCTCTCTCACCTCCTCATAAATAAAGACTTGGATAGAATCACCTCAGTGCGTAGAAACCATCCCACAGCGCTGCAATTTTCTTTAACGTAGATCTCGTTATGTTTTTGACAGAGATGGGAAGTAACGAAGTACAAATACTTTGTTACTGTACTCAAGCAGATTTTTCTGATATTTTTACTTTACTTTACTACTTATTTTTATGGCGACTTTTTACTTCTTACATTTTTAGACAAATATCTGTACTTTCTACTCCTTACATTTTAAAAAATTGGCTCGTTACTTTAGTTTTGAATCATTTCAATGGAGTTACCGTTATTATTTTTCATGTCATCAATACCAAATTCAATCTAATTGGATGGGAATCTACGTTGCATTTGACGAACCACTACAAGATGAATCGACAGATTCTGCTGTATTCATTCGCGGCAAATCATTGCAGCTTGGTGGCGGTGGCGTTAGCATAGTAGTATGGACGACGAGATGATTGAAAATGAACACAACGGAGATCTAGTCCTATTGGCAGACATCCATTTAAAATGTAGGCAACGGCATGAAAAAAGTGGTTTGTACTTTTACTTTTATACTTTAAGTAAATTTACAAGCCTGTACTTTGTTACTTTTACTTGAGTAAAGAAGTTTAATCAGTACTTCCACTTTTACCAGAGTATTTTTTAACACAAGTATCTGTACTTTTACTCAAGTACGGAAAGTGAGTACTTTTGCCATCTCTGGTTTTTGATACATGAAAATTCTCTATCTGTTCTGGTTCTAGATGCTGCACAGACTCGTTAAGTGGAGCTTTGCTTTATAGAATGTGCATTTTTTTTTTTTTTTAAATAACTTCCTAATCTGTCCAAATCAAATTTGTGGAATTAATTTATTTATAGCACAGAGAGTGAAAAGAATCTGTGCAGGTCTGCTCACCCTGACTAGTCGGAGCCTCTATATGCAGTGAGTGTGATATAGAAAAAAATCGGATCAGAGATTAAAATGTCGTACACTGGGGTGTGCTTTGTACTTTGTCTCTCCCTCTCTTATACGCACGTACCTGTCAGCTTACTGTGTATAAAAAAAAATAATTTAAAAAACGAGCCCATGGTGCTTTAAACTATATATATATATATATATATATATATATATATATATATATATATATATATATATATATATATATATATATATATATATATATATATTTTTTTTTTTTTTTTTTTTTTCTGTCATTTTAAGTTAATTTTTTTCTGCGATGAGGATTGTTAGGACTTGGTAATATCAGAATGGCTTTCTTTATGACAAACTAAACCAAACCTTTAAAATTAAGCAGTAATACTTTATAGCCTCTATAACATAGATCAGAACAGGGGTGATGCTACATCAGTGGAATTTATCTGTATTATGTGAACATTCCTTATTTTATCATCTATAAATCATGTGTGCTGCACCTCAGAGGATGCCTCCCAGCTAATATAAATTTCCTCCACCTTGACACCATTATAATCAGATTCACCACCTGTTTGTGAAGCTGCTGGGACATTTTTCACAGCAGAGAGGCCTAATTATGCTTCATCTGATGCGTTTTTGTGATAAAATAACCGGATTGTTGGAAAGGCCTCCAGGAACGGCATTAGATTTGGGTTGTGGAGCCATGTGTGCTTGTTTATCACTTTCCTCTGGGCTTGGAGTATATTTCATTTCATTTGTATACAAGTGACAGTAATATTATTGCGTAGAACATCAGCCTTTGAGTCAGTATCATTCCAGAAAGTTCAGTCATCCATCTTGGCATTCATATTAGGGCCCTGCAAATGGAAGTTTTGTCACTTTGGAAATACTGGTGTGCACAACAGGACATAGATTCTTGTTTTTGAAATGATAAAATTGGAAATATTAAGCTAAAAGTAACAATAAGAGCTCAGCTCAGACAATCTATAAGAAATTGTTTATCACAAATTCTATAAAATATGGGAGTGGAAGGGTTGTAAGATGAGTGTCTCAGTTAGCAGGGGGCTGAGTCAGTTTATTCACCTTTCACCAACGGACAGATACCAGAGTATGATTCCAGAATAAAGCTTCTTTTAGGGCATCTGCTTGCCTGAGAAGATAAGGAGCTTTGAAAACCAGAGGAAACATGGAATGAAGATGCTGTTCTTGTTCATCAAAGGAGTCAGCTGAGGTTCTTTTATGTGTCTGATAAGATTGTTTGCCTATGCTGGTTCTCCAGAAGGAGAACCTAAAAGATACCCTTCATGGTAAGATGTTGAGGTTGTCAGCCTATTTTGAACACCTGGCTGCGTGGTGGAGCAGCATGAAGCAGAAGGTTCTGGGTTTGATTCTCAGCCGGATTGCACATTCTCCCTCTCTGCATGGTTGCTCTCTGCGTACTCAGGCTTCCTCCCATTGTCCAAAAACATGACCGTTAGACTCATTGATGACTCCAAAACTCCTTTAGGTGTAAATGTTGGAATGGTTGTTTGCTTATAGATGTGTCTCCATCAACTTTTTTTTTTTTTTTTTGCATTAGAAGAGCTTGACGGAAACAGAATATTTAAATTCAACTTAATAAATTTTGTTAAAAGGTTCCACTTACCTGAGGTGGTTTTTGACTTTCTCAGGTCAGCTGATCAGCTGCTCCTGACAGTGCCTAAAGCAAGACTTAAGCTTTTGATTGATCATTTATTTCGAACACTTAATAAAAAGCAAATATAAGTAAATTAATAAAGTCATACAAAACAAAACAAAAAAAGAAGAAAAATAAAAAAAATAAAACATATGTACATCCCATCATGTTCGAAAAGGAGTAGGAAGAAGTAATAAAACTTATTAAATCCTACCCCTGTTCTATATTAACATCTACCAATGTTTAAGCATACATACATATCTATATATACAGACACACACACACATACATATATACATATATATATATATACATACACATACTCATAGATACCTATACATATATATACACACATGCATACTTACACATACACCCGTATCTCAAACACATACACACATACATGCATATACATACACACCCCAATTACTATAGACAGTATACACATATCTCTATCTACGTACACGTATATCCATACATATCCATAAACCAAAAACCCTATTCTCTCACACTTTTTTTTTTTTTTATTATTTCATCTCTCTTGACTTCTTATCGATTTTAATTCATAGTGGCAGAGCAAGTTCTATTCCCCCTCAAGCCCCCTCCTCCCTGTATCTTGTAAAAATCATTTGTTTATATTTGTTTTTAAACTGGTTGATGTTTGGACATTGCTTCAAATCCATGCTCAGTCTGTTCCATAGCCTCACTCCACTATTTGTTATACAAAATCTTTTCCTTGCAGTTCTGTATCTTTGAATCTTAAAATTAGTTATCTCCCTTAAATCATACCCCCCCTCTCTCTCATAAAACAAATTTGTCAAGTGACTTGGTAACAGCTTATTTCTAGCTTTAAATAGAAATTGTGCTGTTTGGAATTCTATCATATCATAAAGCTTCATGATTTTAGACATTATAAATAGTGTGTTGGTGTGTTCTCGATATCCAACTTTATGAATTATTCTCATGGCTCTTTTTTGCAATATGAACAGTGGCTCTAGTGAACTTTTATATGTGCTTCCCCATACCTCTATACAGTAAATTAAATGAGGTAAGACCAAAGAATAGAACAGAGCATGGAGTGATTTGTAATCTAAAAAATATCTTACTTTGGCTATTACAGAGATGCTTTTAGATATTTTAGTGCTGATGTATTTAATATGAGACTTCCAGCAAATCTTGTCATTTATTATCACCCCGAGAAATTTAGTTTCATATACTTTCTCTATATCAACCCCTCCTATCTGTACCCGTGCATGATGATTTATTTTTTTGTTACCAAATATCATATATTTTGTTTTACTCAAATTTAGTGACAGTTTATTTTTATTTAGCCAGTATTTAATATTAATGAATTCTGAGGTGATAGTGTCCAAAAGTTGCTGTAAATTCTCACCTGATCCTATTATATTTGTGTCATCCGCAAATAAAATAAATTTGAGTTTTTGTGATATCTTACATATGTCATTAATGTACATGATGAATAATTTAGGACCCAAGACCGACCCCTGTGGTACACCACACACAATGTCCAAACATCTTGAATGATGATCTCCCATCTTCACAAATTGCTTCCTGTTTTTTAAATAACTTCTTACCCACTCTAGTGCCAGTCCCCTGATCCCATATTGCTCTAATTTGTTAATTAATATATCATGATTTATAGTATCAAATGCTTTTTTTAGATCAATAAAAACCCCAACAGAATATTTCTTGCTATCTATGGAATTTGTTGTTTCTTCTATTAGTTCAATTAATGCTTGTGATGTTGATCGATTTCTTCTGAATCCATATTGATTATCTGAGAGTAAATTATGTCTTTCTATGAAATTGTCTAACCTGTAATTGACAACTTTTTCCAGAATTTTTGAAAACTGTGGGAGAAGAGAAACCGGTCTGTAATTTGTGAAATGATGCTTGTCCCCAGTTTTGTACACAGGAATAACTTTAGCTATTTTTCCGATTTCGGATGTGTAGTTTCAAGTGTCATATGAAAAGTTGTTCAACATACCATTGTCCAATGTCTTTACGAAGCTCAGAGGGGATCGAGCGTTTTCTGTTGCAGCTCCAAAACTTTGGAATGCATTGCCGCTGCACATTAGACAGGCCACCTCTCTGTCTCATTTTAAAACTCTTCTTAAAACCCACCTCTTTTCTTTGGCTTTTGACATCATGTAGAGTGTTGATTTTATGTACACATGTTGATTTTATGTATACACATGCATATTTTTATCCTGTGCGGGCAGTGCTTTTAGTTTATTTTATTTACTTTTATTTATTTTAGTTATTTTATCTTTTTGTGCAGCACTTTGGAAACCTTGTGTTTATTTAAACCGTGCTATATAAATAAAGTGGTTTGGATTGGATTGGATTTCAAAAGGCGTTAAAGCACTAAAGAGGAGATGAAAACAAATGCATTTTGACGGAGCGAACATTTACCATGCATGATTGATCAGCTGTTTCTGTGGCGTCCTGAATGAAGCTCTATCAACATATAAAGATGGTGTAAAGTAAAACACCAGTGACATGAAAAACCTGAGATTTATTGAAATATTTCTAATATTTCCTGTTTTCTACAGCCAATCGGAAGGTCATTGTATGATGACCTTAAGCTTCTCCAGTTAATTCACTCCTATGGATGGAAACGTCGGATTTTTTAGTTCTTTTTTAACACTTTATGAGTTTCCTCAAAATTGGCGTTACATTTGGATGAAAACCTGGCTGAAGCGTTTCCCTGTGATGGACGGGTAACCAAAGTAGGGTGGAGCTGAGCGGTTAATTCCAGGATGTAACCCTTCTTTTGTCCATAAACTGTTAAAAATAGGCACAAGCCCACTGTGACAATGACAGACAACAGATGAGAAAACCCAAATATTAGGAAAAAATCAATGCTACGAGCTAAATCCTCTACACGAAATACTTTATCAATCAACCAGGGTTGCAACTAAAAATTGTTGTGCAAATCGAGTCATCTGTCAATTTTTTTTTTATTAATCGATTTATTATCTGATGGCCAAAGATACCTTAAAAAATATTTTTTACCTAATTAAACCCGATGAAACTGAAACGCTTTTTATGTTAAATGCAAAATGTTTATATATCTTTTACAACCTTGGTGTAATTAGTGCTCTAAGTTGGTCGCTCTGTCGACTAAAGTCGTGTTTTAGAGTTTCTATAATCTGGTTAAAGATTAATAGATTACTAAATTAGTTGATGATTATTACAATAATTGATTAATCACAATTTATTTGATTCATTCATTTAGCCCTACAATTAACATTGTAAAAACACGATTACAGTGAATAATATTATGCATTATGTGTTTGGAGAAGTACTTTTGAGAAGTAGCATTTTAGAGTTACGTCTCTCTAAAAGTAACTAATTTAGTCAGTCAGTCACTGCCCCCTAAAAGTAACTAGTTACCAGGTAAAGTAACTAAGCAGGTATTTTTTCAAATGTAAAAATCTCATTCAATTTATATGTCTTTTCTGATAACAGAACCTTAAATAAAACTACGAGTTCATGTGTTAAATCTAGATTGTTTTGGTCCAGATCCAGACCCACCTGCTGGCTAATCTGGACCCAACCTGATTTAAAACATTTATAAATTACTGCATGTTGTCCAACGACAGTGTCTAAATGTCACTTGCAACGCTTCTCCTGTTATATGGTAAAGCCCTCCGTAGTGTCCAGCACCAGGCTACACGTGATAGAAATTATCCAATCAGCTGCTGTCAGTCTGGGTTGCTGCTGCTGCTACTTTTAGACACAGCAGGCAAACCTGTGGCAAGCCGGGCGATGGGAAAGAAGGAGAAGATGATGAGAAAAAGAGAGCAGAGAAAGTGTGGACTGAAAGAAGTGCATTGAACTGGTGAAAGAAAAGTGAAATGGTGCTCAAAGATGACCCTGCTCATTTTGAGTATGTTCGGCTCAACCTGCTGCTGTGAAGCAGGATTCTCCACAATAAAGATAATTAAAAATAAATATGGATCCTTGCAGGGCAGCCTAAAGCCCACTGCTCTCATTAAGACTGAAAAAATAAAAATAAAATAAAACGGTCAGTTCAGGTATTTTATAAACTATATGAATCAGCAAATTGTCTATATACCAAACTGAAAGATTGTTGTTCTCTACTTAAAAGAAGACTTTAGATTTTAAAATGTAAAAAAAAAAATTCTTTTATATATATATATATATATATATATATATATATATATATATATATATATATATATATATATATATATATATATATATATATATATATATATATATATATATATATATCTTTATTTAAGAATTCATTGCATAACATTGATACATAAACACCCAATTTTATTTCAGTGTTAAATTATGTTTAAAGTAACAGATTATAATTGAAAATGTCTCCGGACCTTTACTGGTTGATTTTTATTTTTTATCCGGACTCTGCTGAATTTTAATTGGTTACTGCTCTAAGTTGTCGGATACACCCAACGTGACCATGTTCATTATTGTTCCTCCGCCGTCAGTGGAAAACTAAAGGCCATATTTATTGGACTTCTTAGAGCTTCTTTACTCCTACAGTAGCAGGCATTTAAAATTGGCCCTTCCCAGTCAAACGGCAGCCGAATGGCAGCCCTACTCCCCTGCAAGTCCCAGCAAAATCCCTTCCAACTTCCAGTCAATTATGCACCCCAGCCATTTTTACTCTGACTCCACACTTTCACTGAATTACACGGTCTGACCAGGAGATGATGCTTCTATTTAGATCTTAATGTCCACAAATCATGACAGAAACAATATTTTAGATGTTTAAAAAGGAATTGTAAGGAATCAGCCAAGGAAAGTTGGGAATTGTTGAATGGCTACTTCTGTTAATGCTGAGAATTTGTGGATTTCTCTTCTAATCTAAGAAATGCATATAAAAGAGAGTGTCTCACATGATTCAGGACACTGCATAAAAAATCTGGTTTTTCACTTACTTCAACTTTGTAGTTGATGAAAAGATTTTTAATTTGAATCCTAATTCAGTCCTTTTAAATATTGTTTTTCCCAGACAAACAAAAAGCAGCACTTTAAAGGTAACTTTTTTAGTTTATAAAAAATACTAAAAAACGGCTGCTAAAACATCAAATTTAGGCTTTTTTATTATTAAAGGTATTTAAATTATTATTTTTAAAACATAAAAGTGATTCATCTTTGAGTAGCGATATTTAGGCTGTCTGACTGAGACACTGCTGTAAAAATAGTCCAGTTTTGGAGAAGCCGCCCGTATGTTGAAAACTCAGATAGTGAACGGCTCCAATCATTGATGAGATTTTAAATTGGTGGACACGAGAGTGATATTCAGGCAACTGCAGAAGGAAAATTGCATCAGAATGGAAACATAAGCCCGCGCGGCCAGAAGTGAGGATTTGCTGATCCCTGACCTTCTGTTTCAGAGCTGAGGATTTTAGGTAATGAGATCTGTGCAGTGAAACAACTCCGCCGTCGGACTGCGAGTCTCAGAGAGCCGGGATGGGAGCGTCTGCTGCTACAGATGGCGCAGCCAACGGATTTACACACATTCAGAAATGTGCCTTGGCAGCAGTGGAACACTCTCTGGGTTAAGAGGGAGGATGAGAAACAGAATGACATATTGTCACAATAAAAGAACTCAGCTTGCAGGTTTAAATGTGCTCAATGCATCAGCTACTGGTCCCCGATTCCAAGGAGCAACTCAACATGACACAGAAACTTGATTTTTATCGTGCTGAATGGAGCTTGGGGCCATTTTTAGACAAGCCAAGTTAAAACGCCTCATCTCTCCTGATTTGTATGATAACTTTTATTTAATTTCTGAAACTAAACCCATTTACTACACTAAAAAATAAAAAAAGGATCTGTAAACCTCCATCTGAATATGTTTTCCTTTAATTGCTCCTTACATAATATTTGGTTCATTTAGATCCGGTTTAAAGATAAAGAGCTTTAAAACAAAAATTGTCTTCCAGTCAGACAAAACATGTCAGTACCATTAGGTTACAGTAGAGCCAATAAACAATAGCTGGTTTAGTTTTATTATAACTGTCCTCAATGTTTAATATAATGTTGAAATGTTCTTTTTGTTATTCTGAGAGCTAATTATTTATGTGAAACTTAATAATACTTTAAAGGATACCTTACAAATGTTTTAGGCATTAAAAATAAAAATGTATCTTATTGAAGTCTACATTTAACCTCCTTAAATTGTGACACACCGGCATCACACTTTGTATTTAACTTCTTGCACAGGAAAAAAACAAAATCTAAATTCGCCTTTTTTTTTTCATAAAATAGGTGCATTTTTTCTTGAATTAAGGAGTTGAGTGAGACACTTTACTAATGAGACAAGATAATTTACATTTAAAACAAGAAAAAACAATTATCTTATTTTAAGAGTAAAAATACAAATTCCATTGTCAGATCATCTAATTTACCTGCTCAGATTAAGGGTAAATACACTTAATTTAAGAAAGTTTTACTTATTTCTAGATTGCTTTTGCAGTGCATGAAATCAAAATATTATTTCTGACCCTAACTAATCCAGAACCAGTCCCACTAGTCCTCACTGTCAAATTAATCTTAGTCTATATTTGATTCTGTAGTTATTCAGGTCCAACAGTTGACACCCACCTATAGGTTTTACATACACTATGGGGTGAAACGTCCCAATTAAGCTTAGCAGAGAAGTTTGGATTTAAAATAACGGAGCTAAAAACAGAATAAATGAACCGTTAGAATATGGAAAGAATAAATGAGTGAAGGAGTGAGACCTCATTTTGGAGAGAAGCCAAATCACCATAAATCTAGCAAGAACACTGGAAAAAAAGTATATTTTTCCTTGAGTTTATCAGATAAGTTAGATGATTTTTCGATGGAATGAGATGATTATGTTTAAAATGAGAATCCAGTATCCGATTCAAAATGATACCTCCTTATCTTATTTTAAGGTAAGAAATATTCATTCCATTGGAAAATCATTTTTAATTAATAGCTTAAATTGAGGGCAAATATGATTGCATAATTTTGTAAATATATATATATATATATATATATATATATATATATATATATATATATATATATATATATATATATATATATATATATATATATATATATATATATACACTATATTGCCAAAAGTATTTGCTCACCCATCCAAATTATTGGAATCAGGTGTTCCAATCACTTCCATGGCCACAGGTGTATAAATTCAAGCACCTAGGCATGCAGACTGTTTTTACAAACATTTGTGAAAGAATGGGTCGCTCTCAGGAGCTCAGTGAATTCCAGCGTGGAACTGTGATAGGATGCCACCTGTGCAACAAATCCAGTCGTGAAATTTCCTCGCTCCTAAATATTCCACAGTCAACTGTCAGCTGTATTATAAGAAAATGGAAGTGTTTGGGAACGACAGCAACTCAGCCACGAAGTGGTAGGCCACGTAAACTGACGGAGCGGGGTCAGCGGATGCTGAAGCGCATAGTGCGAAGAGGTCGCCAACTTTCTGCAGAGTCAATCAGTACAGACCTCCAAACTTCATGTGGCCTTCAGATTAGCTCAAGAACAGTGCGCAGAGAGCTTCATGGAATGGGTTTCCATGGTCGAGCAGCTGCATCCAAGCCATACATCACCAAGTGCAATGCAAAGCGTCGGATGCGGTGGTGTAAAGCACGCCGCCACTGGACTCTAGAGCAGTGGAGACGCGTTCTCTGGAGTGACGAATCGCGCTTCTCCATCTGGCAATCTGATGGACGGGTCTGGGTTTGGCGGTTGCCAGGAGAACGGTACTTGTCTGACTGCATTGTGCCAAGTGTAAAGTTTGGTGGAGGGGGGATTATGGTGTGGGGTTGTTTTTCAGGAGCTGGGCTTGGCCCCTTAGTTCCAGTGAAAGGAACTCTGAATGCTTCAGCATACCAAGACATTTTGGACAATTCCATGCTCCCAACTTTGTGGGAACAGTTTGGAGCTGGCCCCTTCCTCTTCCAACATGACTGTGCACCAGTGCACAAAGCAAGGTCCATAAAGACATGGATGACAGAGTCTGGTGTGGATGAACTTGACTGGCCTGCACAGAGTCCTGACCTCAACCCGATAGAACACCTTTGGGATGAATTAGAGCGGAGACTGAGAGCCAGGCCTTCTCGTCCAACATCAGTGTGCGACCTCACAAATGCGCTTCTGGAAGAATGGTCAAAAATTCCCATAAACACACTCCTAAACCTTGTGGACAGCCTTCCCAGAAGAGTTGAAGCTGTTCTAGCTGCAAAGGGTGGACCGACGTCATATTGAACCCTATGGATTAGGAACGGGATGTCACTTAAGCTCATATGTGAGTCAAGGCAGGTGAGCAAATACTTTTGGCAATATAGTGTATATATATATATATATATATATATATATATATATATATATATATATATATATATATATATATATATATATATATATATATATATATATATAAAAACAGGACTGCAGAAAAAGATATCCACTTTCAGGATTATTTTGAGTGGATTCAGTATCTGCAGCCAAAGACAGAAGAGAACAAACTTTAACTGCAAAGCATCATGGTTCCTGAGTCAACCATGAATATTCCCATCCCATTGCCTTCCATCTCTTCCTCCTTCTCTTTCTATAACAAAGTTCTCCCTGCTGGTGTTTGTAAAATAGGCAGGAAATTTGAAACTTGATAGATACATTGATAACGTTAGGGAGACGAATAGACCGGGACCAATGTGTCCATAAAAAAAGCAGAGCAGTCACAGGAACATTCCTGACCCGCCTACAAATCCCTGTCTAAAGAGTCATGATGAATAATAAGAACCGCAGCAGTCAGATCTACCTTAAACTTAGCCTAACAAACACTAAGCTAAAGGATTGTGAAGCTGCATCTTTTACCAGCTGTACCTGCAACACTGCTCCGACTTTTTCCCATCATGAAAAAGCTTTTAATAAACGTCAGCCTGAAACAAATGAACTAATAAAGCCGAGACCCTTCAACAAACGTTCATTTTAAATGACAGAGTGAAGTGTAAATCCAGGACCTGTTTATCTCCTGCAGACAGAGTTAAACAGATCTGTGCATCAGATTGATGTACAGAAAGACTAAACATGTAGAACAACCTCAATCAATTCCAATGAAAAAATTCTAAATGAAATCCTGTCAGTTTTTTACCTCATCCTTGATTTATTAAACCAAGTCAAACTGATTCTTTAACAGATTCGGATGGAAGCTTAGAATTCAAAGCAGAGACCCAAGAGCAGAAAGATATTAGCCATGAGGTCAGGATGGTTTCTGCCTATCAGCTGGAGGAGTACCATGAGGCAAAGTGGCATTTACAGAACTGTTTAAAGTCCATCCGTCCACAGTAACAGAGAAAAGATATTTAAAGGAAAGGTCTGTTCATATTCAGAAAAAAAAAAACTTATAAAATAATTTCTTTAAATATGAAATTATTACATTCTCTCCAATAAAGTAAGAGTCATTTTCATTTGAATGTGCTTTACTGGAGGCATCTATCTTTGTCAAAGAACACTACTGCCACCTACTGGTTTGTGACGTCACGGTGCGGTATCGGCTGTTAATCAAGTCCCAGTGCTGTATCTGGTGTTTGTCACAACGCGCTATTATTTTTCAAGTCATCGATGGCAAATCCTCCCTCTTCAAGTTAGCAAAGCAACAACGAACCCGTCCGTGGAGGATCAGGAATCGGAAAGGTGAAATAACTCTTTGTTTTTCACATCTACCCGATGCATTGCGATTCTAATTTTTGTGATCTACTGCATCGATTCTTGAAGGCAAGAATCGATTATAAAAAAAAAAAAAATGAACAAATAAAATACATTAATGGTTGGCGCACATCAGCCAAATCAAGTGGAATACAACTTCCAATCCAGCAGATGTCCCTGCCGTTGACGCCCGCTGCTTTGTGTCACAAGCATGTCCGGCCGTGGGATACTGCGACGAGTCATAATAAAACTAATAAAACGATAAAACATGATAAAACGAAACAAAACATGGAGGGCAGTATGAAAATTCGCCCTGCGGTTCCATCACATTTCAAGTCGGATGCTTGGATGCATTTTGGCTTCAAAAACAAAGAAGGTAAAAATGAAATTGATATGACGCACGTCATTTGCAAAAGGGGAAATACACATTTGAATGTTTTCATTTCATTGGTTTAAAGGACCACTGAGGCCATGTAAACGTACTGATTATCCTTGTTTTGTTATTTTAAGTTTGATGAATCCTAAGATCTTTTTGTCTTTGTGTCCACGCCAGTAATAGTAATATTTCCAGTATTTGTTTTCATAGCAACACCTCCAAAAGTCATTTCAATAAATACAGCTATGTATGAATTCAGTTGCTTTCAGTTATGTATCAATTGAAGACACTATCCAGATCATACCCAGCCAGTCAGTAAGGGCTGTATCTTTTTCTTACAGTGTTCAGTGAAAATATCGCAATGCATCGCAATATTTCAAGTATTGTGATGCATTGTGATAGAATCGCATCGTGGCATGTGAATCATGATTTGAATCGATTAATGACTTCTTTGCCAATACATACATCCAGCTGCCATGCACGTGGGCATTGTCAGTTTCACTATAGCTCTGGTGAATTTCAATGGCGAAGTTCTCTGGAAATCTTCAATAATTGTTGCTGATTGCAGATGCGTCTAGTAGTTCCCATTGATTTTGCTTGTAAAATCAATAAATTCTTTTTATTTTTTTACTCATTAATGCTAAATTAATAAAATCACTGCAAACGTATTAGTTTTAGGTATAGATAATGATCCATTAATTATTCCTTTAAGACAACTGGCAACAGTTGTTTATTTGTATTTCAATATAAAAACTAAACAAAATATGAGAAACAAAAGGAATTGTTTTCCTTTTGAAAGCATAATATAGAAAAGCAGGAAACAATTCTATTTTAATTCAACAATTCCCCACTAAATATATGAGTTGATCTTTTCAAACTTGCATTGTTTCCGGTAAAAATAGTCTTTGAGGTAGGAAGTAAAACAAAACAGTAGAATCTCATTAGGACGCCACAAAAGAATCTTCAGATTCGCAGACATTTATCATCTATCAGTTGAGAAATCGTAGCCATAACTGTTATAGATGCAAATTGCTAATAAATAAGCAACATAATAAATGTCCTGCTCTGTCTACAACTGTTTATAAACATGAAAAATATGATATAATATTAAGTGTTATGTGAATAAAAGGATGTATAAAATTGGACATTAATTTATCCAATATGAAAATCATTTGGATCAGTGAGCTGTGTAAACGTAGAGCAAAGAGGCTGCAGAGGTTCAGCTGCAGCTGCCAAGCAAACCTAAACAATTCAGGGAAACCTGTTTGCATGTTGCTCAGCAGGACTGTCACTCACTGCTGAGAGTTTCATTGTTCCACTGAGGAATTTTGGCTGCAAAATATTATTCTTCCTGGATTTTTTTTATACATGTCAATGTTGCTTAAAATTTATCATCCAAATATAACTCTTAAATTGCTTCATGACTATTTTTAAACTGATTTTAAAGAGATTTTTATATTTTGGGTTTTGGGAGTAGTGCATCAGAACAGGATATTTAAAAACTGTCCATAAAATCCATCAGTGAAATTTGTTTTGGTCTCCTCTCTGCCTAAAGGCTCTGCTGCTATTTCTTTAAATTAAGCCTTGTTTGTGTTCTGCTGAGGAGCCTAAACAGAACAAACTCACTGTTAATTTTAGTTGGAAACATTTAAAAGAGCAGGACAGAATAAAAAGTCTGAAATAAAGACAGAATATTCCCTCTAAATAGATCAAGGCTGCTACTACTCTATAAAAATAATTGTAAAAAGTCTTTCCTCTACATATAACATTTATTTCCTGCTTTAGTTTTATGTTGCTTTTTTAAGATCATGACAGGAGTATAACAAAAGTCCACATTTTTCAATATTTGAGCCCTTTGATTCATTGATAAGCAAAACAGGCAGTTAAGCTGCTATGTTAATGGTAACCTGGATCTATGATGCATTCATTGTCTACTTATAGTTTGAGATTCCTTAAATGGAGTTTGGAAAGTCCTGGCTACTTCTTAATTTTTAAGACGGATTTTTATCTTTCCACCCTCAAAACTACTCAGCAAGCAAAGTCTGTTAAACATTTATACAAATAGTCAATTTTCCTGCCCAGCCTCCTGCTTTCTGTGTTTGGCTCAGCTTTATAATTCTGCAATAAATCCAGTCTTTTCCTGTCATTTTAGTTTTATTTTTAAAGGAAAAGAACATCGGAGATAAGACCAGAAACCTTCAACTAAGAAACTATTGATGCATTGAATTCTCTACTTAAAAAAAAAGTGAAACTTTTATTAAAAGGTTTTTGGATTGCAACTTGACCAGAACGCAGTGAGCTTTAAAAATCTGAATTTAAAACTTGCAAACTTGAGTGTATGATTGCTGTTTGTGTAGCAAACTTAATGGTCCAGATGCTGCAGTAGACTAAATGCTGTAATACAAAAAGCAAATTAAAGTCAGGGTGTCGACACTGCACCCCCAAGGAGGGAGAACAAACCTTTTTGTTCTTTTTTGTGCCATGATGGACAGTTTTTTTTTTTTTTTAAATAAGACATAATTTCTAAAATGCATAAAAAAATAACAAACTGGATGGGAATTAAAAGCAAAAGATGCAGCAGTGGGATCATAGCTACATGCTGTCATCTCAGGTAAAATATACTGTAAACCTTACTGGTAATTACATCGAATCCCTGCTGCACTTTAATGTAGCACCAGAATAAAGGTTGCCACCCGTCCCTAGAAATACAGAATCGTCCCGTATTTGGAAGATAAATAATGCGTCCAGTATTGCTAATTGTTCCGTATTTTCGCAATTAATTAAAAAAACAGTAATTTAAGTGTCATTTGCGCACAGAACAGCTCTACTGTTACCAGTGTGACCCATGTCTGCGTGTCCTGATTCTCTCTCCCTCCCTCTCATTGCTGGGGTTAGAGATCTACTGTCATTGATTCACCTTCCCCTTATGACGTCATCTGTCTAAGAAATTCTCCCCTCGCTAATCTCTCTTCGTGGGGCGTTTGTCATGGATTCCTGGTGACGTTTCTCATGTTTACTGCTAGTTCTACAAACTCAAAGCATCTATTGAACCATTATTCATGCCCAGCTGACCTGCTCAAGTGCATTCAAACAAATATGTAGAACTTTATACATGAATACCGTTAGTCAGAAAGCTTTTTTCTTCTGCTGGCAGGAAAAGTATAGCACAACAAAGTGAGTCATTTAATAAACTGGTTAACTAACAACCAAAATAAACCAAAAATAAGCAGAAAAAACATCTATATTGCAGGAAGTCTTTCCCTATAGCTTAACAAAAATCTACGAGGCGAAGCACGCCATTGGTTTTGTGAGGGGATTTCTGTGTGCGATGATACTGTGCAAATTTAACATTTCCATTTATAATTTATTTTAATTGGCTGTGGCTATTTGCAAGAAACACAAGCGTTGTGTTGAGTTGAAATGGGACACAGTTTGGTTAAAATATAGGAAACTGCATCTAAGAAATACAAAATTTTCTAGGGGAGGACAAGGAAGTTTCTCTAGGACCCCCCCCGTTTCCTTTATTTCCATTTCTGAAATAGATAAAATGATCTGGTGTTTGATAAAAGAGCGTCTGTTAATCCATCAGCAGGCAACGTAAACTGATACATTGATTGATTGATGGATTATTGCATGGTTCTGATCCATAACTTATTACTTCATTATGATGATTTAATACCAAGAATACATTTTAGTAGAACAATAATCTTTTTTTTTCTTTTGGTTTTAGTGCTGTAATTTATTTTAAATAACTGTAAATAATAAATTAATATTTATCATTTGATGCAGAATGCATCATTTTCAAAACAACATTTAGTTATTTGAAAAGATTTAAGGTCATGTAAAATTCATAATTTATAAAATTATGAATGTTACAAAGATTGATGTAAATATAATTAGGAAACAAGATAAAATTATTTTAGAATTAAAATGCTACACCACTGCATAACAGCTTTTGGATTTGTGTATTGAACTTCAGAAAAGATATTTGTTATGTGTCCTGTAGGCTACAGTTTAGATTTAAACGTATTAAAACTTTAGATTTTTAATATTGGATGGTAAATTGACTAAAAGTAAATAGTAGGGCTTCCAAGAACATCCATCCAACAGATTTTTTTAAAAAGCAACACAAAGCATTTGCATTTTAAAAAGCTAACAGCAGCATCAGTAGCAGAATACTGTACTTATCTTCACCGTTTACAGTGTTTATATATTAAAAAAAAATGCTTTACATGTCTGTAAAGCACAGGGTCTTCCATTAATATGTAATAAAATGCAAACAAATACTATATTAACATAGGAGTGCCTACAGTAGACAGTGTGCAGCTATTAGCTGAGCTCTACAGGTTCCTGAAGTAACCATGGATGCATGGTTTCCTGTTATTTTCAGATCCACATCCAGACTTCACAGCTAAATATCAGCCTGTTTTGGGTTTAGTGCTGTTTATTTCAGATAAGTATAAAATTCCTATAAATATTTTAACAGGACGTTCACACCAATATCTTTTTTTATTTTGCGTGCTGTATAACAAAACAAAAAACATTTTTAGAGTTTTAAAGTGTATGTTTATGAGGTCTTTAACAGCAGAGTCACAGCCATCCAAGCCTGAGGAGCCGTTTTAAGCTTTCCTGCAGCATTTAAACTCTAAATGACTTTCTCTGGACTCTTATCCTCTCAGACATCAGATGGTGACACAATGTTCTTCAGCTTCACTCACATTCTGTTGGTTCTGAGTTTTGTTGTTCTTTTTTCCTCTAGCAATCATCCATCTTTCATTCTTGGCAACAGAGTAAAGAAGGAGGAGGAATCTGGTCTCGGCCAGCTGGTTTTATCCCAGATCTTTGAGTAGCTGCTACTCCCATGCATGTCCCAGGGAAATGGAACCTCTTTTGATTTTGTTGTAGTGGCCCAGTAGGGAGAGAAGTCATCTGGCACTTGTAGTTTCCCCCAGCAATATCCTAATATAGTGAATTAGTGTATCAATGTGTGACCACTGAATGGGCAGGAGAAAGGAAGGGGATAGTAATATAAAGAAACTAAAGGTGGTCAGTGACTAACAAAGCTGTATATTCAGTCCATTTAGATGGACTGAATATACAGTGTCTACGTATCACAACATGCTTGTCTAAAAATGGGGTCGAAAACAGACATCTAGACAGATATCTAGATATCTAGATAGATATATAGATTAGGGTTGTAAATAATAATCGTTTTGTATCGATGCATCGATCCAACAGCCGACGATCCGATGCATCGATACGTCCGCAAGAGAATCGATTCATGTTTTTTTTCCCCTTCGGTCTATTTTTATCCATTTGCTCCTGGGCGTAATTCTCCTCCTGTGCTGCGGTGGCGCTAGACCTATTTTGCCCTCCTACCACGCTTCCCGGTTATACTCTTACAGCAGTGTGTTGCAGTGAGCTTGACATAGACATTTTTGATTTATGCTCAATATTGAAGCGTGGTCTGTGCTACACGCTGTGGGTCTAGATACGGCCGAGGTGGAGAGGAAGTGGGGGCCAGTTTAGTCCGATGATGGAGGGACATAAGGGCCAAAAAGAGCGGAGATCCAGGTGGAAAAAGGGTCCCAGCGTTCTCGCGCACCTCGCTCTTTTCGCAGGTTAAACTTCATGAGTTGTTTTCCGCAATTTTGGTCATAAAAAAAAAACAAGCCGGCCTCCTGTCTGCGGCACTGTTGGCGGTCAGCTACAATTTGGGAGAGGTGCAGCGAAACATCTGTGGAGGGGGAGGGGACATCTGGAGCCGCGGTATTGAATTGCACTCATTGCACTGATTTTGTGCAGTATTTTTTGATGCAACAGAATCTATAACACAAGGGTATTATGATTTTTCAGTGAATGAGGTTTTAATAGGAATAGGTGGAGTACAACTTTTCTACTTCTGTTATTTGCTGTTGTTTCTCAAACAAAATGCATAATGATATTACAGCTTTCATTGATTTCTTTCAAATTTGAAACATTGTCTAGCATGTAAGGTTTAAAAAAAATAAAATATTTACCAATTAATCAAATCGAATCGTATCGTGGTGTATTCTTTAGTATTGAAAATAATCGAATCGTTGGGTCAGGAAATCGATACTGAATCGAATCACCATGATGGTTGTTATTTACACCCCTAATATAGATAGATATATAGATAGATATATAGATGTTCTTGAGGGAAGCAGCAATGCACCTGTAGGTTCCTGGTCTGAATAAAAAGAGTTCCTTGATCGCGGTATTTAACCAACCTGCTGTTTATTAATAACTAAAAAGAAAAAAGAAAGAAAGAAGGTTTGCAGTTGCAGCAAATTCAGCGTCATGTTTTCTAGGAAGTTTGTTGGTGGTGGGCTATGAGGAGGGATCATGAGGTAGAGATGTTAAAATGTTGAGGCTCACCAGTAGTCCTCGGCTTGGGTTTAATGGTTTTTATCCTCTAAGTCTTTCATCCAGGAGGTGAGTGAGACTTTTTATGAACATTTTATCAGTAATACTTTATTTTTAAATATATATTTAGCATAATTTTCATATACACCTCTGAAATATACCATCCTACAGTGTTTCTCCCTCTGAGAAGACAGGAAAATCACCACAATAATAATAATAATAGCACCTAGAAGCACATTCCAATATCAGCCTTCTCGTTTTCAGACGTCTTCATTCAAAATGAATCTCAAACCTAAGCTGCAATTACATCCCCAAGCCCTGAGTCAATTTTTAATCATAAAAAGTAAACACGGAGCCCGTGAAGCTGAGCAGCCCAACGACATGTATGTGCAGAGAGGAGGCAGTTTGATCCAGGCCCTTGCTGTTCTAGTCACTTCTAAATCTTTGGCTAATCGCAAAATCTTCTGGATTTACAGCAGGAATGACATCTCAGTGAATACACTGAAGCGGAAGCACAATAAGTCCCTCGATTCATGTTCCTATGCAGCCGCAAAGATCTGAAAATGTCATTTATTCAGCAGAAATAGGAAGATTTAGCAGCAATCGCCACATCTGTCGTTGATCAAAGTAGACACTGACCTTTTCAAAATGTACTCTTGGTTCTGATGGTTGTAGGGATGATTAAGGAGGTGTCAGAGTGAAATGAAAGTGACAGTTCTGCATTTATCAAGGAAATCCGTGTGTGACGAATTTATTTTAGTCTTACTCAGAGCTCTCACTGTTTTCACTGATATTATGGAAAACATTTTGTCCTCAGCTTCTTTCCCTACAAGGTCAGCTCTCCACATTTTATCATAGCCCTGATCAATGTAGTATTATCGATTCAACTTTAAAGCCTCTTGTACACCAGTCGCCTGCTTTTTCTGCTCCCATCAGCTTCTTTTAGCTGACCGTGGAGAATCAGACGGCCGTAGTTTAGCTTTTACCCACAAACAGAGGTGAGCCAAGCCTCTGCTTTGTGGTTAAAGGAAACCACAGCGAGCAATAAGAAACACTTGCAGATAAGCATGGTGGTTATGGTTGACCAATAACTCTGAGCTTTATTGCTCTCTGTGGCAGAGTTTTCCTTCTCAGTGCACCATTCCCCTCCCCATCAGAGAGCTCTTTATTAATTTATGCATTAAACTGGAAAAGGTCCAGTGTGAAATTTCCGACAGCATCCACTCACTGATGCCAGCTCAAATGATACCGCAGTGAGTGATTGGATGGTGTTAGAAATACCATTAAAAGGTTTGAAGTGGCAGGCAGGAGCCGGTCGACTATAAATCACTCTCTGATATTGACACCTTATGTTTCCTCAGAGCTGCTGCGCAACACAACTTATGCCTAAAGTGTTTTCAGCCTCTTTCTCACCATTTAGAGCACATGTACTTTACAGTTTAATCAGAGGATAGCGTAAAAGATTCAGGTTAGCAAAGCATCTTCATGCTAATTAATAGCTGATCTTAATAAGTGAAATTTCATTAGAATAATAAAAAAAATTTTTTTTGAAGAACTGAACGTATTTTTTCATGATACTTGACATATGATGATGATTTTCTTGTCTTCTGTAGGGTGGTCATGTGCGTGGGTGTGAACAGCTTTCGTTCAGGGATTTCTAGTGTAGCATAGGTGCAAAATGGCCGACAGCGCATCCAGCCGACCAAAATCACAGACATTATACGTAGATGCCTTATTGGACGCTGTCTACAGAGTGGCCGACCTACCTCTGGTTGTAAAACATAACCTTATAATTAGGGATGCACGATATTGGGATTTTGGCCAATATCCGATATGCCGATATTTTAAAACTCATGTAGCCGATAACCGATATCGATGCCGATGTTAAAGCCGGACAAAAATAAGTAGTCATTGAAAATAGCAGTTTTGTTATCCATTTCTGACACTTTGAAAAATAATATACTCAAATATATTTTCATATGCTGATATCAAATTGATTTTTAAAAACGCGGTATCGATCTATTTTAGATTTAGTGAGATTTTGTTAGTAAAATAGATCCATACCGCGTCAATATATCAACATATAAAAATATGGCCAAATTTATGAATTTTCGGGGAATTTCGTAGCATAACGATGCCATATAGCAATATTTCATTAGTAAAAGAGATTGATATGGTGTTTTTAAATGGCAATATATCAGCATATGAAGATATTGTGATATTTTAATGTGTCAATATTTTTTCCCTCGTCTTTAGAAGTTTTTAAGTCTGTAAAAAAGAAGTTTTTGAGGAAAAAGAAGAAGTATTTTATTTTATTTTTAGACTTTAGAAACTCAGAAGCTGATCAAATATCAGGTTAAATATCGGTAAGGTGGCCGATGTCCGATATTCAGTTTTAAGGCCGATACAGGCCGATACCGATAGGGGGCCGATTATATCGTGCATCCCTACTTATAATATATTAATATAAAACTTTGTGTTGCATATATCTCATCCAGCTTGAGTTAATTTTAAATAGTTTTTAATCTGAATAAATATGTGTAACGTAAAGGTAATTTTAAAATTAGTTTTGGTCTTTTAAGGGGTCGTGAGATGTAAGAGATTATTGTAATATTATCTCGTCTGTCATGTGATTAAAATGAGATCAAAGGCATCTTCTATTCATTCTGACACCAGCTCTCGGAACTGTGGTCCGATCCAAGATGGCCGCCCTCTTGGCATGTCGGCCAGCTTCTGACGAGGTGCCTACTTAAATACTGTCTATGACAGAGGTCTTCAACAGGGGGTCCGTGACCCCTAGGGGGGCCTCGGAGGTGCTGCATCGGGGTTGTGAACGTTTTTTTTTTTTTTTTTTTTTTTTTATATTCTCCCCTGCAATTTTTTCCACTAATTGAAATGCCTTTAAAAATACATTAACATGAATTCAACACACTGTATTAAAAAGATAAATGGAGGCAGAAGATGTCTTTCAGTCATCAATGCACACATTCAGCGACACACAGGAGCTCTTTCAAGGTGGGCACAGTTTCATTCACAACACCTGTCCCATCAACCAGGAATCAGAAATACTTTAATAATCCCAGGGAGTTACTTTAATTACATTACTCCGTCTGTAGTTGAGTGACTATAGGACCAGTTTGATACAATATTTGGGAGTCCCCGCTCCATCTTGTCATGAGTTTGGGGGTCCTTGGCCTGGAAACCGTTGAAGATCCCTGGCCTATGACCAAAACATTGTCCTGAACACATTCAACAGCCTATACCGTCACTGAGGAAAAAAAGGTCTTTGACAAAGAGGTTGTTAGAAAAGGAAGCCCACAGCCCGACAAATGTTGAAAGGGCAATATTATTGCCATTACTGTTCATATATAGTAGAAATTTTACACATTCAGTAATAAAAAGTCCCAGGGGATGGTATGGGTTGATGTTCATTTAGGGAGGGGGATGATTTTTAAGATTTTTTTAAGAAGAGGGGTTCGATTCCCCCTCATCCCCCCTCAACTGGAGTACTGAGCATCAGAAACATGTGCAAATGTGAGTAAGAATCTACAGGAGCATAAAAAGCAAGAGACGGAGCTTCAGCTCATGGTTGCAGCATACTAGAGGCCTCATCATGGTATTAAATCTGTACGCATAAAAGGTTTGAGATCTGCCTGGATAAGTGGCATATGTGTATTTGTTTTAAATAAAAAGGCTCATATGAGCATTTATCATGTGTGCCCCCTTTGTAGAAGTCAAACAGTTTCATATGTTATCGCAATACATTTAGCTGAGATGCAGTTGTTATCATCCTTAAGATGATTTTCATACCGTTTAAAAGCACATTGGGAGGTAAAGACTAGCATCAACATCCACTCTGCAATCAGAGAAGCTCCTGATTGTTATTGAGCTGTGGCTCAGAGTGAAGGCCTCCGGTCATCTGTGTCAGGCTGACGAGCCGCCACACAAAGACATCAATCATGTTTACTCATGTCCTCTACATTAACCTGCAGGTAATGACACCAATTCACATCACTGGCTGTGATTGCAGCATGTGCAAATGGACACTGCTGATATAAGTCATTGACTCACCGCAGCTGATACTCACACACAGAGAAATGACTCCATCCCTTGGATTTGTCTGCTTTCTCCTCTCTCATACAGTCCTGCCAAACTTGTTCATTTGTCCTTGGATTAATTCCTGGTAGAGGGGAGCCAGAATGCCTCCCGCCTCAGCTTGTACAAGCTCTCTGCAGCCAAAGCCTCGTCTGGCTCCACAGCCTGGCCTCCAATGGCTTCCTGTGTGGGCTGGGGTGAATTTTTGGTCAAGGCTGGCACCGTGAAGTGCCAACTGTTATTCAATACCGTCGAAGGCGGACAGTTTGGGTTTGACCTTTGAGACCTAAAGCGTCGGCCGCAGCGTGATCAATGATCGAGTGCTGCAGCAAAGTCCTTCTGGTGCTATCCAATTCAATGATGCTGGGAACTGTGGGCCATTTTGCAGAATATCTGCAAATAAAACAATGTTCCAGCTGATGTGACTGTATTAAAATAATTATAATGCTGATTAAGCCTGTAAAGCTGAGTTCAGTCATCACCATTATGGACTGACTGTATTTGGGAAAAGTGATCCCTTGATGTGTTGTCACTTTTTTTTCTTTTAGAACTGGGGCTAAAACTATTTAAAAAAAATATTCCATAAAAATAAATAAATTAGTAAATAAAATTTTATTTTAATATGTATTTATTTGTTAAGATGCATCAATTTATTTGAATTTCAGCAGAGATGTTGGATCCAAAACAGGGAAGTTAAACAGTGAGGCTACTTAAGTTATTTAAGTGCAATTAGTGCAAGAAGGGGTCTGTAAAATAAGTTTATCGCCCTTTTCAGAAAATTTACAAGAATAAATAATCAAATCAGATCTCAGGTTACATATATGCACACGTTTAATAAGTGGAACATCTTTGTTGATTTTATTAGCCTCTATTTATATTGCAACGAATTAGATTTATTTCAAACTGAAAATTAAGTTTAATTTATTGTTCAAACTTTTTTGTGAGGAACATTTTGCATTCCAGATGCCAAATGTTTACCAACGAACAAAACCAAGCAGGCTCACAATTATTTATTTTTTTGTTTTTTTTACAGCATCCTCTCTGGCAATGTGGCAATAAGAATAATGGTCTTGATGCCAAAAAAGGCCCAATAGATTTTACTTTCACAAGTGGAGCAGTACGTCTATCGCCTTAGTGTTCCGCTTGATTTATGCATATAAATAGCTTTATTATAATTCATACAGGGAGTATTACAGATTATATGGACACTGCAATGTAAGTAGAATAGAAAACGAAAAAAGGAGAAGGTGAAAAGATGAAAGAAAGAGGAGATAAGAGGGAGACAATGAAAAAACATCTTCAGTCTGCTTCATCACCTGCAAAGAGATGTAAAAAGAACAGCACAACTAATGGATATATTATAACAGATACAATAAAGTAGCACCTTGAAGTATAAGTAGTATTATTTAACCTGACATGTATACTGTGGTAGTTGAAGATAAGAATATGGGATTTCTGTATGGAAGTGAATCTTTAAGTACCTGGAAACTAACACCTGTAAATGTTTGTTAGTGCGCACTTGTGCATGTAAAGTTTATCCAAAGGGAAAATGCTCAGTAGTGGTTGTGAGGAGCCAAAGACCCGCCCCCCCAGAGCTCCAAGGCAAGTGTGGGGGCCCCAAAACCCAGATGCCCAAAGGGACCCCCCAGAGCAAAGGTGCCCAGGAGGGGCCATACCAGGAAATCTGCGCCCTCCGACCAAGGGAGGAGGAGAGATGGCCCCGAGGAAAACCCCCAGCCACCGCAATACCGACGCCCCCAGGAGCCGCAGGGACAAGTCCGCGGGCTCTGCCGGCAGCCAGCCACCCCGATGTGGAACTGGCCATGGGACCTAGGGACCTTAAGCCCCAGGGGCACCCCACCAGCCTGCTGGAGCCCTGACCGGGCCCCGCCAGGGGCCCACGGAGCAGCCGCCATGAATAAGCTCACAGGAAGGCTCACAATTTTTCCAGAGGAATCTTGCGTAACCTAAAATAATTAAGGCTCAGTTTCATTGAAGACTTATTTTCCTTTCACCTCTCATGGTAAATGTTGAGATGCTCCATCATAAACCTCCACTTTCTAATCATAATGTGGCTTTACTTTGATGGTACAGTGAAAAGAGGCATATGGGGTTATGCTGTTCTATTTACCATCAATGGAATGTAAATGATGGGAGCGGGGTATCTTTAATTTAAAACGTGAACAAAGGGATATCAGGAGGAAACACCAGAGCTTGTTAGTTCTCAGCGTCAGCTGCTCCCCAGGCAGATCCTTGGGGGTCTTCTTTTAATGTAGCTTTGCCTCGGGCTACGACAGCACCACCCTCAAGGATCCAAAGTGGATGAAATGAAACGAAATCAGTGATCTTAAAAAACCCTTTGATAAAATGTAAATGTCTTGATCTTCAGTAACCGTGGCGACTCTGCTTCCTGCTCTAAGTCATTTTGTCCTCCAATAAACAAAGAGCCAAATATTAGTTCTCGTAGTGTGGGTTTACATAAATGATGCATAATGATTAAAGTCCATCCGTTGGACATGAACGTGCAATCAAAGGAAGCTAAAGCGATGAATCCCCAGAGATTTTCTCTCCTCGCAGCATTAAAAACCCTCCTAATTTAACATGGAAACACCACTCTACCAGGCCCTTACTCTTCCTCAGTGTGTTTGAATGTGAAGGAGTTCAATGTAAGTTAAATAAATCAAATATTTATTCCTGTTCCAATCACCAAAGTAAAAATATGCCTTATTGCTAAAAGGTGCAACGAATATGAATGGAAAACAGCTCTTTACTCTATTTCCCATTCGGTGCAGGAAATGCTTTGTGCTCTTTGAGTGATGCTCTCACTGTTATCTGCAGGACCGGTGTCCATGAATTTCTTTTCAGTAATTGTGTCAGGTCTTATCTTCCCTTTATGACAAACAGCTAAACAGTGATTTATTGTCTCAATTGACATTCACTTCGGGATTGTTGGTCCTTGAACGCCGGGGAAAATATTTAAACAGACTCGACTTGTAAGAGCACATTTAGGATGCCGCACAAACTGTCGGATCCCTGCTAATAATTCAATGTGTGACAAGCTGGCATTTTCAGAACAGGTACCAGAGAGCACAGGTGCTGGCATTACAGGTTAAGACATAGCGTTATCAGGCGGTAGCTGGAGCATCTGTCAGTGAACAGGGCCGCACATCATTGAGAGCACCGTGAGAAAAAGGATAGCCAGTCAGTCCTGCCCTGAAAGACTTTTCTGTCAACTATTACTTCATGGAGAGATTATGGAGGAGGGTTAGGACCAGTGGAAAAAACGTTGACTGATTTGTTATTTAATTTGAGTTTAATATGGGAAAAAAAACATCAGAATTCTGACTTTAATATCACAATTCGGACATTTTTATCAGGATTCTGACTCTTTCTACAGAAGAGAATAGGGTCACTTAAAAAACAACAAAAAAACAGATTTTTTTTTATTTTATTTCAGATTAATATGGGAAAAAAAGGTCAGAATTCTGACTTTAATCTCTGAGTTCTCAGATTAAAGAACTGCTGATGGGTTTGATACACTGGAAAAAAATCGAAATCTAGATAACAAATTTTTTCTTAAAATAGATTGCATTAGTTCTTGGATTGAGGAGGTAAAAGAGACAATTTTCCAATGGAACAAGACAATTTACACTTCAAATAAGAAAACACAATCTTATTTAACGTGCATGCTATCTAATTATCTTATTTTAAGTGTAAAAATACTTATTCCATTCGCAAACTCTCATTTACATACTCAAATTAAGGGTAAATCCACTTAATTTAAGAAATTTTTACTTATTTCTAGATCGTTTTTTCAGTGTAAGCATCTCCCTGAAATTCGTTTTTGAAACTTGGGACGTCTGCAAATGTTCTGTTCATCGGATCTGCGGGCAGATGGCACCACATCTGTTTGTCTGCTCATTGTGCCCGGTGCTGGAATTCTATTGAGGCTAAAAAAAAACTATTTAAACACTCTCAGGTGTATTAAGCTTATTTTATCAAGATCAAATGGTTGCTGTTGTTTGTTTTAGGTATATGACATCAATATCAATTCAATTATCAATTTATCTTTATTGTCATTGTCACAAGAAATTTAAAAAAGTGCTATGATCGATCAGTGCATATGCTTAAAAAACAAAAACAAAAACCACTGTCACCAGCATTTACACATAAAATATGAAATATATAACAATAACTGATACAAAACAACTAATAAGAATAGTACATTCTCACACACATCATCCATGATGATTAATGGTTATTGTTGGTTGCATTTAGTTTTGTTATTGCTGTCGGGTAAAAACTGTCTCTAAGACGGTTGGTTCTTGGTTTGATTGCTCTGTATCGTCTGTCTGAAGGCAACAATATGCACTGATATCAGTAAAAAGAAAACATTTAAAATGTAATAAAGGTATCAGCTTGTCTACCTCTGAAAAAAAGTTTAATCTGAAGGCTTTAGGCGAATAGTTTGAGAGAAATCCCTGTGGGGTGGGATTTTGTACGTATGATTCTCCACAGTTTGTATGTAAACTGAGCTGTTATTTCTGTCATATAGAGAGAGCGTTAAACCCAAAGAGCAGGTATGTTGCCTTTACATGCAGCAAATAAGCATAATACAATGTTGAATGTAAAGTGTTTAAGGAGAGACGGGTGATTTAAAGCAGTGCATCTGGATGTAGGAATCCATGATTCCTTGTCTACATCCGTTCAAATCAATCGTCTGTGTGCAGATAACAAGCATTAAGTAGGTGGATCGAATTGTTTCTCCGTTCAGACATTTAAACAGATGTGATCATCATGTACAAACACATTTCTGCCTAATTTAAAAGCATATCACTAACATAAATCTTATTAATAACTTCCCTTAACTTTCCATTCTTCAAATGATCTGTTCATCTTCACACTTGATAAAACAGGTTCTTAATTGCAAAAAATGGTCAGAGTGAAATGCATCCAGCGTAGCGTGAATGAAAATGTGCTTGCTACAAAGTGGGTATAACGAGCGGCATACGGCTGCAAATCAGTGAACCTGTGACTGCATCATCCTCATCATCCAGAGAGCAAACAAAAAGAGCAGCAAACAACAATGACAGGTCTGTGTGGATCAAAGAGGCAAACGGAGCTGCAGGTAGGTGCAAAGGCTGCGCAGTTATTCAGTATTCCGTAAGCATCCCTGCAAACCTCAAAAGGCCTAAAATAATCTGCTCCAATGCATCTGAAAAATGGAGGAATGTTTGCCTGTTCCGATCAGCCAAAAGATACAGAAAGGAAGGAAAGGAAATGACAGCGATGGTCGAAGTTTTCTGCAACATCTCCGTCCTGCTTAATTACAACTGATAGACATCAGGCTAACTAAGGCTGCAGAAGACAGATCATTTACTAATAAGCAGCACCAATTCCTGCAGCTGCTATGCAAAGTTAGCTCCCAGGGACGTCCACTCTGACAGGCCTTGATCAATTCCATTTCAATGAAGATGGATTATTTTTAGGTATGTGACAAGGAATAAAAAAAAAACTCTGCTTCCCAAGCATGTTTCACTTTTATATGAGCAATAGGCACAAGTGGTGCATTTTTCCACAGGAAGATATGACAGGCTAATCCACAGAGAGGAGCGTTTCTGCCTCAGCGATCCCCCCTGTGAGCATGACAGTTCCAGCTATCTCCAGACGTCAGCAGGTAGAACTTGTTTACATCATTATATATGAGGGCTGCCCTGTTTGTGCTCACAGAATTCATTTTTCCAGATTAAAAAGAATCCTATGAAAGAGATTCATTAAGCGTTCTTGTGTGTCACCAAATGGTGCAGCTTGCAGAGCTCCTACAGTAATGAAAAAAAGAAAAACAAAAAAACAGAAAGGATCTGTCCCCTGGAGAAATCTGCTCTCACATGATTATGAAAAATGAGATGTGAGGAAAACAAATAGTTCATGATGCCCTGCAGAACATGAACCCGACACGTTTGGGAGAGTCAGAGTGTCTGCTAATACCCTGCGTTTGGTGTTTGTTTGGCTTCTGGGCGCCGCGGGAAATGGTAATTGTTGCTTGTATATGCATGTTGGGGAATTTTGATCCATGATATTTTCTTTCCTCCATCCAAGGACAATTACCAAAAGTACAGCAGATAACCGTGTTTGCTGGCAGCAAAGGCAAACTTTAGATTAAAGGAGAAATAATGGGATAGTTTAAATACGCCGGAGCTTAGCTCAGACAGTAGTGACTGATCTGCACCTCCAGCTTCAGATTTCCTTTGCATGACTAATATATCTGTGCTTTTTCTTTATATGTTTGGACTGCTTCTTGAACATCCTCCAGAGACGTTTCTCTTTGAAATGAGCTCTTTATCCATCAGGACCATGTCCACTGCAGGAGCTGATCACAACTCTGGGTTCTCAGCAAAGAACAAATCAGCTTTTGATGATGTGGTCATGCTCCGAGACAGACAGACATGAAAAGGCAAGAGGAGTGCTGACAAATTCAGAGCGGCTGCTGTTTTAAACATTTGCCTCTGTCCTGTGCAGCAGGTGAGCTCTGCAAACACTGATAATGCAGCCTGCTTCAGCTCATTAGGGGAGAGGAAATGGCTTGAAAACAGAAATCCCTTTAAATCACTGCACTCCAGCTTAAGGACATAAAGGGTGCATTTTGAAAGTAATGTACTTCCATTTACAGGCGCTTCTTTTGTCCCTGCTTTTCAGCAGATGCAGGCAACATTTACCAGAGGGGGCAAAACATGTGCTTATGAGAATACACCTCCAGTTAACATTTTACAGTAAAAGTGTGTTCTGTCTATCATCACTGTTTCCTCTTTAGTTAAGAGGGGTACAGATCTCACCTTAGGCGCTTCTCTCTGGTTTCTCTCTATAAAAGCAGGTTTCATTTAGCTGTATCTTACCTTAAAGACAGAAGAATGTGTGGGTGGTGAAAGGAGAAATAGGTGTAGGGATCGATTAGTTTGTTTATCATGTGTTTAAATCAATTTGCTTTTTGACTGCAGTGATTCTTGGACTTCCTCCATGATTTATGAAACATTGCCAGGAATCCAACATCGAAAAGATGCAATGCAGAGAATGCAAACCAGTAAACAAACTCTACATGCACCAGAAGTGTCACGTCTATATTATACCCTTCACTCCAAGGTGTGGGTGAGCAGAAACAAAAAAAATAACAAACTTGTTTTTGAATTCATCCAGGAATTCTGGACACCAACAATGAAGGATACTGTAGATATTCTCAGAATGTTCTAAGCAGAACAAAAGTGAGACTGGCAACTATAAAATCATGAAGAGAATGTCTTTCCATTATTGCTGCAAGTGAAGAAAATGTTTTGTAAATGAACGAAAACAACACAAAAAAGAATACATGAATGAAAATTTGAAAGTATATTCATCATAAAGTGCTCAGATGTTATTTTTTTCAGATTTCTCTTCTCTGGTTAAACGATTTTTACCATTTTTTTAAAGACCCGCCCTCCCCCACTTCTCCTTCTGCACGCTCTGTTTAAAAGTTGCTGATCTCATAGCTCATATGAGCTTACTGTATAAGAATGTCCACCCTAACCCCTGATTCCTTCAATCACTATATAGTGGACTTTATAGGGAACTCAGTAAACTGACCGTTAAGACAGATAATCATTGCTTTTTGCTCTGCTGGTCACATAACTCCTCCTCCACTGTGCGGTGCCTGCGCCATCTTTGTTATTAGTCGCTGCTGTCAGGTAGAGACGGCCTATGATGACCGCGGGCTGCTGTGACAACAAATCCCATAATGCTTATCAAGTAGAGCCCTCCGCGCAAAGCATTCTGGGATATATCTGCCTCTCCTGAGGCCTTTCTTTTCTTCTCATACACTATGTAGACACTTTTTCTCTCATGACCCTCGGCCATTTTCAAAGAACCGCGCTGAGAAAGTTGAGCTTCAATGACTGTCTGACACCGTACCTCGACACGGATATATGCGTGAAAGTGGGCAGGAAAAGATAGCTAACGGGACTAGCTGGAGAGGGCGGGTCTTTTACATGTTTACGTGAGGACGTTTACGTAGTACGGCCTTAGGCAAACATATCACCAGAATGATTGACAGTTAGGAGGACCACTTATTAAGATGATCCACCCGGAAATAGAAAATCGTCCTCTATTATTTTTTATGCTCTAGAGGCACTTATTTCATTACTTTCACAGTAAGGCAGGAAATGGGATGACAGAGAGAGGCAAAGGTCAACAGCGCTGAACTCAGTGGTGGAAGTTCAGGTTCTTCAAAGCCTTCAATCAGAAACAGTAACCTATATTCACAACCTAGACCTTTAATTTTCTTCTTTCCAACTGTATTATTTTATTCCCTACAATCAATTTTCTTAACTTTTTAGCATTTCTCTTTGCTGTGCCTTTTCCATTACATTTATAGTGGCTATAGTTTTTGTCCAATCAGATTTAAGCCTTAGTGCGTTGCTATGTCAATCAAATCTGCCCAAGGCCTTCATAATAAGCAGTGCTGGCTGATGTTACCTTAACAGTATTAGTGAGGAATGTTTTATTTGTATTGACAGCCCAAGCCCTGCCCCACCGCCGCCCCTAAGTTTGACAAATTACATTATTTTCAAATCTGTTTGTCTTGACCAATAAAAAAATGTTGTTGCTTACCTCCATGCAGACCAATAGAAATGCGTCTTTACTACAAACTCCAGGGGAAAGTCTGTCCCCAGAAGAATTAATGAGGTTTGTAAAATACTATTTAAATAAAATGACAATGGAAAATCTGTAAAAAGAAAAAAAAAAACTAACCTTTAGAGAAATAAAAAAGAAAATTTCAACAAAAAAAGCTTGTCAAACAACAATTTAAAGCCTTATGACCAGCGACCACAAGAGAATGTTGACCAGGACACACAAAGGCAGCTCTTCTTCACATAAACAAATCATTTCATGATATATCACGATCATATTTTAATTTGATTAATAAGTAACAATGTCTCATATTTTGAGATAAAAAAGGACAATTTCTATGTTTCACATGAGCAAAAGCCTCCATAATTAGTTACTGTACACCTCTGCCTGCAGTAAACTATGTTGTAGTTTTGAGCGATTCTGGTGATGGTTTATCAGCAGAGTGAGTGCTGATCGGAGACCTTTCATTATCAGGTTATTCTTTGTGCAGATTTCTAGACCACATGACAAATAGAAGATGGACGTCGATCAAAAGTTTGCCTGCAGTGTGAACACAGGATATTTAAACTGTTTTCAGATATTTTCTGTTGAGAAAAACACTCAGCTCTGTTCGGTTCTACTTAAAAATAAATAAAAAAAAACAGTTCTCCCAGTTTCTTTAGAGTTGTACAACATTTAGGGAATTTAAGAACATATTTACTTTATAGTGAACATGATTTCCTGATTATTGACACATTCAGTGAAACAGACGCATGAACTGAGTGAAACTGGAGCTGATTGTTAAGAGAAACTCTGGTTGCAGCTCTAGGCAGCTGGTCAGGATCAGGCAACAGTGTTGAGATGTTTGGGTAAAAAAGGAGAGAAAATCTAGACCAACCAACTGCAAGGAAAACCTTTAGAATGTAAATGATCATACTGAGATAAATTAGTTTAAAATAATAAAGTCTGTTAATGTAAATTAGCTCTATTTTATTTTAACCAAAAAGAAGATTTGACTCAGAACGTGAGCTGATCACTTCAGAGGAGGGAGGAGCACATTTATTACCAACAAATATTCCTAGTGGTTAAGGCATAGAGCTTGAAACCCACTCCCACAGACTGCCACAAGCGATTGCTTCCCGGGTGATGGGTGAAACGCAGGGTTAAATTTCTCCAATGTGAGATCAATCAGCCTTTTACAATTACTTTTTATCTGTCTGCTTCTGTCTCCTTGAAACCCAGTCGGCCTCGGCAGATGGCTGCTCAGACTTAGCCTGGTTCTGCTGGAGGTTTCTTCCTGTTGAAAGGGAGTTTTTCCTCTCCACCGTCGCTACAAGCATGCTTAGTGTGAGGGATTGTATTTGAGTCAATGAGTCGATGCAATCAACTGGTTTTCCTTAGATAGAAAACTTTGAATCAATCTGACTGGATGATCTGGTGAACTGTAAAGTGTCTTGAGATGACATGTGTTGTGAATTGGAGCTATAGAAATAAACGGAATTAATTGAATTGAAAACAGTTCAATTTTAATCACTTATTATTATTATATCATCGGCTGTCTGATTTATTTTGTTCTCAAGGCTCAGAAAGTTCTGGGCAGCAGATGCTGCTTTTTATTAACTAACAAGGTAACAAACTTTGTTTCTTTGCTTTGGGCTCGATGGGCAGTACTGACTGCTGATTCTGGAGCTGCCAAACACATTTGGTGCTAATTTGACACCACGGGTGAAACTAGTACAGCACTTTTCACACCAGCCATTGTTTGGAACAAACATTCTGTATCTGCCGTGATGCGCTTTCCTGTACTGTTCAATTCAGCTGCTGCACAGAAACATGACATCTTTTTCCAAACCCGTGAAAAGACCTGCAGTAAACATGTTATCAGAAAGGGAATTTTATTATGGTATATTGAACCTGTCCTGATCAAGAGGTTTTGCAGCACTTTGCACCGTTAAGTAAACAATAAAGATAATAAATCCATCCTCTTTAACCTCACCTGTCTGCTGGGTTCTTTGGTTCTCATTATTAGTTCTCTGATGTTCTGTAGCAAACTTCTAAGGTTTACAGAACAGCTGCATTTATACTGAGGTTAAAACACACAGATATAAACTCTGTTTAATTTGACTTCCAAAAACTGAGGTCCGTTTTATAGAGAAGCGTGGTGTAACTGAAACCATGTGGATGTTAACCTTCTCTGCACTGCAAAAACGATCTAGAAAACAGATTTAAAATTCTTAAAATAAGTGTATTTACCCTTAATTTGAGTAAATAAGATGATCTGCCAATGGAATGAGTATATTTAGGCTTAAAATGAGATAATCAGATATTATGCACTTGAAATAAGAGACTGCATCTGCTGTTTTCTTATTTGAAATGTAAATTGTCTTATTCCATTTGCAGTGTCTCACTCACCTGCTTAATTCAAGAAAAAATTAACTTAATTTAGGAAAAAATTACTTACTTAGATAACAATTTTTCGCAGTGTGTATCTTTGAAAAAACAGTTTTATTGCATGTAGTTGTAAAAATAACAAGGAAATTGAGTTTGGATTTCGTGCTGTTTATCTCTGATGCCTCCACGCTTTGCTCCACAGTCGATCCGAACAGTCTGCCTGTCCAGAGACACTTTCTACAGCCGAGTCTCTGTGCGGTATTTACAGTAGGAGAAGCCCTGAAGCCTAATTGGCACGGTCAGTGATGGAACATATGCACTTTCCAGTGGGAGCCCATCTGACAGGACCGCTCGCTGATGACCTCCTACATGCTCTCCATATGTGGCAAACAGAAGGGCCAGTGCAGGCGCTGCCCTTGAAGTGATGGAGACAAGACTCTGAGTCGCTTCCTCTGCCTTTCAGGGGACTTTATGCGGAGTCTGGAGCCGGTGCGCTGTCTATCAACATTAACGACGGACAGAAACTGAGCTGGGAAACCTTAACCAGCCGGTCACCTTCACCTGCACCCAGACGCTCTAACAACTGGCTCAGACTTGTTAAAGCCATAACTGCACCATTACCCTCATCTTCAAGCTGCTTTCTCTGACAAACACACGACTAGGAGAGGAAAATGGGATGTGAAAAGAAAATAATGAGCTGAGAAGGAGAAAAGAGAAGCTGTAAGCTTCTGGGTGGGAAGTTAAATGGACCCAACTGGTCCTTATCGTGCAGGGGTCTGGCTCGAACATAAGGTCCCCCCCATCTCCTGATCAATGCAGCTTTTCAACTCTTTACTAAACTTCCATGACCTCCCGAACCCTCTCATCCCTACGGCTTCCTTCTACACGGCACCACCAGGGTTTCAGGGCCTGCAGATGTTACCGCATATCTAATGAGCCCCTACCTCCTCATGTAATATCCACTACCCAGAGTGCATCTGTTCGGGTTGTAGTCACTGCGGCCTCACGCTGGCGCAACACTTTCACAAAGTCATACACAAGTCATCGAGTGACTGAACCGCTGCCACGGTAACAGGCAGAGCAGGTATCACAGCTATGAAAGGCAGAGGGGAAACTGATGGAGACTGGCAGGATTCAGAGGCATCCAGCATGGATGCATGCGGGTTTCCAGCTCCTTATGCTATTACATCGTAAAATGTTCATAGATAAGGATGCAGAGGCACTTATGAGAGAGATATATGTGTGAACGGTTGTAAAAACAGCCACACAAGTGACCCCTGCACCATATTATCCATAACACCTGCAGGTCATCAGATAACTCATACAGGCAAAGTATCTCTATGGATTTCCCGAGTCTTATCAGAGCAATACCTAACTCATAACTTAAGTCAGTCAGGGCTGTTTTTTTTTTCTCCACACCTTATTTTCTTGCTTCTTCAGCCTCTTCTGAGCTTCAAACACCTCCAGTCACAAAGTAAATACACTGCGAGTTTCTGCGCTGCTTTACTTTTTACGCTCCGAGCCAAATGAGATGTTTCTGCCTCTGCTTGTTTCCCAAAAGACTCGGGCTGACCTACTTTCACTCATCCCCCTCACCTTCAGGGCAACAACCGAATCCGGAATGTTTCCCATGCAGTGTTTAGAATCAATGGGATATGATTAAGTAATGACTCTGAAACAGTTAGGATCATTTGAAGCTGCAGAGAGCAGCAGTTTGCATGAAGAACAGCTTGTTGCAGCTGTGGAACCTGGATCAGGAAGCAGACCTCCTCTGTTCCAACGTTTCTGATCGGCCTGTTGACGGAGATGGCTAATGTTAATGTTTTTTTTGTTTACCTGTTACCGTTTGACAAAAATGTACATTTAGGAGAAGTTTTACTGCACTTTACTTCTACTTTTACCTGGGAAATAACTTCATAAAATAGAAAAACTCTTACTTGGAGTAATTTCACTGAATAACAAGCAAACTTTTGATTTAGCCACCACCGTTCCCAAAAACCTCAATAAGTTGTTACATTCATGCTGATTTTGCACAGTTTCTACCTTAGTTAAATAACATGCTTGTTTCATTTTATTCTATTTTATGGGGTGAACCTTGTTTCATTTTTCAAAGGGTATTTAAAAACAAAGCAATCTACACATGAAACTTCTTAAAGGAGATGAGAGTAACTTTACTGTTTTCTCAAATACTATTATTACAAGTTTTACTCTTTGAATTTGTTTTTGATTTATACTTTTATTTAAAAAAAAAGTTTATAACTTTTAAACCTGTATTCTCACAGATTAAATATTCAATGTCACATGAGCTGAAAACAAGAAAGAAAATACATTTATTTTGACATTTATTTACAAATATAGACACATATATATTTAATTGACAGTTATTTTCCCCTATAGCTGCTTTCGGCTCTGACACTTTAACATTATGAGTGCTCTGAATATATAAGCCTTATTTATTTAAAGTTGATCAATCTAATTACTTTTAATGCCTCAAAAAAAACTCTTTTTTTTTTTACACACGAAGAACAGAAATGAATGAACTGAGCTGAAAGCTCAGACTGCAAGGACAGGAATAAAGAGACACTTAAACAACAGTCTAGTGTCTCTGGTGACTTTTTACCAGAAAACCCTTTACAGTAAGTGGCTTATTGTTTATGTTCTATACTAATGACTTTAGAGGAGTATTGTTTGCTGATTATGCTAATTTATTTTACAAGAGTCACAACCTACAGTAAAAGAATTAAGAAATGTAGAGTTGAGGAGGAAGCAGATGCTTTTGCAAGAGAATGTTCAAACTTATTTAACGTCATCAGATGGAGAGATGGAGCTCTGACTGGGCAAAGCTCGATACGTACATTTATACACCAGCTCCCAATACACAAACTCTACCTTGGAACTATCCCACCCCTACATAAAGAACTTTCATCAAGGACATACATTTTAGCCAAATAAACACTCAGAGCAGGTCTCCCGTTCACGACATGAAGGAGGCTGTGTGAACTCATTCTTATCTCTCATGACCCTCCCTTCACCCTTCTCTAGAGTAGGGAGGAAACTGCTTTCTGTCATCCCCAATATTAACTCCATAACTGCAGCATACAGACTGGTACAAGACTTCTAAACAATCACCCCTATTTAGGCAGATAAAAGGCACACTCAATATATTTTATCTTACAAATAGGCTTCCACTGAAACAACGTAAAAAATAAATTAGTCAAATAATAAAGTTGTTCAAATTATAACCAGAGTTCATAAAACTAAAGAAAAAACTGTTTGAAGCTCTGAAGAATCAGATGAAGTAAATGTAACCCAGTACATAAATGTTCCAAAGGATGTGGCTTTTGCTTTCTGTAATTACTGGCACTACTTGCAGTTCTAACATGTTTGTCCTGTTGGGGACACCGTAGTTCAGGGGATTTTTGTGCAGGAACTGCTGTATTTCTTACAGTGTGTTTTACTGCCTGTAAGGTGGACAGAATAAACGCGCCAAGGTCTCCCCACAACTACGAGCCCTGTGTCTGATTCCCCTTCTGCACGGAACACATCCCACCTTCACCCAAAAGAAAACACAACGCAGAGTCCATAGGGTGTCTTCCACCAGTTGCAGGTTAAAAGAGGGAAAGCCTGGGTTACATAAACATAAGAAACCTTATTGATTTTGAAAGAATGAAAAAAAGATAGATTTCTTAGGCATAATTGATCACAAAAAAATAATAATAATAATAATAAAAAAAAAAATATATATATATATATATATATATATATATATATATATATATATATATATATAATTCTTAGTCATTTAAAATATGTACAAAAATAAACTATGAAAAATCTTGACGATTCTAATAAAAGAATAGTATATATTGGATTACGAATCACTGCACACTTAAGTACTGCTCATTAATAATTTGAATTATTATGTGGAGGTCAGGGGCAACGATTATAAAACTACTATAAGTCGGGCAAATTAATTATGCTGGATATCGAGCTCAACTCATTATGCATCCATGAAAAATACTAAAAAAATGCATGCTTCATGGACTTTACAAACCCTGCAGATTCTGTTCAAGGCCAGAAACAAATAAAATTAACCAGCAAAAATTCAGAGGTAGTTTATTAGTTTATACCCTGATTTTTAAGAGGTTTGTGTTTTTTTAAATGCAAAAAAAAAAAATGAAAAAGGTTTAGTTTTACTGTAAGTGAAGCAAAGAAATGGAAAATCTTTGAACAAGAATTCTAACAATGTTAAACAATTTAACAGGTTAAAAAGAGAGAAAAAAGTTTTTTAGAAAATATTTCAGTGATAAGAATCTAAAATACTGAGGTTGACAAGCAAAAAAATATATCTTATGGTGTGAACTTTGGAAGGAAGCTGATATTTGTGTTTTTTAGGAGAGAGAGCCATAAGAAGAGCTTTAGATTATATCAGTTATTTACTTCCAGCCGGCCACATTCATATTGGTATTTTTATTAGTTGTGGATTGGTGGAGTAGATTTATTCATATTACTGATACTCTGCTTTGTTTTAAAAACTGAGAATACTACATACTTAATCTTAGAAACTAAATAATCATATAGTTAATTTATAAACTCCCAAAAATCAATGAAAATATATAGTTTATAGGAATTTCCCCTGTAAGTTATTTTAATAAATAAACCTGTAAATGTATATTGCTTTAATAAACAAACCTATATTTTTTCATGTTTTTAATAAATACCTGTAATATTTTAATTGATTAAAATAGACTGAAAAAATCCAAAGCAGAAAAATACGACATTATTCGCTAAAATCAAAACTCTAATTCCGAGTCTAAATTATTCCTCCAGTTCATCAGTATTTAATGTTGTGAAATAACTTGTAATTATTAACCAACTGCAGTGTGTTTATTGTAAGCTGAAGGCAGGTCTAGTCCACTATCAGCTTTTAGCTGCTTCCTTTAGCCAATGAACTTATTTGTTTATTAATTAAGGGACAATCTACCGATAAAAGTATTTAAAAACACTTGTTTTGCTGCAGAGTTTTGTTTTCTTTTTAATGTTGGAGAATCAGTAGATCTTTAATTTATAGAACTGGAAATTTTGCTCCTGAATGTTGATAGAATTAATCAGAAATAATAACAAGTGTTCCAATTAAAAAACCCTAATTTTCCTGCAAATTCAGCCGAGATTTGATCCAGAATTTTCCTCCGCTGCTCTCGCTACAGATTTTTTTTCGGTCCAGACTGTGATGCGCACACATCTATCTCGGCTGGTGTGTGATCCACTATTGGCTGCTTCAGAGAGTCGATTCTGCAGACATCAGACCTGAAGCAGCAGATTGATGAGCAGCTTCAGGCCCCAGGCTGTAAGGGAGCTGAAAACCTCTTCCTTCCTCTTCTGTCCTCTTTAAAGACTTAGAGAGTGAACCGTGACACCCCAACAGGCGATATTGACTGAAGCCAGAAGAGCAACTGCTGCTCCTTGTGTTTTTTCTCAGACGATCTCACCGGTTTTCCTGCATCCTTCCACACTATTCAAACAGATTAAATCACTAATGTTTATATATGGTGACTTTAATATAATCTTAACACCTAAATTTAAAGTTTGCTATTTTAGTTTCTGTTACCTTAAAAACTAAAATGTGGAGGAAAAAATGTTTATTTGAACCCAAAGCTATAAAAAGAAAAAATGAATTAATGTCTGGATGTGGATCCACCGTAGAAAAGGGAAAAATGAACAGTAGATTGGAACTGAATAAATTACCAAGTTTGAGAGATTTTCTGTACAATAAACATCTACATTTAAAATAACTGCATTCTAAAGGTGGTAGTTTTAGTTATTTTAAATAAATTGTAATTTATTTTATTGCAATATTGGATTTATTGCTGAAGACGTTTCCTTGTTCAACTGTTGAGATGATTGAAGCTGGGTTTGGGGTCGAGGAGACGCCAGAAAATGTCTTCATGTCATGTAAAAAGTTTATTAATTCGGGCCTCCTACAGATTCTATACATTATTAAGTCAGTATGATTTGTCACTAAATGTTTTTTTTTTTTTTTTTTTTTTTATTAAAAGTTGTATAACGTTTGCTATCATTGTGTCATTGTTCTCATAAATGTATGAGTAGAGAAAGAAAAAGCAATAATGGCTGCACAGATCAGAGATTATTTGGACTGGTGTCAAAATGTTATTTTTAATATTGAATATTTTTAAAGAACAAAGCTTGTTTTCAAGACATCCTTACTGGAAATCATGTTAAATGTCAATCAGTCCAGTTCAATGCAATTTTTTTCTATAGTACCAATTCACAACACATCATCTCAATTCTTTTTACAGACACTTCAATCAGATCATAGAGTCCGATTATGTAAAAAGTTTCTGAGTAAAAGCAGCTGACTGCATCCAGTCATTTCACATCAAATGGATGTAAAGTCGATGGAAAATGTTCCTGTAAGTCGGAGCAAAACACAAATTCCTGTCATCATAAAGCAATTGAGATAAGAACCTTTATGGATTTACAGGCCATAAACCTGATGGATAACATCAGCAAATTTTATTCAGGTGAGAAACGGCTTGAGATAAATGAAGAATATAAAGCAAAATGAAATCTGTCTGTCTTTCTGCTTGGAAGGCATCAGGATACTGAGCTGAGGGGCTCAGCAGGACGAATAAAACACCTTTAAAAAAAAAAAAAAACGACGCAAGAGTTTGAAATCTGACTCTTCTAACCACATTTTCTTCCTTCCTTGACGTGTTTCTTTTTAATCATCTCATCATTCCTAAAAATTAATATCGAATCATCAGATTTAGGACCTAACGGTATGCCGTCTTTTTTTTTTCTTCTTGCAGGTCATTCTGATGTTAACCAAACTCTTTGACTTCAACCTCAACAGTGTGACTGAGAGTTCATTATGGAGGTAAGAGTCTCCCGCTTCATGAGATCATGACATTTCTAAGAAAGCCTTGAGAACTTCTGAGTTTGACACACTACATTGGTCTGAGGAGACCGTTAGACGTGGTCGACACATTTCTCACGCCTTTAATCATGGGATTTTAAAACGCTCCAGGCTCTGATTGGGGCAAAAGTACAGATTCTCACACAATCAGATGCATTAGTGTTTTCTCAACGAGACGCAGAACTTATGGGAGCCAAGAGTCATACTGGACTTTCTTTTTTTCTTTTCTTTGTCTTGTCGAGATAATGAAATAACTATCTCGTTATCACGGTTAAACCATTTTTTTTTCCTCAAGGTATCAAGATAATTATCTCATTATTACGAGAAAACGGTGAGTGATTTCTTGAGATGACGAGATGATTAACCTGTATGAGTAATGAATGAGGCAGGCCAACGGCCCTGGATTCCCAGTCCATCCATGCTTGAGGGGGCCCGGTGTTGTGCAGTCGTGGTACCGTGTGTGCGCAGATAATCTGTTTATTTAGTTTCCTTTTTCTTTTCAATCATTGTTAGGTCTTGGTGGATGATTGGATTGCATGGAATACAGTAGAAACAAATCTGACTTTTAATGAAAATCTTTAATCTGGACTCATTTCGGGGGTTAATCCATCTTATTCCTGTTACAGGCGTAACACCAGGGCTTTTCAGAAAACACACGGAGGCATAGGTCTAATTGCTTGTGAATCAGAAGTGGAAGCAAATCCTCAAACCAGCACAGTGTTCTTGTTACCTAAAAGTTAAACATGGGATTATTTACAGAATTACTCATGGTCTGCCAGGATTTATACTTCTAAATTCACTCTTGCTTTTGTGGTATTGAAGGATGTAATCAGTTGTAACACACCAATCATCTCCTTATGACGAGAAATAGGTTTTCTAATAAAAAAAGGTTATCATCTCGTTATCACCAGAAAGCGGATTTCGTTATCTTTAGATAATGAAAAAAATTAACTTGTTTTCTTGAGAAAACCATCGTGAAAAAGTATCAAAGGGACAAACCGCTCTGGGCTTCCATACAGAACCAAAGAATAACAGACACAGAAAAAACATTATTTAGAATATAAAGGGACAAAGCCAAGATTGTAGACAGTGTTCTTTTAATTTTGAATAAAACGGCCTCCATTTCTTTAAAGTTGAAGTTATTTTTTAAAACTTGAACATTTTAGAAATTTAAATCTAATTTACACAAAGAAAGTTGTGTTCTACGTGATTTAAGAATAAGTTCCTTTTTTTTGACAGAACATATTAAAATGTAGTCTAACTTATTTTTGAAATACAGATTAAGTTGCAGCTTTTTAATAAGAGATTAATAATTATGAAAATAACAAATTGAAAAATAAATTAGAGGATTAAATAGGATTATTAGGATTATTTCGACTTTAAATGAAACTTAAAAAACGTTTCCTTAATAAAGATTAGTCAAATACTGGTTTTCCCGCCAGCTTCCGTAGCATAGCCGTCATTACAAATTTTGGAAATATTTTTTTTGGAAATGTTTTTTTTTTTTAAACTCCTTCAGTTAAATAATATAATTCAACATCCCTTTGGGATTAATTAGGTGTTATTGAATTTCAATAAAACCTCTTTAGTTGGGTACTTTTAAAGAATATCAAATAGTCTTCCCAGCGAATGTTATCGTGTTGAATAAAAATGACTTGATTGAGGGAAGTTTTGAAAGGATTTCTGTCCTGTCTTTTGTGTGAAAGGCTGCCTGAGGCGTAGCTGCTTCACAAAGCCGCCCTGAACGTAGCATTACAGGCGGACACTTAGATCAGAGGATCCAGAGAGGCTCACATGATGCTCCCACATTATCCCTGTAATGGTGAACTCTATACCCAGTTATCAATCTAATAACTTGAGAAAACACAGGGCTTCCTAATGGACGGATGATTAAAGGTGTGTGCGGAGAGGCCTGACAGCCTGACACAAAGACAGATGAGTGAACAGGGGATTCACATTTTTGAGTGAGAGAATAGTTTAATGAGTGGCCGGGACATTATGGACAGGGCTTTCCAGCACACCTCAGGGAGAGATTTCAGCCTGAAGTAGGCATTGACTGCATGAGGTAACAGCTGGAAATCTTTTTACCCATAAAATGATCTGAGGGGGTCTGCAGGAACCAGTCAGCTGTCCCTTATTGCTTTACATAAAAGCAGAGTCAGCATTTTTTATAGGTATAGAAAACAAATCCAGTCAAAAAAATTGTTCAAGTTTATTTCAATCTGTCTCGAGTTTTACAGATTTGTTTTTTTTTTACTGATATTAAAATGAGATAAAACCCTCAATTGCCCCATGTTCTTCTAACTAAGCGCCGCTGAGTTTTAAGTGATATCATCAAACCACTAAGCATGTAATTTGGTTTAATCTCATAAATTTAATCATTTCATGTGTAAAAAGAGAGAAAAAATAAGCTAGAAGGCTAGAAGTGAAACTAATAGAGAAGTCCAAATAAAGAAGTGAAAGAGAGGCAATTTTATGAAGTATGAAGTGTTATACCATAAAAACAAACAACAATAATAAGTTCCTTGAAAAAATACACAAATATAAAATATTACCTCAGCTCCTGCCACTGAGAAAATCTCCAGGTGAAGGACCATTACCATTTTATGATAAGGATCAACCTTATCATGCTATAAATAAAGAATCCAGTGTAATTTCTTAATCATCCAGGTCATGGCAAGCAAAAAATAGGCTTATATCTAAAGCAACCAGACTTTCAGTCAGTTTTTCCAAAGATGTTTTGACATCCATCTATATCTAATATAACTACAGACAGACAAAAACTTGTTTATTCCAAAGACAGAACAAGTTAAGCTTCTAAGCATCAACCATTCAGCCATGACACACGTTCCAAGTAATTTACACAAAAACATTCATTATGATTCAAAAAGCCAAACAAAAAATCCTTAGACAACAAAAGACTAGACCATCCCAGAAGAACAACAGGTGGGCCTTTGATTGCTGACTAGTCATGTTCTGAGAAGGATGGAGCTCCAGGTGCTTTGAAACATCACAGCTCCGTCTACAGATTGCTGCAGTGCGAGCCGATAGAACTGACAAAGATTGCTGGATAGGTGCAGAAAAAAAAAAAACATTAAAGAGAGCTAATGGTATGTGGTAATGACGAAAGAAAATTCTGAAATATCTACCAATATCCCATGTCAAAAACTTTGAAAACAAAATTAGATCTAATCAAGATTTTAACAATGTTATACCAATCTGTACTCAGGGTATAGTGATACAGCTCAACAGGGATAGAGCAAGAACTGGCTGGGTATACACCACGGAGCCTTCTAGCTAGCCTCGTGAGACCATACTGATTTTGCGAGCTTTCAAGGTTTCGCTCGCAGATCAGTCTGGAGACTCTCCGTTAAAGAAAATTTGGAGCTGTTCACCAAACGAATGTCCAATAAGCATTGGCTTTGAGGCGGGTTGAGGTGTGACGCAACGAGAAGCGCGACAGTTCAGTCTAAAGAACATGGCGGCTTCAGCCGATGAAACTAGCGTTAGCGTGGCTATTGAGCAAGTTTTATTGGAATTACAGAGTATTTCTTCACTGAAAGAAGAGCAAAACACTGCTCTGGAGGCTTTTCTCAGAGGAAAATATGTTTTTGCTCTTCTCCAGACTGGTTTCGGCAATAGTAGCCTGGCTAGTGTTTTCGTTGTCGCTCTGTTAGTACGTCATATGCTTCGTTGATCTGATTGGTTTATTTGGCCCGTCTATCACCAACAAAGGCCAATCAGCTAACCAGTATTTCCGCCCCTTCCCAAAATTACTTCAGCGGAAGGTTTCCAGATGGATATGCGGAGCAAATCCATCTGACGGAGCCAGGTTACCTTTTAGCACCAGCAGATGGCTCTTTAAAATCCACAACCTACCTGTGTTTGATAGGTGACGATGCTACTGGCTGGTCAGATTATCTCAAACTGGTTTCTTGATCAATTCCTTAGTGTGGAGGTCTTAAACAGGGGGGTCCGCGACCTTTAGTGGGTCTACGGATATCCTGCATGAGGGTCACGAAAGTTTTGGTAAATACTTTTCTTTATATTCCCCCCTGCAATTGTTCCACTAATTGATATGTACACATGAGTTTTACACACTGTAGTAAACAGATAAATGGAGGCAGAAGATGTCTTTCAGTCATCAATGCACACATTCAGCGACACACAGGAGCTCTTTCAAGCTGGGCACCATTTCATTTACAACACCTGTCCCATCAACCAGGAATTAAAAATACTATAATAACTTCAGGGCCAAATTACTTTTGTTACATTACTCCATCTGTAATAGAGTGACTATAGGACCAGTTTTATAGAACACTATTTCATACGATATATATAATTAGGGGTCCTCACTCTTGGGGGTCCTTGGCCTGGAAAAACTTGAAGACCCCTGCCTTAGTGGATAATGTAATTGTCTACGAACTCACCAGATCTCAGATAATATTAAGGATGTGGTAAAATGAGGAGGAGTGGTGGCCTGATGGTTACATGTGTCCTGAAAGGGCTGCTCCAAGTTTTCTGGTTTAAATCTCACAGATCTCATCTAGTAGGACCTTACTGTATGTCAAAACAGGCCTGCTTATTGGCAAATGTAGTGATAAAGAAAGATGATTCTTTTAGTTATTCTTTTTCTGATTGAGTTTTATAATTTCAATTCTTTTCAAGGTGCCTTTTGCAGTTCACCTTCACTTCAGGAATGTTAGTCTGTTGGATGTTAGAGCCAACATTTCACTAGTCAAGAGCAGCATTTGTGTTTGGCCGCCTGTTTTGGATGTGATCAACCATTAAGTGAGCAGTTTTCAGTACCGTAGAATGGCTCCAGGCTGAGCCTCCTCTACTTTCTAGTAGTTTTTTATGGCTGGTAATGCAGTTTATCATGGATAACAGATAAAGTTTCACTTTCTATCTACCTGCTTTGTACTTTTTATCTACAACCTAACTTCTTTAAAAAGAACTGCATTTTTAAGCTTTACTTCGAGGTAATTCCACATGTTTCAGTCACACAGATTTGATCTGATGTTTAAAAACGACTCAGTTGAAAGGATATGAGATTTTTTTTTGGGGGGGAGGGAGTGTTTGATATGCAGATTAACTTTTTTTTTAATTTTTACAATAGATGAAGAACTACAAAAATTATGTTCAGACTAAAAGGCAGCACTATTAGGGAACCACCTGGGAAGCCAGGTAACTGGTGGGAAGCCATAAGAATGCGCCGTCGAATGTCAGCGTTCTGTGGCACGCAAGGCCTCAGTCAATCCGTTCCCCCGATGAAACGGTTGTAGTGAAACAGAAATTTCGATTACAATGTAAATTGTTGTTAACAATAAAAAAACGTTTTGATTGATTTTGATTGACTAAACATAAATACATTAAATAATTCTGCTGGTTAAAAAATAATTACCTCAGGGTTACGATTCATTCAGTGGTACCAACCTACTAACCCTACTGGTAGGTAGCAGGCACAATCTGAAGCCACTCTATGGAACTGATAAATGCTAATAATGACAATTTTAATGGGATGATAACATTGAAAATGGCTGATTTGACTTAAAATACAGAGAATCTGATTTGTAAAACTATTTTAAAAGAATTACATTTTCCAAACTCATTCCTAAAAGTAGAAAACAATGTAAAAAAAAATCAATACTTTTGAATAGATAGCATTTGAAAAATGAAATACATAAAAACAAAAATAACATAAAAAATAATAATTTTCTATTAAGAAGTTTTTGAAAGTTTATTTACAAAACATGATTTAGCAACAGCAATGAAACAAAGCCACTCCATAGAGCCATGTATTTATTACTACCCTTAACTTCCTGTTGTGGCCCTCCAGAATCATTGGTGTTTAACGGCCCGTGGCCTGAAGGTTAAACATCCCTGCCTTGGCGTTTTCTCTGATTACACTGAAGGCACTGCCTGCTGACCCCTGCTTTAACGTTGTCCCTTAGTTGAGAATCTTCCCTGCATTCTCCACTACCTTTGGATAACTGCCAGCTCCTCAAAAACTAACGATTTAAGAAAAAAAAATACTGCATCGGCTCCAATTTTCAGAATGAGGAGGCTGGAAACCCACCGGAAGATCTATGTTTGCTTATCCTTATCGCACGCTCTTCCTTACAGCCGCCAAACACAGAGGTCTTTTTCTTTTTAAAAACTCAGCTGAAGTAGAGCCACCGATTGTGACGGGCAGCGAGATGATGGAGAGGCAATGCGGATGTGGAGAGGAGGAGGGAAGGGTATGATTTAGCCAGCTACTCCACAGATATACTGTGTGAGAGTGCCAGGTTGTATAAATTCATCCTGGACGACCCATCGCAGCTGCTGCTCTTCTGGAGCTGCGCTGCTGGCGTTTTCTGCACACTATTCTGAGATGCATGCATTTCTCCCCCCCGAACCGTGATTAACCAGATTCCCGGCGGAGGCTGAAAATGCAGTAGCTGCCTATCAATGTGTAGCAGTTATAACTGAGACTTTCTAATAAGCCTTTTAATATGCGGCTTCAGACAGAATTTTAATCTGTTTCAGGATGAGTAAAAAAGGTTTTTTTTTGGTGGGGAGAGTTTTATGCCTCAGATGTCCTAATATATCCAGAATCCATTCTCCCCACTGAGCCGTATCAGTGTAAAAGCTGATAACATTCCCGTGTCCTTGGACCGACTCATTGTGTCTTTGTGGAGCCCAACACGTGGAGCGCCTGAAGCCTTTATCCACCTGCAGCTGCTGTGGAGTGAACATCCTCACACCGTGTGGTCAGAGCTGCATTTCACGCCCACTTGCCGTCTGAATGAGCTTTTCACAGCCCAGTAATGGTACCAGAGAGATCCACTCAGTCTAGGTGCTGCGTCCCCTTAATGGTTTCCGCTCCTCTTGTTTTTTCATATTAACATTTTAATACAAGGAAAATGTAACCTGAAAAATACTAAATGAAATCTATGAATGATTTCATTCATTTATTGTTTTATTGGTTTATAAAAAGATAATAATGTTTCCCAACCAAACAGATGGATCTTGGCCCATTTTTCTTGACTGAATCTGTTAAAGGCCGTTCTCACTATCTGAACATTATTTAAACATGGGCTCTTGGTTTTCCATAACAGCTTATTACTTTTTTATTATTTCCTTTTGTATGTTTTGATTTATTCTTCTTAGATCAAATAATCTTTTTCCTGGATTTTCAGTCTGTGTGTTTAGTTACGATCTCTCTTTATTATTGCTCTTCCCTCAGTTCTTTTTCTCAGCTGTTCCACATTCCTTTGATGGACTCACCTAAATCAAATCTAATTTTCCACTCTTTCCTCAGTATATAAGCTTCCTGTTTGTTTTTCTATTGATGCTCCTTTAATTCTTTCATGCTATGTGTCCTGTTTTTTTGTTTTTTTTTGTTCAAGTTTTCTGGTCATATTGGTTTTGGTAGACATCATAGGAGGTTGCTCAGGTGTTATGCTACAGATGCAACAAACTTAGACAAGCTTTCCGTTACCTTGATTAACTTTGTACATGCAGATCAATCTTGGAGTTTATTTTACTTTCAGTTTTCCAAAGAGTTTACAGATATGTGTGTGGTTGTGTACCTGTCTAGCCCTCACAGTGAGGACCATTTTTCCAATTCCACCATCAGATTGAGGACCAGTTGTTGCAAAGTGAAAACATTTGGCTGTTCCTCACAAGTTATTTTGCTAATGTTTAGGTTAAGGGCTAAGGTGTCAATTGGGTTAGAGTTAGGGTGAGGTAATTTAAGGTTTAGGGTCAGTTTTAGGGTTAGGGTTTAGGGCTAGGGTAAATCAATGGGAATTGAACACATGGTCCTCACTACATATGGCAGAACAAGTAAGTGTGTGTTTGTGGGATGCTCTCCCAGTGTGTGTCCCTACCCATGTGAAAGAAACTTGTAACACTTATTCTGGGCTCATTCCTCACGTTGCTAATGAGGAGCCCAGCTTTGATATCTGATCAGTCCATCTGTCTGATTTGCTGTTAAAACTTTACTCCTGTTTTCTAGTTCTTTACTACATTGAGAAGTTATTGGAACAACAACTGGGAATAAAAGCTCTGTGGATGGAAGCACCTTCAGCAGGCAGTAGCTTTCATTATCATTAGGATTCATTCCTCAAAGAAAAAAAAAAGTTTATTTGTCCTTAATTTCAGTAGGTAAATAAAATTATGTTATATCCTAATTATTATATATATATTTTTTATTATAACTACTCCAAAAAGAACAAAAAGGTGGGGATCAGATTTGTAATATGTTGAGGAGTACAGCAGAACATGTGGATAAATGGTTCTTCACAAATGTAATAAGGGCAAAAACACCTTTTGATTAGAGACCATAGTCTGGCTGATGACGCGTTCTCACCCTTATTAAATCTGTATATGAGCATGCAGTGCTGCTTATTCAGATTTTAGATAAAATGATCTGCTAATGGAAAAAAACCAATTTTTGAAATTGAATTTTAATATTTCTTGAAATCTGCGTATTTTGTATATTGTTTCGAGCAAGAAAATGAGACATTTTACCCACAGAATAAGATGATTTACCTTTAAAATAATGAAGAAAAAAAAATAGTTGTATTATTTCAACTGGATCCAATCTTTTTTTGTTTTTGCAAAAACTCTCCTTCCATTGGCACATAGTGTTATTAACATGTTCAAGTTAAGAATAATACACTTAAATGAAAAACAATTAGCTTATTTTTAGATCAGGCTTGCAGTGGGTTTTAGGCCCTAAAATATGATAGTACAGTGGTAGCCATTCAAAATGGTGCCAGCCGAATGGCGGCAGACTTTCCTAAAACTCAGGGATGTTTAAAAAGGAATTCTAGGGGACCAGCCAAGGGCTAGCCCAGGGTCAGCGCAGGACCAGCCAATGGCAAACCAAGGACCGTCCAAGGGTCAATCAAGGGTCATCCAATGACCGTCCAAGGGTCAGCCCAGGGTCAGCCCAGGACCAGCCCAGGCCCAGCCAAGGACTATCCAAAGGCCAACCAAGGACCAGCCAAGGACCAGCCCAGGGTCAGCCCAGGATCAGCCAAGGGCCAACCAAGGACCTGCCAAGGGTCAATCAAGGGTCATCCAATGACCGTCCAAGGGTCAGCCCAGGGCCAGCCAAGGACCATCCAACGACCATCCAAGGGCCAGCCAAGGACCAGCCCAGGGCCAGCCAAGGACCATCCAACAACCATCCAAGGGCAAGCCCAGGGCCAGCAAAGGACCAACCAAGGGCCCATCAAGGAAAGTGGGGAAATTTTGAATGGCTACTACTGAATATATTCTTCACTTAAAATAAGGTATCTGAGATGAAATTTTGAATTCATTTGGTAGTTAATCTACCTTCCACCTTGAATTTGGTAAAAATAGATTAATTGGAAGAAAATGTATTTTTGGTACAATTATTTGCTATGTAATACACAAAATACTTAAAATTGTACGATTATTTCCAATATTTAGGCTTATAGTGGAGAAAACAGATGAATATAATTTTATATCACTGTTTCTTTTACTTTTCTATTAGAAACTTTTTATCTAATGCTGTGTTTATCTCTGGCTGTGTGACGTTTAAAGTTGCTGCCACAGTAGAAATATGTCACCGGGCTCTAAATCAGGTTTCTCTGTGACAGCGGCCGATCGATAGTCCAATGATGTCACTACCTGACAAACCCAGGCACTCATGCTTTCTGATAAATGGGACCATTTTCACCCATCAAATAGCAATGCATTCGCTCACCATGGAAACCAGACCAGACTAAATCTGAAGAGGTTCATGAAGGGGGACCAATGGATAATTTGCTGAGAATATTTTTCCAATTTTCATGCCGTTTTGTAAACTGTGAAGTTCTCTGAAAATCCCTTAAAATGAGATCTTCAGTCTGGATTTAAAGGAATGAAAGAAATATATCAGTCGATGTGAATGATTGCTTTATTTGAAGTCTCACCATGCTTTAAAGAGCATTTTTTGGGGGATTTGCATGCTTTAGGCTTATTTTCTCAGTCATTATGTGTCTGAGAAAAAAGCTCCTTGATTGAGTCTCAGGCCTCTGAAAACAAATTGAACCTGACAGCCCAGAGAGGTACTTCAAACTTTCAAAGACGGATTCAAATGCTGTAATAAAAACTATCCAGGCAAAGATGTGTCATCAGTGGTGTGGCCAACATTCAAATATTTAAATTGTCCTTTGAGGACGGTCTGGATTTCCTGGTTTTTAAATTGATTTGTAGCTGTGTAAACATAGAGTATTTCTGCCTGTCTGAGGAGAACCCATCTTTGATTTTCAGTGATGCTAGCTACAGCTGCCTCAGTATGAAGGAGAATATTATCAGAAAATAATCTCATTCTAATCTCATTCTTTTTATTTCAGAACCATTAGAGTTAGAAGTGGAAGTGAATACAGAGATGACACGAATCAGATATTTATGACATTAAATAAATTAAAGCTTGTCACAATTCGAATGGAGGTTAGTTGAGGACCCAAATACAAAGAGCAGGAGGCAGAGGTGAATCTTATATATTTAATGAAAAAACAGAGGCAGACATCCAAAAATCCAAAATACTAAGAACCAAAATGCCAGAAAGCATGATGAAAAACTCACCTGGGAAGCCAGAGATGAGGGAACAGCAAAACAACAACAAGGAACCAGCACTGAGTGACTGCAGAGGTGGAGTATATAAGGGGAACAGAACAACGGACGGAGCAGGTGTGAGTCATGATTTTACAAAGTTCAGACCCAAATGCAGAAAACAGTAAGACCAGGGAAAATTGGTTTTATTGAAGAGGTTAAACAGAGGGAGAAGTGTTGCTCTGAACACTGCTCAACCGGAACTGAAAAGTGAGGGGAAGACACAGCGGTTAGTTCAGGATCAGTGGGGAATTTGACTCGTGAACTTGGAGAAGAGGATTTGGCTGCTGACTCACATTTCCAGAGAAGTTGTTGAATCCTTGACTCCTGTCTTAGTGCTGTGGTTCCAGTGTTTGTCTGATTCGGTGGAGGGCGGAACAGGGTTTACCCAGAATGCAGTTGTTAATAGGTGAACAGAGAAACTGACTGCCACTCAGATTTCCTGCGGTACTTGAACGGTTCGTAGTGGAGAATAATCCCTTTCTCAGTGCAAAGCTCAAACGATCTCTTGGGGAAAGTGGATCCAAACCTCCTGTTTGAACATCAGCTCAGTTTGAAACTCAGTTGATCCTTCCAGGGAGAGAAGGTCCGAGAAAACCAGTTTGTAGGATGACTTCCTGCCGAGAGGCAAAGACAAAAACAAAGTTAAACTCAGGTTGACAAAAACTCAGTTTGACTCAGCAAAACTCAGCTTGGCTAGAGAACCCTAAACCGACAAACACTCTGGCGTCGTGGTAGTGGCAGTCAGCAGCTTAAGAACACACCGTTTAACGAGGAAACCATCAGCAGGTGTGTGAGGAGGCGGACCAGAACCAGGCTCCACCTGGTGGATGAAGGGAGACAAACAAAGAAACACAAACAAACAGACAGGAATCCTGACAGTGTGAGTGGAACTAACTAGAAGAAAGCCAAGGGAGAAGGAAACAAACGCAAGGGGACAACAGAGAGTAACTAAACTGCTTGAATATAATGGAAAATAAACCAAAGATCAACAAAACGGAGGAGAACCATGACAAAACTAAGGCTACAGGCCTTGGAGCTCAATTTTTTTTTTTTTTATTCGATTTTTTTTTCACATTTCCAAATATAGTCTATGCGACTTGTATATTATCTCCTGTGTAAACTACATTCACACAAGTTAAATGTCCTGCATGCGTAGTAGCTGCCTCAATGATATCAAAAGCGAGTGTGCCGTGTGTTTATGGACGTAAACATGGTTGGTTTTACTGGAGCTCATCTACTGTAGCCATCTTTGTCAAGAAAGGAGGACAGATGGACCCAGTATTCAAGGAGAGACAAGTCAGTAGGCAAGTTCAGGCAAGATCACTGGCCGCCAGGATCCAGGACATGAACCGTGGAATCAAACTAACAGAACTGGACAGACTAACAGGAAAACAAATAATGATCTGACCATGAATGCTCAGGCTGAACATAATATAAACCAAAGGAAACAGATGAGAGGAATAAATGATAATGAGGCAGGGAGGGAAAACGACAGGTGAAAGAAATTACCAATTAAGGAGAGCAAACAGGCTAGATCATGACAATCTTTTCCCAACATTAAAAACAAAGTATTTTAAAGATGGTTTAACATAGAAACTGCTCTCCACATTATTATCCACCATGGTTGTTGTTTTTCTTCCCTCTTTTGACCTTTTTTGGGTATTAATGTGGTACAGTTTGGATGAATGTGACATGGTCATTCAGACACTGGTCGCATTTGAAAAGATCAGGTTCGTGTCGGATTCAGGACCAACAGAGTCAATTTTTTGGATTTGAAAAATTGGATGTGTTGTTCAGACTGCCATGAAAATCAGATCCAGGTTGCATATGGGCAAAAAAATCAGATTTGGATCACTCCAGGCTTGAAAACAATATTCAAAACAGATTTTCTAAAAGACAAAGTAAGTATAACTTAAAAGGATGGGATGATGTATTTCTACTAAACGTTTTGATCTGTGGAATAAGATTATTAATAAGTTAAAGCAGCTGAAACTTGTTCTGTGTTTAATAGAAACTTCAAGTTAATTTCGATGAGTCAGCATGACAGTAGATAGGCTGATGTATAGTTGGTTTATTTTATTTTTTGTTGTTGCTCATTTTCTGTGTATTGGTGAGCATAGTGTGTTTTTTTATTATTGTATGGTTGTAATTTTTATTTTTTGAGGTTCAATAAGTAATACTTTATTGAAAATGGGGTCAAATATTTTAAGTTTCTTTTACTTCTTTCTGCTCCTTTCCTTTTATTCATGATTTCAGTTTTATTCTGCACATGCTCTGTTATGTTGTTTTCTTTTAATGAATGATTAAATAATATATTAAAAAAGACCCATATTAATTAGTTGCTTAAACACTTCATTGTTTAATTCATTTTGAAGAGTTTGGTTTATTTTCAAAATTAATCCCTTTTTCCACCAAAAATAAGAAAACATTTTTGCATTGTTTTTAATCCAAGCTTCTTTTAACTTATTTTGTTTTAACGGTAACATGAAGTGATTTACAGAAATTGCATCTTAGAGAGCATTGACTGACTACGAGATATACTGACAAACTTTGTGTTAAATATGTTCAATCCAAATCTTGTCTATGTTTTGCCTTTCTTAGCAAAGATAAACACTTTCCACACTCTTCATATTTCAAAGCCCATAAAGTCCTGCTCCTGGTGTTTGCTCGCGATAAAATGAGCCAGAATGCTTTAAAAGACAGATTTTTATCACAATATGAATTATTTATAGATGGCCCTCTCCTCAAGCTACCAGATGTGGTCAAACAGCTCAGCTGATGTATCAAGCCAAAAGAAAAAAAAAAACTAAATTGTTTTTCTAAAAGAGTAATGGGGCTATTATTAGAAAAACCCTTTAACTTAAAGAGTTTAAGAAATTGAATAACCGTACAGAAAATGGGCATTTCAGTTTTCTTTTTCTTATAAACTTGGCTGTTTAAGAAGCATAAACTTTATTTAATAATTAAGCGCTTCTCATGAACACATATTGTCTTAAATAAGACTGAAATAATGGTTCTATATTAACTAACAGAAGAAGAATCTCCAGCTTGTTATTATCTAAAAGTACAAAAAGCTAAAGAAGATAACAGCTGATGATCCCAGATATTTATTATAAAACACAATTATTTTCATTAGATCACTTGATTAGGAATTTTGAAAATGTGTCTATGGAGAAAAACAAAAAACAAAACAAGCAGTAATTTATTATTCTACTCATCTCATCTACTGCTCATTCCAGCGATTGTGTATTTTATATAGATATGATTGAAGTGTCCTAGCCTTTAAATGACCAATTTGAATAATCTATTAACAATTATGTTGGTATTCAAACCAGTAGTGGACCTGGGATATGTTGAACTATCAAATATCCATCCATCCATCCATATATCCATCCATCCATCCATCCATCCATCCATCCAACATCCATCCATTCATCTAACACCCATCCATCCATCCATCCATCCATCCATCCATCCATCCATCCATCTATCCAACATCCATCCATCCATCTAACACCCATCCATCCATCCATCCATCCATCCATCCATCCATCCATCCATCCATCTATCCAACATCCATCCATCCATCCATCCAACACCCATCCATCCATCCATCCATCCATCCATCCATGCATCCATCCATCCACCCTTAATCCATCCATCCATCCATCCATCCATCCATCCATCCATCTAACACCCATCCATCCATCCATCCATCCATCTATCCAACATCCATCCATCCATCCATCCATCCAACACCCATCCATCCATCCATCCATCTAACACCCATCCATCCATCCATCCATCCATCCATCCATCTATCCAACATCCATCCATCCATCCATCCATCCATCCATCCATCCATCTAACACCCATCCATCCATCCATCCATCCATCTATCCAACATCCATCCATCCATCCAACACCCATCCATCCATCCATCCATCCATCCATCCATGCATCCATCCATCCACCCTTAATCCATCCATCCATCCATCCATCCATCCATCCATCCATCCATCCATCCATCCATCCATCCATCCAGATATTTATTATAAAACACAATTATTTTCATTAGATCACTTGATTAGGAATTTTGAAAATGTGTCTATGGAGAAAAACAAAAAAACAAAACAAGCAGTAATTTATTATTCTACTCATCTCATCTACTGCTCATTCCAGCGATTGTGTATTTTATATAGATATGATTGAAGTGCCCTAGCCTTTAAATGACCAATTTGAATAATCTATTAACAATTATGTTGGTATTCAAACCAGTAGTGGACCTGGGATATGTTGAACTATCAAATATCCATCCATCCATCCATCTAACACCCATCCATCCATCCATCCATCCATCCATCCAACATCCATCCATTCATCTAACACCCATCCATCCATCCATCCATCCATCCATCCATCCATCCATCCATCCAACACCCATCCATCCATCCATCCATCCATCCATCCATCCATCCATCCATCCATCCATCCATCCATCCATCCATGCATCCATCCATTTTCTGTCAGGCTTAATTCCATTTGGGGTCGCTAGGGGTGTTGGTTTAACATAAACCAAATTGCACTAAATGTTTCTTTATAATCAAGTTTTTAACTCAAAATAAATGATTAATCTCACGCAGAATATTTGTACATTCATCTGTATGTGTGTATTTGTGGGCATTTAAGGCTTCAGGTACAACTGAACTGAAGTACAGAGGTGCACGCGAATGAATAATCCACATATATGTAAGAAAAGAAAAGAAAATAAATAAAGAAAACATTAAAACAATTCTAAATAATCTAAAATAATCAGCCGATTTTGGCTTCCCCCAGTGGACACATCTGTATTATTTTGCATGAAAGAAGACAACTTTTCCCATGATCACCAGTGTGGTCAGACACTGAACGCAGACACTGATCTCTATTTATGCACTGGATTGCTGATTGCCTGTTGGTAGTAAGGGGTTAAAGTGAAGCCTGCCGCCATATTGGTACTCCCTAGTTATACCGGTCACAATGTAAACACTACATGCGCTACAGCATCGAACAACGATGATGTTCTCATTTTCAGGGGGAATTAAGACTTTTAAAATAAAGATAAATTCATCACTTGGACACACACTGACTGTTTCATAGCATCAGTAGATTACTTTAACTTAGAATCAAATAAATAGGCACATCACTTTACATAGCAGGAAATCAATGAAGTCTATAAATCATGTGATATAACATATTATACAAAATTAATGTGTTAATGGAGAATAATAATACAGATGTGCCAAAAGTGCTAAATTGGTGATTCACATGTAATATACATGTATTTATTACATTGTTATGGTAATTACATAATACATATAATTTTAAGATTTTACATAAAGACTGAATTACAAGTACACGTCTGTTAATGCCATTATATTTTTCTATTTGCAAATTATTGCATGGATGATGTCATATAACCTTATGCTGTTTCTGTGCATCAGCCTTTAAATCTGACAGATTTAAAATAGAGTTCAAATTAACCAATTTAATAACTCCACTGAGCTTCACTTTTTTGGGGCAATCAGCAATCCAGTGAATAAATAGAGATCAGTGGGTAAAGACCATAGCGTGGAAAAATCCTGATCTCTCGGTCGCCAACAGATTGGACAAAATTTCTGTTTCTATAAATAAATATGATGTTATGTTTTTACAGTAAACTGATCCAGTAAATCAACTTTAATGCCAAATTTTCCACATTTTTGAATCACTTTTTTGGTCAGAGGGTGAATTTTCAATCTTTGGATTAAAAATACGTTCGGAAAAGTGATATCAAATGTCTTCTCTTTTTCATAAATATAATTTTTAATGATTATTGTACAAGAAGTGCTTTCAAAATACCGTGTAAACAATCTCTGCCTTTCAGATCAGATGCAGGTTTGGACAGTAAAAGCAATGTATTTACTTTACCCCAATGGGGAACAAGGCAGTCAAAGTATTTCTCTGGGAATTCATGTGAAAGAAGACAGATATATCTGCTCCCTCAGTTCAGGTTTAAATGCCGTCTCAAAAGGATCAGAGTCCTCTTAAACTTAATGCATGGAACAAGTATTTATGTGACATTTTTACTGCAGAAAACAGCTCTAGGTGAGGCTGCATCGTCTCTGAATTATTTCTAATAACCTTCATCTTCTGTTGAGGTGGAGCCTGAAGATGAAAACAAGACCTGACCTCATTTCTAGGCCAACATTAAGCGTTACTGATCCTTTAAACATACCGATGGACAGGTTAGTGTTGCTCTGAGACGGAGCATGGAGTAAATAAGGATTTAACTGTGTGTCGTTGGTTCTGTCTTGTTGTTTAAAATGCACAAACTTTCCTTATGTGAGAATCAGCTGCAACTAAAGAACTTATTGTCCATTTCAGGTCCCTAAGCACTAATAAACCCAGTAGGTGGGTCTGGTCAGAAACTTACACAATTAAAAACTGAATTTAAGTTGCCCAAACTAAAAATACATTAGTCAAAAAATGTATTTTACTAAATCAAAAATTAATTTAATGGGTATAAACCATATTATTTGTTATAAAATGTATTTTGTTGTATTAGAAACACCATTTGAGACCGTTTGATATTCTACATCAGGTTGATTTTATCTTTACCACATTTTGAGCTTCAGGGTTTATGAGCTTGAAGGATGTCTTAAATGTGTGATTCTGTAAGTCAAATATAGGGAAACAAAAACCAATGTGCCATATGCTAATTTAACATCTTTAAGTAATTACTACAGTTAGCTGTTACAGTTTGCCCATTCACGGCTTCTACTTCTATTTTTTTTGTTTTTTTACATGATGCTTCCCAGATAATTTGACATTATTTGTTACCAGTAGGGTTACCAACCGTCCCTTGAAAAATGGAATTGTTCCGTGTTTAGAAATTGAAGTATCTGTCTCGTCTTTAGTGGAAAGAGAACGCACATTGTCCTGAATACTGTGAGAGTAAAAAAATGTCAGTAAAAAGCTCATGGAAAATGAAGAACAAGGGCACGTTAGATACAAAACTTACAGTAAACTTGTTCCCTGTGCCCTGTTCTGCATTGTGACCAATCAGCTGACAACATAAGTAACGATCCAGAATAGCCTCATCCCATTGGTCGAGCCAAGTGTTGCTCACAGAGATGAAGAGGCAGGAGACAACAGAGCAGTGTGGGGGACGAACTGAGTCATTTAAATACTGACGCCGCTTTTAGGGGCGGTGCACCTTCCCATAGCGATGCCCCTCCTCTGAAAAAAATGGATGAAGAAATATAGGGAGGAATGGGAAAAACAAATACCTGGGTGGAAAAAGTCTGTGATAATGAAAATAAAACACACTGCAGATATGCATCTAATTCAATCCAGATTTGAGTCAAATAGTAAAAAAAAAAATCATTTCACACACAAAGGGGGGCTAAAAAGAAAAAAGAATCACCAGTCCAGGAATGTTTAAGGCAATCGGGTCAGCTGGCACGCACATGAGGGGTGCTTTTTTTTTTTTTTTTCAAGGGGGTTAGCAACCCTAACTACCAGGGTTGTTAGTAACTCATTATAGTTACTAGTTACTTTTCTAAAAAAGTTACTGCTGAGTGAAGGCAACTCTTTAACAGCCAGAGTACTTACACACACACAGTGGTTACTCTATTCCAGAAAAAATCCCAAGCATGACTGCCTGATCCCAGGAATGTTTCATGAAAAAAACCTAAACCAAGCAAATAAAATCATTCTAGCCCTGAGAAAGTAAAGAAAATGTTCAAAGGCTTCAGTTGTCAGTGTGGAGATGAGGAGCTTCTTTAGATCACAGCTCTTTGTTCCCACAAATAATGAGCAAATCACAGAAACATTTAGCCTTCAATGAGCGCTTTACTGTAGTAATGCTGTCATTAAATCCGTGTCTCTGCAACATCGTCTCTCCTCTGTGGTCATGCTGAACTTATAGGTGTTGTGTCGCCATGTGCGACAACATGTGCACGTCTGCTATCACCAGGAAACTGTAGTCCTTACTTATGTATGTTAACTAATCAATAACGATTTGTTTAAAGTGCAGTAATGACTAAAGTGTTACTGTCTTTTATAAATGAATTAGTTACACTGCTAGTTTCTGGAAAAGTGACATAATTTCTGTAAGACTTTGCAATCAACCAACACTGTGGTTCAAGCTAAGGTCTTCTCCTCTACTGCAGCTAAAAGCACCAGCATATAGGTTTAACTGATGTGAAATGTCAAATGTCCATGAATCTTCAACAAAAAAGATCAAAAGCCATTTCATCCTAATAGAATAGAGTTTTATAAACTAAGTTTCTACCAAGATATTGTTCAGGTAGCCCTTTATGAGCCTAAATAGAATTGAAGCGCTAGGTGCAATAAGAAGAGATAAAGAGATGTGACGCCATCTGCTGGAAGTTGTGCTGAACTACACATGACACTTGACAGCTACCTAATGATCCAACCGCCCGTCGTGTGATACTTTATTGAAAAGCTGCAGCTTTGTTTGACCAAAGACCAACTGATAGTAATTTAATAAAACAATTTACAACAGCTCAAACTTCACAGCTTAAAGCTCAGAAATGTTTCAATTAGAATAAATACAAACATACTCATAAAATAAAACCCATTTTACCTCGCACTTAAAGGAATAGTACACCCAAAACATGATTAGCCTTCATTTTCTACTCACCACTCACCCCCATGCTGAACAACACTCTGGAGTACTTTTTTGATATCTCAAATGCATCTGGAGATCTGGGAGGCTTCTTGCTGTCTGCTGACATTCAAATAATGGAGGTGCCCAGCGCCCAAGGCAGAAAGGTCCATAAAAGTCCACAAAAAACGTGTCAATATTCCTCCATACTGCTCGTCCAATGTATTCCAAGTGTCCTGAGTGGGTAGCATCCAGAATTTACTCGAAACGAAGTCATTTATAATGTTTTTAGAGCATAAACAGTAGTGTATAGGATTTCCTGAAAGCGCGTTCACGACGCCACGGAAGCCGGCAGACCAAACCAGATGAAAGTGCGCATTCAGCGTCTGCTCTGCCAATAATGCAAGCGTAGAAGAAGAAATGTGCTGTTTACCTGTGCAAAGAAAGAAACAACGAAAGAAAAATGTCTGAGGACTTCAGTGTTGTGGAAGAGCATGAGTTCTTTGCCGAGCTGAATGCGCTGGTTTGGTCTGCCGGCTTCCGTAGCGTCGTGAACGCGCATGTGCGCGCTTTCAGGAAATCCTATACACTACTGTTTATGCTCTAAAAACATTCTAAATGACTTCGTTTCGAGTAAATTCTGGATGCTACCCACTCAGGACACTTGGAATACATTGGACGAGCAGTATGGAGGAATATTGACACGTTTTTTGTGGACTTTTATGGACCTTTCTGTCTCGGTCACCATAGACCTCCATTATTTGAATGTCAGCAGACAGCAAGAAGCCTCCCAGATCTCCAGATGCATTTGAGATATTAAAAAAGTACTCCAGAGTGTTGTTCAGCATGGGGGTGAGTAGAAAATGAAGGCTAATCATGTTTTGGGTGTACTTTTCCTTTAAATCAGAATAACGACCACATTCATGAAGTTTAAAAAGGTATATTTGACCCATGTTTTTAGGAAATTTACTCAGGAGGTTTAGCCTCCCTATTATTGAATGGGAAATCACACTTATGCGCTGTTTCTATATTATAACACCATGGCAGCGCCTGGCGGCAGCAGTTTCATGTACACTATATTGCCAAAAGTATTTGCTCACCCATCCAAATTATTGGAATCAGGTGTTCCAATCACTTCCATGGCCACAGGTGTATAAATTCAAGCACCTAGGCATGCAGACTGTTTTTACAAACATTTGTGAAAGAATGGGTCGCTCTCAGGAGCTCAGTGAATTCCAGCGTGGAACTGTGATAGGATGCCACCTGTGCAACAAATCCAGTCGTGAAATTTCCTCGCTCCTAAATATTCCACAGTCAACTGTCAGCTGTATTATAAGAAAATGGAAGTGTTTGGGAACGACAGCAACTCAGCCACGAAGTGGTAGGCCACGTAAACTGACGGAGCGGGGTCAGCGGATGCTGACGCGCATAGTGCGAAGAGGTCGCCAACTTTCTGCAGAGTCAATCACTACAGACCTCCAAACTTCATGTGGCCTTCAGATTAGCTCAAGAACAGTGCGCAGAGAGCTTCATGGAATGGGTTTCCATGGTCGAGCAGCTGCATCCAAGCCATACATCACCAAGTGCAATGCAAAGCGTCGGATGCGGTGGTGTAAAGCACGCCGCCACTGGACTCTAGAGCAGTGGAGACGCGTTCTCTGGAGTGACGAATCGCGCTTCTCCATCTGGCAATCTGATGGACGGGTCTGGGTTTGGCGGTTGCCAGGAGAACGGTACTTGTCTGACTGCATTGTGCCAAGTGTAAAGTTTGTTGGAGGGGGGATTATGGTGTGGGGTTGTTTTTCAGGAGCTGGGCTTGGCCCCTTAGTTCCAGTGAAAGGAACTCTGAATGCTTCAGCATCCCAAGACATTTTGGACAATTCCATGCTCCCAACTTTGTGGGAACAGTTTGGAGCTGGCCCCTTCCTCTTCCAACATGACTGTACACCAGTGCACAAAGCAAGGTCCATAAAGACATGGATGACAGAGTCTGGTGTGGATGAACTTGACTGGCCTGCACAGAGTCCTGACCTCAACCCGATAGAACACCTTTGGGATGAATTAGAGCGGAGACTGAGAGCCAGGCCTTCTCGTCCAACATCAGTGTGCGACCTCACAAATGCGCTTCTGGAAGAATGGTCAAACATTCCCATAAACACACTCCTAAACCTTGTGGACAGCCTTCCCAGAAGAGTTGAAGCTGTTCTAGCTGCAAAGGGTGGACCGACGTCATATTGAACCCTATGGATTAGGAACGGGATGTCACTTAAGCTCATATGTGAGTCAAGGCAGGTGAGCAAATACTTTTGGCAATATAGTGTATCTCTCAACAATTTGCACCATGTTTTTTTCTCCCACACTGTTTACATTTGATCAATGCTGCATTTTAAGAAATGGAAATGTTATGAAAGCTGTACAAAACAACAATAAAAGTTGTCTAAGTGTATCACGCCTCCAGTCAGGAGATGTTCTTTTTAAAGGGTTGTATACATTAACAAAATGAGAAAAACTAAGTGTAAAACACAAAAACAGCAAATATCAGTTTCAAAACACTAAACACAATTTTAATTTAGAGAAATTCATTTTTAACATGTTGCATTGAAAACATTATAAATATATAAATACAGATTCAGAGTAATTCAAAGTTTTTTTTCTGCCTATAAGTAGATACTTTTTACAGTACTTCATCTCTGACGCCCCTAACACCTCCAGCAACCATCTGAACCAAGGACCTTTCTTCAGTTTGTGGAGATATTTTGTTTATATAGCAATAAAACATTTTAATTAGGACACAGAACCTTGTTATTCTCTCTAATTTTCTTCTTAAATGAATGTTATACAAGAGCCAGCTATTGGACATCAGTTTGGTGCCATTTAAGCTCAGTGTTTCATTCCTTTGGATGAGTGAATTTCTGTTTGGTAGGTTCAAAAAGGGGCTTTTTAAAAACAAAAAGCAATTTTTGGTGGGACACAGAATGGTGAAAAGCCAAAGTCAGTTTGACCTGGAGAAAAGCTGCAAAAAAGAACATGAAAAACTGTCAATTTGGCTCAACCACCATTTATACCAAAAGAAATTCCGAAAGAAAAATGGGGAACAACTAAAGACGACTCACCTCACTGATCTACAAGCACATTTACATTCATATTTAATGATTATCTTTAAACCTTTGTGGGTGTGCATGTGTGTGTTTAATAAATAATTTTATGAAAAGTGGAGCAAATTCTCTTTAAAAACAAAGATTTCTATTCAGATGAATCAAAAGTAAAAGAGTAGTTATTATCCTAATGGAATCTCTGTTAAATAATCGGTTTAAAGTTTTCCTTAAGATCCTTATTCCACTAAAATGAACAGTTGCACTTTAGATTTGTGCCTGGTGGGACTTTATAATCTTTGTAATCTGTTTTAACTGCTAAAAAGACATTGATTCTAGCGGTAATAAAGACCACTGCACGGTCAAGGCCAGCTAAAACAATAAGCTTTACCAAAGAGTTTTGGTAGAAAAGCTTGGTGCAAAACTAACTAGCAGAAAATCACAGTGAAATCTTTGAATCGATTCAAGTGGAGGAGTGAAGAATGGTTTAGAGTTGATGAAAATATAAAAAGAAAGTTTTTAGAAGCCTGTTAAAGAAAGCGTTGCTCAACCATTCAGAGAGCACAGCAGTATACCTGAAGCAGAAAACTATAACCTCAGAAGTCACTGATGCTGCAATTATTATTTTCAATACGATAATGATTTTCTTTAGAAAGAAAGTAGCAGCAGTTCCTGTAAAACCTCATAAATATATAATATTTAAATTAATAGACATGTATTATACTTTTTCAGGTTGTGTTCGATTAAAGCTTTAACATTTTAATGGAAGCAAATCATTACACTGGAAAAACGATCTAGAAATAAGTAAAGAGTTCTTAAATTAAGTTTATTTACCCTTTATTTGAGTAGGTAAATAGGGTAATTTGCCAATGGAATGTGTATTTTTACTCTTAAAATAAGATAATTAGATAATATGCACTTGAAATAAGACAATGCAATTGTGTTTTCCTATTTTAAATGTAAATTGGTTTGTTCCATTATATATCTTTTTCCTCCTCAATCTAAGAATATATGCACTTATTTTAAGAAAAAAACAACTTATCTAGATTTTGATTTTTTCCAGTGTACCAGTTATTACCAAATTACCAGAGAAAAAAACACTTAAGACTAACGCACTGATCTGAAGAAATTTAAGACTACATCACAAGCAAAGTTTGTAGCATCTATCAGAATGAAAATACTTCCATAGCCTTTATGAATCCAGAGGATAATAGAGGAGAATCCTCTGCAGAAAGGGCTGACCTTCTAAAATTATTTAGAGATCACTTTGACAACTCATCCAGGAGGTCACAGGGGAACCTGGAGCAACACCAACGCTCTAGAGGCTTGTCTGGGTAAAGGTTAGAGGTCATGGCTGAAGAAAAATGGCTTCCACTGGAGAGATCTGCACCCAGAGCTGCTGCCAAGACAAGTTTAAAGCCAGAAAGACTCTGTTTTGATCCCTAAAGCTTTTATGAGAATATTATGTGGACTGAGGAGGAAAAATAAGGAAAGTTTGAAATGTCTGGTTGTTTTCTGGAAGACTTTTAACCCTAAATATAAACCACCATTTGAAAATACCATAATGCAGTGAATATGTGTTTTTTTATTTTTATTTTTATTGTTTTTATTTTAATAGTTTTTTTTTATGATGATGAGGATGATGATGATTATGATGATGACGATGACATGAGATACTTTTTGTTTTAAAGCACGTATAAAAACACAACACGGTATGGAATGAATTTCATTCCGTTATTTTTGCAATTTAAAAACATACTTTGTTTATGGAAAAATAGAAAATAATATAAAGAAGAACCAAAACCAAAAAAAAATTCTTAATCAGAAACAGTTTTAAGAATAACTTTGCTGTTTTCTACGATTTTGTTTTCTATTTTCCTTTTATTTTCATATTTCACTTTTGTCCTTTTCTTTTTGCTTAATATTTATCTTTTGGTATAGAGTTTTGTTTTAAATTTCACCTTTTTTTAGATGTCTCCACCTCAATCCTAAAATAAACACTTGCTCTTGATGCACATATTAACTGATAAACAATTTTTGTTTCTGACATTTCTGAGGAAGTGAAGAGAATAACTATCTATAAAAACTAGTTAAAAAAATAGAATTTAGAAAACTCAATCCAAAAAACAGAATTCAGAAAAAACTATGCAATAAAAGAAACTTAAATGAAAGATACATTTCACTTCTAAAACGCTTTTTTTCCCAGCCTTCCATAACAAAACCTGTTCTTTGCCTGCAACAATAATGTAACGAAAGTCACTTCATACCGGGTGTAGCTCAGTGATTTCCTGATTGATTTTGTTTTGTCACGCTGAAGCCAAGAAGTAGCTCAGCTCAACTGTGCTTCTTGCCGTGCTCACTCTCCCAACTCTCAGAGGAAAAGGCTTAATTGCAACAGGTAATTCACCCAATGTGTTCATCAGACCTTTCTGATTAAATTTCAGGTCAACTGACTACGGTGCAACATACCAGAAGCTGAATGACAAAGTGGGAGCAAAGACGATCCTCAGCTATCTGTATGTGAGCCCCAACAACAAGAGGAAGGTAAGCATCATGGATGATTGTTTGATCTTCAATTAATTAATGTTTGTCTGTGTGGTCTGATTTTCATTGCTCATCTGACAGACTGTGAAATGCCATTTACAGCTGATTGTATTGATGTCTGACACATTGTTCAGGGTTTTCAGGAAGACAATCAGAGCAGAATTGATCATTTGCTCAGACGTAGATTCTACAAAAACAGATTAGACAGAATATTCATGATGAGGAAATGGATATAAGGTAATCATATATCCAGGTATTGGTAAAATAATGGTTAAAACTATCTGTTGGAGTTTTTTTTTTCTTTTTTTTTTCTTACAAGTCAAAGCTGATGTATATACTTTAAAAACAAATAATTTTAAATCAGTTTATTAAGTTATTATTTATATAGAGTCAATGCACAACACATATGATCTTCAGGCACTTTACAGATATTCAATAAGATGATCCATTCAGATTGGAAGTTGTATATCTAAGGGAAACCAGTCACGACTTTGCACAATTCACTCCTCTTGGATTGACATGCGGCACCAGTAAATATGCACTTGCACTGTGTCGTTGACTCTACAGCAACCATTCATACAGAGCAAGCATGTAGCAACAGTGGAGTGTAAAAACTCCAGCTGAACCAGGCTCAGTATAAGCAGCCATCTGCTGAGGGGTTCAATTAGACAGAAGCAGACATAGAAAAGGAAAATAGAAAAGCTGAGTCATAAATACTTTCTATGGGTAACTACATTAGCTCCACAGGTGGCTCTGTCTAGGAAATAAACATTTAAATAGATGAGCTACAAGCTGGTTACAGTAAAAGCTGACACCATAGCTATGTGTTGGAAAGAAACAAGACTAAACACTGAAAAAACACCCCAAACTCTGTTGTCTATATTTGAAGGTGTTGATTGCAGCTGCCCAGCTAATATTTGCCATCAGGATGGTCTGAGTGCCAAACAGAAACAGACCAGATGAAGCTACTATGATATGAAAAAGCAGAGAGTGCAATAAGTTAGGGATTGAACTAACAAATACTTTAGAATCTGAGAACGAAGAAATTATTGAGCAGAATGATGAAAAGTGGTCCCAACAAAGAAACTATGAAGTGGTCCCTATATGTACTGTAGGAATTTTTTTTTTTTTTTCTGAGGGTTGTTTTTTTTGGGGGCTTCTTGTGTTGAATGCTGTGAAACTGAAAGGATTTTACATATATTCTTTTCCTTTTTGCATACTTTTTATGATGTGTAACCACAGTTAACATAGAAAGCAGCTAATATACATCTTTAAAGCTGAAATAATACATCAACTACAAGTAGGTACAAGCTGAGTTGAAAAGGAGGCATTGGGAATGCAGAGCAGGAGAAGAGAGAGGAACAAGACATTTAAGCCATATCCTCATCATGGGCAATGTGATCTTAAGGAAACAAGATAGAATAAATCCAAGCCCTAGCAAGGACTAGAGACTGACACGGGAGTCCAACTCCCACAGAAAAAAATGGTGTCCCGTCCCGATCCCGGGCCAGAGTAGAAATCTAGATCCTGTCCCGTCCCACTCCTGGTGAAATTACTCCCACTTCCATCCCGCTCCCATTCAGAATGACTCCCGCTCCTGCACCACTCCCATTCTTGTTTTGTTTTTTTTGAGCGCGGGTGAAAAACTCAGAGCGGAAGCACTGTTGGTTTTTGGGTCGTGTAGTTTTTTTGACTCGCATTATAGTGTAGGCTTCAAGGAAAAAAAATACAAAATGGCGGCGCCAGTACTGGATTTTTTTTCTTTCTAATTTATTTTATTTTTTGTCATCGATCCTAGTTTTTTTTTTTTGTTATTATTGGTTTGCTCCTGCTCCCGTCTGCTCCCGTTAATGTTTAATCCTGTACCGTACCAATCACGTGATCTTTACTAACACTGACTCCCATCCCACGGGAATCCCACGGGAATCCCGTGACCCGTTGGATTCCCGAAAAAATGTCAGTCTCTAGCAGGGACCCAGCCAGAGTATCAGCAAGGAAGCATCATGTGTTTTACTGAATCGTGACTGCAGGATCATACCTCGGACTCCAGGCTGCCAGGCTTTCTGACCAGACAAGCAGGCAGACATTTAAGGAAGACTGGGAAATTCAGTGGAGGTGGGCTGGCAGTGCTAAATGTTAGATACTGTCATCCAGGACATGTTACTGAAAAGATATGTCACTACAGCCAAGATATTGAACTATTGGTTGTTGGCAGTACTATCGGAAGTTGGGTTTCGGCTATATTTTTTGCCCAGAGAGTTTACCAGTGTTCTGTTACATTCCACCTTGTGCCATTGCCGACACTGAATGTGAGCCAGCAACCGAATGCTTTTGTGGCAATAACTGGTGATTTTAATCATGCCTCACTCTCTGCTACAATGCCAATGTTCCAACAGTTTTTTAGCTACTCTACCAGAGAAAAAAACAACTTTGGACTTGTCGTATGCAAATGTCAAGGGCTCATATATCTCTAAATCAAGACCTCCACTTTGGAAATCAGATCAAAATCTTGTTTTACTCTGCTCAGAGTACAAGCCACTTTATAAGAGACAACCTGCATTAAAAAGAACTGTAAGAAGATGGTCACAGGAAGCTAAAGAAACCATGCAAAGTTCGTTTTGAGACTATAATGCACTGTGCCAGCCTCACTGGGAGGACATCAGTGCAACGGCTGAGTGTGGGACTGACTACATAAACTTCTGGGTAGATAACACCATCCCTACCAGAACACTGAAATTATTCCGTAATAATAAACTATGGATTGCAAGTAATTTGAAGCAACTGCTTAACAAGAAAAAACAAGCCACTTAAGGTCAAGATAAGGAGGCATACAGGAAGAGGCTGGAAAGGAAATTCAAGCAGAACAATATCAGAGATGTATGGTCAGGGATGAAAAAGATGACAGGCTTTAAGCAGAAGGATCATCAGACAGATGGAAGTCTGAACAGAGCCAATGAACTGCATACATTCTCCCGTGGATTCACCTCAGCAAACAAACAAGCAGCTATCAGGACCCACTGAAGTTTGCTTATCGCTGTGGCATTGGAGTTGAAGATACCATCATGCCCTGCATCAACAAACCCAATATCATTTAGACAAAGCGGACATCATTGTAAGGATCATGTTTCTCCCTGAGAAGATCCCTGGTTCAAAACACAGACTCTGGATGTTATGTTCACTGCTCCGTTGGGGATAGGCAAAATGCAGAGGACACATTTTATTGGAATGTAAGATTGGGATAACAAAGACGATGACGAAGTTCCAACTAAAACCTTTAAGATTTGACATTTCAAACATTTCTTCAGAGAGGAACAATGAAAAGCTGGCAGCCAAATGTCATCTAGACTATGGCTGAATAGATTTGAAAAACCATCTGTTAACAGATGGAAGAGAATCCATAAAAAACAAAATAACTGCAGGTCTAAATCCTGCACTGAGATATTTACAGCAGAAAAAAACAGGCTCTTGTTTGGACATTACTTTAATTCAACAATGAGATAGTCCTATACTTACATACATAATATGATTGCAATGGTGAATGGAAATGATCATAATCTTTATCCTTGCTATAAGGTACAATTATCTTTCAGTTTAACTTTGCTTATAAAATAAGTCAAATATGCTATTCATACATTCCCAGTCTTCATTTAGATAATTCTGATGTAAATTGGCCAGGGTAACATTACAAGCTGTAAGGTGATGGAGTCAGTGCTCATGATACGCTTGGACTTTGCTTCCCTCCCTGCTTTAAGGTTTGTGTAATTGTGCCCAGAAACATGAAGCTCTGAATGTTTGGATGAATATAATGCAGTCAGACGGGAAGCGGAGCAGGTAAGGTCGTTTTTGTTTTCCTGCTAATTAGTGCCCATTTGGAGCTGAAAACAGCAATGTCTTTCCAGACGCTGCTGAGAAAATCAAATAATCCTGGATGCCATCCACTTTCAGTTACGTGTTCATGGGTTTGAAACCAGATCAAATCCTCTGTTTAAATAACAGGAAGTGTCTTGAAACCTGGCTCAGGTTTGGTAAAAGGGTTTGAACCCTTTCCACTACATTCTGCCACTGAGACCAAAGAAAAGAGTGAATGATGCCCAGAACCATTATTGCTCTGCAACTAGAACAGATCCATTATTGCTCTGCAACTAGAACAGATCCATTATTGCTCTGCAACTAGAACGGATCCATTATTGCTCTGCAACTAGAACAGAACCATTTCTGCTCTGCAACTAGAACAGAACCATCACTGCTCTGCAACTAGAACAGATCCATTATTGCTCTGCAACTAGAACAGATCCATTATTGCTCTGCAACTAGAACAGATCCATTATTGCTCTGCAACTAGAACAGATCCATTATTGCTCTGCAACTAGAACAGATCCATTATTGCTCTGCAACTAGAACAGATCCATTATTGCTCTGCAACTAGAACAGATCCATTATTGCTCTGCAACTAGAACAGATCCATTATTGCTCTGCAACTAGAACAGATCCATTATTGCTCTGCAACTAGAACAGATCCATTATTGCTCTGCAACTAGAACAGAACCATTTCTGCTCTGCAACTAGAACAGATCCATTATTTCTCTGCAACTAGAACAGATCCATTATTGCTCTGCAACTAGAACGGATCCATTATTTCTCTGCAACTAGAACAGATCCATTATTGCTCTGCAACTAGAACGGATCCATTATTGCTCTGCAACTAGAACAGAACCATTTCTGCTCTGCAACTAGAACAGATCCATTATTGCTCTGCAACTAGAACAGAACCATTTCTGCTCTGCAACTAGAACAGAACCATCACTGCTCTGCAACTAGAACAGAACCATCTCTGCTCTGCAACTAGAACAGAACCATTTCTGCTCTGCAACTAGAACAGATCCATTATTGCTCTGCAACTAGAACGGATCCATTATTGCTCTGCAACTAGAACAGAACCATTTCTGCTCTGCAACTAGAACAGAACCATCACTGCTCTGCAACTAGAACAGATCCATTATTGCTCTGCAACTAGAACAGAACCATCACTGCTCTGCAACTAGAACAGATCCATTATTGCTCTGCGACTAGAACAGATCCATTATTGCTCTGCAACTAGAACAGAACCATCACTGCTCTGCAACTAGAACAGATCCATTATTGCTCTGCAACTAGAACAGAACCATCACTGCTCTGCAACTAGAACAGATCCATTATTGCTCTGCAACTAGAACAGAACCATTTCTGCTCTGCAACTAGAACAGAACCATCACTGCTCTGCAACTAGAACAGAACCATCTCTGCTCTGCAACTAGAACAGAACCATTTCTGCTCTGCAACTAGAACAGATCCATTATTGCTCTGCAACTAGAACGGATCCATTATTGCTCTGCAACTAGAACAGAACCATTTCTGCTCTGCAACTAGAACAGAACCATCACTGCTCTGCAACTAGAACAGATCCATTATTGCTCTGCAACTAGAACAGAACCATTTCTGCTCTGCAACTAGAACAGAACCATCACTGCTCTGCAACTAGAACAGAACCATCTCTGCTCTGCAACTAGAACAGAACCATCTCTGCTCTGCAACTAGAACAGAACCATTTCTGCTCTGCAACTAGAAGAGATCCATTATTGCTCTGCGACTAGAACAGATCCATTATTGCTCTGCAACTAGAACAGAACCATCACTGCTCTGCAACTAGAACAGATCCATTATTGCTCTGCAACTAGAACAGAACCATCACTGCTCTGCAACTAGAACAGATCCATTATTGCTCTGCAACTAGAACAGAACCATCACTGCTCTGCAACTAGAACAGAACCATTTCTGCTTTGCAACTAGAACAGAACCATCACTGCTCTGCAACTAGAACAGATCCATTATTGCTCTGCAACTAGAACAGATCCATTATTGCTCTGCAACTAGAACAGAACCATCACTGCTCTGCAACTAGAACAGAACCATTTCTGCTCTGCAACTAGAACAGAACCATCACTGCTCTGCGACTAGAACAGAACCATTTCTGATTGGCAACTAGAACAGAACCAATTCTGCTCTCCAACCACAGAACCATTTCTGCTTTGCAACTAGAACAGAACCAATTCCCCTCTGCAACTAGAACAGAACCAACTCCCCTCTGCAACTAGAACAGAATCATTTCTGCTTTGCTACTAAAACAGAACCATCACTGCTCTGCAACTAGAACAGAACCATTTCTGCTTTGCAACTAGAACAGAACAAATTCCACTCTGCAACTAGAACAGAACCATTTCTGCTTTGCAACTAGAACAGAACCATTTCTGCTCTCCAACTAGAACAGAACCATTTCTGCTTTGCAACTAGAACAGAACCTTCACTGCTCTGCAACTAGAACAGAACCATCACTGCTCTGCAACTAGAACAGAACCATTTCTGCTTTGCAACCAGAACAGAACCATCACTGCTCTGCGACTAGAACAGAACCAATTCTGCTTTGCAACTAGAACAGAACCATCACTGCTCTGCAACTAGAACAGAACCAACTCCCCTCTGCAACTAGAACAGAACCATCACTGCTCTGCAACTAGAACAGAACCATTATTGCTCTGCAACTAGAACAGATCCATTATTGCTCTGCAACTAGAACAGATCCATTATTGCTCTGCAACTAGAACGGATCCATTATTGCTCTGCAACTAGAACAGAACCATTTCTGCTCTGCAACTAGAACAGAACCATCACTGCTCTGCAACTAGAACAGATCCATTATTGCTCTGCAACTAGAACAGATCCATTATTGCTCTGCAACTAGAACAGATCCATTATTGCTCTGCAACTAGAACAGATCCATTATTGCTCTGCAACTAGAACGGATCCATTATTGCTCTACAACTAGAACAGAACCATTTCTGCTCTGCAACTAGAACAGAACCATCACTGCTCTGCAACTAGAACAGATCCATTATTGCTCTGCAACTAGAACAGAACCATCACTGCTCTGCAACTAGAACAGATCCATTATTGCTCTGCGACTAGAACAGAACCATCACTGCTCTGCAACTAGAACAGATCCATTATTGCTCTGCAACTAGAACAGAACCATCACTGCTCTGCAACTAGAACAGATCCATTATTGCTCTGCAACTAGAACAGAACCATCACTGCTCTGCAACTAGAACAGATCCATTATTGCTCTGCAACTAGAACAGAACCATTTCTGCTCTGCAACTAGAACAGAACCATCACTGCTCTGCAACTAGAACAGAACCATCTCTGCTCTGCAACTAGAACAGAACCATTTCTGCTCTGCAACTAGAACAGATCCATTATTGCTCTGCAACTAGAACAGATCCATTATTGCTCTGCAACTAGAACAGATCCATTATTGCTCTGCAACTAGAACAGAACCATTTCTGCTCTGCAACTAGAACAGAACCATCACTGCTCTGCAACTAGAACAGAACCATCTCTGCTCTGCAACTAGAACAGAACCATCTCTGCTCTGCAACTAGAACAGAACCATTTCTGCTCTGCAACTAGAACAGATCCATTATTGCTCTGCGACTAGAACAGATCCATTATTGCTCTGCAACTAGAACAGAACCATCACTGCTCTGCAACTAGAACAGATCCATTATTGCTCTGCAACTAGAACAGAACCATCACTGCTCTGCAACTAGAACAGATCCATTATTGCTCTGCAACTAGAACAGAACCATCACTGCTCTGCAACTAGAACAGAACCATTTCTGCTTTGCAACTAGAACAGAACCATCACTGCTCTGCAACTAGAACAGAACCATCACTGCTCTGCAACTAGAACAGATCCATTATTGCTCTGCAACTAGAACAGATCCATTATTGCTCTGCAACTAGAACAGAACCATCACTGCTCTGCAACTAGAACAGAACCATTTCTGCTCTCCAACCACAGAACCATTTCTGCTTTGCAACTAGAACAGAACCAATTCCCCTCTGCAACTAGAACAGAACCAACTCCCCTCTGCAACTAGAACAGAACCATTTCTGCTTTGCTACTAAAACAGAACCATCACTGCTCTGCAACTAGAACAGAACCATTTCTGCTTTGCAACTAGAACAGAACAAATTCCACTCTGCAACTAGAACAGAACCATTTCTGCTTTGCAACTAGAACAGAACCATTTCTGCTCTCCAACTAGAACAGAACCATTTCTGCTTTGCAACTAGAACAGAACCTTCACTGCTCTGCAACTAGAACAGAACCATCACTGCTCTGCAACTAGAACAGAACCATTTCTGCTTTGCAACCAGAACAGAACCATCACTGCTCTGCGACTAGAACAGAACCAATTCTGCTTTGCAACTAGAACAGAACCATCACTGCTCTGCAACTAGAACAGAACCAACTCCCCTCTGCAACTAGAACAGAACCATCACTGCTCTGCAACCAGAACAGAACCATCAATGCTCTGCGACTAGAACAGAACTAATTCTTCTTTGCAACTAGAACAGAACCATCACTGCTCTGCAACTAGAACAGAACCATCACTGCTCTGCAACTAGAACAGAACCATTTCTGCTTTGCAACCAGAACAGAACCATCACTGCTCTGCGACTAGAACAGAACCAATTCTGCTTTGCAACTAGAACAGAACCATCACTGCTCTGCAACTAGAACAGAACCATTTCTGCATTGCAACCAGAACAGAACTATCACTGCTCTGCGACTAGAACAGAACCAACTCCCCTCTGCAACTAGAACAGAACCATTTCTGCTTTGCTACTAGAACAGAACCATCACTGCTCTGCAACTAGAACAGAACCATTTCTGCTTTGCAACTAGAACAGAATCAATTCCACTCTGCAACTAGAACAGAACCATTTCTGCTCTCCAACAACAGAACCAGTTCTGCTCTGCAACTAGAACAGAATCATTACTGCTTTGCTACTAGAACAGAACCATGTCTGCTCTCCAACAACAGAACCAGTTCTGCTCTGCTACTAGAACAGAATAATTTCTGCTCTGCTACTAAAGTGCAGATGAGGTTTAATGCCAGTCAGATGACAATTTCGAGGTGTTTCACACAGGGCTGTGTGTATATCAGAGGCAGGACATCTGTAATGATGTCTGTTAATTACTTTTTCTCTGCTCAGGTCCATTTGGGAAAATTAACTCAGGTGCCATTATCACCCTCGACCATTACAATTATTTCTAGATAGATTTTATGCATCTCCATTTTCAGTAAATATGTTTTTTTGCAAATACTGCTCTGTAACCCAGGAGCATCTTTTTTCTTTCTCTCTCTTCTCTGACCTTGTTGCAGCCATTTTTTTTATTGCCTCTGGAGGGTATTTCATGAGGGATAATGACTGACAGTTAACATTTTCTTGTTCCAGTCAGATATGTGGCACAAAAGCGAACCTCTGATGGGTTGGACAGCAAGAAGGGCCAATTTATTTAACTCTTTATCTAATTTCACAGGAAACCATTCCTGTTGTGTTTCTCACTGTCATGATTTGAATTCAATCAAACTGAAAAGCAGAATGAGCAAAATATGTCAAGCTTTTGTTTTTCTTTAAGAGTGGTTTGACCTCAGCAAAGTCAGTTAAAAGATCCAGATCTCTTTCTAATTAGAAAGGAACAACAAGGGATCACAGCATCTTCCAAATCCAAATAAACAGCTTGCTGAGTATGGATTGAATTTCGATCCATTATTGTTGCAAGCAAAGAGCATGTTTGGGAAAAGGTAAAACAAAAAAATATAAAAATAAAAAAAGGAAATCCAGAAAGGAAACTTTGCAAAGAAAAATATTTTGAGAGGTTGTATTTTTTATTTGTTTATTTTTTATACATTTTGTATTTTTTCAGTTTTAAATTTTTTATTATTTTTATAAAATTTATATTTCAAAATTTCAGTCTTTCGAATGCCCCTTTTTCAAACTGAGTTACATGAATTGCATTGTAAATGCATGTTTGCTCCTCGCTGCAGAAGAAAGCCGGCCCCCAGAAATAATGATAATGTGATCTGGAAAACATAATTTGAAAGAATGAAATTCCTAAAAGTAAATGCAAAAAATTAGAGGAAAGAGAAATAAATATATTTAGAGTCTAAATAATCATATTTTAGAAATCAAAGTGCTAGAGGGGTCTGAAAAGTGGCTAAATATAGCAACTAAAGCGCTAAGTTGGCAACACTGCTCTTTGCATCGTTTGTTTTCAAATGGTTTGATGCTGTCTGTTTGGACCTTTCTGAACATGTGCAGCAAATGGACTGATCCAATATGGTGGACACTGAAGGGTGGGGGCTGAGACACACTTAATATTATCAGCGTTCTGATGGCATTTTAGCCAAAGCCTTTTATCAAAAATAAAATTAATGTGAACAAATAAGGAATAGTTGTATTAAAAATACATTTAAACAGAGTTTTATGGGGCCCCCAGGAACTTGGGGCCCTAGTCAGCTGCCTAGTATTGCCTAATGGTAAATCCCCCCCCTGATTTAGACATATAACATATCTCTGCTTAAACAGTTTTTCAAAGTTTCATATCTGAACATCATTTTTTTCCATTTAGAAATGATGTTTTTTTCCACATTTTAGCTTACATACATGTTTTTTTTCCTAAACTAATATTGGAAAATCTCTTTCCTCCATACAGAGCAGCATCAGACATCCGTTCTAACCCAGAACAGTGAGCAGATGAAGTATAGTTCTTAATATCTCTCCAAATATAAACGGCAAACTCGGACACATGAGGCGACAAATCAAAATAAGACAGCCTTGTTTGCTTCTGTCTGTCTGTTTGTAGCCATTTTACTCGCTCCTCTTTACAGACAGACATGAAAACCAATAATCTCACACAGGCTGAAACACCTTTCACTTACACTGATCATGTTACTGTGTTGCAGTAGCCTGGCTATTTGTTTAGGCTTGAAGTTCATAAAAAGAACAGCGTATCACAGTAGCATCCCCGGAGGCTATCGTGACTGTAGTTGTTTCCAGGGTTGGTGCATTTTCTACTACTTAACAGACAATTTAACAGTAAACAGAGTGAGTCCCCTCTCTGCCAGAGGCTACTGTCCTGTATGTCCTACATGATTCCACAGACCAGTAAAAACTGATGAACAACTATCAAACAACACCTAGATAATAGTGTTGCGCTGATGCCATTTTTTGGCCCCGATACCTGGCTGTGCAGTATTGGCCGATACCGCTACCATCTGTTAGGAATATATGAAGAACTGCATACTACTTGGATGTAAAATAATTGCCATCATGGCTTTGTCAAGCTGCTGCCTACCTTTGTGAAGCAGAAAAAAGACTAATACAAAGTGAATCCAGTAGAACTTTTTATTGCCTACCTGGAATTGGTGACAATAGTTGAAGAAACTTTTGGCTCTCAGAATTATTTAATAAGGGTAGGTTAAAGATCGGAGAAGTGTATGAAACATGAGAATTTCCCCCATTGAGGAATAAAGTTGCAGAACAGTGATAATAATAATAATTGAACATTATTGATCTCACATTGGAGAAATCTACCTCTGCATTTAACCCATCCCCTTGGGGAGCAGTGGACTGCCATTGTGCATTTCCCGGGGGGCAGTGTGGGGTACTTTCTGAGCGTCAAAGAAGCGTCCAATGCCTCATCTTTGTGTATTTTGAAGTCAGACACTCCATTTGATGCTCTAAGTGTTGAGCTGCTCTGTTCATTTCCTCCCAACCAAGACAGTGGTTTGACTTATTTGATGAGTTGGGAAAAAGCAGTTTTAACGAAGAAAGAAAATTCCCCTAAAAATGTCGTCTGTGCAGTTAGTTCATCAGGATTATGATCAAAATCTGCTTTTGTTCAGGGCGGCAGACAGTGCTGGGATTCTCCTATAAAAGCCCTCTGAAGCTTGCCATATGGTGCTATACTTTACATCTGAACTACATGTCCTGACGCCTAAAACGTGTTTTAACTTGGTGTGAACGCTCCTGGTCTCAACTGATATAACCTGAATCCAGGAAGGCTTTGTGGAAAACTTAAGGCTGCATATGACTCAGGCGCTCTAGCTCTGCTCCACCTAGATAGGGCATCAGGACATGGAGCAGCAGTAGATCAGACAGGTTGACCTGATCCATTGTCTGAGTTTATATTGACATCATTTCCGGACCAAATGTCCGCGTTAGTACTTGAATTTACCAATCCAGACATCGTAAACTCAATCTGTTGGACGATTTTATTTCGAATGTTTAGGCTTACAGAAAGATTTGAGTCTTTTCAAGTTTTTGTACAGATTTTTCAGATCACCACTGATGTCTTAAGTGAATTTTACATGAATCTTTTGCACTGATTTGTTCTTTTTTTACAGCAAAGAAATAGATAATATCTTCAAATCTCCCCTTTAATGGATGATAATAATAAACACCGGGAGAAAGACCTTGAGGAAAGGACTCAGATTATACACACAAGCATATTAGGCTGATTTCTCCACTCCACGCTGCTACAGACAAAAACATGTATGAATAGTTTAAACAGTTCTTAGACAGATCAGTGCTTAAACAGGATTAAGGCTGATTATATTAAACTCTATTTAAACTATATATACTTTATTTCTTTTTTTTAATACTTTTTAAGAGCGTTTCTTTGATGCAATTCCCTATAGCACTTATATCAATCAAATCATCTAGACAGATTGGTTCAATGGCTTTCTATCTGTTGGACTCAGAGCTGAACCTTCAGAGGCTCATAAAGGCTGTTACTAAGTCAGCCTTTTTTTCACCTGAAGAACATCTCCAGGATTAAAGGACTAATGTCCAGCAGGATCTAGAAAAACACATTTATTCATTCATCTTTAGTAGAGTTAATCACTGCAACAGTGTCTTCATAGGTTGTCCTAAAAGTCCATCAGACAGCTGCCGCTGATCCGAAACGCTGCTGCCTGTGTTCTCACTAGAACTAAGAAAGTAGAGCACATCAGCCCAGGTCTTAAGTCCTTCAACTGGCTACCTGTAGCTCAGAGAATAGACTTTAAAATCCTTCTGTTAGTCTAGAAATCACTGAATAGATCAGAACCTCAATTGTGACAGAGGAGCCGTCATCAGCCAGGACTTACTTGTCCGTGTTAGCATGCACACACACATACATAATCGTTAGCTTACATTTTGTTGCAGCTTGGACTGGTGCGCTTCATCATGGGTGCACACGCATTGTTCCTGCTTTAGTTAATGTTTATCCCGCTCTATTTTCAAGCAGAGTTATTTCCGGATTTTGACCCGCTGGGAGGAAGTCATAATGGGATTGATGTTGTGGTGATGTCATCAGAACGTACTGAGGGTTCTCTATTAAATCGAGCATTGTACTTTTGCTTACGGTACAAGTAAATTTTGTTCTCATTATTGCAGTTATTTTTTTAAATTATTATTATTAACATTGTATAATTTGAGAGTTTATTTGAGTTAGGAGTAATGGCTCAGTTTTATTTTGTTTGTTTTTTTCTTTGCTTTTTGTGGACGGAGTCTGTAGCTTTAAAAGCAGAGCTCTGTTCCTCAGGGAGGCAGCCTTAGGCTGGACTCCTTAGAAGTCTCACTGAAGGTGATGGACTCTGGCATTGAAGGTACTGCCGTTTGTCTGATTTTAACCTGCCTTGGACGGACGTGTAAATATTCTGCACCTGCCATCTTTGATCACCAGAAGAAAAAGCTCAATAGAAATCTTGGCCAGTCATTTGTGTGTGACCAAGTCATAATAGAACCTCGTCACGACCACTCAGGTCTTGTAGTTCCAGCCTACTCTGTCCACCCAGAACTAGAACCAAACATGGAGAAGCAGCATCTATGCTCCACTGATCTGGAACGAACTTCCAGAAGACTTGAAAAGAGCTGAAAGCCTGAGTTCTTTGAAGTCCGAGTTAAAAACCCATTTGTTTAGAACTGCCTATTAGTTTAAGCTTGTTTCCCAACTGTTTTAATTTGCTACCTGCTTTTCTCATATTTTTATCTTTACTTGCTTTTATTTTCTTTCTATTATGTTGTTTAAATCATGTAAAGCTTTTTGAAGTGCTGTGTAAATAATCTTTCCTTGTCTTGTATTGAGTCAATAGCTTTGTTTCACTGTGTTTAACTCAAAGATCTGCATCTTTTTCTACTTTAACTAATTCAAGGAGCCATTTTTAAACATGCGGAGAATTGCTCTTTTAGGAACAATCAGATCTCTTCTTTATTATAGAGGTTTAATGTTCAGGCCTTTAAATGTGAAAAATGTTCAATTAGTTGTAGATTTAACAGGATGTAAGTGAGCGGGAGCTAAAATAGGAGAACTGTGATCTCTCTTTTTAATTTTTATTAGATCTTAGCTGCAAAGCTTTGGATCAGCTGAAGGCTTTTAAGTAGAGTTTGTGAACTTCCTGATGATAAAGAATTACAATAGCCCAGCCTTGGAGTAACAAATGCATGGACTAGATTTCACTGTCATTTCTGGACAGGATTTTTCAAACTTTGGCAATATTCCAGTTTCTTAAAGATTCTTAAAGCCTGTTTAAGATCAGAATTGCTCCTTTATGGATCTTCAAAACTTCACAAAAATGGGTAGGATATTCTTTCTTTTGGTTAAAAAAAAAGTAAAATAGTGAAAGAAGCAAATAGACGTGTTGTTCTATTTCTATTTATCACAATCATCCTATTTCCTTTGATTTAATAATCATAATAGGAATAATAGACCTAAACCCAGACATATTTGTGTTTCACTTCGGTATTATATCCAACAACTTCTGCTATAGCTGAAGGCAAACCTTGTGTGAATATAAAGAACTTTACAAAGGCATAAAAATATTAGAAAAAAATATGGAAAATATTAGACCAGCCTTTTTTATCCAGTTTTTTTGTTCTAAAAGTATTGTACCCAAAGATTACAATGGACATTTTCAGCATTTAAGTCTATGATTATCTAATAAAAAGTGTAAAACTTAAAGAATAATGCTCAGTTAGAAGGTTTTTAACTAAACAACCCACTGTACCTGTGATGTTTGCTTTTGGAAGCTAAATCTACCCAACAGTAGACACAAACAGGAATAAAATGTATGGCAGACGCTGTGCTGCACAATCAGAATGATTTATACCGCTCTTTGTCTATTAATGCCACCTAAAGGCAATGCAGATTAAAGTCTGTCTAAGGGTTAGATGCCTCTGCCTCCCTCTTGGCTCTTTAACCCCAGAAAAGATGACAGAGTAATTGAAACGTCCTCTGAGGACAACCGGAAACCACACCTAAATCTAAATAAAGAAACATGATTACAGATAACCCATCACATTTTGCACCCGACCCCTTTGGCCCCTACTACAGGTGACAAGCCCATTGGAAGGGCTATGTCTCCTCTTCGGGCTGTGCCCGGTTGGGCTCCATGGGTAAGAGCCTGACCAAAAGGCACTCGCCAACGTGCCCCACCTCCAGCCCTGGCTCCAGAATGGGGCCCCGCCGATCCGTGTCCAATCGAGGGAACACTAGGTCAATTTATCTTACCCATCATAACAGGTCTTTAGACTGCTCTTTGTCTCTAAGGTCATTGCGACACTCAAACCCCTCCACCATGATAAGGTGGCAGCCCAGGGAGGGGTGTGTCTGAGCTCTCCCTTAGAGATGGGGTGAGGAACTCAGCCATCCGGGGAGGACTCAGAGTAGAGCAGCTGCTCCTCCACATCATATCCACACAGAGGAGCCAGTTGAGGTGGCTCAGGCATCTGGTTAGGCTGCCTCCTTGACGTCTCCAAGGTGAGGTGAGGATTGTCCCGGGAAGAGGCCCAGGGGGAGACCCAGGACACCCTGGAGGGACTATGTTTCTCGACTGGCCTGGGAGCGCCTTGCGATTCCCCCCAGAAGAGCTGGGCATAGTGGCTGGGGAGAGGGACGTCTGAGCCTCACTACTGAAGCTGCTACCCCTGAAACCCAACCTCCGATAGGTGGAAGAAGATGATGGATGGATGGATGGATGGATGGATGGATGGATGGATGGATGGATGGATGGATGGATGGATGGATGGATGGATGGATGGATCCTCCCGTGTCATCAGTAGGATGAATGTGTCACCACTCAGGTGCTATCTGCTTTGATTATGTACTAGCAGGGTGTCCAAAATGGATCTAATGAAGCCGATTACTGACCGCTCCATTTATCAACCCGACCCATCAGAGAATAACTGTTTCAGACATGTGTCTAAATAAGCCATCCAGTATATTTCCACTCAAACTGCTTTCCTTCGCCTCTAACAAGCTGTAGTTTCTTTGCAGAAGATACCAGTGGAACAAAATGCTGATAATTATTCTCTAAATCAGTTTCTAGGTCTTACAGCAGTTTGTAGACAAATTACTGTAAATATCCCTTCTCAGATGTGGAACAAGCCGGGAGAGCAGTGAGTGAGGTTAGCAGACTGCTGATTTCTGACTCTGGTTGCTGCCCCCATGGAGGGCGCCATGTGACTCCTGCTGTGGGGAAACAAAAGCTTCTCTCTTTACTGCAGAAATGGGAGCAAATCAGACCTTTGAGGCTGCTAGAGATCGAGGGAGTAAAGCACCAGAGAGGGAGGGTCCACTGACAGAAAGCAAGTGAGCAAGGATGGCACGGAGAGGGGAGGAAAAGGGCAGCAAAAAAAAATGGATAGTGGTCGAACCCAACGGTCAGACAAAGAGAAAACAGGCTAATAACACAACAATTACATCAATTTTCATTTTGCGGCTCCATGCTTGGTCCATAACATGTGTGATCAGAGATTGAGCACAGATAAGGGGGAATTATTTAGAGTTTTTGTCAGAGATTTTGTGTGAGAGCACACAAGTATAGTAAATTGGCAAAGGAAGCAGAGTGCTTGCTTTAAAAAGAGAGAAGCTCACATATTGCAGTCATACTAACGGGTATAGCCTCTAATGGTTGCAAAACAAAAGAGAATTTTCTGGGGAGGAATTGAGTGACAGATGGATTCAGTTTCTGCATTGCTCTCAGCTTGAGTCTTCTCTGTGAGGAATGCATAATACAGCTCTTTCTCTTCAATCCTGTGACTTAAGAGACAGCAACGGATCTCAGGCGTCTTCATCACAAAGGCTTCAGTTGGCTGTCAGTCCATGTGGGTGGACCCTTGTGTTTGCATGTTCACAAACATTTCCCCCCCTGAGTGTCTGTGATGGGAGTAGCAGGCAGGTGGGTGAAGCACAGATGTACCTGAGATCAGACCTCAAACGAACATACCTGTTTTCCACCTGTCGCTCTTTGTGGACTTCTTATTTTTTCACTGTTAATTACTGTGTGATCTTTTTTTTATCCTCATAAAGGAAAAATGTACGAGATAAATTTCAGCTACAGGGTAGATCTTAATGTGAATGGAAAATTTAAAAAGTCAAATATGACACGTTAAACTGCAGCGGAGCTATCAAGCAAACCCTTTAAAACTTTCCCTTTCTGCATAAAAAATGATACACTTATTACTTTATAATTATTTCAGTTTACTGGTTTTCAGCTTTTAGGGTCAAACTGTTCATTATGAACACTTCAGTGAATATAAATGTGGCGCTTCCCTGCCAGAAATGGATCACGTTGAATTTTTAGAGCACTAAAAGGTTTTTGTCAGGTAATCTAGTGAAAACACAAACCTTTCAAGGTAAGAGTAGAATAACAGAGCACACCAGTCGCTCCTTTATTTCTCTGTCACTGGATTGGAAAGTTTTTTCCTTGTCGTCAGGCGTATTTGTGGAACAAAAACAAACGTATTTAATTTCAGTGCCGCCAGCGGCGGAAGTCTGAAAACCCAAAGTGGCCAAATGGAAGTCAACTATAATTAATTTTACTTCTTTTTGCAGAGTACTTTAAACACAAAAGATTAGCAAACATTTTAGCTCTCTTATGCATCCTGCTTCCAGTCCTAAGTATGATCTTTAAACCTAATTTTCAAACATAATTTATTTCCCTTATTGTTCCCTGCCTTGTAATGTATTTAAAGAGAGTGGAAGTGCCTCTTCCTGCATTTTATCATAGCTGCTGGAGTCCTACAATCGAATCAGGGAGATTTGTACAAAATGATGCATACTTGCAGTCGTGACTTATTACATGCAGTTAATGCCTGTGTGAATTATCATTCATCCAGGCCATGGCAACCACAAAGCTGGCCTAATTTTGGATTCAACTGGACTTTCTCTCAGTTCCTCTCAGACCTTTTGAGGGCTCTGTAGGAGTCTTTGTCAGTTCAATGAAATTGTTCCAGAGCAACAATTGGAGTTGGAGTGCTGATGTTTTAAGGTATGTAACATGAAGGCCCGTCCTCCTAAACACATTGCAAAGCCTTAACGTGAGTTTTTATAACATTGGTCAACCGGCTAAAAATCGACATTTGGCTCCCTTCCCATTGGCATAAAAAGCTGGCTTAGCTGGCAGCTGCGTGGCCTCTGACCCCATCATGGTGAGTTAGCTTTGATGATGTCACCAGTGGTAGCGAATTCAGGAAAGTAAACAATGGAGAGCAACATGTAAGGAAGCCAGAGCATAGTCGATGTGCTTTATTATTTCGCTCTTCTGTCCCTCTGAATCCCTCTTACCAAAGCTGCTCCATGTTTATCGAAAGTAATCAGAGTCTTTTCGGCTTGTTAGATCAGATGCGACTGGCGAGCCGTGCTGGCGTCCATACGTTGCGTTTAATGGTGTGACGCAATTTAGCAGGTCGACCTGGCTCTGGTATTCCCACCTCATGTCTCAAAGCCGATGTGATTTAAACACTTGTCGCTTGTCGAGTGGTTTCACCCTGATAGACACGTTTCAGTGAGTTGTTCCCACTGCCACTAAAAGCCGATTGCTCCCTGGTTTAAACTGCTTCTTCGGTCCGTGGGAAAGGTGCACAAATGGTAAATGGCATGTACTTATGTAGCGCCTTTATTCAAGTCAGGAGATTTGACCAAAGCGCTTTACACTACATTCATTCACCCATTCACGCACACACTCACGGTGGCAAGCTACATTGTAGCCACAGCTGCCCTGGGGCTCACTGACAGAAGCGGGGCTGCTGTACACTGGCGCCACCGGGCCCTCTGACCACCATCAGTAGAAAATGCAGGTGAAGTGTCTTGCCCAAGGACACAACGACACTGAAAGTTGGAGTCAGGGCTTGAACCTTCAACCCTACGATTTCAGGGCAAACTCCTACATCCAATGCCACTGTCGCCCGAAAAGTCCAAAGCAAATCAAAGACCCGTCCATTATTTCCGTGATTGCTTGAAGTCTTTTTCTTTGTATGTGTTTTGTGTGAAGCCATTTCTCTCATGATGAGTGTGCTTGTGTTACCTCACTGGAGTTGGGGGACTGAATTGTAGATACTTGGAAGTTGAAACCACAATCCTCCCCTTTGTTAAGTGATGGGTTTTATCTTTTAACAAAGATGGCTTCTTTTTCTACACTTTCAAACTATCTGTCCTCTCAGTCAAAACTTTGAAAATGTTGGTCTTCAAAGGTCTTTAGCTGCTCTGACTCTTTTATTGGAGAAAGCGAACAACAACTACTAAAAAGCCTGGCACCGCACTAGACAGTCAGTAGTTCTAAGCTAGATTTAGCTGGACACGTGCACCTAAAAAACGAAGAACACACCTTTGACTAATAAAATTCAGGTTACACAAGCACACTCCTCATGATTCAAATGCAAAACCAATACACTACAACTGACAAACGGGTGGGTCTAATTTGCTTTTCACTTGCCTCTGACTTTTACCTGTTTTTTGATATAAGTGATACTGTTAACATTTTGTAAAGAACCACTACCAAATACTTTTTTTATGTAGACACCTGGAGCTCCTCACTCCTGGTGCCATATCCCATTAGGGTTAATATTACTGGTAAGGGCTTTATTACACATTTGCACTTTTTACTTTAATGCTCAACTCAATCTAGGCCTTATTGTGTTTCGTCAGCCGGGTGCTTTTAATTTGAAAGCAGCAATAAGCATGAGAAAAAATCTACATTTATGAAGAAGGAATATTCAAAAAGGCAGAGAGCAAAAATGATTTTTATTACTTACTTTCAGAGGACTGTTGCATAATCTTGCCTGCAGCAGAATTACGAAGTTGTTGCTGATCACCCGGTTGTTACAGCACATGCTTACTTTCACCAGACTTACCTGGAGCTATACCACCTGCTGCAATCACAGCATACTGATATTAACTCATGTAGGTGAACGTTTTAGAGAGGAAACACTGCAGAAGGGAGGGGAAGCGTCTGTTAGTCTGTCGGCTTTTTAAGGCCACGCCGCATGCAGGGTGAATCAGAGAATCAGCTACGCTCTGCTGACTGAACGGAACATGAGCTGTGGTTCTAGCGCAGTCGAGGAGAAGCTAACAGATGATAGTTTTGTTGTTAGGTGGTGTGTTGGTGGGTCTGAGGGGACGTAACATCTGTTAGGCCCGAGGCAAGAATCTGCAAATGTCTGTGACGAGCGGAGCAGCAAAACATCCCAGAGCTCGGGTGGCTGAGGAGAAGAAGCAAGCTGGGAGTCACCGTTCCAGATGGGCAGAGGGGTGGAGGGGCTCCGGCTGATGCAGAGAGGGGAACTGGGATAGAGGAAGGTCGGAAGGGAGGGTTTTTATATGCGTTTTCATTTTTTATTATTTACTTAGGAAGTACAAGCTGCACAGTAATGTATTTTTTCTCCCTAAAAGTGAATAGAGGAAAACATTTTCTGATTTGACAGGTCCTTAAGTTTGCAGATGATACAATCATGTTTAAAAGATGATAACATTGCGTTTTCAAATATGATTACTGTATGTTAAACTATGCTTTAATCTTCATAAATTAAATTAAAAAATGGTGAGATGTAAACTTTTGTAGAGTTTTGCTATAACTGTGATAACTGCAGCTGCTCAGTCTATAGTATTGTCAGATTTATAATCTGATTTATAGTTCAGATTTGGATTGAGATTCAGATTTTCAGTGAAATATGATTTGTTGTATTTTACTCATTTGTTGTACACAGCAATAATTGCTCTCGGATATCAAATTATTCTATTTTGTTATGCCTCTTCTGTATTGCCCTTTTTTTATTTTTAAGGATTCCCCCCCCCACCCCCCCCCCACCCCCCCCCCCCCCCCCCCCGTCCTCTCTTTTGTCTTTTGGTTGCACAGATAATGCCCTCTCCCTGTCTCGTCTCGTGCCTATTGACTGCTGGAGTCCGGCAGCAGCTTTAATTTTGCTCTGGATGAAGAATTTTATGATTAACCCTTTATAGGGCAAGTTACAATTTTTGATCGCTTACATACCCCTTACAAATGGAGTCACTCACCCCCATCCCTCAGTGAGGTCTAGAAGCAAAATATCTATATCTATATCGGCATCTGACCAATTAGATGAGCGCTTGAATGATATATTACCTACTGTAAACTAAGTTGAAAAAAAAGGTTAACAAGTCAAGAAAAAACGGTATAAAGCTCATTTAAAAGTTAAAAAGTAAAGTTCAAATGATATTAAGCCTAGTTTACAATTATATTTAGGTTTATAAACTAAAAAATGTAAGTGCCGGTATCAGCATTAATGCCTCTAAGGTTATGTTGTACCAGATTGTTTTTCATTCATTTCATATGGAAGAACCTTTGTTATTTTACTTAATATATGGGGGCAAGTTGGTGTTTCTTGTTAATAAATTGATTAATTAATTTTTGCCAACAAAATATCCATATTTTTTAATGTTACAAAGGTAATAAGGTCTTGCCCTAGATTCAAATAACACTATTTGCTTTAAATTTTGATTTTCAAAGTATTTCACTGAGTGCTCTCTAAAGGGTTAATGGATGGATGGATGATGGATGGATGGATGGATGGATGGATGGATGGATGGATGGATGGATTAATGGGTGATGGATGGATGGATGGATGGATGGATGGATGGATGGATGGATGGTGGATGGATGGATGATGGATGGATGGATGGATGGATGGATGGATGGATGGATGGATGGATGGATGGACGGACGGACGGACGGATGGATAATATTGTAATTTAATGAGAATCATCCCATTTGTATTTGGATTTGTGTTTTAGGCTAATATTGCATCCTGTACTCTGACATTTGTAAAATAAAAACACACTACAGTTGGACAGAATCTAGTTTAGAATGGTGGGTAAAATTACCCACCAGAGGGTATTTTATGCCATTAGTTGATGATCACTGCTTGAATAAGTCATTACTTCTCTGGTTCAAGGCAAATGAGATCAGACATCTAAAGAGGGTAACTTACTCTTGTTTGCCTTGTATCAGATCGTGTGTACGTAATGAACCTGTATCTCTGGGTTTCCTTCCCCGACTTGTCAGCCTTCCATCTTCAGCACTGTCACGAAGGGCAGCTAACCGAGCCGTGATGGAAACCCAATTATACTGAAAGGCGTAAACTGACATGTTTGTCAGGTCTGGCAGGGTCTGGGTGAGCTAAAATGTCAGGCAGCATTCAATTAGCAGCAAGCTTAAATGCTTCAGATCAAGAGACGGGAGTTACGTTTAATAAGTCGGATCAAACAGTTGAAAGCACCTGGTCGATGCAGAGGTAGAAGGGGCCTAGAGCCGAGAGGCAATAATTATGGTATGTATATCAACTCTTTGTGCTTTCATGTCCTGCGCTGAGAGACACTGAGCCCGATAAAGTTTGATGGAGAGAGTCTGTCATGAATATTCATTGATAAATGTGGTGAGAGTGATTTGCTTCATGATGTCAGTAGAGAGTTAACACAGTTCCACATGACTACACATCGGCCCAACCAGGACAGCAGTACTGTAAACTCAGACTGCTTTACTGTGTAGCGTTAAGTTAGGAACTCTTCCTCATGTCATTCAGCAAGACTAATGGATCACAGATGTGTTTGTTTTTCCTGTTTTAGCTTAAACATACCTATTGGCAAATAGCTATTTCCCCTTGTTATGTTTCTTTCTAAAAATGTACAATCATGATCAAATTTTAAGTGACACAAAATGATTTTCAATTGGCTGTCCTCCACAGGACCTTTTGAAAATAGCACCGTTGTAAACACTGACTATCCTGCACTATACTGTAGCCAATGGTTAAAGCATAACCTCGCTATGTAAGCAGCTAGAAAATGCATAGAAAATCATGATAACATATCTGAAGATTAGCGAAGCATTGTATAATATTGAACATAATTATATGTATAGTTTAAACTGGTGTGCAGTAGTCTTTTCGCTGGATTTTGTCCTTTTTATACCAATTAGGAAACAATAATCCTGTGTTGACACCGAATGTGTTTCAAATGTAAAACTAGCATCCAACACCTCATTTTGGAGGCTTGTGCTCTACGTAATAAGACGGGCATTGGGAGCATTTTGGACGTCCTTGATGGATGTCGAGTAAAGCGTGTAATTACCCCTCTGATGGCAGATGCAATGAAGAGATTGCTTTGCTTTATTTTTTGTTAATGAGTGGGAAAATGGTCATTTTATGAGGTTTTTAGGTAGGAAAGTACACCTCAGAATTTTGTTCTCATGGTTAGTTAATCAGAATTATGATCCTCTTATTTAGTTGCGCCGAGTGGCAGACCCTCATATTCCGGTGGGGGAGCTGTCACTGGAAATCTACAGCAATAGCTTCCCTGTCTGATAGTGATTAGAGCATTTTCCTTTTCTTTCTAGATTAAACAATACGTTCTTTTGGGTTTTTATGTAAATCTAGAGAGGTCTAATGTGTTTACGTATATTTATTATGGTGTTTTTTTGATAGTTACGTGCTGACAGCTCTGCAGGAGCTTGGATACAGCGTCTGTCTGCCTGCCTGTGCCCAGACCAGCATCTCTGATTTGGTGACACTTATGACAAGCTTCATCCATGTCAACACTTGGAGGCTTAAAACATGTTTGAAACAAATTGGGCTGCGCCGGGTGTTCAAGGGCTGCTGCGAGACATCTCAATATGGCAGAAGTCATGGATTAGCGGACCAGGGTCCAGATCCGGACCCACCTGCTGGCTAATCCGGACCCAACCTGATTTAAAACATTTATACATGACTGCATGTTGTCCAACGATGGTGTCTAAATTCACTTACTCCGCTTCTCCTGTTAATATGATAAAGCCCTGTGAAGCGTCCGGCACCAGGCTACACGTGATACAAATGATCCAATGAGCTGCTGTCAGTCTGGGTTGCTGCTGCTGCTACTTTTAGACACGGCAGGTAAACCTGTGGCAAGCCGGGCGATGGGAAAGAAGGAGAAGACAATGAGAAAAAGAGAGCACAGAAAGTGTGGTCTGCTGGAAGAACTGCGGTGAACTGGTGAAAGAATAGTGAAATGGTGCTCAAAGATGACCCTGCACATGTGTGGCTCAACCTGCTGCTTTGAAGCAGGATTCTCCACCATGAACAGAATCAAAAATGAATATGGATCCAGGCTCAAAATGAGCACCTTGATATGCGCTTTAGAATGGCTTTGTCTCCATTGAAACCCAGGTTTAAAGCCTTGCAGGGCAGCATAAAGCCCTCTGCTCTCATTAAACCAGGAAAAAGACAGAAAAATAAATAAATAATGGTCAGTGCAGGTGTTTTATAAAATATGTGAATTATGAAACTGCCTTTATACCAAACTGAACAATTGTTGTTCTCTACTTCAAAAAACCCTTTAGATTTAAAATTTTTACATTTTCTGCTTTTTATATTATTTTATTTAAAATGTAAATGTATAACATGGATCCATTAACACCTTATTTTATTTCAGTGTTAAATTCTGTTTAAAGTAACAGATTATAATTGAAATTGTTTCTGGACCTTTACTGGTTGCTGATTTTCTTTATTCAAACCCAGCTGATTTGTAATTGGCTACTGCTGCAATATGGTATTTAGAAGTCCAAAACGAGCATACAAGGTCTTCATTGGTTTTGCACCATTGTTTGAGGTTTCAGGTCTTGTCAAGCAGTAATTGTGTGACCCATAGTCACCTGTTAGTAAAACAGCGAGGGTTCATGTCGCTGTTGGGGCCAACTGCCTTAGATTGGGGTGCCTTAAAGCTGTTTATGTTACTGCACAGGAGATAATAATCAAAAAGTTGGTATGGGAAGTTAACAGTGTGCTTTACTGGCCAATTAACCAGAATTTCCCCATTGTGGGACAATAAAGGATTGTTCTATTATATTTTATTCTAATAAATTCTAATAAAATGTGGGATATTACAGGCATCTGAACTGTCTTATAAACACTTGGTTTACCATCACAGGGTCTTAGAAAATGGTTAAGTTGAGTTAGAGTATTAACTAAGGTACTTAAAATACAGCAACAAACAGTCAAAATATACTTACAAAACTCAACAGTAGTCATTCAAAATGTCCCCACTTTCCTTGATGGGTCCTTGGCTGGTCCCTCTTCAAATCCTTTTTAAACATCAATCTTTTTATTAAATTATTCTTTATGTCATGATTTGTGGACATTAAGATCTAAAGAGAAGCATCATCTCCTGATCAGACCCTGTAATTCAGTGAAAGGGTGGAGTAAAAAAATATGCATGAACAGGAGAAGGCCAGTGGCTGGATGTGGGAGCAATCCAGCTGGCGTTTGACTGGGAAGGGCCATTTTGAATGGCTGCTACTGTACATGAAAAAAAGAAAAAATATATACTGCCTTGGCATAAAGGTTATTAAATAGTTAATGCAATCGAATAATTAAAGAGAATAAAAATGAATCATTAAATTTATAAGGCGATTATATAAGAGAAGGAAATAAAGATGAAATGATTCATAAAAAATTAAAGGGAAAGAAAAACTTAAGTAAAGTGCTACTCTTAAAATAAAAAAAAATTTAATCTCAATTTAAAGCAACTGAGGGTTTCAACAATTTGACAGCTTTGTGGAAGTTTATTCCAAATGAAAACAACATAAGAACTAAAAGTTGCTTCTCCATCTTTGGTTCTGGCTCTGGGTATGGAGACTAGATCTAATCCAGAAGACCCGAGTGGTCTGGAAGGTCAATTCATTGACAACAAGCCTGTAAAGCGTTCTGGATGGCTCAGCCATTCAGTGAGTAAAAGAATAATAAAAGTATTTTTAAGTCTTTCTTTTTATTACCTCAACTAATTGAATTAGGAAGTTCTGGGATTATACATCAAAAGTACTTCTGGATGTTTTCTGCCAGAAATGAATCTTTTCTGTGCAGGCCTGGGAGAACAGAACACCTCATAACAACTAATGCCAAATTCAGACAGCAAGATTTTAACATTTTAGAGATGTTTTTTTTTTATTTATTTTTTTATTATACAATTATATTTACATTATATTATAAGGAGGATTTTTTTTTCCCATAACATACAATTATCTTTATATTATATTATAAGGAGGTTTGGTTATATAAACATGGCCAAGAACCAAGAAGAGATGGTGAAACTTTGAAGAATTTAACAGAAAAAAAGCTTTACAAAAAGTTAAGATGTTGGTTCAAGAACTGGAGGCAGTGGACATTGGAGTTCTGCCTGTAAATTGGTGAGTCGCTGGCTGTGTCCAAACATGTCCGTCATAACCCCTAAATCCCTCCAATTACCCTATATAGTGTGCATTAGACTATATAGTGGACTTTATAGTGAACTCATTTAACTGACGGTTCAGACAGACGACCACTACTTTTGGCACCCCATTGGTCACATATGTACCTCCACCTACCAACACAGTGCCTGCGCCATCTTTGTTATTTTTCACGGCTGTAATTACACGACAGCGGGCCGCTGTCACAGCAAATACCATGGTGCTTTGAGAGGACAGCTCTCGCAAAGCATTATGGGATATATCTGCCCATCGAATGTCAGTGGGTGATGACTACTTGTTGAGATGCATTGTGGGAAATTTAGAGTCCAATACTTTGTCATCCACTAGATGTTTGGGCCGTCATTTAAAATAGCGTAACCACACATTTGGAAATAGCCGCAGTGGGGCGGTTCTTCACTCAGGAAACCCTTTATGATTGGCTACGTCACATTCATCACACACGCCAATACAATCCAACACGCTGGATTTCCCTAATTTGTGATCAGAGTAGTTGGGAAATCCTTCAGAACAGACAAGATCACCATTATGCAACTTTATGGATAGATTAAGAATTTATTATACTATAATTTATTATTTCACTCATCTGCTCAGTTACCAGGTGTTATTAACTCCCTTACCTGTGAGGCTAAAAGTCTGGACCAGGTGAAACTGTGCTCGTCTTCATCACTTGCAAATGTCTATAAGTTATATTATAATTTCAAACATAGTTTAAATAAACATTAGCCACAAGGGAAATATTGTCTCTGTTCAGGCTGTAAACTCAAAGGAACCTGATGCAGCTCTTAATCAAAGATTACCACCAGTTTAGCTAGGATATACTTTTGTTAAACCTAATAATCTCTAGCACAGTATTATTATAATGCTTATTACACTACATGATCACTACAAACTACTGAAATGTACATAGAATAAATGAAATAAACAGTAAACATGGAAGGAAATGTATGACTCATTAAGGTAAAGTCTTTGGTAATATTCAGTTAATTGGCTTTTGTGATGCACTGAAATATGTCTATTGGATCAATAGCACAGATAATGTGAACAGTATATACAGTAGCAGCCATTCAAAGTGCCAGCCGAATGGTAGCCCACTTCCCTGCAACACCCAGCAAAATCCCCTCCAACTTCCAGCCACTGGAGGGACCCCCTCCTGCATACTTTTTTACTCTGATTCCACAATTTCACTGACCCACAGGGTCTGACCAGAAGAAGTTGAGTCTCATTAGATCTTAATGTCCACAAATCATGACAGAAAGAATATTTTAATACAAAGATTGATGTTTAAAAGGAATTGCAGGGGACCAGCCAGGGACCAGCCGAGGGGCAATCAAGGAAAGTGGGGACATTTTGAATGGCTACTACTGTAGATGTGCAGTAGTAGCTTCTGTTGTCAAGGTAACCTATAGTTCAGTGGCTAAAACCAGCTAACTAACAGACCAAAACAAAGGACTTGTGAAAAACAGAGGGAGAAGTGGAGACAAAGAGAAACACAGAAAGACACAGTTTAGCAGTGAAAAGGGCAGGCTTAACATTGAAACACACAAACTGAATATTTGTCACAGAACATCTAAAGAACAGTCTGAACCAATTAGCAATTAAATACTAATTCTCCAGGCAGAAATACCTGTTAAAGCGTAAATTAAACAGGATTTGTATATGCAGAGATATTTGTGCCATCAGTTTGAGCGCGCAGGAACCAATCCGAGCGCGCAGTGACAGTGGCGGCTGGTGAAAAATATTTTTGGTGGGGCTGATATAGCCTAGTGTATGTCTCCAACTAATCCGGAATAAGAATTCAAATAAACAATTGGACAATACATATAATTTAACAGTAATGATTTAATTTACTATATAATAACAGTAACAGTGATGATTTGGGTCACTGTGAAGGGGTTCTTTGGCCTCCAAGAATCCAGGCTCAGTCGGGTTACCGGTTTTGGTGATTTATTGAGCTCAAAAACTCAAAACAGGGTGCAAAAGAAACTAAACATAAGATACTCTGGGCCTCAGCCTCCCTCCAGTTACCAGCAACGTAACAAAGAAACAGAAAACAAAAATTGCCGCTTTTCTTCCCACAGCCCTCATTAAATAGTTTAAACCCCTCACCTCAGGCTCTCTTATTTCTGATTTCTTCTCATTAATCAGTTTTGTCCATATATTACCTCCACAAACAATTGATGTACAAAAACAAATAATTTTTACAACTTAATTATTTTACACAGATTCATTGACTTATTCAATTACACCAAACTGGGTTTGAACCCAGCAAAGACACCGCCAGACTGAAGATGACAAGTCCCCATAGCATAAACACGTACACACCCACACACACACACACACACGCACACCCACACACACACACACACACACACACACACACACACACACACACACACACACACACACACACACACACACGGCTAACCCCACTGAAATATTAAGTGTGCACCCTCAATACGCCAGCAGGTAACTAGGAACAGCTTGTGTGTTTTAAGTTCATGGAGCTACTGGGCTCAGCGGGAGTGTATTGTTCCTCACAAACACAGTATAACAGGAATATGTGTGTGGCGCGCAAAGTTAGAGAGGTTGTTTTAAGCGACGAGGTGGATTCGTCACAGTCACAATAACCATGACATGAAATGTTCATATCCTACAACAGGGATGTTCTTCTGGCAAACGGGTAGATAAATAAGGATCTCACCGAATTTGGTGGAAGCTGCATCTCGTTCGTTACATTCGCCATCTTCCCTCTAATTGTCTGCACCTGCGCTTGGGTTCAGAAGCCTGTTAAAGCGCAGTATTTTCAGCGCCCCAAGACCATAAAGTTCCGAGACGCTGATTGGCCATTAAATTCACCTAGCAATAATACATGATTGACAGATTCTCTGCAAATGTGGGTCTGTCTGATCACAGCCCCCAGAACAGAGACGGTAGGAGTCTGTCTGTGGAAATCCACAAATTAATGACAGTAGATAGGGAAATGTAGTTTATATAATTTGTTTTGCTTATAGGTACACAGTCTAGAGAGTAAAACTGGCATTTATGAGTTAATTTCTAAAAATATATTTTACTTTTCTCTCTTCTTATCAGGGAGGGCGGTGCCCCAGCGCCCCCTATGGGCCGGCCGCCACTGCGCAGTGAGACGACATGCGCACGCGCAAAACCGGTCTGGCGTGCGCTCAACTCTGAAAAACCCTCTCAACACACTGTTCACTGTTCTCTGCTCGCGCTCTACTTGCTCTCTCTGCACTCAATACCAGCTGTGCGCTAGGCTATTTCTCCGTTCGCTCAACTCTCTGCGCTCCCGAATTCAGCAATGTATGTAAATGAACCATACCATCAGCCAATCACGCTCAGCTTCTTTTCAACCAATGAAAGCGTTCGTTCCAATGAAAGCATTCGTTTTTCCGGTTATCTTGAATTATCTCAAATAAACTTCAGTAAAACAGTTATTAGATCATTGCCTTATCCATCTCTTTTGCCTGCTATTGACATGGATTTAAATTTGCTGTTTTAAAAGAAAAATAAGGAGGATATTTCAGGTTCAAGTATGGTTCAACAATATATAGATAAGAAAAATATTATGGATATGTAAAATGTTTTATGGATGCTTAAAATATTCCAATATTAGGAATGGTGTTTTGTTTTAGTTCCAGAATTTATTTTTAAATCGGGTAAAAGAATCAGTGATCAGTAACCGGATGTGGTATTTGGAACGAATGCTTTCATTGGATGAAAAGAAGCTGAGCGTGATTGGCTGATGGTATGGTTCATTTACATATATTGCTGATGTTGCGAGCGCAGAGAGTCGAGTGAGCGGAGAAACAGCAGAGCGCACAGCTGGTGTTGAGCGCGGAGAGAGCAGGTCGAGCGCGAGCAGAGACGGATCCAAGCAAACGCAGAGATGAAACTGAGCGCGAGAACAGTGTGTTGAGAGGGTTTTTCAGAGTTGGTTCCTGCGCGCTCAAACCGATGGCACAAATATCTCTCCATATTTGTACTGCATTTATTGTCCACCAGCACCAGCAAAGATCTCAGTCCAGCAGGGGGTCTGGAACTGTTTGCCTCCACCACTCAAAACAAATCAGATTAGTCCAGCACACAGCAACACAAAGACTTTGGAGAGTGATCCAGGTGTTATTCCTGTTGTTGATGGGCAGAGATTGGAGTATCTTCACCTGTTACACAAAAAGTAGCATTTACCAGTAACAGGTGATGCCTAGTTTTTAGCTTAAAGTCTCTTAGAAGAGTGGGATAATTTCACTTTGTCAGCAAAGTTGAAACACAGCTCCAGAGTTGGTGAGTAGGTGATGGCCAGCTGGACTGCTAGGGTCTCTCTTTTCCAGATTGAAGGTCTAATGGAAGAGCCAGTTTATCTCCCATGATTGGGTTTAAAAACAGCTGTTCCAGGATGTGACCCCAGAGGGATGGGCTGTGTTACCATGGAGTTTCATCCCACATTTGATCCCACAACAACAAACAGACATGACCACCCACCTTCACTGTGGGGCTAACCAAGGATAGAATTTCTCAAAGAAGCAACCAAATGGCTTACAGTATTTCTTACGGAGCTGCAGAGATTCACATACAGTACGTAGAAGTGCCTTAATAGAGCCAAATTTGAAAGGAAGTTGGATAAAGGGCCATGTTTCATCCAAAATGGGCAGAAAATATATATCTGGTTAGGGATTCATACATGTGGGTTAAATTCTTTTTTTTTTTTTTACTTCAATTGTTTGCCATGGCTTTATATAATTTTTTTTTCTTTATTCTGTGAAGAAAAGGAGAAATTTAGAAACCTTTACTCTTCCCATGTCCATAAAAAACACAAAACAATGTAAAAAACTAAATCTAAATAGAAGGATGGATGTGGTGAGCCTGTCAAACAGTACAAAAAGTTGTAGCAGGGGGGCAAATCTATTCTGGGACGCCAAAGCCACTGCAAAATGTCAAAAGAGAAGCTTCGGCAAAAAACAAAGGCGTGAAAACTGGCTGTGGACTACAGCCACTGCAACCTATGCGCAGAGCAAGACGCATCGTCATGATGGAGCAAGTGAGAGCAGGTGAGCAGAAGAGAAAGATCGGGAGGGAGGCAAAGAAAAACAAAACCCTGGGCTTCTGAAGGCCAGCCTGTCAACCAATTAACAAATCAATCAAACACCAATTAATTAGTATGTGCAAACAACCAAGCCCCCAAAACATCACAGGGACAAAGACAGCAATTCAATCACAAGAGCTGACGTTGTTGAGGGTTGATTTTCACATGAACAATAACTGAGTTGCTTAGATTTTAAATTTCCAAATGATCTCAAATTCTTTGAAGGGTCTAAGTATAATACCTTGGAAATAGACAAAACAATTGTTGAAAAAACACTGCTTCTAGCATATATACAAACAATGTAAATTTAACACATTTGATCTTTCCGTATTAAGCAAGAGTTAGAAGGAACTGGTTAATAAAGCAAATTTAATTTGGTTTCAATTCAGTTTATTTATATTGTGCCAATTTACAGCACATGTCATCTCAAGGCACTTTACAGTTCAACCAGATCATCCAGTCAAATTGATTCAAAGTTTTCTATCTAAGGAAAACCAGTTGATTGCATCGACTCATTGACTTGGATGTAATCCCTCACACTAAGCATGCTTGTAGTGACAGTGGAGAGGAAAAACTCCTTTTTAACAGGAAGAAACCTCCATCAGAACCAGGCTCAGTGTGAGCGGCCATCTGCCGAGGCCGACTGGGGTTCAAGGAGACAGAAGCAGAGATAGAAAAAGAAGCAGAGATACAAAAGGCAACTGTCAACCAGCTCCACATGCAGCCCCGTCCAGGAAACACAGCCAGGCAGACGAGCTCCGAGCCAGCTCCCATGTCAGAGGATGAAGAGAGCACATCCAGTTAGTCACAGTCAGAGAAACAGAACTACACTGAAAACCAGGGCAAGCTCCAACATTTATAAACAAAGGTGTTGATGGCAGCAGCACAGCTGATATTTCTCTCCAGGATGGAGTCAAAGCCAAACAGGAACAGACCAGATGAAGCTACTATGATGAGAAAAAGCAGAGAATTCAATGGTTAGAATGTTCGAGTCAAAGTCCAACCCTAACTGAGAGTTGGTCTCAAAACTGTTGCAAAAGAATAGTCCATGATGAAATAAAATATAAACTGGTATATTTTCAGCTACACTGTCTAATGAATTAGTTTTGTTTAGTCTTAGAGTCATACTGAATGCAGTGAAGTTTGTGTTCAAATGTGAAAAAAATAAATAAATAAATGGGAAAAAAACTGCATGTTGATCTAGATGCCCAGGATTCACATGAACAGACAGGAAGGTATTTTATCCATGGATGAACTGGAACTATTTGTTTTTTTTTCTGGGTTCCTGCCTTACATTAGTGACTAAAGGGGGCTGGCATTGACAACAGGAGGCTTTGAGACCTTTAGCCCTTCCAGCATGTTTACCGCTGACATTTATCAACCCCTTGAGAATACTTTACTCCCTCCTGGCTGGAGCTGCTCCCGTTTACTGCCCTTTGGCTTCAATTATGAGTCCCGGTTCCTCTGACTTAAGCACAACCTGGAGCTAACTTTAGCTTTTTCCTTCAGCTTGTGCTGATACAGGGAATAATCCACTATTGCTTCTGTGGCTTGCTGGGGCATTAGCACAAAATAACCCAGAATTCAATCCGCTTACAAAAAGAGAAGCAATGCAGAAAAATAGAGGAGAATTTGGAAAATGTTCTGTTGTTTACTTCCTCTCTGTGACAGTGTTTTCGTCACTGGTTTTCTGAGACATTAAAATATTGAAATTGTTGAGGACAAAATCTGAGGGCCAAGGACAGCCGGTGAACAGAACAGCATGTTTCTATTGGAGTTCTGCTGTCAATAACCAAAGCCTGAATGAAAGGCTTCTATTGGCAGGATCTGACATTCCAGATCTGCACATGCACAAAAAAAAAGAACTACTAAATACTAGAACTGGCAAAGTTCTAGCTGAGTTTACCGGTTATTGATCAAACTGAGTCTAAAGTCAAACAGTCATTATTACAACCAAAAGAAAGAGGACTTGGACACAAGTATCTGAAATGACTTTTTGTGTTATGTCAAAGATTTTCATTATCTAAATGTATACCTTGATATGACTTATATGAAGGTCTGTGAGCAAAGACACCCAAATGTCTTTAACCTGTAAGTAGACAGAAGAAAACCCAGAACTCAGTGGTAGTAGAGTAATGTCCTCTTTCACTGGCAATGCAGTCTTTGGGATAACAATACCACTGTGGAGAAGTCTGTAGAGAAACTATATGTCAGGCTGTTCTGATATTTCTTAGCTTGACTGAATATATACAGTATAATTCAGATGTCTGAAATAATGCATTTCTTCCCAGTCAAAATAAACATTTCAGACATCTAAAATACCATTCTTCTTATACACATTTCAGTTTTCTTAAATTGTAAATTCTTACTAATACAAGTGACGTCGCATTTACCATGCATGTTGTTACGACCCGTCTAGGGTTGCCAGACCATAACATATTAAAGAGTGGATCCATCCTCTTCCCATCCCAAGTAGCTCACACATACGAAGTTGCACATCTTTAGAAAGTGATTTATTTACAAAAAGGAAAATAGTTCTAAAGTTACATCATAAGTGGAGCAAATGACTTCAGAGAGAGCTATATGCCAAAAATAACCAAAGGCAACTGTCTAAAACAAAGAAATGAACCAACTTACCTACTGCAGTATAAGTAAACAAATGACAGTCACCTTACCTCCCTAACTAAGAAAAACAGGAGAAAACTTGAGCAACAGAAATGGCAGCTCACTCTTACAAGCTCCAGAATGTTCAGATGTTAACAGTGTGGCCAGTTGGGAAGAGTGGAGGACGGAACCAGTAAATCCACATCAGCAGCCTTTTTATAATTTTCACTTCCAGGAAGCCACCAATGGGATGTCATGTCGTCATCGTCCTGGAACCAATCAGCAACTGGCACCTGCACACTTACATTTGCATACAAATTAACGCCAGCTGTAACACCCAGCCCCCCAAACACCAGACGCCATTTAGACATTGGTTTTTTACATTGGCCCCTTGATTTTACGTTATTATATCATGTTCTACTCATCCATATGAGTTTTGTGTCATTTGGAGCTGTTCTGAAGACATTCTGTTAGGTTATATCCAAGTAACGTCTTCCTATGGGCAGCGACTTGAAGGCACAAACTGAACTGTTAATAATTGATCATTTATGGTACGCCAGCATTCATAACATGTAGGCGAATCACTGTCCCCCCGACATTTTATATTCATATTTTTTTAAAACAAAGCGGAGTGGGTATAACATCATCCAGTCCCTCCATATAGTAAAAATAAACTATATAGCATCAAGGCTCCAATGCTGGCTTTATGATTTTAACTCTTGCTGTAAACAGAAGTTAAAGTATAGTTTCTAATACTGACAACAGAACTATCACAGCAGAGCTATGCCTAAACCATTGCCTTTCAGAGCTTAACATTTGCTATTCATCATGCAAAACATAACACTGTGGCCACTTTTTCTCTTAAACCACTAAGACAAAAAAATCCATGTTGCGACCCAGTTTACCAAGAAGCTGTTTAGTTTTACAGATGTCGCTCATTGTTTTTTATCTAGTCCGATGTGGGCTGACTGGAGAGTTTGTGTCGCTATGATTCACGTTTAGTGTAAAATACAGTAGATATAAGAGCTGAAGGTTATTAATCCCTTCCTTACAAATGTTTACTTACTGCTGAAAGGATCATTTTTTAAGGTTATGTGCAAAACAAATTATGTGAACTGAACAAAAAGTATATTGTAATCACATGATTAGGATTTTTATATATATATCAGAGCTTGCATGCCTATTAAATCACTTTCAACATTAAATCAGGTGTTATGAGCTGTCAAATAAGGTGAGGTCAGCCTTGCCCCTGGAAAACATTATAAAAAAAATGCTTATAATAAAAGGATAAAATATTAATATTCAATGCCTTAATTGACTATCTTCCAAGGAATTTATCAACTCAGTAAGATGTCAAAAAAAAAGTAAAGAAAGCTATAAAGAAGCATACTGTATACTTGCAACAGCCACTGTGAACATGAAAGAAAGAGGTTTCATACCCAAAAGCTGCAGCAAATAACCATGGCGACATGTTACCTTTCTCTGTTCATAGGAAAGAGGCTAAGAGCCTTCATTCAAAAGCACACCGTTAATTAATGTCTGACCTCATGGTTGTTGTATAAAGGAAAAAGCCATCCAAATGTTATAAATCACATAAATGATTAAATTAAAGGAGATTAAATTATTCTATTTTATGATAGGAACTTTGAATATTTAGGAGGTGTCTCAAGGATTAGCTTATGAGGACAATCAGTCATTAATGGAAAATAAGAGAAATACCAAAAAATTATTGAAAATTGTATAGAAAAGTATTCATCAGACTGGGGTGATTCGTCTTATTGCAGTATAGACTTATTGCACTGCATGAAAAGTGAGATTTTCGTCCCCGTAAACCCCCGTAAACTCCCGCAGATCTGCCTGATTTTCGTCAGTTTCCGACAATTTGCAACCCGTGCTTGTCCGCGTTTGTCGTGCCACAAATTGTCGGAAACGGACCATGACGTATGTGGAGAGCGATCAGCTGTACTAATGGCCCTAATTAGCATATGAATGCAGCAAACCCGCGCGGCTGGCCAGGTCTGGCTTGAATAACCTTCTCAGTATTGGCTGAAACCACTATTCTCAAACAAATGAAATCGCTCGTGATTGGCAGCAAAACCACACGTGGCCACGCCAGGCTTTAATTTTCTTACTGAGTATTGGACGGAACCACTTCTTTTTAAACAAGTAAAGTCGCTCGTGATTGGTTGGCATATATATATATTTACATATAAATGTACATATATTTATTCATATATATATATTTATTCATTCATATATTTATTCATTCATATGGTGTGTATTTATGTTATCCTACACTACTACACAATTATTATGCTACCATCAAGGACATGAATGAATTTAGACAGGAAATGAACATTTGCCAGGAAGTTGTTTATGCAAAGAAAGAGCTTTATTGAAACACACACACACACACACACACAACTATATACAACGCGTATCCAAACACATGCGTTTCTAAAAATTAAAAGTCCGTGAACGGTCCGTTTGCTTCCTCAGGGTTGGAGGTAACTGGCAGCATTCCCTCCGAGGCAGGTCCGATGTGCAGACGCCTACTGTGCGTGGCCCTGTACTTCGGCATCGCTTCTAACCGGGACTGCAGCTTAACACATAGTTCAGTGAGATCCGGCCTACGAAATGGCGGCGACCGTACAATCCATCCAGAGACACGCCGACGACGCCGTCTTCTTCGTCGGACATGAGGTCGACGGTGGCGGACTTCCAGAGTTCCACTTCCTCATCTGCTAGCACACTCTGCCTCGCTTTCAGCAGCTGGAAAAAAAAATAAAAAATGAATCAGCGCACTGCATATGGACACAACACCTCTATCAATACACCTGAAAAATAGTCACCAAATAAAGTCTTACCCTCTTTCTTCTGGCCCGACTCCGAGCAGATTGCCTGGCAGCCTCCGCACGCAGCGTGTTGGCTAGCTGCGTGTACCTGAAGCTCCTGCGTACCGTCTCATAAAACGTCTTACAGGCAGCTGGAAAACAAATGAGAGTGGTATGAATAAAAAAAAAATGAAACGCAAGTCACAGTAACAAGGAAGGAGAAAACATTAAAACAAGTCACTTACACACAATGTCGTCTTTAACAACATCGTGCAAATCTGAACTTGCCGAGATGGCTCGGAGCAAATAGGAGGTCACCGCCTCATTGTGAGGCGACGGTAGTCTGTGAAAAAAAAAAAAAAGTACAGCTATGGTCGGTATTTATCCGTATCCATGTCCTTTTACCGCAGAATGAAAGCATATTCTTTAAATCTTACCCCTGCTCCGGTTAATAGCGCCTGCAATTAGTCTCCGAGTTGTGAAGATGGCGTACTGCTTCCTGTGAATCACAAAAAATACACTTTAATAAAGCTTTAGGCTACGCTGCTTTTAGCTTACCTAGCTAGGCTAGGTTGTCATTAGCTTGCCTAGCTAAGCTAGGCTGCTTTTAGCATAGCTACCAGTAATCGAACATATATTTAGCGCTAGCGTGGCGTTGTGCACCCGTCTTCTCTTCCTCGAGTTTGTATATCCCGCAGAGTTGCTCGACTGCAGAGCCGCCATCTTGTCCTCTATGGACGGCAACCTGGAGTGCATCGAATTCTCCAGCTGAGTGAGCCGCTCATTCATGTCGGCAGTATGCTGGGTAAGCTGACGAGACAGTCCGCTGATAGCAATCAGCAGTTTCTTCTCGTCAGTCTGCGGGCTGGCCGAAAGTTGTGGACTAAGAGCAGTTGGAGGCGAGTTGAACGCGAGACGTCGTGCAGCCATTGTTCACGTAACAACAAAATACAAACACGGTAACTGGAAATGAAGTTCTTCTGAGTATAGTAACACAAACATGTCTGCTTATATGCAGGTCTCGCGAGTAGTCGTAGTGCACAAAAGCTCACACGTAATTGGACGATGGGGCCGAAGGCTCATCAGGCTCCTCCAATCACATACGACGTCATTGTTATACGGAAGGACTCGCGAGAAGAGCTCGCGTCGCTCCATTCTGGAAGGTGGCGGTAATGCACATGGATATCCATAATAAATTATTATGGATATCTATGGTAATGCACCTATAAATTGTTTGCCAAATGGTTATGGTGATTTTCTAAGTTTGGAGGATTTTAACAGGAAGTTTAGAAACGATTGTTCACTAAGAATTTATAAGAAAGTTTTACGTAGTATCCCTGATGTCCTCATTCATTCTATTAAAAACAGTTTACCTAATTCCTTTATTCCTAGACTCCATAAGATTGAATTTGAGCAGGTGGACATTAGAGATAATAAATGCAACAACAAGTTTTTGAATCAATATTCTATAAATAATATGTACCCAGGAAGAACAAAAAGCACAGCTCTCTAACAAAATTTTAAGAAATCTATGTTAGTCAAAATTAGGACAAATTATTTGAAATTCCCAATTCCTCCTAAATATAAAGAATTACAATTTAAAATAATAAATAACATATATCTTTCAAATGAGTTTTTAAGAGAGAGATTTAAGTTTAATGTTGAGAATTGTGGCTTTTGTACAACTCAATTGGAAACAACTAAACATCTTTTTTATGAATGTAAAGAAGTATTAAACTTATGGGATCAACTTCGAACCTTTCTGTCTTCTAAAACAATAAATTTAGATTTTATTTCCTGGCAAAACATTCCATTCGGTTTATCCATTAAAGAAAAAAAAATTGGAATTTTTAATCAATATTCTAATAATTGTAACAAAGTATTATATCCATAAATGTCGCTATGCAAAATGCTCCCTCTCAATCTCTGCTCTCAAAAATGAACTTTCCCTTTTCAAAAGATGTCTGAGAAAGATGCAAAATTTAAATGCAATTAAATTGTTTGAGTTAATTGAAGAATTTCAGTTGGTAGTCCCCACTGATTAATTTACTTTAACTACTATTATTATTTTATTTATTTTATTTTATTTTATACTTTGTTCCAGCCTGTGCATTTAATAGTATTTTTCAAAAGCAGGAGTTGTGATATTTCTTCTTGTATTGAAATATTTGTTATTGACTTGTTACTTGAGATTGTTATTGTTTTCTTATATATTCAATAAAAAAAAAAGTGGAAATCTAAAAAAAAAAATTGTTTGCCAACCGCCATTACAGCCAACTGATTCTGATTAAAACTAATTTTTGAAATAAATTATTTTGTGTATTTTTTTTACATAACATTTGCATACACAGTAATCTAGCGTACTTTAATTAAATAAATCAATTCAAGCTAAAATGTAAGAGTCTATAATTAGGCTATACTGAGCCTGATCTATTTCTAGCATCTATTTGGGGGATATTTATTCCCACACTTTGGGCCACTTAATACCAATTTAGCATGCTGACCTATGTCCTTATGACCACAGTGTACCAATCTTCTGATGGCTACTTCCAACAGGATAATGCGCCATGTTATAAAGTGAATCATCTCAGAATCATTTCTTGAAACTTTTCCACTTAAGTAATTGTGAATTGAGTATATTGACAGACAACATTTTATTTTTTATCTTAAATGCAAATTTTTTTTTAAATAATTACTGCTCTAAATGTATTGCTCTGTCAGCTAAAGATCTGTTTTGGTCTCTATACTTTAATTAAATAAATCAATTCAAGCTAAAATGTAAGAGGCTATACTGAGCCTGATCTCTTTGTATCAGAGATTTTCTTACCTTTTACAAAGATGTCACTTGGGGTAAAACCCCCCCCCCCTGCAACCCTGGTTTGCATTTGTATAGCTCACAGCATGTTCATTTACATGTTAAAGCCTCCCCTAGAATTCCATGGGGGGGAGGCATGGGGGGAACACTGCCTAAGAAATTCCACGTCAATTTCTGACAATTTACGGGAGTTTTCGGCGAAGCCTGCAAATTGCCGTAAACTGCCGCTAACCTGAAGTTCCACGACAATCTACAGTGCCGTATATTGACGAAAATCCCACTTTTCATGCAGTGTTGATTAGAACACAGAAGACAAGGACCATGAAGCGATGCCTCATGCAAGCTACAAAACACTGTGGCTGTTTCTCAATTCACAAGAACACAAGTATGGCACCATGTCCTCGCCCAGTATGTTCTTGAGAAGAACACAGGAAAGTGTGGACTCTGGGAGAACAGGAGCACCCAATATAAATATTGGTCAATTGGAACAGAAGCGTACTCGTGATGTCACCACATGCCCCGGTCATCTGGAGCTGCGTTTCACCTCCTGTTATTAATAGTCTCAAGATGATAATAAATTCTGACTTTTTTAATTTAGTGTGGGAATAATAATGAACAGTCAGATAAACACAAATCAAATGAACATTTTGCCAAATTAAACAAAAAAATCGCCCTCAGAGGTCCGCTGGTTGCCGTGCTCCTCTCAACTTCAGAAATGTTTTAGAAAATTACGCATTAAATCTGTAAATAGCCCATTTAATGACGCTTAAAAGTATAATGTTCTCACCTTAAATGAAAGAGAACTTTTAACTTCATACTATGAGCTCTGTGAGCACTCCATTGGAAGCTGCTGCTGCCACAGTGCATGCTGGGACAGCTGTCGATCTCAAGAACGGACAAGTCTGCTCTGATGCATCCTGGGTAAAGAGGGAGGGGAGAGAACAACATCCGGGGACTTTGTCTGTTCTCGGTCTGCTTTTCTTATGAATTGGAACAGTACTAGGACCGAGGCTCATGACGTTTCACGAGCAGATGAGAACACACAAGTACACATATTGAGAAACGGCCTGTGTCTTCTGAGACTCTGAACTGGTCAGCGGTAACTGCCTGATTGTATCAGCTGAGATGAAACACCCTGATGAGTCAAAAGGACAAAACCTCAGCCCATGCAGCCAGCAGCCGTCGGCCAGCACTGATTTAATCCGCAGTAAGAATGTGTCTGCTACGCAAAAGATCCAAAGTCTCCCCCTCAGAACTTAGTAGTGATCCTTAGAAAGAATTAGGATGTTTAGTTAAGATTTATCTCTTCATTTTTTTTATTTTTTGCTAACAGTAATTCCTTGCTAAAAGAACGTTCACTAAAGAAGCATATAACATTTTCAAAACTGTGTTGAACTTGGATTTATGAAGTCACCTTTTTATTAAGTTCTTTGGTCATAAAATAGACTTGGAATGTGGTTCATAAAATTATCGGGAGGTCTTTAAAGGTTGCCTGTAGTAAAACATAATTTTTAACCAAAACCCTTGGAGATTTAGCGACTAAAGCCTGACCTTATCCAAGCAACAAGTGCTGTTATATGATGATAGGAGCCACCGTTAACTAGCCACGGCTGTTAGGTAGCCCACTGCTTCAGGCTACCAGGTTGTTTGACTTGTCTACTGAAAGAGAGTGTGGGACTAGAATATTAATAGTGAAAATGAAATCCATCTCACAGGAGCTCTAATTAGGATAATATTTGTTAAGTTTGGAGATCTTAGATCCCAGGTTGGTTTGAGCTGTGAACTATTGTGAAGACTTCACTAGCCATGTCATTAACTACTTTTTTACTCTTGTGTAATTTCTTGGATGTCCACTTTTTAATGTGGCATTAGTAAAAAAAAAAAAAAGAGGTTAGAATAAGAACTATTTGAGAAGACAACAGAAGTAACCAGTAAAAAAAAAATGTAACTTGCAGCTGTAGACAAAGTCAAATGTACAGTATTATACCTTTTGTGTACCTATGAAATATGCTGGTGAGGGTTCTCCTAAAACTATACCTTTAAGGTTGGGAAGTATTAGAAAAGCTGAATCCCTAAAGAGTTTTTTTTTTTTTTAAACAAGAGTAAAAATAGAGATATACAAGAATGAAGGGGTCCACCCATCAGTGTCTGAAAGGGGGGGGGGGGGGGTGATTAAACAGGGTTCCTACATCATAAGGCAAGTTAAATTCCAGACTTTTTAAGACTTTTTAATGCCACTTGAAATAAAAATTTAAGACCAAATCTACGAGAAACACAAGAAAAATCTGCTTGCGACAATTTAACACAAAGGTTTATTTTAACATAAACCACTGCACTAATGTTTCAAATTTTGAAAAGCTTCCCATACAGGAAGAAAGCTAAAAACACACAAATGACAGATATATTTGAACAATTATTTAACTGAATTCACAAACTTTGTTTTAGCAGGGAACAAAACAAATCAGTTTTGTCTTTTTTGCAGCTATTTTTCTTTGTATCGTTTTCTTAGTATGTTTGGTTTGGTGATAAGTGGAGGCGTTGCAGAGACAAGGGTGGAACGAAACTGAGAAATACCGGCTGTTTCTCTGTAAGTCGATTTTGACGCTTTGTGTTTCGCGCTTCGCATGTGCGACTCCACTGCCTTAATTCCCATCGTTCTAAGCTTGAATGACTTCTTGCACAAAATCCACTGTGCCACATGTATGTTCCCTGGTTTTTTTTTATAAAAAGAAAAAAAATTATTGTCAATTTTAACGTTTCATTTAGATTACAAAAATAAATCGTAATAAAAATAATCCTATTTATGATGTTTTAAAAATTAAGACCTACGAAAGACTGATTTAAGACATTTTAATACCAATTAAGGCCTTGATTTTATTTTTAAGAATTCAATGCCTTTTAAGACTTTTTAAGGACCCGCGGGAACCCTGTTAAAGGATATTGTTGGTCTGGCTGAATAGGCGAGATCCTCCTGTTCTCCTTAGAGGAAGGACCTCATCCATTCCAAATTTCACCTGTTCCAATTTGCATGTTTTCAAAACAAAAACAAGGCTTTGTTTGGCTATTATGTAAAGCCTGCAACTCTCCAACTCAACGCTATTTCTGACATTTTGAATTGAAAAAGCTTCCTGGATGGGAAGCGAAACATCTTCAGACTTTTAAACAAAGTCCAGTGGATTGTTTTTTATTATCTTTTTTGGAATGTACCTATGAAACTAAACCAATCAGCTGCAAAAGGCCAATAAGCTCAGTAGTGCTTTATGGGCTGAGTCACATCAGCCATTGCTTTTATTAAAAGTATTGATTCGCTGAAGTTACTTGTTAAAATGAATAAGAATAAAAACCGGCGTCCCTGAAATGTATTTGAGTGGTGGAGGCCTGTATGTCAGACCATTTTTTCCAATTTAGTTATTGGCTGTGTAGCTGAAATACAGACAGAACTCCTTTAAATATAAACATGTAATGGTTTTAGTTTGGACTCCCGCTGGTACTCCTTAAGCAAAGGAGGAGGAGGCTGACTGTTAAAAGCACAGGACAAGTTCTCCATCTTTCCCAATATTACTTTTTGTGGAGCTGAAAAATTATGTCTTTATATGAATCCGGCTTGAGTCCTGCAGCTGTCTGCATCATTTAGGTTTGAAAAGGATAACACACACACACAAAAAGATATAAAATAAAAATAAAAACTGAATCTAAGTACCACATATTCTTAAACTGCTTACATTTTGCACCATAATTAACTCTTTTCTTCTTTTTGATTAATGTAAATGTGGATAAAGATGTCAACATATTTAGATTGGTGTAATATACAATTTAAGAGAAACACAGCAGTCTGCTGCTGAGCTGCAGCTCAGAGTGAGAGAACCACTCAGGATCAGACTGTTTGACATGTTCCGCATGCATTAGGAATTATAACTCTGATTGATGAACTGGTTCCAGTGGTTCTGCCCACCATGGTTGCCCCTACAGAAGCAAGTGCTTACAAATGGCTACAGCAGAGGCCAGAAATGTTCAGGCTGCACGGCGGCACGCAGGGAAGGGTATTGACAATGAGAACAACATGCACTGATTCTCTCCGCTGTCTGATAATAGCCATGCAGAGGCGATCATGCCAAGTTGCATTCTGAACCCGAATGTGACTCCTGGTGGGCAATGCAGGAACTTTACTTCCATGACTTTGATTGATTTTTGCCAGTGAATGAGTCACAGCAGCACCAGGTTGTGATCGACGTAGTGAAATGCTTTCCCAACTATAGTGGGTCCGGAAAGTTTTCAGAGCATTTTACACTCTTTGTTTCAGGGCATGTCTTGACAGAAAAAAAAAAATACAAATTGTATAGAAAATCCTGCAAATTTAATAAAAAAGAAAAAGGAAATATGATGTTTGTTGGTATTTAGGCCCTTTGCTGTGAAACTCATATTTTCCTCACATGTTGTTCATTTCTTCTGATCTTCTATGAGCTGGTTCTATGTCTTCATCGTACTCCAGCTGTGTTTAATTAAACTGAGTGGACTTAATTAGGAAAGGCACACACCTGTCTATGTAAGACCTTACAGAACACAGTTCATGTCAGGGCAAACGAGAATCATGAGGTGGAAGGAACTGCTCAAGGAGCTCAGAGACAGAATGGTGGAAACATGCAGACCTGGTCAAGGTTATAGTGTCTGCAGCATTCAAGTTTCCAAATGAAAGAAGTTTGGGACAACCAGAACTCTTCTGAGACCGGACCGTGCAGCCAAACTGCAATTGAGAGAGAGAGCCTAGGTGTGCAAAGTGAAGCACAAACCAAAGATCACTGTGGCAGAGCTAAAGAGATGCATGGAGATGGGGAATTTCCCACAACTATCACTGCAACCCTCCACCAGTTGGAAGGCTTTATGGAAGAGTGGCCTGATGAAAGCCTCTACTAAGTGCAAGGAATAAGAAAGCCTGGATTGAGTTCACCAAAAAAAGGACTGAGACTGATGAGACCAAAACTGAAGTTGTGGGCCTTGTTCTACTGTAAGCAGTGTGTGAGGAGAAAACCCAGCAGTGCTTATCCCAACAGTTTAACATGGTGATGGCAGCATCATGCTATGGGCATGTTTTTCAACTGCAGGGATAGGTCAACTTTGAGCCAAAGCACATAGGTGAGATAAGGATGCAGTGGCTTCAGAAGATCTCTGCGAGCATTTTAGACAGAACCAGCCTTGAGTTCAACTTAAACCCAACAGAGCATCTCTGTACACTTGATAATGGCCGTCCACCTCGTCACCATCCCGCCTGACAGATCTCCAGAGGATCTGCAAGGAGGAATATCAGATATCCAGGCATGAAAACCGTTTAGCATGATCTTGAAGAAGATTCATACAAGCAGAAAAGGGTTCTTCTAATTCAGGGCTCGGCAACCCAAACTGCTCAAAGAACCATAATTGACCAAAAAAACAAATCTGTCTGGAGCTGCAAAAATGTGAAAGTCTAATATGTGCCTCGTATGGCAACATGGGCTCTAAGTGTATTAGCCGACTGTAAAAAAAAAGACTATATAGGCTTAAATATATAAAATAAACATTCATGATTAAATGTTTTATACTGGAGCAAATGTCACGTCATGTGACTACTTTGCTGTAGGATAGTTGGTGCTTTAAGTTTAAATTCTATTACAATATTAATGTATTAGGTTTGGTTGTATTGATGAAATTATAGAAACACAATAAAGAAATCAGATTTTTTGAGGATTTGGGGGAAAAAATTTAATAAAGTTCCCATCCCTGCATCAGAGCGCTACCTGTTCAATCTGTGGACGGTTTTCCATACTTGCAATAAAACTAGCAGCAGTAGTGGAGTTTGGAAATGCAATCCACTTCTTTAATCTACCTTTGCGCTCCACTAATTAATCCAGAGGTTCTGCATTCACACTTTTTCTCTCACTCCTAAATGGTGGTCGGTTGCATATTTAGCCTTCCCTTGAAATGCGTTTCCAAATTACTCTTTTTATTATTTTACAAATTCTTATTCCAAAGCAAAAATGCAGGAAACCCTTCTGCATTTGTAATGAAAGTACAATCTTCTTTGAATCCTCTGTTCTCATCAGCATATCTTTATTTTTTCCCTTTTGGATCTGTTAGAAAGCTCATGTTGTTTACATTTTTTCAATTGGAAAATGGTAATTTATATTGTATTTTCGGCAAGCTTTCTGATGTCTGACGCTCATGAACGCACCACAGGCGTTCTAAACCCATTTAACGCACAACACCTGCGTGTGAGATGCCTAAAAATTTTTTCTCCGTATAAAGCAGTGTATAGCTCGTTATTTCCCATTTTCTCTTAACATTCATCCTGTATATCCATATACCTACAGGACTTTCTGTGTACGACAGAGTATTTGAGCCAGGCTAGAGTTACAACATTATTCTCAAAATAGAAGAAAAAAAATCTTTAGCCTGTCCCTAAAAAGAGATTTCGAGAATAAAGTCGTAAAGTTACGAGAATAAAGTCATAACATTATCAGAATAAAGTTGTAATATTCTGAGATGGGGTTCTGATTGTAAATACAGAAATAGATGTATTTTACTATTTACTTATTTCAGCAAATTGCTGCAAGGTAAAAAAGAATGCACATTTTAAATGGGTGGTTTCCGTAACCATTGTACAGTAAAGAATAATAAAGCCAATTAATGATGGTATTTACATTTTCTGCTTTGTGACAAAGATCTAAAACATATACAATGTTTTATTAATTTAATCTTTTGATCTTTTTACATTTTGTTTCTTTACAAATTTAATCTTGATTTTTTTTTTTTGCTATTTTATGCAAACACTTTGCTTTTCTTTTTTTAAGTCAAAAAGAAAAACCCCACAACTACCTCCATTAAAAGAATATACAGCATAGGTATATGAAAAGTTCTTTCTTTATCACTATGGTAACATTTAACTCTTTAGTAAAGCTGCAAGCATGGACTCAGAATAAGGAATTCTTTGCAAACAATGTGTGGCCTTTCCTCCATGATTCATTAATAAACTGTCTTGGACAAGCTCTATATCAGCAAAATACTTCAGTTTATTAAAGAAGTACATCATGTCATGCACATGTCTGGGAAAATCATGTATAACAGAATGCAGAGTACAGAGCTTTGGGGTCTTTAAGGTTGATAAAGAACTCTAAAAGTAAGGACATTTACCATTTCAGCATTTGATTAGACAAACCTGCACAGGTGAGTCATAACTAATGACCTAAGACATGTTCAAATCCCTCAAGGCAAAAAAAAAAATCAGAGCATACGCATGCTAAGCTCTGATAAAATACCAAATTCACCAGCCAAACACGCAAACACTGAGACAACAGCTGACACAGTGCGATGACGCACGTATGAATATCAGAACCGATGTTCAGGGATCAGAGAATGACTGAAATCCAACACAAATCGGACCAGAAACATTAATTAATTCATATTCAGTGAATCAACTGTTCCAAATGAAGCCTGACTCAGACAACGAGCTGAATGCAGACATGTTACAGCAATTAGAAAAGAGGCGCTTCATCACATGCATTGCTTTGTGACCCAAAGCAGCACTTCTTAAATGGTGAATTAACTTCAAAACAACAGTAAATGGAATGAAAATAGCATGGATTTAACAGTCTTTAAGGACAGCTTCAATTGATGCTTCGTTACCCACTAAAAGTAGAAACAGCATCCAGAATAAAATTCGTTTTAGGAAGCAGAGCAAACGGTGGAAGATCAAAATCATTTACCCTTTAATAAAGCACTGATAACTAAGTTCCCTATTCTCCTCTGAGCATTTCTTTTTGATGAGGTTTGATGGTTGATGAGCTTTCATCTCTTGGCGACCAGTGCCAGGTGTAATAACAGTTAGTATCTGCGTTTGTTTCGCATTGAACAAGTGATATAATCACTTCTCAAATACCGTAATACTGTAGCATTATGTTACGTGTAAACTGAGGAACACAGAATCAGAGGTGAGCAATTGAGCAAAGCCATGAATTTATAAAAAAGGCGCTTGTAGAAGTCAGATGCAACGTTCAGACCGCAAGCGCAGGAGGCAGAAAAAAATCTTTGCTGCTTCATTTTTTATGCTTGTCCACATTAAGGTCGGACGCGTATTAAAAGCAGCTTTGATGCTCCTGCAGCATGTCAGTGAAGTGTGTCCAGATGCGTCTGATGCTTCTGCACTGGAAAAATTCTAAATCTAGATAAGGCATTTTTTCTTAAAATAAGTGCATTTGTTCTTGGATTGAGGAGATAAAAGACATTTTGCCAATGGAACAAGACAATATACATTTAAAATAAGAAAGCAAAATTGCCTTGTCTTATTTCAAGTGCATTTTATCTAATTATCTTATTTTAAGAGTAAAAATACTCATTCCATTGGCAAATTATCTTGTTTACCTACTCAAATTAAGATTAAATACACTTAATTTAAGAAATTTTTACTTATTTCTAGATCGTTTTTCCAGTGTACTGCTCCTGTGTTCAATGCCAGACAGCGGCTTTGCTATGTTTTCTGTGATCAGTGGGTAAAAATTTGTTTTGATATGTTTTTAAGTTAGAAAGTTCACCTGAAAGCTTCATATGTGCAGTCAGTTCATCAAGATTACGATCCTGCCTTCAAATGTGGCAAACATGCTGAAGGTTTATTCCTGTTAAAAGGGAGTTTTTCCTTTCCACTGTCGCAACAAGTATGCTTAGAGTGAGGGATTGCCTTTGAGTCAATGAGTTGATGCAATCAACTGGTTTTCCTTAGATAGAAAACTTTGAATCAATTTGACTGGATGATCTGGTTGAACTGTTAAGTGCATTGAGATGAGATGTGATGTGAATTGGCGCTATAGAAATAAACTGACTTGAATTGAACTGAAATATTATTTCACTGTCAGAGCCGCTCAGTACACTCCCTGTACACCGGTGGTTCTCTGTGCCTGGAAATCCCGTTCAACAGCAGCCTTTGGCCTTTAGCATCTTTGTATTTTGCAGGTTTCGACATTTTAAGTGGAATGAGGAGTGATCATAGCGCTCTGCATCAGCTGTACTGTGTCTCTCTCCCTGCCAGCTACCAGATCAGCTTCTCTGATTGGTTGGTGAGGTGCATCCAGCAGCAAAAACCCTGATTTCTCCAACTCTAGCAGTTGCTCAGAACCGCTGCTCCTGCTGCTCGAAACGCGCTACAGAAATTTTGCTGTGCCTTGATGCGTGTCAACCATTGACTTTGCATGTAAACTAGCTGCTTCTACCTTGTGCGGTCTGAACGTAGAAAAAGGCTAAATGTTCCTGTGATGTATTCATTATGTTTTTGTATATGTTGGTTAGAAGCATCTCTGATCCAACTGAGCGCCTCACATCATCCCAACAAAGACTGACAGCTGCTGCATTTTTAAACGCATGTTCTTTATTTTCAGACTGAATTCCCTTAAACATTTTTTTACTCAGAAAAGCTGGGATTACAGTCCTTCTAGAAGATTTTAAAGCCGGTTTCATACTATGTTTTATTTCTTTGTTAAATTGTTTGAAAATTCTTAAATTTTCAGCCAATGTGCAAAAATATAAAGTTTCCAAACATGTGATCTGTTTTATTTTTCTTTTGTTATGAACAGTAAACGTAGTTGCTTCTATATAATTATATTGGAACTCACTTATCCAACCAAACAAACCAAACTAGTGCAAATTAATATAACTAATATAACCAAGTTAGTACTGTACATTTGCTATTTTTTTGAAGAAGTAATCAGTGACTATAACTAGCTACTTTTTAAGAGTAACGTTCCAAATATTGTTGGCTAAAATAAGTGTGCGGTTTTAATGCTTCTTCCTTAGCAGCACCACATACTGAGAGCTTTATTTCTTCTTTACTGATCCAGTATGTTGATCCTCTATTTATCAATCATCACCTCACTGATAATGGTTTGCTCTGGAGTTTACTTCATGGATTAAGAAATAGTGAATGATTTATATGGGAGCATCTAGAGAGCAAGAAAAAATGTGATGTATAAAACAAAATTTTTATTCAATGCAGTTTATTTCTATAGTGCCAATTCACAACACGTTATCTCAAGGCACTTTATAATCAATCAGACTGATTCAAAGTTTTCCATCTAAGGAAAACCAGTTGATTGCATCGACTCATTGACTTGAATGCAATCTCTCTCACTAAGCATGCTTGTAGCGACAGTGGAGAGGAAACACTCCCTTTTAACAGGAAGAAACCTCCAGCAGAACCAGGCTCAGTGTGAGCGGCCATCTGCTGAGACAGAAGACTGCAAAGTACTTTTTTATAAATATAAAAATTACAAAGATAAGGTGAATTAAAGGTATCCTGACTGATTTGGCTTTTGAAACTTCTCAACACAATGGTTTCTCTTAACAACCACAGAATTGTGATTCTTATTGTTGGTGCTTGCAAACAATATAAACAACTTAAGCAGTAGGAGCTATGCTGGAGATTTTAATTTTCAAATAACTAATAATTAGGCCCGAGCAGCTCACCGCTACGAAGGCCTATTGTTCCTGTATCGTTTATTCTTTTTTTTTTCTCAGCTTAAATGAAACGGCTTTTTGGGGGCTTTAGCATGTTCAAAAACTCACCAAACTTCGCAGTAAATTGTCCCCCTAGTGAAATTTACGTATGATAATAAAATCCAAAATGGGCGTGGCCAAATGGCTCTACAGCGCCCCCTAACGTGAGTTGGGGGAAACCGTAAGTCACAGAGATTTGACATTTGGCAGGTGCAAAGATCTCACCAAATCATGAAAAAAGTTACATTATGTGTATGCTCTAAAACCTACAGGAAGTCAGCCATTTTGGCTCAAAGGCCGATTTTTGGCACTTTTTCAATTTTGTTGACGACGAACTTTCGTGAACTCCTCCTAGGGACGGTGAGCCATCGGCTTCAAACTTGTCATGTATGCAGATAAGGCATGTGAGATCTAAACTTATCAAACTTTTTGAGTTTTCCAGCATTTTAAAGGGGTGTGGCCAGGCCTCGAAGTTGGCGTACTCGCCAAAATTTTCAAAATGCAATAACTTTTACATATGAAACTGAAATGACACGAAACCTGGTAGTATTATTCCTCTCTTGGTTCCCAACAAAACTGTATGTTAAAACTTTTACATAATTGAAGCCACGCCCCCTGAGATCCGGAAGTCACGTTTTTTACTTGGAATGGTCCCTCTCTGTCCTACTTGACCTCATCAACCTAAAACTGTGTCAGCAGACAGACAACATGTTGTCCTAACTTCGTTTAAGGCACGGAGAGCTTTAGTCAAATGGTGTTGCCGTGGCGCCATGGCGAAGTGAGGCGTTTCGCCATGAAAATACGATTGGCTCTCATTTCCTTATTAATAATCAGATCTGCATCAAAATCACAAAAGATGATCCTAGTCCAACTCCAAACAGGAATCCAGAGCAATATTTTGTGGGCGGGGCTTAATTTTCCTACAGCGCCCCCTAGAAATAACAAAGTTCAAACCACCAGCCCCAAGCCGTTTTTAGTCCTAGAATATTGAAACTTTGAACACATTTGCATCTTATCAGGCCCTAACTAAAAGCCTCTTGGAGCCATGGTGTAAACCCGACCGGAAGTCGGCCATTTTGAATTACATTTTACTCTGTTGTGAAAGCACTGACCTCTTTTCAAAAAATTGTATAAAATCAGTATTTTATCCAAATGAGCTAAAACTTTCAAAATATGTTCTTTATAAAGCCTGCTGTAAGTTGGTTACAATAGCAAAGCGCTTCTTTAAAGTCTGTCACTCTGATTTTTCAAAAGTTTGCGTTCTCGCCTAGTAGTTGGCCAAGTGGACAGATAATGCTAGGAAATAATTCAGCCCCTAGCCATGCTCATTCCTAGGATAATGAAATTTGGCACACATCTGTATGAGCCCCCCACCTACAAAAAGTTTCATTGGAGCCATGCTCTAAACCTCTCAAGAAGTCGGCCATTTTGAATCAAACGGTACCCGTTTGAAAATAGAATCACTTTGTTAAAATATTTCTAAAAAATCAGTCGATTTCTCAAAAAAGCTAGGACTTTTGGAATATATTCCTTTAATTGCTTCTTGTTTGATGGTAAACACAGCATAGCTCTTCTTAAAAGTCCGTCACTCAGTTTTTTCAAAAGTTTGTTTTAATAGGAAATTGTTGTTTTTCAAAAAGTTTTATAGCAATCCTAGCCAAATTTGGAACATTTATTTATACTTTGATTATAGTAAAGTCTGCCAAGTTTGGCGTGAATCTATGCATGTTTGAGCATCTTATGGGGTATTCAACTGCCTCAGTATATGGCACTTAAGTTTAAAGATTTTTATTTTCTTTCAATTAATTAGTAAATAATCTAAAAAAATTCTAGAATATGTAAGATGCATTCCTTGACATGTGTGATTTTTTTCGGGATTTTACTGCAAACTATGGATTTTTAATGATTTTTTTATAGTTTTGAGTAGGGTGTAATACTGCTAACCATGGAGTTTGAAGATGCTGTTTCTCCTTCTTTTGAACAGATACTTTTGACCCACCAACTGAGATGGCCGCAGCGTCTATCTGACAGATGAGATTCGTCCCAGATATTATCTTTTATCCCTATTTTAACCCTTCCTGACCAATGCTGTGGTTGTCTCCTGCTGGTCAAGAGGTGAAGCGTGGAGCTTTTTCCGCTGGCTCGGAAGGAGCAAGGGGGCGGCGGTCGCTCGGCTCCCGCGGTCGCGATAGGCCGAGCGGCGCTGAGCTGCGAGGGCCGTCAATACCGCTCGCGGTTTTAATTAATTATTGATTTCGGACTCAAAAGAGCCCTAGAAGATCTGAGGCAGAGCTGGGGTTGGGTGATGTGAACATTGTTCAGTTTCACCACCTCTGGAAAAACCAGTTCTCCTCAAAACCAGATGGCGGCAGCTCTTATACCATCATGTAGAATGGCCTACTCTGAAACTTAGTAGTTAGTATATTAACTACAGTAGTGTTGCACCGATACCAGTATCGGACGGGCCCCTGATCCAGCACTAAAATGATGCTGTCGTATCGGCGAGTACCAACAAATAGGGCACCGATACGATAATAAAAGTTTATTCAACTAGTGTCCCCCATTCCATGTAGGCAATAAAAAGTTCTACTAGATTCACTTTGTATTAGTTTTTTTCCTGCTTCTTAAAGGTAGGCAGCAGCTTGACAAGCCATGATAGTAATTATTTTACATACAAGTAGTATGTAGTTCTTCATATATACACACACATCAATTTCAAACAGATGATATCAGTATTGGCCGATACTGAACAGCCAGGTATTGGGGCCAAAAATGGCATCAATGCAACACTAATATTAACCCAAACCAGACAAAAGCAATTCATTATTCACAATAATACAAATATAAGATAAAATTCATGCTCTATAAACAATTAGTCTTTATGGGGTAGAGCTGTTTGTCTCAATTCCCAGTAGATCTAATGTCTAACCATTCATTATGTTAAATAACACTGATGTTTAAATATTTGGGTAGCTTACTTAAGAAGGGCTTTAATGAATTCTGGTGTGTTTTTAGTGAATTATTCGGAAAATATAGATGTTGTTCTTCATTCATTTCCCTGTTTGTTCACTGTGATCAGTATAGATTGACCGTAAAATATTTTTGGCTCCTATCAGTTTTCAGCCACTCCTCAGAGGACATCAGTCCCTCCCTGGACATATGAAGTTTCCGCCACTGATTGATCCAGTGGTAGAATGAAGATAAATAACTTCTGAACTCCCTGAGAAATACAAACTTGGTCTGGAAACTCAGATTTTTATTGGACTCCAGCATTTGTCAGGTGATGAAACAACCACTGTTTCTGAAGAACCAGAAGCAGGAGTTGGCGTTTAAACTTGGCCAGCTCTGCAGCACTTCCTGCTGCTCCTCACACTCTTTGCTTTCAGCGACAAAGATAATAAAGCTGAGTGTATCAGCGTTTCTGAATCCTCTTTTCTCCATTCTTCATATTGATGAAGGAACAGAAGCAAAACTCAGACCCCCCCAATCCCCAATAGAAATTACATCATTGAGTGAGAGCAGCAATACAATGTGCTGACCTTGCAGTTTGTGTATTATGAGCTAGCGGCTAACATTAACAGCATTGGGCTGTGAGTCAGTGTGTGTGTGGTCGTTAACGAGGATTACAGGCAAAGTATTTTCCCGGCCAGAATATATCGGTTTTGGACTTTAATCATACAGAATGACCTGAACAGAACCTGAGCAGCCTGCAGAGTGTCTGCAAACTTTCAAACATTAACATGTTTTTTTGTTTTTTTGGTCAACAAGTTCCAGTATGTGTGCCTCATTTCAAAAATAAAAATGACAACTTGAGATGCCTTGAGATGCCTTGAGATGACATGTGTTTTAAATTGGCGCTATAGAAACTGAATTTAATTTAAATTGAATTGTTATTAATGTTCTCCTTCATTTCCTCACAATCTGCTCATTTAAGATTATGCTGCTGACGGATCCGGAGGTGGAGAGCAGCCTTCTGATCAGCTCTGATGAAGGAGCCACATACCAGAAGTATCGGCTGAACTTCTACATCCTGAGCCTGCTCTTCCACCCTGAACAGGAGGACTGGATCCTTGCATACAGCCACGACCAGAAGGTGAGACCAAAGCCACGGCTGCAGTTTCTTCAAAAAGGGGTAGAGCATCAACATTCATGGTAGAGAAGGCAGATCCCAGTGTCTCTTTCAGAATGCATCACATTAAACTGTTTATATTCCACCTGGAAAATATGTAGAGCTACAATAAAAAGGAGAGCAGAGTCTGACAGTCACTGTTCCCTAAAGCTATGAATCATCTTGATATACCTGAATTCACTAATTGTGTTACTGAAACACAAGTAAACACATCAGAAACATCTATAAGCTTCTCCTCTGGCCTGGAGGAATATCATGTATTGATGGAAAAGTGGCTCCGTAGATAATGTCTGTGTGAAATTTAATCTGCAGGCAGAAAGAAACAATAAAAACATAGAAAAGAGGATTTCAAGCAAAGAGCTCCTAACGTGCTTCTTAACTGATTCACTTCTGAAATATATTCTCCTAAAGACAAACACCTTATTTCTTTTTAAAGGGTAAAACATTATTACTTTATATCTGAGAAACTATTCCCTGATTTTTTTTTTCCTCCAACATTTTCTAAAACTAAAAGTGCAAAAGTGTTTTGTTTTTATTGTTTTTATCACATGATAAACTAACATGGTAGTTAGTAACTGTGAAGTCGAAGGTTAAATAAAGTCTTGTTTTTGGGATTTCTCAGGTATAAATATTTTTAAAGAGTTTATTTAATTAATATTTAGCTTATTCTAGTTGATTCCTCATGGACTGAATTCAAAGCTGTATCATCTGGGATCTAAAGAAACATTCTTGCCCTTTTTTTTGTCCTTCGCAAAATAGTTTCACTCAGTCACATCAGATTTTTAAGTTTACAACAAATCAGTTAAAGCCTAGACTTTAACTAGGCCATTCAAACACATAAATCTGCCAGGGCTCAGACTATTGGACCCAGAATTCAGGCAGACAGAGCAAATCAATTCAAAGGAAAAGAGCTTTATTGAAAGCTCTTTATTATGCAAGGCTGAGACCAGCTCGCTGGACACTCAGGATAGTGATCACTAGGCTCAGACGGGGAACTATACCAAGCGTGTGAATCACTTACCTGGAAATAAGTTTAGTGGGTGACCAGAGGAAGGAGTGGAAGCCAGTGACTTTTCCACAACAAGCAGCGAGAGCCACCCGGAGAGTTCCAGGAGCGGAGCAGAGCAGCCAGCAGAAGCTGAAGAGCAGGAGGGTCCAGAGGCAGAATCCAGAGCAGAAGATCAGAGAGATGCAGAGGAACCAAGGGGATGATCTAAACCAGTACAAACAGGTGACAAGCAGAAACAGATTGAAACAGGAGCAGACCAAAACTCAGGAATCCAGGGGCAAAACAGGTCAGGATCAGGTAGTCCAAAAAACTATACAGAAACGATAGATATTTCTGACACTGATAATATTCTGGTACTAGTGGCTGGAAAACAGGCAGCATAAATAGGAGCAGGAAACAGGTGGATAAGTTAATGAGGAACCGGTCAGAGTTCAACAGGTGAATGGAATAAAGTAATAAAGCCAGCCACCAGCGCCAAGATCATGAAAAAATCTGCTTTATGGTAAACCTCCAATCTAGTATTGTTCAGGATTTCCTCCCGTTCCTCCTGTTCTGGATTTAACTCCATCCATTTTTTTTTTCCTTGGCCACATTAGGTTGATCAACATGTTTGCTGTAGATCTCTACACCAAAGAGCCTCTTTTCTGCACTGCAAAAACAACCTCAAAATGAGTATTTACCCTTAATTTTAGCAGGTAAATAAGATGATTTGCCAATGGAATTAGTATTTTTACTCTTAAAATAAGGTATCTAGATATTATGCACTTGAAATAAGACAATGCAATTGTTTTTTTCTTATTTTAAGTGTAAATTTTCTTGTTCCATTGGCAAAGTGTCTCACTTAAATACTTAATTCAAGAAAAAATGCACTTGTTTTACGAAAGAATTACTTATTTAGATTAAATTGTTTTGTGGTGTGCTTCTCTTATCTAATTTGTTGGTTTCCTGGTGTGTCATAATTGGCACAATGCTTTGGTGCTTTGGAAAATAATGGTTCACACATTTCAACAACCATTTTTCCGAAATCGAATTTCCCCACCAAAATGTCCGACACAGCGTAGCACCAGATCAGTCCTCTGTAGCACTTGGTTGGTTTGCAGAGGCAGAAAGAAAAAAAGACTGTCAAGTAAAAGTAAAAATAGCAAAACTGAATTTGTTTCATCTTTGTAGGCAGGAAAATAACCCTGGGATTCGTTTCATGAAGGAAAAGAGAAGATACTGGCTCTGGAACTCTCTACCATCCCTACTTAGAAACATGGACTTACTTCCCCATTTCAACTCACAACTCAAAACTCATCTGTTTAAAATTGTCTATTTTCTTCAATATTAATTTCCCTGTCCTATATTTTTTAATTATTTTCATTCTCTGTTTTGATTTTGCTTCTGCCATTGTGTTTTTATCTTTTATCTTTTGTTGCTCCATGGCTCCAGCCTTATAAAAATATTACACTATGTTTTTAGATCAAGGACTCCGCCCTCATTCCATTCCCAAATCTTTGCTATGAACATAATGAAGGTGACTTTTTATTCTCACAGAGCAACTCTTCTAATTAGATAAACTACTTGGGAAAACATTAGTTCTGATGCTTAACAGGCAGGTAATATAAGGGTTTAACAGACTCACACATCAATAAAAAAAACACCCTAACATTTATAAATGGTAAATTACTAACACAAATCTTATCCCCATTGTTTAGAAACTACACTTTAAAATGAGTGAAAAATATTTTCATTCTTATGTCTCTGAACCAGAGGTGTAGCCAGGAAAGTTTTTATAAGGGTGGCCAGACACTAATGTCCACTGAAGGGTGGCCAAAAGTGGATAGGCACCAGAACCTCAGGATCAATCTACACTGTTCCAACAGGAACAAGCACAACGTCTATATTTCTAAATAAAGACAAACTATAGTTTCCTACAGCCTTTGCTTATAAATAGATGCATATATTTAAACATCGGGCTAGATAAAAGGTATATTGGATAAAATTCTACTTTTATTAATATCATTCTGCTTTCAATTGATAATTATAAACTTATCTACATAAATTGATGATTTAATAGGTTTTTATTAAAATACTTATTTATAGTATCTATGATTTCATTGAAGACGCTTAGATCACTTGCAGAGAAACATAATTTTCTCTTTACGGCAAATAACACAAAATCTAGTTCTGAAAGAGCAGGACTTCTGTACTAATCATCTCTAATATTGGTATATTGATGAGCATAATTAACCACAGTGTTTTTTGTTGTCAAGTAATTAATATATATAAAATTTAAATGTTTTGAATATTCTACTTGAGAGAAAAAAATGGTAGGGGTGGTTACAGGGGTGGCCAATGATTGGCTCAAGGCGGCCATGGCCACCCCTGGCTCCCAATTTAGCTCCACCCCTGCTGTAAACCCCCTTAAGAAGCCCCCCAGCACAAAACTAGTTCAGCTCCACCACTGATGCTTATAAAGTCGCTTATTCTCTAACGCTGCTTTAATGAAACCCTTTGCTCTACATAAAAAAGCTGTATTTATTATTTTAATCACAATGAGACACTATCATTAGGAGACATCTGAAGCAATCTATGTGAGTTCGTTTGGGGGGCATCAGAATAAAGGGGTTACAAAAACAAACTTTTAGAAACTTTCTATCTAAGATAAACTCTGAAATATATACTTGTTAAACAAATCACAGGATAAATATGTAAATACTGTATATTAACTGGACTGTCCTAATGAACTTAAATCTACACATTTTGGACTTTTTTTTTTTAAAGAAACTAAAGGAAACATTAAGGTTAGTTTTGTAAAAAAGATAAAACGAATGACTCAGCTATAAGATTTAAGGAGCACTCTAAGGTGAGAGTTGGTGACTTTAAGCTTAGACGCGTCTCATGTGAAGCAGAGATCCAAAGAAGAAGGCTCCAACAGCTGCAGCCTCTAAATCCTGTTGTAGAGAAGCATGACAGCGAAGGATCTTCCACATAGCTACAGAGGTTAGAATTCAGATCAGGCTGTCTGGTGAGGGCTGAAAACTGAAAATAAATATGTTAGGGAAGAGGGAACTGTGTTAAATTGCAGTGGATTAGTCAAAAGGTTGCTGTAAAAATATGTGGATGAGCCTGAAAAGATAAATGGAGCTTTGGTTAAACAGACATCGGAGGCTTTCTATGGGAATACATAATTCTGATGCTTTAAAAAGAATGAAAACATGGAACTGTGGTTTAAAAGAAAGTAAAAGTAATGCACTGTGAAATGATGACACAACACAGGTGACCATACTGTTGGTGCAAGACAGCATGTGGAGGGTAATGAGAGGATTATCACCATCATTGTGATATGTAAAAGTACTTTTAACGTACAGGAAAGAGGACCCAAGATTTAACACAGACAAGGTCAGCGGAATGGAACAGATCTTTATTTAAGGGGAAAGGCTAGGGCGGCAGCTCTAGCTGGAAATCCCCTGTTGCAGAGACAAAAGGTTAATGATTGGATAGAGGGAAAATTGGTAAGAGGGAGGGAGGTCCGGATCACTAGCCCGTTCAAAATTGGTGATCGGCTGTGTGAAGGGTTCAGGTCCAGGACGGAGGTCCGATTGCGGACGGGCCTTGCAGAGGCAGGAGCCGTTGAGCAGCAGACGGTTTGCTGGGGACTTTGACTGGTGTGCTCCAGTGACACTCCGGGTATGACATCCAGAGAACCAGGTCCAAAACTGTGCTACAGGCTGGATGAAAGAAAGCAGAATCAGGTGAGGTAACAGATAGGCAGGAAGAATCAGGAAAACTTGAAAGTACTCAGTAGTTAAACTGAGACGATATGACACTGGGAACTGATCCAAACTGGGTTTATAAGGAGGTGAAGACAGGTGGAAGCAGTAAGGTTAATAGCAGGCAGGGTGAAGTTGAAAAGGATGCAAATCATAAAATGTAATTTAAAAAGGAGACTTATAGCACTAAAATATGAAGAAAATTGAAAGAAAGGAAATAATCATTAAAAAAAATCAGAGAAAAAAGCTGTTTATCATAAAAACATTTTTTTGTTTAAGGAGATTTTCAAATTCTAGATAGATTTTTTTTTTACATTTCCATTTACAAAACACTTTTTTTTTCAATTCCCAAATATCATCTCCCATCATACAGTAGTAGCCAAACAAAATTCTCCACTTTCCTTAATGGGCCCTTGGCTGTCACTTGGTTGGTCCTTTGCTGTCCCTTGACTAGTCCTTGGATGGTCCTTGATTGGTCCTTTATTGGTCCTTGGATGGTCCTTGGTTAGTTCTTGGCTGGCCCTTGGTTGGTCCTTGGCTGGCCCTTGGCTAGTCCTTGGATGGTCCTTGACTGGTCCTTGGCTGACCCTTGGCTGGCCCTTGGTTGGTCCTTGGCTGGCCCTTGGCTAGTCATTGGATGGTCCCTGACTGGTCTGTGTTTGGTCCTTGGATGGCCCTTGGTTGGTCCTTGGTTGGCCCTTGGTTGGTTGTTGGTTGGCCTTTGGTTGGTTGTTGGTTGGCCTTTGGTTGGTTGTTGGTTGGCTCTTGGTTGGTTGTTGGTTGGCTCTTGGTTGGTTGTTGGCTGGTCCTTGGTTGGTCTTTGGTTGGTTTCTTGCTGGCCCTTGGCTGGTGCGCTACAATTCCTTTTTAGACATCAATCTTTGTACTAAGATATTGTTTCTGTCATGATTTTTGGACATCAAGATCTAAAGAGAAGCATCACCTGATCAGACCCTGTAATTCAGTGAAAGGGTGGAGTCAGAGTAAAAAACATATGCAAGAGGGGGGTCCCTCCAGGAGCTGAAAGTTGGAGGGAAGTGGGCACCGCCATTCGGCTGGCATGTGAGTGGGAAGGGCCATTTTGAATGTATGTCATTGCCAATCATTTTTATGGTTCTTTATCAGGCTTTCTGTAGGTCAAATTTAGGCATAAGTATGATGAGGTTTTGCCTTTGAAATGTTAGTTGTTTTTTTCCAGCTTGGAATAAAGGCACTTACCTTTACTGAGACACTGATTCTCCCCATCTGGGTCCTGCCCATTTTATGACATAACCTTCTCATTCCGGTGATTTAGGAAGCTGAAAAACATATTTACACATCTTAGACAGTAAGCTAAAAATCAGAACATTCACTGTGTAGATTAGGTAATAAGTAAACCTGTTCATCTCAGCTTCCAGCAGAAATGATCCTGCTCTGCCTCACATCACCACTCTTTCTTTGGAGAAAGTGGGATGTTATTTTCTGGGCAGGCATGGCATGTCAGGGTAGGCACTTCCTGGAGGGCCTGGGGCGAATAAACATTATGATACATAGGATAGTGATGATCACTTGTTTTCAGGGACAGGGAGGGGCTGCTGCTCAGAGAGCAGAAATCAGGAGGCTTATTTAGACACTCATGTATTTATGGTTCAAGACAGGGTCTGTTTTGGCCCCTTAAAGGTACTGTGGAGGATTTTCGCAAATTTGCCAAAAGAATCAACCCTCTCCACTTAAAAAAAAATGCTCTGGAGCAGCAAGAATCAACCTGTCAGCCTTCGTGAGAAATTTCTGTTGATGTTTTAGCCTCAATTGAAGTAAGCAGTGAGAAAGTAGAGCCCTGATTGGATAACACGCCAAAATACATCACTTCCAGTGAGGCCAAACCTCTTGGGCGATCTATGGAGCAGGGGCGGGTCATGAAGCTGGCTTCTGGATGGGATTGGCCAACATACTTGAGGATTTTGACTGACAGTCACCAGACAAAAATGAGGTTTTCCTCATTAGTCCAGAGATAAAAGTGATCAGTCAGTCAGATCATCATGTGCTGAAGTCTTACCGTGGTTTCTGGAGTTTATTATTTCATGGCGCTTCACAGCAGCTGTCTTCACCTGATGTAGTGATGTGATGTTTCAACATTTTTTAATGCCTTATGAAGTTTGGATTTAATAAAACCATTGAGCCTCCCCTGTTTCATAGAGCAACAGCACTGAATCAGACAATCCTGGAAAAAGTTCAATTAAAATACCTCAAATAATGGCCCAAAATATTCTGAGGATCATGTCTGATAGAGATTTATTCAAACTCTGTCCGAAAACTGAATATTTAATATTTCAAACAATAGTGTGTGCCAATTAATTATCCATGGTCCATCAAAATAAATAGATTATGCATTCCTTCATCGTCCGCCACTCCCACCATCTCAAGCCCTGCCTCTGTTGCACGGATCCTCTCCACCCTGAAAGTGCTTCTCTTTCACTTTCTCTGTGCCCTTTTTGGCAGTGCTGCCACATTTGTTGATTGAGGGACCTTTCAAAGGCTGTAAAGGCAGCATGCACCGACCCCTCCGCTTCACCACCAGCAGCCCCTTCACCTCCTCCGCCTCCTGTTCTCTGCCTCCTCACTCCCTCTTACAGGGCTACACACTAACTCGTTTTAGGAGGGTAATTAGTCAAAGTGATTTCCTCCTGCCCCGGTTTTCTGCTCCCTTCCTTTCTATTGCGTCTGCTTAGCTCAGCCTAACACGTGCATATTAAGACCCATCAGTTATATCTGTCTCTTTTCTGTCAATAGTAAAATTAGAAAAAAATTTTCAGTCATGCACAGAAATCTCAATATTTGATATCGAGTAAATCAATGCCAAGATTCAAAAATGTTTAAACCCTTATTTTACTTAAAGTCGTAGGGAAATTATATTTAAATGTCAAATCATTCTGGCTTAAACATGTATATAAATGTGCTCTTTATCAGATAATATTGTTCCAAAATTTAGAAAAATTCTGTTTAAAAAAAAAATCCTGTCTTAAATATGTGTTTTTATCTTATTCAGACCAGTTAGTTACAGTATATGTCAGGCTGAACACCTAAATTCGGCCAATTAGATATCTACGGTCATCTGTCAATCAAATATTTTCTGTCATAGCATCTTGATTCATATGTCGCAGCTAATATAACTAACGGTTGAAATAAGAAATCAGAATCATTTCCCTTCTCATTGAGCTCCGTCCCAGTGTTCACGGGGATGGACGTCTGTGTCTTCAGCAGGTGTAGAGCTAACAGAACTGGCAGCGTTGCGAGGCAAGGGCTCAAACATGTACGGCTGTAAGCCTTCTACACCAAACCAAGCTTCTGCCGCCCTGGCGTCCTCTTCCACAACAACTTCATCCCCGCTTTACTCCTCTAAATAAAAAATGTATGACGGAGGAGACTCATCCACGACCTCCAACACAAAGCTCTGCTCCTCTTGGATTTTCCGCTCTCCATAGCGTTCCTTGACCAACCAAACTTACCTGCTGTGTTCACTTGTGTAATCTCGTGAAGGCACTCGGGACAATTCGGAAATGCAACAGTTGGAGCGGCCGTTTCCCTACATCTTTAAACTCTTCCCCAATCCTTTAATTTCTATAGTAGATCCACATTAAAACAATATAAGAATCAGATGAGAATTAAACAAAATTTTACCGCTTCAGTCAACAATGTTGGGGCACACAGTACTGAAATATTAGAAACTGAAGCTCTTATAGATTGATAGAATATGCACACAGTCCAACATCCAAAAGAGCCCCAGCCTCTGGGATCCTGCAGCTTTTAAAATACAGTAACTGGATTCACATACTGTTGGTTATTACTTCTTTAGTGAATCACTGAAGCCAGACTGTGTTCCACTAAGGGACTTATCTGTTTATAAAATGTTTCCTATTTATGTGTTACCTATTGATAAGAGAATGAATGTGTTCCAACTGTCCACCATCCTCAGGTGTCCATTCATGAAAGAAAATACAGTAACTCATATTAGCGAAAACAGTTCACCGGGTATTATCTGCCATACGAGCTGAGGCTAGACCAAAATTAAATGTATAAAAAACAGATGAAAATATATATTTAAACTGTTCTTGTAAAATGTAAAATTAATTAACTGTAAAATGAATTCAGACATATAATCTAATTAAATAAACGGCAAGAGTACATAGAGCCATATCACACCAGCTGCCTTTGATCAGACATTATTAATCGACTGCTTAAAATAGGTTTGCTTTGTGTAAATCTCTGAGTTTAGGTTAGATTTACCCATCTGTTGAAGTGAGAGTATAAAATATTGTAAAAGGCGGTTTTTTCTATCTCATTAATAGGAAGACATGAATTATACCACAAGAAACAACGATCCTAAAATCTTATCAGGGGACCTACAACTGTCTCTTGAAGCTGTTAATGTAAAAGTATAGAATTAAGCTTCACAGTTTTAACTTTCAAAGCAGGTGTGCAAGGAAGAAACACAAGAAAAAGAAAAAGAAAGGAGCACAGCTGATGTTTTTGGGCACTGCAATAAGAGCATGCAGACAAAGGACATTTTGGTTTATTCCAAATGCTTAAATTGACTTCATTCCAGTAAAAGAACCTTAATACTGTCTCTGTATATAATGTAGTATCATGATTAGGGCCCGTTTTCTCTCAGTAAGTCTTGGAATGCTCACCATCACCATGGCTCCTACTGTGTTTCAGACAGGATTAAAGAAAAATGGGAAACTACTTTTGAAAGTAATGAATCCAAAGCAAATAAAATTGCTTTATTTTTCAAAATATGACATATTTCTTTTTGTATGTATCAATATACAATAATGAGTATAAGAAAGCTAAGTGAGCAAAGAAAAAAGATAAAAATAAATGAGATATTAAAAAGTTGGAATTGCAGTAGCATCACTGTGTAGTCTTGTAGTAGCAGCAAAGAAATAGAGCACTTGCCATTAAAAAGGTTACAACATATTACATTGTCCTAACAATAGCAGTTAGCACAGTTAAATTGGCACATTGATAAACCTTTTTTATCCTGCTAAACTGATAAAAAAGAAAAAATGACTGCAAAATCTGTGAAAAAAAATCGGCATTTCCATTTGCCAGGTGAGCAACAGCATGCAAAATTTGAACAAACCCACCAGAATCCCTGGGTACAGGAGATCCTCCTGTTCAGGAGGTCCAGAATCTATGATTTGATCATGACTCAATTCTGCAGAGCTTAAGGTAAGATGAAACAGTTCAAAAACTCAGACAGGAGCAATGGGAATTTATAGCAAAACCCCCCGCTGTGATCTGGGAGGGGTGGCCAGCTGCCCCAGACCGAAGAGATGCAGAGTCAGTGCCAGAATGAGGAAGAGGTAACTGCTGTCTTGTGGAAGCTCTAGAGGTTAACAGCAGGAGATTATCAGATCTGATTGGCACAGTCAACCAGGTACAGAGCGAGTGGTTAGTGCCTGAACTGAAGATAAGGGAGGAACATGAACAGTCCTTCTAGGGCTAAATTAAATTAAACCCACCTATGAAACACTTGAGAGCATTTCCTACTTCATCCCTTGTTAAAATTATTTTCTCAATCTTCCTTTTTGATCTAGCCACATCTAGTTCCTGATTGGTTGTTGCAATTTAAAAACTCTAAATAATTTAGATTTTTTTAACTGCGATTTTACTTTTCACTTTGTTGTTTTAGGCAAAAGAAAGTGTCTTTTGGCTCGCTAGAATAATGACCTTCACCCCACAGTACTCCTGAGCCGCCCTCTATATAGAGCTAACATGTAAACAGTTCCCTCTGGGAGCAATAATCGTGTTTACCCGAAGGCAAAGTGGGCGGAGTCAAAGTGGGCTGGAACATGACAATGACCCAAACTATACCAACAAATCGACTGATGCTACACTGGTTTACATGCAAAGTCAATGGTTGATGCATATCATGGTGCAGCAAAAGGTCCAACATATTCTCATTATCAGTTCGTATGAAATCGTACGAAAAGTTATGCACACTATTTCGTACGTTTTGGACGTTTTTCCTCAAAAACCCACAACAGTGCGCATGTGCTGGCAGACAGAAAAAAAAACAGATCCGCGGACGGACGTAAAACTGGGAAAAACAGTGCAATCATCACTTATTCATGTCTCTAACTATGTTGCTTGCTGTTTTATATATTAGGGCTAGGGTCAGGGTTAGGGCTAATTGTAATTTATATTCTATGTTTGTGAATGGTGCGTCAGATGCGCATGCGCATACGACGAAAAAAACGTCCAAAACGTACGAAATTACGGTGCAAAACTTTTCGTACAATTTCATACGAACTCATATTAAGAATACACTGAAAGGTCCTGCAACGTGTCTTGAGCTGCAGGAGCAGCACCTCACGACCTTCTGAGCATTTGCACCCGTGACACGCTTCACAATCAGCAGCTGGATATGGAAAAAAATTACTTTTGCTGCTTGATGCGTCACATCAACGAATCAGAGAAGCTGATCAGGGAGCTGGCAGGGAGTCAGACACAGCACTGCTGATGCAGAGCGCTATGATCACTCCTCTGAAACTGTTTATTAACACCTAAATTTAAAATGTAGAAACCTGACAAAATATATTCATTTTTATTATTCTGGTGCTTACAAAAAAGGCTAACATCTACTTCCAGCGAAGATGCTTCAGTGTCAGAAATAAACTTGTACAAGCATAAAAAATGAAGCAGCACGCGCGTTTTTGCTGCTCCTGCTACTTGCAGTCTGAACGAAGCATAAGGATTGGCTGAGAAATAAGAAGTGGGAATAAAAGTGGACCAGACATTTAACTTAGAACATGCAGCACAGACAAACACCAGCAGAATCCACACAGTATAGAATATTACTTTTATAATACTGAAATAAATTATTTCTTTTAAGTTTAAGAGCTGATTGATTGATCTAAAAAGGTAGTTTATTGGAATGATCTTCTGATTCTCTAGCTACGTAGCTACGGTGAGGTGGAGACAGAAGATCCCATTAGCAGTAAAAAGCAGATTATCCAGCGGTGATAATCCATGTGGGATGACGAGTTTCAGGAAGCAGGTCCACAATTTGTTTTTCTGAACAGAGTAAATACATTTAAATTAGAAAACAAATGAGTGCAAACAGACATTTTGGTTATCAGCTAATAAACAACTGTTTATACCTGCTGCTTAAACTCCAAAAACGAATAAGTAGGTGTGTAACATTCAAACATGTTTAGAGCTTTATTAGATTTCATCTGTAAGCTGCAGAGCAAACATATTTGCTTTTGTGCTTTATCACACAGTACACCATGTTCAAGGATAAATAAGACTTTTACTTCAGTATCTAAAGGTTATAGTTTACTGATCAACCTGCAGAGAAATGATGCAGAGATGATTTCTGAAAATAAGAATTAAAGTATAAGAAGTGTGAATAGTTTCTTATGCTAATGATTCAGGTAGGTTAAATTTTCAAATATTTTTTTCAAGATAAAATGAATCAATGAATTAAAACAGAATGGTTCAATATCATTCAGTATCACTATATATTTATTTTCTAATTGATAATTCCAAATGAAAATTATTGGGATAAAAATACCACCTGTTTTTTGTGATTTCATTTTCTTATATTTTCCCCTTCAGTAACTCCAGATAACTACATTTATGACACGTTTATTTGCTTTTCCTGTATCTACATCTGAACATGCATAAATAAAAGCATAGTAACGTGTGCTAGTGTTATTTTGAGACATTTGTTAAACAGTTATTTTAAGCTCCTGAGGAAAAACAAATGTGTTTTAATAATTCAAAATCTGTTTTTAATTAAATCTCTGTTGAAGGATCGGAGGAACAAAGTTGCTCTTGTTTTATATATAGTTTTTTTTTATTTTCACATAGTTCTTTCCATCCCATTATCTCAACCACTTATGTTTTTACTCTCTTCGTTACTACATTTAATTAACTAGTTGTGACAGTACTTTAGTTAAAGAATATGTCTCCACAGCCTTACTTGGCGTTCTTGTTGCTGAGCTCTGTGTTATGTGCTCCTTTGTGTGCCGTTCTCATAATACCATGTTTATGTCCTTCAAAAGCTTCCATAGAAACATTTAAAAACTGGAAAGGATCTACAGATGCAAATTCAATTTAATGTTTAAAATGAGCAGTACAGCGGACGTCAACTTTTTTTTTATTTGAGTCTGGATGAATATGGAGATATTTCCATATAACCAAACATGCAACAGATTGCAGGCACAGCTTTTGTGTCCAGATTTTGTATGTTTGCAAGTAATTTACATACTTCCTTTCAAATGTTTCTCCAGTATTGAAGGCCACAAAGGAGACATCGGCACAACGACGAAAAAGAGTCTGTAAACATTTCTGGACTGTAAGAAAGAAACAATAGTAGACTTAGACAATTTTTATTGTCATTTTGTATACACAGTAGTATACTACTGGAGGAAAAGGCCTACAGATGAAATCAACCAATCTTTACACAATTAAACCAAAATGAAAAACAATACTTCTAATCTTATATATCGAAGCATAAATACAGCAAAATGAACATTAAGAGCTACCAGGGAACAACCATCCTGGAGCCTGTAATGGCATATCAGGTCAATAGAAATGTTAAGAACTTGACAGTCTGCATCTCTAACTTGTGGTAAGTTAAGTTTCATAGATTTCTCATCGGGCTGCTTATGTGCAACATATTGTTTCAGGCAGGTTTGGTAAGCAGCTGGTGGAGGTAAATGCAGCTTAATTTCATTGTAATGGTGCGCTCACACCAACTGAGCATCTAAAAGGCTTCCAATGCCTCAGCTTACATGCTTGAAAGTCAGACTCTGGATGTTTGACGCTTGGTCGTTGAGCTGCTCTTTTCTGTTCCTTTTTTAACATGTTATTAAACTATGATCGATATTTAACCTCGATAAACCCACCCAGTTTTTACAAATACAGACATGTTAGACATCGTTAGAAAGCTTAGATTCTCCATATTTCAAACACCAAGATCCTTTATGGACACATTGAGCACCAAAGCACAATTAATACGGATATACCAGCATGCTAAAATGTAAACATGACAAAGCAGCCACAACTACATACCTTTGAAGGCGTCAGGAAGCGGTTTTATGAATCCAATCTTAAATTGTTTATACTCTATTCGTCCATAAGGGTCCACAGATTAAAAGTAATCCAGAATATTCATATTAAAAATATTTTATGATTGCCCATAACATGCTTTTGAAATCACAAAGGTCAGCTGGTCATAGCTGATGCGTAGCATCTTGCTAATAAGACTTACTTTCTCAATCGTTTGTCTGTCTGCAATGTTTTTTTGTTTTTTTACATCGTCTTCCTACCTGCAAGACAAAAGTGTCTTCTTTGTATTTTTGTACAACTCGAGTTTATTCAGTTCAGATGAAGTCTCACAGGCTCCTTGTATGTCAGCCAATGATGCACCAAGTAGTTATTCACTAAATGAAACGCAAATTCTAATTGAAAAGTCAATAATCATGCAAATAAAAAAAAGTGGAAAAGACTTGCTTCATAAATGTTTTGTGGCCATTAAAATGCTTCAGCTTTATTCTATGGGTCAAGTAGTTGAGTAAAAGAATTTGGGACATATGGAGGGGTTTGGAGACGGTGGTGACACCAAAAAGTTCAAAACCCCACAGCTCTGTAACTGTTCAAGCTAGAGGTCTGAAATTTTCTGCATTTGTGGTTGACATGGTGTAGAATAAATGTTCAATATGTGTACAATACAATGACACCTACCTATTCTCAAACATGTTTTTATTACAGCTATAAAAAAAGATCTAATATTTTCGAGAAGAACAAAAAAACTTTGAGTCATGTTTGAACTGATGAAGTTGAGGCAGGGTTTTACTCACCCAATTTTTATTTATATTTTCAGAAACTAGAAGTTTGTGAAAATACTTTCAAGTGATGTATCACACACGTAATTTGGGCTTACAGTTCCTCAGTTATTTGCTTTTCCATTTGGGTACGCAAAAAAGGCGAGGATTACCCCAAATTAGGTGGGTGTTAAGAGCATTAGACTTCAATATTCATCACGCATGTTTTTTTTTTTTTTTTTGTTGTTGATTTTTACTAATGTTTGTAGCGCTTTAGCAGTTCTTACAGTATGTGTAAAATGTGTTACAACCTTTTGCATTATATAAATTTGGTTTTTTTGTTCTTATTCAAGGGGAACGCCAGTTTTTACATTGGGCCCTTGATTTTACGTTATTACATCATGTTCTGTTCTGTTATGTAAACATATATTCTGTTTGTCATGTTTGTTTTCAGGAATCTAACCCACATGCAGAACACTCAGAGGCTGGGAAAAAGTTCACAATGTTTATTTGCACAGTTCACAATAAATGCACAATGATACTGGGATTAATCGGGTCTGGTCACGACTTGTTTCACTGCAGAGAGGGACAGATTGGTTAGCAGTCTTCCAGTGAACTTGCAGATTGTGTGTTTGCAGGTCTATACCTGATCAGAGAATGAGCAGAGCGGTAGAAGGGGGGAACCGGGAGGGTCCAGAGGCTGAAGGCAGGCTGAGGGCTAGGCAGAGGCAGGGCGGAGTTGTTAATCTTACAGAGCAGATTCAGAGCTTCTCTCTCAGCTCTTTCTGAGAGCGGGCAGGCAGGTATCAGACTGATTTGGATTTCCAGGGTTCTTCTGGGAACAGACAGCTTGGTTTCACGCTTGAGAAACTCTTCCAGGTTTTAAGTTTCCAGGCAGGTTCTTCCTGAGAAGCAGAGAGGACAAAAAGCAGATTAGGTTCAGATTGAGGCTTCAGGGGAGTCAGAGATTCAGACAGGCAGGTTGGCTCAGGCTTGCTAACCATAACTGGCAAAACACTCTGGCGTCAGAGTGTTGCTCTGCCCCTCCTTAAATGCCGGTCTCCTGATGAGCTCATGAGCCGCAGGTGTGGTGGTCATCTTCAGCTCCAGGAGACCTAGAACGCCCTCTGCTGGAGAAAGGTGGACAGACCTCCAGATCCCAACACTGTTAGGTTATATCCAAGTAACGTCTTCCTATGGGCAACGACCTGAAAGGCACAAACTAAGCTGTTCATAATTTATCATTTATGGTACGCCAGCATTCATAACATGTAGGCGAATCACTGTCCCCCAGACATCCGCGGCTATATTTTTTATATTTCTATTATTAAAATCAAGGCAGAGTGTTTATGACCCCTTTAACCCCATGGCTTAGAACTTCATCTTTCTCTTACAGCTAGTCCCACACTGCCTGTAGAACGTTCAGATTATTTGCGTATAATGCCATAAGTGTCTTATTTGATAACTTTGTGAATTTCAGAGAGTTGATCTCTAAGTTTTAGCCATCACTTTGATATTACCTTTAATGAGTACATTTAATGTTTCTTTGTTTTGTGTTTTACAGCTTTACAGCTCTGTAGAGTTTGGAAGAAGGTGGCAGCTGGTACACGAGAAAGTGGCTCCAAATCGTTTCTATTGGTGAGTACGTTTAGCGTGAGCTAATGTTCGTCTGATCCTTTTAACACTATCGCTACCATCTTTGGTCATTTAACCGCATTTGAACAGAACATAACCATAAGGCAAATTAACTTATATATTCCTGGTCGGGAGGTGGTGGTGAGGCTGATCGCCCCCTTTACCCCCATATACTACACGATGCAGGAAGCACGATGAAGCTGTGACTCGACCCAATCGAAACAATTTTTGCACGACTGCAGAATCGGCCTAAAACGGGGAAAAAAATCGTACAGTGTATGCCCGGCTTTATAGGGATAAGTAAACTTTGAATTTACACCTGATCGCATTCTGGTTGGATTGGGCTTAATATAGGGTGAACAGACGTCCTCTTTTTCCTGGGCATGTCCAACTTTTCAGGGGGGAATTTCAAAATCGTCCGGGATTTTGGTCAACTGCCTCAACCTCAAAAAACATCTTGATCTTGGGGCCTGATCAAGACAAAGAGAATGCTTTCAAAGCTGGGTACATGTGCAGAAATCGATCAATGTGTGATGGTGTAGTAGTAACAGCACTTCCATGTATAGATGCACGGTGGCTCCATCTGTAGGTAAGTATAAGGTAAGTAACAAGACACAGCATTTGCGTCACTTCTTACCCCCCCCTCTCAAGAAAGAAAAAAAATCCTCCTTTTTAGAAACACAAATTTGATCACCCTACTTAATTTTCTTTGTGACAATCTTTTCTGTTGGATAGTTTAAAGTTAAAGACATTTACTGATGACATAGTGAGGATAAAGCACATAAAACACACCAACCAAAAAAAACAAACAAAAAAAACATGTTTTATTCTAAACTACATTTTCTGGATCAAAAAAAAAACTTAAAGATATCTTGGGAACTTAATCTTTCGCAGCTGATTTTATTTTATTTTTGTTTAAAGTTAAACTACATAATTTTATCGCCATTTCATTGGCAGTTATATTACTATTAATCTTGTATTTTTACAAATATTATATATTACAGTAAGTAGATCAAATGCTAATTAGCCTCTGCTGTAAAAGAAATCTGTCTTTTCTATCAGAAAAGACAGAAAGTAACATAAATTAGCAAATGACCCAGAATTGAGAGCATATCAAATGAATAAACTATAAGTTTGTGTATGACATATTATGTTCACAGCCAAAGATCACTAATTAATGACAAAATTCACATTTTGAAACTCACATTCTATTATAGAGCAGATTAATTGGGTGGCTCTAATTGCTATTAATTGAAGTTAGATTGTTCTCTGCCAAATAATCAATTGGTCGGATGAGCTGGGAACTTTTCTAATGAAACCATAGAAAATATCAGTCAGTTATCATCATTTCATTTTATACAAGTGACAATGAAGTCCAAACCTAATTAGGATTGATAAAGAGGCTTTTAAGATTATTATTATTCATGCATTAGAGTCATCATCAAAGTGTTGGATGGTTTTACTTTGTGCAGGTGCATTTCAATAAATTAACATCTGATCAAAAGTTAATGTATTCCAATAATTCAATTGAACAACGAAAAATCATGTAAATTTATTGCACACAGCGTGATTTATTTTAATTGCATTGATTGTGGCTACAGCAAATGAAAAGCAATAAGTCTGTCTCCCTGATAATTTTAATGTTATATTAGAAAATTATTTTCACACAGAAATGTCGTGTTATATTCTACTTTATTATGGGGACACCTGATGGTTGTCTAGTTTTGACGACCTATAGCAAGTAACGGAGCCAGGAAGTTCACAGCTGTAACAGCTGACAGACGGTGTCGTACTGGTCGTACTGGCCTGTGAGCGCATTGGAAAATGATGAACTGCTTTAAGTTTTGATCACGAGAAACAGTTTTTATTAAAAGTCTTATTTATTCACACTACTGATCCATAACTGCTTCCTGCTGCAATGTCTTCTAAAAACTCTGGTCCAACTATTGTCTTTCTTTAAAGTAAATTTGTTGTTCCATGAAAAAGGAACGTGTTTTGTAAATGAAAATAAAAAAAGAAAATGCAATTCATAAAATAAAACTTCTTGATGAAAAAGAAATTGAAGAAAATTTGTTGTCTACTCAGATTTTTATTTTTCAAAAAAAAAAATTCATATTTTTTCCTAAATTTCGCTTCTGTCAGTGAGCCCCAGGGCAGCTGTGGCTACAATGTAGCTTGCCACCATCAGTGTGTGAGTGTGTGTGTGAATGGGTGAATGAATGTAGTGTAAAGCGCTTTGGTCAAGTCTCCTAACTTGAATAAAGGCGCTATATAAGTACATGCCATTTACCATTTACCATTTAAATATATTTTCCTTCCAAAAAAATTTTGACAGACTTTTATATTTTCACATTCATTTTTTTTCAACTTTCACTTCTTCAGATTGAGTTTTAGAAATGTATTATTTCTACTTAACTTCCAATACTGTATAAATGATGACTCTTGATGCAAACTGTTGTGCAAGTTATCCTGAAGAATATGAATATATTAACTAACTAGAACTGGAAGTTATAGTTAATTAATGGGTCATTCAAATCAAGGGTAAACCCACTTATTCAATTCAATTCAATTCAGTTTTTTTATATAGCGCCAAATTCACAACACATGTCATCTAAAGGCACTTTACAGTTCAACCAGATCATACAGTGAAATTTATTCAAAAACACTTAATGATTATTAGTTGAATGATTATCTGTAATTTGCCTATTCAGCAGGGTTCTTAGTCTTTTACATAAAGTTTGGACTCCTTGATCATCTTTGAAGATCCAGTTGCCTTCACCGATTTAATAATTTAGACTATGGCTATTAGAAGAGTTATTTTCACCAAAAAATCAATCTCTCTCTATTCATTTAGATGTTTCTGAAAGGAGGATGGGTCTGACCTGAGCTGAAGCCTCCTTCCCTCAGATTAGACTGCCCACAAGCTCCTGATTGGCTCTCTGTCTTTTGTTGTGTGATTGGCTGTCACTGATGTCACTACTGAATTTTACAAACATCTGATGTGCCACTGAATCAGGGTGTGATTGGATGATCAAACTCTATGAAATCACTTCTGTAATCAAAATTTTGGTCCATATCTGAGAAATGTTCAAGTTTTAGCTTGATTCATTCAAAGTGCCCTTTAAAATAGCAGCAGATAAATATAAATAAACCCTGATGCAGAGATATTGAATGCAGTCAAAACTGTGACATTTCACCCAGATTTACTTGAAAAAAATGACTCAGGGATGCTTTAAAATAGAGTGATGCTGATGCAGGAAAGGATGAGTTTCAGCTGGACAGGATATCTGTTTCCAAAAGAGTTAGGGCAATAACAACATGGCCGGAAATGCGGTAGCTTGGAGTTTAAGATGCGAGCCGGTCCAACCATAGTAGTCTAACTCTTCAAACAAATTAATTAGAGGATTTAAGAAGACAGTAACACACATCATGTATCGTTCAGTCAGTCTCAGTAAGCTTTGATATTCAGTTCTTACCTAAAAACTATCAGCAGTTCATTCAGGACGCTTTATTTAAATAAAACACCAACAACTATGTAGAGGTAATCTATTGTACTTATATTTCACCCGAGCAGAGTATTTATTAAGTATCAAATGAAAAGATTTTTACTTGTTGGCTCAGTGGTTGGTGGTGGATTCACAAAACACTGCATTCAACTTAATTTGAAAGGCAGGAAAAACAAGAGACTATCAATAGAAATGAGTTTTTGCTTCTCCCTCCAGAGAAAACCCCCAGTTAATTTGAAAACGCTATTTCAAAAGAACATGAGTCGTAAAACTAAATCTGACGAAATTGAAAAATAAAATTTTTGAATAAAAAATCCTAAATATAACAAAAACAAAAATCTGGAAACAGTTCATCACAAAGTTACTGTCAAAACCTAATTTATAGATAGCATTTGATTTCAAATGTTCATTCAAAAACTTTTTTTAATAACAAATGGACAAAATTCATTTCAATCACTCCAGACTAAATCACACCAAATGCTTTGACTCAAAATAATATTTGAGATATTTACTGAGAAAACGCCTGAAGATTCTGGACAGTCTGTTTTTATCATTATCAATAGTGTGCATGCTCTTAGGTAAGACCTGTATCTATAGAACAGTTTGACTTCTAATTCCCTAGCTTTATCTCTCTTTATCTATCCAGTTAAAGTTACATGAATGGAAACACAAACCAATCCAGGAAAATAAAAATATAAACATTTCTGTTTCTTTCTGTCTACACATTAGGGCTGGTTATAATATGTTTGGCTGCTGAGAGTATAACCTTTAAGAAAGAGCAGAACCAGAGGCAAATTTTATTTGGACATGCATTCTACAGGTGTCTTTTAGGACATTTTGGACAATGTTTATATGCAGAGGCATGCGCACAGAGCTGGGGGATAACTTATCCAGCTTCAATAATGTCTGTTTTTTATGGAACGCAACAGTTTATCTTGGAGCTACTGTGCAAATGGAGAAAGAAAGAGGAACCAAACCAAAGGTTTGGCAGCATTTTCTGCACTTAACTTAATTAATCACAAATAAAAAACCTTCAAGCTGTCTTACTGTACACCACTGGTACTGGAGAAAAAAAAAAAAAAAACTAAGACCTGCTGCCATTTTCTGCCTTCAGCCAGCCTGAAAAGCATAACGCTCAAATGTTGGCAGGTTTCCTGAAGAGAGAAAAGCCCAACAGCTGAACCATTAGTGTCCGTTCAGCGACTCCTGAACCCTGGATTCAATACCAATAAAAACTTCTTACTGATTCAAACAATTATGCTCAAATATCAACATTTTAAGAAAAATGTCCATTGGGAATGTTGATCATTTTCTGTTGGATTTATTGTTTTATCATGCATCCTGGCACTGCTGCACCTTATTATCTTTAATTGGAAATAATAAATCCAGACAAAATCTATTTTCTAAGTAGCATAAATTGATAATTATAGGCAATGCATTACTGTTGTAACTTTAATTATTTATTCAAATCCCTTTCAGACTGCCAAGTGTTGTTCTGTGAATACACCTCCAGCTGGCTGCTTGTTAGGACAACAAATCAAAGTGTGCTCCAAGCTTAAATCCTCTTTATTGCAATAAATTCATAATAAATTAAATTTAGAGTTTAAGACTTTATTTCCAAAAACATTTAAGTCCAAACATATTTCATAAAAAAAAAAAAAGTTAAACTAACTCTTTCCTTTTAATTTGCCAAACCCGCTACCTCTGCTGATCTTCATTTTAAGCCGCTTCGGATGTTATCATCACATTATATGGCCATTATTAGCAGGTATCAGTCCCATAGAATGGCTTCAGACTGTTCCTCCTACCTACCAGTGGTTTGTCATCACAGATAAAATCCTTACCTAACCCTAAGGCAATCCCACATTTACCCACATAATTGATTAATGTATTTATGTGTGATATGAACTTAATTTTACAAGTTCTTCATCTATTGTAATAAAAAATGTTGATCAGCATGTTGCTTTGAACAACCCCTCAAAATAAAAATCTCATATCCTGTAAACTGAGTTGTTTTTAAACACTTCATTAAATCTATGTGAGTGAAGCATGTGGAAATCACTCGAAGTAAAGCTTTAAAATGAAATTTTCTTAAGAAGTTATGGTGTAAATAATGTAGATAAAAAGCATAAAGTAGGTAAATAAAAAGTAAAACTTAATATTATTATATTATTAACGATAAGCTGCAAATTATTAGTCATAAGAAACCTAATAGAAGGTAGAGGAGGCGCAGACTGATAATACTCATAACTCTTAATAATGGCCATTTAATGGTTGATCACATCCTAATCGGGGGTCATTTTAAGGAATTATGGGAAACTTTCCTGCTATGCTTAGTGTTAAGCCCAGGTCACAGCTCTTGTGTTCGACTTTTTAATCTGTGATGCGAATTCTTTCTTTGCCACAGTGACTGCAGTGTTTATAGAGAGGCTCCTGCTACGCACAGATCAGATCCTGATCTGTGAAGATTTTTTCACTTATGTCTCTGTGCCCCACAAATTGAAAAAAGTCCCATATTTGACTGACAGATTATTAAGCCATCGCAGACACAAAGCAAGGTCCCACTTCGTGACCATCCTACACAGCATCCCCTTAAACCACAGCAGGTAGAGGATTTTGATATAATATATAAAATATATTATATATATTTATCAGTGAGATGGATACGCTGCCCTTTACTCTGCCTTCCCTCGCTGTTTTTGTGAGGCTCAAAGAGGATCATTATATCACTTTTACAATTTTATTTCCACGTGAACTCCTATCATGGGTAAAGTATTCTGCTTTTTAAAATGTTTCATTGGTTGTTTATACTAGTGTCTTCCCCTCCTGCTACTGTATATACTCTTTTCTCTTGTGATTGATGGAGTTTAATTTGTATTTCCCCTCAAAGAAGATGAGTTTTACTTTGTAAAAACTCTTTTACTGTCAGACTCATGAAATGAAAGGGACCTGGGCTCTACCTCAGCATCCGTGTGGTCATCCTCTTTGACTTTCAATTAGTGCTAAGCGCCACAACTTCTACGGCACAATTTTCTGTTTGGTTGTTGTGTGTTCATTGCTTCGCCTTTCTTTTTCAGTTTATCTTCCTCTTTTTGTAATTTTGGTATGTCCTGTCACTGTCATACAGTGTTAAAAGCAGGGTCCAAATGCCCTTCATAGGATGCTGTAATGGAAGAAGTCCATGGATGGCATTACATTTTCTAGGTTTTAATGAGAAGAAGACTGAGGTCAGACTGCTGTGATGCTCAGAATTTGAACATTGATTCCCCGCCTCCTTATGTGAAATCTACTGTCATTAGTTTGAAGTTTGATGCTCAAATATTTTCAGCTTAAAAAAAAAAACATAAACTCGGAACTGTTTGCAACATTAAATAAAATGTTGTTTCTATACAGGACTTTTGATAGGGTCATTCATGCTTTTATTACCTCGTGTCTAGACTATTGCAGTGCTCTCTATTTTGGTGTCAGACAGGCTGCTCTCAGTCATCTTCAGCTTGTCCAAAATGCATCAACACATCTTTTAACTCGATCTTACAGGCATGAGCACATCACCCCTGTTCTGGCTCCTCTCCCTGGGAGCTATAAAATTGATTTTAAAACAGTTTTTAAATGCTCAAACAGCCTTGCTTCACACTCTCTCTCAGACCCGCTTCAACCGTGTCATCCTTTACTGTCGATAAGGTCATCTAATCAGCTGCTCCTAGCTGTTCCAAGGTTGGGGCTAAATGTTAGAGGATATTTGGGTTTTTTGCTGTAGCAACAACAAAAAAACATGACTGTTAGGTTAATTGGCTTCTCTAAATTGTCCTTAGGTGAGTGAGTGCATGGTTGTTTGTATTCCTGTTTCTCTGTGTTGCCCTGCGACAGACTGGCAAATGTCTGAGATGTACGCCACCCCTCAATCATAGACTGCTGGAGATGGATGGATGGATGGATGGATGGATGGATGGATGGATGGATGGATGGATGGATGGATGGATGGGTGGATGGATGGATGGATGGATGGATGGATGGTGGATGGATGGAAGGATTGTGGATGGATGGATGGATGGATGGATGGATGGATGGATGGATGGATGGGTGGATGGATGGATGGATGGATGGATGGTGGATGGATAGATGGAAGGATTGTGGATGGATGGATGGATGGAAGGATGGATGGATGGATGGATGGATGGATGGATGGATGGATGGATGGATGGATGGATGGATGGATGGATGGATGGGTGGATGGATGGATGGATGGATGGATGGATGGTGGATGGATGGAAGGATTGTGGATGGATGGATGGATGGATGGATGGATGGATGGATGGATGGGTGGATGGATGGATGGATGGATGGATGGTGGATGGATAGATGGAAGGATTGTGGATGGATGGATGGATGGAAGGATGGATGGATGGATGGATGGATGGATGGATGGATGGGTGGATGGATGGATGGATGGATGGATGGATGGAAGGATGGTGGATGGATGGATGGTGGATGGATGGATGGATGGATGGATGGATGGTGGATGGATGGAAGGATTGTGGATGGATGGATGGATGGATGGATGGATGGATGGATGGAAGGATGGTGGATGGATGGATGGATGGATGGATGGATGGATGGATGGATGGAAGGATGGTGGATGGAAGGATGGATGGATGGATGGAAGGATTGTGGATGGATGGATGAATGGATTGTGGATGGATGGATGGATGGATGGATGGATGGATGGATGGATGGATGGATGGATGGATGGAACCCCCACAATGCTCCCTGGGCACCTCATAATGGCAGCTCACTGCTCCCCAAGGGGATGGCTTAAATGCAGAGAAGTAATTCCTCTGGGATTATTAGGGTATAGAAAAAAAATTATAATAATGTGATTATAGTGGAGTTACTTAGAGGAACTCCAGTTTTATAAATACGGGTTTATATCAGGATTTTGTTTTGTATTTATTTTTAATACTTACTAACTTCCAGGCAACATACTTTTATGTCTTTTGTTTTTTCATTTGAGATGGAAAGAATACAATGCCTAAGAATTAAATGATAAAGTAAATGATTAAGTAAAACGTTTTTTATTTTACACAACACTTGTACAGAAGTCAAAAAATTTGGGAAACACTGATTTACAAAATTATTTTGCGGGTCATTTTTTATGCTCAAGGAGGAGGGTGCAATTCTCTGTAATTTACCTGCAGCCTTTGTTTTTCCTTACAGTGCGCTTCACTAACTCACCCTACTCCGTCAACTGCTTGTTTTCAGTCACATTGTATTAGTTGTATTGATGCTTTTTCATTTGCTTTACCTCCAACAATATTTTCCATTGCTAGATAATGACTTCAGATAATTCTCAAAGCACAAAACATAACAGCACTTGGCATTTTCTGGTGGCCAAATGATTAGGGCATAGAGCTTGGAATCTAGAGGTTCTGAGTTCGACCTCCACTCCCACAGACTGCTACCTGGGTCCCTGAGCAAGACCCTTAACCCCACACTGCTCCCCAGGCGCCGCACAGTGGCAGCCCAGTGCTTCCCAAGGGGATTGGTTAAATGCAGAGTGTGAATTCCATTGCTCTGTACTTGTAACAGTGTAATGACAATAAAGGTTGGGAAAAAAATAAAAAATTCTGTGGCACTGCGCAGTAAGAAGCAAAGAGGAAGATATACTGCATGCATGGGCTCTACAGGCTGCAACGTGATGAAAAGGGATACAGGTGATCCGTTTTAGTGATAACAATAGATGGTGAATGGCGATCATCAATCACATACTTATTCTTGAAAATTGGCCCATTAGGATCGGTGGCTGATTGATCGGCCACCGATCCTAATGGTGGCCGATCTGTGGCCGATCGATGGCACACCACTAATCTGTTGTTTTTTAAATGCTTTATATAAATAAATTGGATTTAGATTTAGATCAGCCTAGGTACAATAGGAGCCTTGTTTTGTTCTTCCAGATGATTCATGGCTCATCTGTGTCTGTGAAGAGTGCAGAGTTACAGACAATCAGTTTTAAAGCATTCTGGTTCTGGAAGCTGGAGCCTGCAGGTCTACTTAACTTTCATCAGTCAAAAGAGTAACATTTCCTGGCCTGCAGGGAGAGTCATTCAGTTTTCCCCAATGCAACCTGGGTCAAAACCATGGGAAAAAGGGTAAGGGGCTCGGTCTCAAGCATCTATAACAAACACTGCAGGGGGTCTCAAAGGCCTGTTAAAGCCGTCCTTTTGGGAGTGTCTTGTTAGACTAAAGTCTGCACAGCAAAGTAAACCTGGATTTTGTTTTGTTTTCTGACTTTTTATGAAAGCTTGTATAATATCTCTTGATGCGTGTTTACCTGTTTTAAGTGTTGGTCTGTTTCTGACACTCCCTCACTTTGACTCCTTGCCTCAAACGTTTGATGAAACTGCATGGCAATACTACATTACATAGGGGACATTACATAGCGGACAGTGTCAGTATCAGTATTATCTTTGCACCACTTCACAACACTTCATTTTAAGGTACTTTACCCTGAAAGTTTAATCAGCTCATAACATAAGATTTGGTGAAATGTCTTGTATTTAAGGAAAATCAGCTTAATACAACAAGTCTTTCATTTTAAAGCATTCTGTTCTTTAAAAATAGCCACCTTCTGCCAAAGTTGACTGAGGTTCGAGGAAACAGAGACAGTCATACAAAAGTAACATAGAAGTACTGATCCATGAATACTTTCTACGTTAGAAAAGGTAACAGTAAACTAGCTCCACAAGTCCCTCTGTCTAATAAAAAAATAGATAAGCAGACGGGCTCCAAGCTGGTTTTTAATGTCAAGAAATGGAAGAGAGCCCATCTAGTTAGTCTGAGTAAAAGCTGAGCCGATATAGAGTATGTCTTGGTGAAAAACAGGACTAAGCACTGAAAAATGGACCCAATTATATTATCTACAACCAACGATATTGTTGGCAGCAGCCCAGCTGATAAGATGCCATTAAAGCCGAACAGAGCCAGGTCAGATGAAGCTACTACGATGAGAAAAAGAAGAGAAAAACATTAAGTTTGGGGTTGAATTAATAAATACTACAGAATTGGAGAACATTGGAAGAAGAAGCTGAATAATGAAAAGTGATCTCTATGTCCTCTAGCAGCAGAAGTCTATAGCAGCATAAAGAGATAGCTATGGTGTAACTTCAGCCACACTAACTATAAGCTTTGTCAAAAAGAGAAGTTTAATGCCCGGTTTCAAAAGCTGACAGGAAAGGTGTAATTTAACATACTTACAGCATCTAATTATGATTAATACTTGTCTCATTAAGAGTTTTGCAACTGATTTGCAGATGTGTTTATGTACATAGACTGTCATATCTGTTGAAACCATAACCGGATCCTGACATTAAAGGTGTTTGCTGATTTATTTTAAGACTTCACCTCCAGTGCTGTACCATCCTCTGCTTTTTCTCTCTGTGCTGCTTTGCTATTCTTAAACCTATAGAATAGCTTCATAGAGGCATAAAAAAAATGGGGAGAAAACAATCTACTTCTCTGCACCAATCAGAACAATTGTCGGTTGTTCTAGTGCAGCTGATTACTTTTTATAACCTAAATTGTGTGCAGCGTTATGGAAATAAGAAAAACTCGACCTGATTTCAGTCCTCACCTCTACTCCTTTCTTGATGTATTTTATTATTAATGTGATTTTTAAACCTTACCTCACTCCCTAAAGCTCACCTTAATAATATTTTTATCACCAATCATTTAAGACTTCACTCCAACCACCTCAGTTTCTCCATCTTTTACTGCTTCATCTGCCTCACTATTAAGTTAAATACTATCATTCTCCTAATAAAACATAATTGCATATAAGATCTAAAATAGCATCTGACATTTTGCTGAGGATGCTTACTATATGACCTTGTGATGTGTAAACATTATAAACACTGAAGTTATTCTTATAAAGAAAAGAAAGTCCTGCTGTTGCTTTGGCCTTTTCTGGAAGAACGCCAACAAATTTCAGCTCAACATTGAGAAGGTGTTCATCGTAGGACGACTCAAATGACAAATTTCTAAATAAAATTGTAAACTAACAAGTCGATATAAACCAGCCATATTCATGACAACAATAACTTCATACCGTTTAACTTATTTCAGAGGTCTCTGATTAGTAGGTGATGGCTCAGCATCTGCCCCACTTTCTAACACTCTTCAGATCAGCTAAAGGACAGGGCACATTTTTAATTTTTTAAAAAGTAAATTAGTCAACATTCACCCTTTTTTTCAGTTTTTTTCAACATTCAGCTGTCTGATGGCAGCAGGAAAGAAGCTGTTGCAGAATCGGCTGGACCTGCATTGAATGCCGAGAAGCCTCTTCCCAGAGGGGAGCAGGGAGAACAGTCCATGTTGGGGGTGTGAGGGGTCATTGATGTTATGGGCTCGGGACACGCAGCGCTGGGATGAAATGTCTTTAATGGAGGGAAGAGGAGCCCCCATGATCCTCACTGCTGTTCTCACCACTCTTCTCACCTTCTTCCAGTCTGAGGCGCTGCAGCCTTCACACCACACAGTGAGACAGCTGGTCAGAACGCTCTCTATGGTGCTTCTGTAGAAGGTGGTGAGGATGGGTGGGGGCAGGCGGGCTCTCCTCATCCTCCGCAGAAAGTGCTTCTGTGCCCTATTTTCCTGAAGTCCAAGATAATCTTCTTCGTCTTTTCCACGTTCAGGATCAGGCTGTTATCTCTGAACCAGTCCACCAGCTGCTCCTCTCTGTAGTTCTGGTCGTTGTTGTCTCTGATGAGGCCCACCGTGGTGTTGTCTGTAAACTTCACAATGTGATTGGTGGTGAACCTGGGGACGCAGTCATGTGTCATCAAGGTGAACAGTACGGGGCTCAGGAGGCAGCCCTGCGGGGAGTCTGTGCTTAAGGTGATGACATCAGAGTTTTTTTTGTCTGACCCGGACTAAGTGAGATCTGTTTGTGAAGAGTTCTAGAAGCCAATTGCAGAGGGGTGTGTAGCGACTATTGACCACCTTTTAATCACTCTTAGTATGAACGCACTTATAGAATGATGTCCAGACTGGGAGATAAGTTATGAGCATTTCCTTTTATTGAAGTCAGTTTGTAAATGAGCAAACAATCCGAGTGGTGGTCTTGTAAAACAAGTGAGATGGACAGGAAATTATGGAAAGTGCGGATATGGCAGAAAGAATTGTGTTCCAAACAAAGCTGTTAAAACCGTATCACCTCCTGTCCCAAACTCATCTGCCCTTTCACCTTTATAGCTTTCCCCTCCACACAGCCACCAGTGGCAGAGCAAAACACAGGTCAGTGTGTCAACTAGTGTTGCACCGATACCAATATCTGGCTGGGCCCCGATCCAGCACTAAAATGGTGGTATCGGAGAGTATCAACAAATAGGGCACCGATACCATTTTGAGAGCCAAAAGTTTATTGGTTTATTGTCACCCATTCCAGGTAGGCAATAAAAAGTTCTACTGGATTCACTTTGTATTAATCTTTTTCCTGCTTCACAAAGGTAGGCAGCAGCTTAACAAAGCCATGATGGCCATTATTTTACATCCAAGTAGTATGCAGTTCTTCATATATACACACAGACATCAATTTCAAACAGATGGTATCAGTATCGGCCAATACTGCACAGCCAGGTATCGCGTATCGGTATCAGCCAAAAAATGGGATCGTCGCAACATTAATGTCAACCGAAACAAAACACCAACAGCCAAACCAAATAAACCAGAAACAAACCAAACCTAAACACCAACAACTATAAATGTCTCCTTCAGGGGGTATTGAATCCCAGCTGTTCCAGTTTGCCCATCAGACGCTGTGGGATGATGGTGTTAAAAGCTGAACTGTAGTCCAGGAACATCATCCGCACATGGGTGTTCTTCTCCTCCAGGTGTGTTAGACTCAGGTGGAGAGCAGCAGAGATGGCGTCCTTAGTGGAGCGGTGTTGTCGGTAGGCGAACTGGAACGGGTCGAATTTTGGGGGGAGACTGGAGACGATGTGTTCTTTAACCAGCCTTTCGAAGCACTTCATCATGATTGGAGTCACTGTGACAGGCCGGTAGTCAGTGAGTGAGGTGACCTGTGCCCCAGGTCATCTCACTTATATATTCAAGCAGATGTATGAGTTCACGGTACAGCAGTTTGGATCCCGTAGTCATGGATACACAGTTATGCTAAATACGAAGCGGCACCTTCAGCTATATATAGCTAGAAATAACATGTATGAAATATATAAATAAAAAGATAATTGACATTTCATCCTTACAGGTTTCTCTTTGATAATCGTATACGTGTGTTTGTTATGCATTGATGGGATACTCCTTTTGTCGAGGTTGGTGTCTGTTTTTTTTTATTTTTTTTTTATTCTTTCTAATATTTTGTAGGTGTTGAAGCAGACTTCCAGGGGTTAGTCTGTATCTTTTCTCCATTATTCCTCTGCATCTCTCCCTCCCTTTCACTCTCTTTCTCTCTTCTTAATTGTTATCCCCTCTACCTTAGTCATCCTTTCTGTCTTTGCGTCCATTACATTTTTTCCCCCAAAGCCACTTCCAACAAAGTTTGATACACACTTAAAAAGTGGAACCTGATGTAGCCTTAACAGATCTGCGTTCACTTGTAAACACATCACATCAATTTTTGGTGCTATATTGGCAAACAGGACAGAACAACAAAACAAAAACAGATGCATAGAGCTTTATCTTATTGATTTTAGTTTGTAAAATACCTAAAGACTGTCTGTGTTCTTGTAAATTTAGTTTGTTGTGTTGCTCCATCACAGTATGTCAAAGTTAGTTTCTTTCTGCATCTCTTTATCTAATAACTAACACATGACAAAAGACCTTCACATGAAAAAAGTGCAGAGGAGCAGTTGAGTAGTTAAAAGCCCCGCTGCTTGGAGTGAAGTGAGCCTGAGGCCTGATGCTGCAGATGCTGTCAGAGTTCTATTTTAGGTTGCACGCTGTGCAGTCAGAGTTGTGTTGGCCCTGGTAATGAAGCTGCACAGGGAGCTTATGTCTGCTGTATATACAGCCACAGAACATGTGTAAGCTCATTTGTGATTTGGAGAACCTGAGAGGAACTCAGTGACAGGCTGAAAACCTCCATAGGATTCAACTATAATCAGTTTGGGAGCTTACCAAGTGTATGCATTAGCATTTGACATTAAATATCTCTGCAGAAACTTTTGGAGCTCCACGTGCGGCGAATTCTTCATGGGGTAACAGCTCCCTCTCACGACAGCGGCTCTTTCCTTCTATCTTCTGACCTCACTTCAAGTATTTTAAATCAACCGTTGGTCTTTATTTAAACTTTAAAAAAAAGTTTTTCCCCTGACTGATTTGTTTTGTTTTTACTTTTTTTTTGGTCATACTTCACAACTCCAGATGGTATGAGAAGACAAGCATGACCTAAGTAAATACAAATATTAGTTTGATATTACGTATAAAATTTATCTAAACCAACCTGGCTGTATTTGTGAAAAATACCACAATCCCAACCAAGGGTGTGACTTTGTGATGAAAGTTGACCTACAGTAACTTAACCTGAACGCTTTCACAATGAATAACAGCCGATTCTGATGCCAAAATAGATATATCATGCATCCCTAGAAATACAATTTCAATTCCGTCCATCCATCCAGAAAAATATGGATATACTGCATTTTAAATATACAGTAGCATAGGATATTTTTTTCTTGTAGGCTTTCTGGTAAACTTGGAGATATATTTTATTGGATGTTAAATATCCCAGTAAATCTGTTTCACCTTTAAATCTGCAGCTCTCCCTACTTCTCTCTGTGCTCAAAGATTTATGAACATCTTTACTAATGTAATGATGTCAGAAACAATATGAAAACATGTTAATTTTAACCTTTAACTGTGAGTAATGGTCCTCTGAGAAGCCAAGATTTTTTTAACTTGTAAAGAAGAACAAACTATGTTTTCTTAAGATTATTTTAGTAACTCCTATAAAGTTACAATCTGTTGCCATTTTTAGCTGAAAAACCTCCGTATGTTTAACAAACAGATTTTTCGGTGGCATGATCTAATTTTTTTTTAACTAACCCGTCTCCTAACTTTTACTTAAACATCAAAGTAGCTGCTGGTTAATGTTCACTGAGTGCTGCTGTGTGTATCTCCTCCAACCACGTAGCTACTTTGTATGCATTGAAATGCGACCGCAAATCAGATGTCTCAAAGCGACAGATCCGATGATGTCAGACTGAGATGCGAGATCTGCAAGAGAGGAAAAAAAACAGTGACTCAAAACGCTCTAAACACAGTTAGCTGCACCTAACCTCTGTTACCTGGTGGGGACATGTCCACACCAGTCCTTCAGAAAGTTACGTCTGTGATCCCAACCTTGTAAAACCAGAAAATAATCCTTTTAATGACATTTATACCAATTGACAGTGTTGTATAAAGTACCGAAATCTCGGAGTCAAGTAAAAGTATAAGTACCTCTCCAAAATATGACTTTAGTAAAAGTCCAAGTCACTGACTGAAATGTTACTTGAGTAAAAGTCTTAAAGTATCTAAAATGGCTTGTACTTAAGTATAAGAATTACTGTAAAAAGAGATGCAGTTTGAATTAAATTTTTTTACATTTTGGTAAACTTTGAAGGTTAAATTCACTTAAAATAATATACAAAACCAAGTGTTTTGTGAAACAGGCGTATCCTATTGGTGTTGATGAACAAGCCCAGGCAAGACCCGACTTTGTAGTCCGTAGGTGGGGTCAAAACACTTGCGTTTCTCTCGCTTTCTCGCTCGTTTTTTTGTTTTTTTTTATTTAGTAACTAAACCAAACATTGAAAATGTATCGGAGTAAAAGTATGCAATTAAGTTTGTAAATGTAGTGAAATAAAAGTGAAAGTTCTCAAAAAATGTATACTCTTGCAAAGTATAAAGTACTCCAAAATATACTTAAGTAGAGTAGTGAAGTATTTTTACTTTGTTACTATACAACACTGCCAATTAATATGCACTATCCCCATCCAGGTCTAATCACTGCTAAGATTTAGACTTAAGAACCTGTCTGACAACAGGAAGTAGGAAGAAAACTCTAAAAATCTGCAAATATGTAAGAAAAGGGGGAAAAAAAATATTTGACAACTATCACCCTGGGTACACTAAAGCCCTCAACACAAGGAATGCAATTTTTATCAGATCTGACACAAAATCATATACTACAAGGTTGTGGCATTTAGTGCTCATCGTCAGACAAGGGCAGCTTAACACCCGTCCCTCCTTATTATAATTTTTTTTTTATTCAACAAACTCCACAGATTGCTCTGTGAGAATCACCTCTCTTTGCAATAGGTAGCCTGTATAAACTGCCGTAGAGCCTTTGTTGCTGTGTTTTCCTTTCTTTAAACCTAGTTAATAATACAGTTTTTCCTATACATTAAAATCCTCTATCTGTTCTGATTTAAGAGCGTTCTGCACAGGCTGGACATAAAATGAAGCTTTGCTATCTAGATGTGCTGGCTTTTTTTATTTTATTTTTTTATTGACTATTATTAATCTGAGTCATTCAAATGTAGGAAACTGTCTCAATTCATGGGGCCCAGAGGCAAAAAGAAAAAATAATCTGCACATATCTGCTACCCTATGTGTAGTAGGAGTAGGAGTGTGACATGGGAAAAAACGGATTGGAGATTAAAATGTTAGAAGCGACCAGAGTGACCTGGGTAGCTGTTCTTCCATTTTCTTCAGCTTTTTCATACGACTTGGAAATAGGTTAGAGCCAAAAATTTTAGAAGTGTTCCCAGACCAGGTTTTTTGTGTTTTTTTCTTTATTAATCAATTTGTCTATGTATAAAGCACAATTTTAAATAGACCAAAGCACACAACATTCAAATAAAACAACAAACGAACATTAAAGGCCTATAAACTGCTGTTCCTCGCTAGCCTGACGCAGTCCTACTCAATTCTAGTCAGAATATGAGTCCGATACTGCTCCATAGAGCTGTGATTATGGGGCGTGTTTCGAACAAACCAGGAAAAAACATGCCTCTGCACTCAATTGGATAGAACTACAACCAATAAGAGCAACGGAGTGCGTGACGTATGTTAAGCCACGCATAGTTGTTGTCAACAAAAATCAAAGCGTGCAGTTGCACGCCTAGAATAAGATGAGCCATGATTGTGTTTCTCTGTTCCTCTTTTAAAATTAATTTGCTGTCGATATCTTCTAGAACAGACCTAATAGCAGAATCTACTCACCTCAACTCTCCAGCGGCAGCCATTGTTGTTGTCGCCCAAGCGCGCTTTGGTCACGTGGTTGATTACGTTACTGTTGATCATCTGTCCATCATCGTATAAAGCCCGCCCTGACAATTTGATTGGCCCGCCAGATATTGTGCGAGCATACTTGCGCTACTGTTGAGCAATGCCAGACCAAACTTCCCGACCTCAAACGTTGTGGGCGGGACTAAGTTCGGAATGGCACCCAGGCTAGTTCCTTGCAGCTGAAATGGAAAATGTTTTAGTCCAGGCCTCTATTGTTCTTCTGTTCATAAGAAAACTCATCATTCAAACTTACAACCCAGGAGAACGACGGCTGGATCTTTGTTTTGCATCTGACTTGAAAGGTTTTTAGCAAGATGGCCGTCCCTATAGAAAGCATCAGAGCTCCAACTAGAGGTTGGTATAGTTAAAGCTAGCAGAAGGGATTAAGACTCCTGGATGGGTGGCAAAATATCCTCATAAAAATGGGCTGAAGTTGGATTGCCTCAGATTCAAGCCTGTTTTATGGCACATTTAAAACACAAAGTTGATTCCAATCATTGCAGGCAGCAACTAGTTAATGCTGGTAGGGGGCTGACACTTTACACACAGAGCTACGTTGATTGATTAGACTTTTTTCCCTGATTAATACAGTAATTAATTCAAAACTTCATCACACTCATTTGTCTGATGTATGTTTTAAGAATTTAACATTTTATAAGGGGCAACACTGACCTCATGTCTGCTTATTTTAACTAAAATTCAGACATTTAAAAGTAACCATTTTGGTTGGTTGCATTTATATGTTAAAAAATAATAATAATCAGAGTTTTGTGGCCTGATTTTTAACCTTAACATAAAACTCTTCTAATTTCCCTTTTTTTTGTAGCAACCTTTCGTCCTCTCTCCACCTTCCCAATGAACTCAACATCTACGCTCCCTTTGCCTCCCGCCTTTGATCCCCAGGTCTCTGTAATACATTTTTAATGCTGTAATGATTATATGCTACTCCATCTGCAGGCATCCCGAGTGCACCAGGGAAAACAATGGATTTTTCTCCTCTGATGATTGGAGGAAACACCTTTCTGTCTGTCTCATTCAGAGTGGAAAAGGGCCTTCAAGGTCCCCCGAACCTTTAGATCTCACATCCAACCTGAGGCTCTCTCAGATCACCGTGTTGCAAACAGTAATTCCTATATATCCAGTTGCTGCTGTTGTTTGCTGCAGCTGAACTTCCATGTAGTTGTAAATTTGTCTGACTCTGCAGCGTGTAATGTCCCGGGTCAGAAAGCAGCTTTTGGTGAGGGGGAGCATCCGCTCCTTGTGAAAAGAACAAAGCTGATGTTCCTGAAACATATTTGTTTCCCTTTCAGGTCCAAGATGGGTTTGGACAAAGAACCAGGCTTAATTCACCTGGAAACCAGCATCTCTGAAGGACGTGAGTAATTGAATTCTGAATTAAGAACTCTATTTTCCTCATGCCTTTGTACTCTGTCGGAGGCATTGTGTTAAAGTGGGGAGCAATTGGAGGTTGTTTGGACAATCCTGCTGCAGGATAATGTACAGAGACAGCAGGAACAGCCATGACCCCGGTCCAGGGACCCCGAGTAACAACAGAGGGAGCAAGGATGAATATATCTGTAGAGCCTTTAAAGGCCAATGGTTTAGCTAATTTCTGGAATGATAGGTTTTAATTTATTTAATCCACATAAAGGAAGATTATGCTTTAGGGCTTTTATAGTAAAGCAATAGCTCTGCAAACACACTGTTTCTGCAAATTTATAATTTCAATACACACTACTTTATTGAGCTTTGTTGCATTTTTTTTTATCCTTAGTAGTAGTGAAATTATGTTGTTTTGTGACAAACTACTTTTGCTGAGATCCTTCATTTAGATCTGTTCCTCACATTCTTATCGGTTTATGTCAGGGGTTGGGTTTTAAAAATATCTACTCTGAAAAGTACCAATACTCAAACCCTTTATCACAACACAATACTCACTTGTCATGGTATCGATATGAAAGCAAACGTTTTTTATTAATTTTGCTATTGTTAAAGGCACATCGTTTGACTTTTGGCCACGAAACATGGATATAATAACAAATATATATGCCTGTAAACAAGGAGCAAAGTGTTAACTTACCAGTCTAATAATAAAGTTAGGAGAAGATAATCAGTTTTCAGGTTCTTCTTTCAGCCCGCTCTAACAAACTAACTCCTTTCCAGCATTGACTCTCTTTTCTCACACATGATCCCTTCACATTTTCTCTTTTTAGCCTCCTGAGAAGGTTTAAACTGTTTCATTGCCTCAGCCATGACCAGTAGTCAAGCAGGTGAAAAAAAATGGTAGAGCAAAAGCCTTATCACCGTGATGATATAAGAGCCTGTGTCCATATGTTCTTCCAGGTCACATGACCTGGCCAACGACAGATCATCAAATCCCAACTTACATCAGTATCAGTCAGTATTTCAAGAGGGGAGCCCAACTTGTAGCAATAATATAATCAGAGATGGGAAGTAACGAAGTACAAATACTTCGTTACTGTACTCAAGTAGATTTTTCTGATATTTTTACTTTACTTTACTACTTATTTTTATGGCGACTTTTTACTTCTACTCCTTACATTTTTACACAAATATCTGTACTTTATACTCCTTACATTTTAAAAAATTGGCTTGTTACTTTAGTTTTGAATCATTTCAATGGAGTTATCGTTATTATTTTTCATGTCATAAATACCAAATTCAATCTAATTGGATGGGAATCTACGTTGCATTTGACGCACCACTACAAGATGAATCGACAGATTCGGCGGTATTCATTCGCGGCAAATCATTGCAGCTTGGTGGCGGTGGCGTTAGCATAGTAGTATGGACGACGAGATGATTGAAAATGAACACAACGGAGATCTAGTCCTATTGGCAGACATCCATTTAAAAGGTAAGCAACGGCATGAAAAAAGTGGTTTCTACTTTTACTTTTATACTTTAAGTAAATTTACAAGCCTGTACTTTGTTACTTTTACTTGAGTAAAGAAGTTGAATCAGTACTTCCACTTTTACCAGCGTATTTTTTAACACAAGTATCTGTACTTTTACTCAAGTACCATCTCTGAATATAATACATATAATATAAAATGTAATGATAATGTCAAGCGTTGTATATTGGGTGGAGGAATGATTAAAAATAACTCATATGCGTCAATTCTTTAGGTTATAAAGTCTGCCGTGTGCCTTTAATTTTCGTTTTCGGGATTATTTTCTCATTAAAACAGAAAACCCTAAATTATTGTCTTCATATTGTTTACATAGGGGGGCATTTTTTTGCATTGTTTTTAACTAACATCAATAATTGTTTTGAGAAACCATGTTGAAGTAAACAATATTTACTTTGCCTTTAATTTCATATCGTTCAGGTTTAATTTTTTTCAGTTCTTTTTTTTTCAAATTTGTTTTATTAATTAGATTTTTTCCCAACAATATATATATATATATATATTTCTATTTTTTGTATTTTATTTTTTCTAATTTAGTTAGATTTATTTGGTATTAAAGTTTTTACAGATTTCATGTAAAAACTTTAATACAACATTCTGTTCATTCTGTTGTTTTTAAACTACATTTTTACTGATCACTTTCACAGGATGAAAGTTATGTAATTAAAATTACAAACTGATATTTGGATAAATATCTGCTTGCACATGCACAAATGAACTGATGCGACGGAACATGCTTCCGGTACAGATCGGGTAGTGATAGCAGCTAGTACTGTTGTTGTCTCCAGGCTAATAGCTGTTAGCAGTTAATTCCCAAAAGTTATAAAGGTTTAAATCAGTGCACAGTTGCAGGCGCACATGCTAGAAGAACAGAATCAACACGTGCATATAAAGCAAATTATGCTCGTATGATTATAGTTCTGACTTCATAGACACTCATTAAAATACTGGGAATATTGTTACTGTAATAATCATACTTCTTTTGAGACCTTTCTCTAAAATGTTCATAACCTGCCAACTTCCTCATGCATGTTTAGTTTCCACTGTAAACCATGCACAGCTAAGTAGTATAACTCAGATCATCATTGCTGAGTGTCTATTAAAGGAAGTCAACTGTGAGGCTCACAACTTCATTACTGTTATTTGTTGATATTCTTCATGCCAAATTAAACACTTATGCATATTTATAGTATCAGCAACTTCTTAGATGTGTGATTTTCTAACACTGAGATGTGTCATTCAAAATATTTTAAGCCTTTTTAGTTGGATAAAAGTGTAATCTGTCCCTGACTGGCATTATATCATGGAAACACATGATTTATAAATAGATAGGCCATAAACAAAAAGTTCTCCATGTTAACGCAGGGTTAATATTAACATTAATCAACATGTCAAATCTAATGGTTGTTTGTGTGAGAAATCAGTCTAGCAGCATGTCTGCCTCATCAGGCCTGAGGACACAGCAGGCAGGAATCTTTTCAGCTGAAGCACGGATCAAAGGTACACTTCAACGGATTTTGGTCTTACAGCAGAGGGAAATCTGACTTCTATTCCTGAATCACAGATGCTCCATCACCGCATCCTGTAATCTCTGTCTATTCCTCTGACATGCAGGTTTTAATCTTAGAAGTCTGGCCTAACTTAAACCACATTTATACAATGTATTTCATTTTGGATTACATAGGAAACCTTAGTTAAAAAACAAAAGAAAAAGTGGTATGCAGCTCATACCAATTCAATTCAATTCAGTTTATTTATATAGCGCCAAATTCACAACACATGTCATCTCAAGGCACTTTACAGTTCAACCAGATCATACAGTCAAATTGATACAAAGTTTTCTATCTAAGGAAAACCAGTTGATTGCATTGACTCATTGACTCAAATACAATCCCCCACACTAAGCATGCTTGTAGCGACAGTGGAGAGGAAAAACTCCCTTTTAACAGGAAGAAACCTCCAGCAGAACCAGGCTCAGTGTGAGCGGCCATCTGCCGAGGCCGACTGGGGTTCAAGGAGACAGAAGCAGAGATACAAAAAGCAGCTGTAAAAGGCGGCCCCGTCCAGGAAACACACAGCCAGGCAGACGAGCTCCAAGGCAGCTCCCATGCCAGAGGACGAAGAGAGCACATCCACTCAGTCACGGTCAGAGAAACAGGACCACACTGGAAAACCGGCCGATCTCCAACATCTATAAACAAGGGTGTTGATAGAAGCAGCACAGCTGATGTTTCTTTCCAGGATGACGTCACAGCCAAACAGGAACAGACAAGGCAAAGCTACTCTGAGGAAAAGCAGAGAGAGCAGAAGGTTAGAGATTGAACTAACAGATTCTGCAGAATAGGAGAACAGAGAGAGAATGAAGCAGAATGATGAAATGGGGGTCCCTATGTCCTCCAAAAGTCTAAGCCTATAGCAGCATAACTATAGAGATAGCTCAGGATAACCTGAGCCACCCTAACTATAAGCTTTATCAAAAAGGAAAGTTTTAAGCCTAGCCTTAAAAGTAGACAGGGTGTCTGCCTCACGGACTAAAACTGGTAGTTGGTTCCACAGGAGAGGAGCCTGATAACTAAAAGATCTGCCTCCCATTCTACTTTTAGAAATTCTAGGAACGATTAGTAAACCTGCAGATTGAGAGCGAAGTGCTCTGTTAGGAACATAAGGAACAATCAGATCTCTGATATAAGATGGAGCTTGGCCATTTAAGGCTTTATATGTGAGAAGGAGGATTTTAAATTCTATTCTTGATTTAACAGGAAGCCAATGAAGAGAAGCCAGGATAGGCGAGATATGATCTCTCTTTTTAATTTTCATTAGAACTCTGGCTGCAGCATTTTGGATCAGCTGAAGGCTTTTAACTACAGTTTGTGGACTTCCTGATAGTAAAGAATTACAATAGTCCAGCCTTGAAGTAACAAATGCATGGACTAGTTTCTCAGCATCACCCCTGGACAGGATATTTCTAATTTTTGTAATGTTGAAAGAAGGAAATTCTAGAAACCTCTTTGATGTGGGATTTAAATGACAGGTCCTGATCAAAAATAACACCAAGATTTTTTACTTTATTATCTGAAATCAGTTTAATCCCATCCAAATGAAGTGACTGGCTAATCAGTTTCTTTTTCAGAGACTCTGGTCCAAAGACTATAACTTCTGTTTTGTCTGCATTCAGGAGCAGAAAGTTAAGAGTCATCCAGGTTTTTATGTCTTCAAGACATGCCTGTAATCTATGTAATGGGTTAGCTTCATCTGGATTTATAGACAGATATAGCTGGGTATCATCAGCGTAACAGTGGAAATTAATCCCATGCTGTCTAATAATTCTACCAATTGGGAGCATGTATAAAGTAAAGAGAATTGGTCCTAGCACTGATCCCTGTGGTACTCCACAGGTAACCTTTGAGCGTGTTGAAGATCTATCATTAACATGAACAAACTGAATTCGATCAGATAGATAAGATTTAAACCAGTCTAGTGCTGTTCCTTTAATTCCAACAAAATATTCAAGTCTTTCTAAAAGAATATTATGGTCAACTGTATCAAATGCAGCACTAAGATCCAACAGGACGAGCACAGATACAAGTCCATTATCTGAGGCCATGAGAATATCATTAGTGACTTTCACCAGAGCTGTTTCAGTGCTATGATGAGCTCTAAAGCCAGACTGAAACTCTTCAAAAAGTTCATTATGGTGGAAGTGATCGCAAACTTATTTGGCAACTACTTTCTCAAGAATTTTGGATAAGAAAGGAAGATTGGATATAGGTCTATAATTGACCAAGTCATCTGGGTCAAGAGACGGTTTCTTAAGCAGAGGTTTAATTACAGCAACCTTAAAAGCTTTAGGTACATATCTCTGTAACAGAGATAGATTAATCACATCTAAAATGAAGGAGGAGATCAAAGGGAATACCTCCTTAAATAACCTGGTTGGAACTGGATCTAACATACAAGTTGAAGGCTTAGATGAAGACAATAATTTTGCTAATTCAGAGAGTTCAACTGGATCAAAGCAGTCTAAACCCGGTTCAGATTCCATGACTACCTCAGGTACAATCGCGGATAGAGGAGTGCTTATGATCTTATTTTTAATAAGATCAATCTTATTTATAAAGAATCCCATAAAATCATTGCTGCTAAGAGCAGGTGGAATGGACGGTTCAACAGAGCTATGGCTCTGGGTGAGTTTGGCAACTGTATTAAAAAGAAATCTAGGATTATTCTTATTCTCCTCTATTAATGAGGAGAAGTATGCTGCTCTTGCTTTACAAAGAGTCCTCTTATACAGCAGTAAACCATTTTTCCAGACTAGGAAGGACTCTCCCAGGCCTGTGGAGCGATATTTTCTCTCCAGTTTCCTAGCATTTTGCTTCAAAGTACGCAGCTCTGCATTAAACCAAGGAGCAAGCTTTCTATTTTTAACGGTTTTCATTTTCAAAGGAGCTGCGTTGTCTAAGGCAATACGCAGAGAACTAGCAACCCCATCAACAAAATCATCAACCTGTGAAGGGGAATAAGCTAAGCTTTTGCACTCTGCAGCACTGCTCAGTGACACAGATGAGAGAGAAAGTGAAGCAGATTCTTTAAAATTTATAACTGCACTATCTGATAAAGATCTACTAAAATTGAACCTTCTTTTGGGGGAGGAGAACTCTGTTAAAGTAATCCTGAAGGTTATTGGAAAGTGGTCAGAGAGGACAGGGTTGTGAGGAAATACTGTTATTTCTTCACATTCTATGCCGTATGTCAGCACAAGATCCAAAGTATGAAGATGAGAATGCGTGGGACTATTCACATTTTGAACAAAGCCAATAGTGTCTAAGATAGCATTAAAGGCTGCTCTTAAGCTATCGCCTTCAATGTCAGCATGGATGTTAAAATCTCCCACTATGATGACCCTGTCAGTATTTAATACCAAATCAGAAAGGAACTCTGAAAACTCATCTAAAAATTCAGAGTAAGGACCTGGTGGACGATACAAAGTTACAAAAAGAAGAGGTTTTCTTGCCTTGAAATTTGGATCAGGGAAATTAATGGTTAAATGTTCAAAAGAGTTGTAGGTATTAACTGTTTTGGGAGTAATCAGTAAGTCAGACTGGAAGATTGTTGCTACTCCTCCTCCTCGCCCAGAACTTCTGGGTATGTGAAAATTTAAATAGCTTGAAGGAGTTGCCTCATTTATGCTCACATAATCCTCTTGCTGCAGCCAGGTTTCAGTAAGGCAAAACAAGTCAATGTGATTATCACAAATCAAGTCATTAACTAGCAGACTTTTAGAGGAAAGCGATCTTATGTTAAACAGACCACATTTAATTGTTTTTACTTTTTCCCCAATTGAAGTTATTTTGATTTTAATTAGATTATCATGATTTACTCCTTTGGGAATCTTTGCTAATTTATTAGATTTTGGTCGTGGGCAAGACACTGTCTGGATGGAGTAAAGAGTGGGTAACAGTAGAGAAGCTGCAGAGATGTGTGTTAAACTACAACTCTGCTTCCTGGTCTGCACCCTGGGTGGTCAGGGTTTTGGAGGACTAATAAATGTGGCCAGATTCCTAGAAAGAAGAGCTGCACCATCCAAAGTGGGATGGATGCCGTCTCTCCGAATCAGACCAGGCTTTCCCCAAAAGGATTGCCAATTATTAATGTAGCCCACGTTGTTTTCAGGACACCACCTAGACAACCAGCGGTTGAATGACGACATGCGGCTAAACATGTCATCACTGGTCAGATCAGGGAGGGGACCAGAGAAAATTACGGAGTCCGACATTTTTTTGGCAAACTTACACACCGAAGCCACACTAATTTTAGTGACCTCCGATCGGCGTAACCGGGTGTCATTACCACCAGCGTGAATAACAATCTTACTGTATTTAACCTTATCCTTAGCCAGTAGTTTCAGGTAGGATTTGATGTCGCCCGTTCTGGCCCCCGGCAAACATTTGACTATGGTCCCTGGTGTCTCTAATGCCACGTTTCTGACTATGGAGCTGCCAATCACCAGAGTGGGCTTCTCAGTGGGTGTGTCACTGAGTGGGGAAAACCGGTTAGAAACGTGAACGGGTTGGTGGTGACCAGTGGGCAGAGATCCACGACTACGCTTTCTGCGTACAGTTACCCAATCGCCTGGCTGCTCAGGCACTTTTGGAGGACAGCTACGTGGGGGGCCTACTTTAACTCCTGGATGTTCAACAGCCTGAAGCCTGGATTCTAACTCTGACACCCTCGCCTCCAAAGCTACAAAAATACTACACTTATTACACATCCCATTATCACTAAAGGAGGCAGAGGAATTGAACATCTGACACAGAGAGCAGGAGAGAGGAGAGGAAGAAGGAAGAGTTGGAAAAGAGTCAAGGGAGGGAGAGAGAGAAGCCATAGCAATGCTAAGCTAGCGTTAGCCTAGGCTAGCTACTCCTTGCTATCAGAAATAAAACAGTGTGAAACTGACAAGTGCTCAGTAGAAAAGTGCAGCAGAAGGTGCTATGTTTTAAAGTAGTCAGTTAGAGTTACTTAGATACAGAGATATCACAGAGAAAATAACTTAACTTCAGATGGAGATCCTCTGAACAGCTGCACACTCAGTTAATCCAAACAGGAAGTGAACAGGTCCAAACAGGAAGCTCTGTTCAACAGATCTCTCAAGAGATCTACCATGACTTCATCTGGTCCAGTAAAGGTATTTCAGAATCCCAGACATGCATCTGGAGCGATTTAGGCTTCATAAATATTGGAGTTATTTTTGAGACTCTCTGTTTGAAACTCAGAAGGAAGTAGTTTGAAAAAAGTGGTGCTGTGCCAGCAATAGTTGACTTATGCAGACCACTAGCAATGCAGGCCATCTACTTCGTTGCTAAACCTAAAAATAAGCTTTAACACTTAAAGTTAAGCAATTTCGGTCCTTTATAAACTGCCCAACATAACACAGAAGTGACACAGTAAAAAAGTTTTTCTACTGATGTAAAAAACTAAAAGCCTGCTAAACATCTTGGTTCTAGACTGCACTTACCTCCAGTTCAGTATTTAAAATACTTTGATTCTTTAAAATATTAACGCTATATGCCCATAAAAAAAAGGAATAAGAAAAATTTTTTTGACCCTGATTAAATAAGGTTATTTACACCAAGTGTCCTTATAAAGTTTAGAAAATCCTTTTTAAGCCTAAATAACATTTCAGCACTGGGCGTAATGAGCAGATATAGAGACTTAGCGCCACCTGCTGGCCATACCAAAGAACAGATTAATAGTACAAGTCATTCACCTTACAATAATACAAAAGCAGAGATGGTGTGGTAGAAAAGCTATACAAAGGTTACTGGCATATACATTTAAAAAAAAATGTGTAAGAACATGACTTTGCACATTTGAACCTTAGCCGGATAAATCTATGATAAACATCTGAACTATAAATGTATTCTTTGTTGAGGATGTAATACATAGAAACCTTTATTCTGTTGGTGAAAACACATGAAGTCAGTGTGCGCATTGCCCTTTTCCTGTTAGCACTTAAGAGGTGACTTAATACTTTTTTAGCATTAAATTAGAAGCAAAAAACTGCAATAAATCAAAATTTGTTTAATTTTTCTTAAGAGTTTGACATTCGTAAAAAGGGTAAGATAATGTCCATACATATTTCTATGATTAAAAGTGTATAGACTTGATTTTACCGTAACTACGGCATATAACCATAATTTCTGCATTCCACGTTCCGATTTGTCCTTATTAGGCGCTGACACAATTATACAGGTATAATTATACAATAGGAGGCTCTTACAGTTCCAGTTTGCTTCATATGCTGCAGTCTTTTTTCAATAGTCAGGAGTTTTAAAACCAGATCTACATTTTGATACATTGTTTTTAAATTTGCTTTCAGGATTTTTGCAAAAAAAAATAAAATGCATCAAAGAGCAAGAATATAGAATAAATATATATTACAAGAATTTGGCGATACAATACATATTACAAAACTGTCGCAATATGATTTGCTGAGATCAATAGTGATGCAGTAACATAGATTATATATTGTGATTTTAATGAATACTTTATACCTAACGTGACCTTGTTTTTACTCTGCTGATGCAAAACGACTGAATAAGAGGATCTTAGGCTTTACACTGCCAACTAGTGGCTGGTGGTATAAGATAATAAAATGCATGTTTGTGCATAAATATTTTTCTTTTACGTTTAAGATTGATTCCATATTTTGAATCAATAATATTTAATGATATTTTTGATATATAGGTACTTTGAAACTATGTGATTATCTTCTAAAGAAAGATAGCAATATTTGACAGAATAATTTTTTGATTCAAATGATGTAACCAGTATTTGCTTGTTTCTGGGATCAATTGTAAAAGTTAGAATAACTAATGAAAGTGTCCCTCTTTCCTTTCTTGTTGTTGTTTGGGCCTGATATAGCAGAGGTGAGCTAGTCAAATTCAAACCCTACACAGAGTTACAGTCATGCAGCCAGAGACCATCACCATTGATCATGCCTGTATGGCTGAAGCCGACACATTTTTGGCAGCGGCCGGCGTTGTGGGACAGGCCGTGGGGCCGCAGAGCCATGATTGAAGGCAAAGAAAGCAATCGGCCTCTCAGTTCATCTGTCATCCCGCTCCTCTTTTACAGGGGCCACTTTACTGACACAAGTGATGCACAGGGCCGAAAGAGAGCACTTAGCTGTGGGTGAAGGCTGCCTTTCTTTATTGGCTAAAAACCATATCTGAAGCCACAGCCTGACATATTGGTGTGTATTTGTGTGTGTCTGTGTGTGTGCGAGAGCAGAGGCGCTTTATGTCACCTGCAAGCTGCAGAACTGCACAGACGCCAACAAGGGCAAACCGTTCCCCGGATACATTGACCCCAATTCCCTGGTGGTGCAGGATGAGTATGTGTTTGTCCAAGTAAGTAATCGTCCCGTTGGCTCAGTGAGAAATATTGTATAACTTTGTGTAGTTAGGGGAGAATTAACAGGGCATGTTTCGTTATTGTTTGTTGTAATAAGTTGTTTGTCGTGTTTCTGCCTGAAGGTGTCCACTGCAGGGAGGCCGGTCTACTATGTTTCTGCAAAACGAGACGTCTTTACCCCGATGAAGCTGCCAAAGTACACCCTGCCCAAGGTAACAAACACGCACCGTTTCATTACAGCTTAGATAAAATAAATGAACAGATACTCCTGAGACTTTGACCATTAAGAAGCAATTACACAGTCTTAGAAAGTGTAAGAACAAAATCTGTTCAGTAGTGCTGCAGTTTGGGGGAGTCATAAATTTAAAAGAGGAGGATATAAATGAGCTTCCGGCTCGTTTTGGATTCCTCGCTGCAGCTCCTTCAGCCAGAAGTATCTCTCGCTGTGTTTCCAGAATCGTTATTCGGCACTGCTTCACGTGTGCATGACCTCGCTTATCCCGTCCCTACTGACAATTAGACATGTTTTATTCAATCAGGCCCCATGCGCCAGGGTTGCTGCAGGCTGGCTGCAAGGTATTATTGGCACAGTCAGAGGTAGATGAAGCACACAACCAGACAGCACGAAGTCAGCTGAATAGTTTCTGCCCAGTAATTCTTACCGACTGGTAGTGATTGCTGCATCCTCCTAGTTAAAACACAGACGGCAGAACTGTTCAGATGACTGTGATTAACCCCAGCAGGAGCCCCGGAACAATAAGCATAATATAATAGTCTTTATGTTTATAATTAAAAACGCCTAAATTGTGCATTTTTACTGAAGGAACCAAGTTATGGTGCATATTTATTTTATACTTTTTTCTTGTCTGAGAACTCCGTTGTGCATCATTAGGTTAGAGGAAAACTGTGCAGACATGAAACAGAGAGTTAAGGAAACCCATTTCCACCACTTCAAAGTACAAAAAGCCTCATAGTATGTCATCATTGTGAGATTGGGTCAGAAATATGAGATTTGAAGTCATAAAAGTAATTGATACTGTACATATTATAGTTATGAGTTTAAATCTAATATTTATCACTTGTAAAGTCCAAATTCTGACTTAGAAAGTCAATTATCACTTAGTTTCTCATAATTATGACTGAATATTATACTTATGACTATAAATCTCAGAATAATCAAATCCAATTAGCCATTTTTTACATATGAATGGTTGAAATGGGCTTTTATAGAGAAACCTAGAGAGTGGGTTCTTTCTTACTTTTGAATTACTTGTGGGGAAAAAAGACTATGGAAAAACTGATTCTTTTTGTTTCTGTTCTATATCGAATGTTGGATCCATCTATCTATTCAGACAGAAAGTTTAAAGCAGAGTTATGTTTTAAAATAATATATCGAGTTTAGACATTTCCCAAAATGCTGCTTAATTCATCATCGGAACCTGGAGAGGATGAACCGATGACAGACGTACCAAGACACGGAGCTCCACTTGAACTAACAGGGAAAAAGCCAAAGCCATGTAAACAGACTGAATATTTAGTGCTTTATGCAGGTTTGTGCATTTAACATTATTTTTTGTGCTACTTTGTTTTGAAGATATTATTTTTAAATCTTGGACATCACCATGTTTTTTTGTAGGTAAAACATGCATTTTAGCTGTTTTTAAGTTGTAGGTACATTTACTTTTTGGAAACTTCGGGAAACTTTAATCGAAATTGATTACATTTAACACCCCCAGCAGAGGTAACCTGACTCCGTCAGATGGATTTGCTCCACATATCCATCTGGAAACCTTCCGTTGAAGAAATTTTGGGAAGGGGCGAAAATACTGGTTAGCTGATTGGCCTATGTTGGTGATAGACGGGCCAAATAAACCAATCAGATCAACGAAGCATATGACGTACTAACAGCCAGGCTACTCTTGCTGCTGCAGGTAAAGGCTCGTCACCTCAGCAAATAAGCAACATGTCGGCAAAGGATATTATATTTCAGTGAACAAATACTCTGTAATTCCGATAAAACTTGCTCGATAGCGACGCTAACGCTAGTTTCATCGGCTGAAGCCGCCATGTTCTTTAGACTGAACTGTCGCGCTTCTCGTTGCGTCACACCTCAACCCGCCTCAAAGCCAACGCTGATTGGACGTTCGTTTGGTGAACGGCTCCAAATTTTCTTCAACGGAGAGTCTCCAGACTGATCTGCGAGTGAAACCTTGAAAGCTCGCGAGATCAGGATGGTCTCACAAGGCTACAGCAGAGGCATTGGACAACATGAATCAGTCATTATTAATGTGTTGAAATTTAGGTTGTATTGTTTGCTTTTTTCAAATGCCTCTTGTTGTCCTTGACTTTTTTCCTTGATAAAGAATCAGTGAATGAAGTGAATATCTAATTTAAAGAAATGATCATTTAATGACGAATTCTAGCTGAAACACTATACTCTCATAAAACAAATAAATAAACAAATAGGTAAATAATTTAAAGACGTAGGGAAATCATATTTAAAAATCAAACCATTCTGGCTTAAACGTCTATATAAATCTACTCTTTATCAGATGATATTGTCCCAAAAATTTGACATTTTTTTAAAAGGATTTCATTTAAACACTTAAAAAAAATCCTGTCTTTAAATCTGTGTTTTTTTCCCCGTTATCTTATGCAGGCCAGTTTATAAAGGACCAAACATCGGTCTGCCAGTTATACGTCAGTCTGAACACCTAAATTTGGCCAGTCATATATCAACGGTCATCTGTCAATCAAACTTTTTCGGTCAAAGCATCTTGATTCATATGTCGCAGCTAATAAACGCAACAGTTGAAATAAGAAATAAGAATAATTTCCTTTCCCATTGAGTTCCGTCCTAGTGTTCATGGGCATGGACGTCTGTGTCTTCAGCAGGCGTAGAGCTAACAGAACTGGCAGCATTGAGAGGCAAGGGCTCAAACATTTACGGCTGTAACCTTCTACACCAAACCAACTTCTGCCGCCCTGGCGTCCTCTTCCACAACATCTTCGTTTCTGCTTTCCTCCTCTAAATAAGCACACACCAGAGCAACCTGTAGATGGAGCTCTGACGTTTGAAGTACCGTGGAGGTCCATCCTCCATGAATAAAATATAGATGCTTGGAAACCTGTGTTCAGTGAGATTTTTCCCTTTTAACAAAGATGACTTCCTTCACCCCTCTTTCAAAACATTTGTCCTCTCTGTCCAAAAATCTGATCATTTTCATCCTCCAATGTGTGTCCTTTGTTCTTGAGGTGCAAGTATCCAGCTGAATCTTGCCCAGAGCTCCTGGCTCTCCTATGCTGTGCAATGTGTTTGTGTAGTTGTTGTCTAGTTGCTCCAGTAAAAGAGGCAGTGCTACTTGCCTTGCCTTGCAGCAAGCAAGTTCTGGGTTCAATTCCTTGCCTGCATGGAGTTTGCATGTTCTCCCTGTGAATGCATGACTTTTAGGTTAATTGGCTTCTCTAAGTTCTCCCTAGGTGTAAGTGTGTGTGAATGGTTGTTTGTCTCTGTGTTGCCCTGCGATGGACTGGCGACCTGTCCAGGGTGTACCCCGCCTCTCGCCCATAGACATCTGGAGATCACCAGCACCCCTCGCTACCCCACTTGGGATAAAACGTGACGTAAGATGGATGGATAGATGTGTTGTTGACTCCACAGCAGTCCTTCACACCAACCATGCATGCAGTGACAGTAATGAGGAAAAACTCCCTTTAGCAGGAAGAAACCTCTTCATAACCAGACTCATTGTGAGCGGCCATCTGCCGAGGCTGAATTTGGATCCAAAGAGAGAAAAGCAGTCTAACAAAGGGAACATAGAATCACTGATCTATAAATAGATTCTATGTTAGTAAAGATAACAAAAGTGGACAAATCTGCAGATCCACTTTGACTCAATTTGGATTTTACCAGGGGGGCACGGTTGCCTCTGGTTTACTCAAAAAAAAACTTTAAAATCTCAGAACTAAAACAGCATAAATGAAAACTATACCTCAGTCTATTTGCAGAGTTTCTTTTTCAAATGGGTGGGGAATCAGCTTCACACAGCTGGTCCTCAATAACTCTTTAGGAACTACTTTATGATCCAATCTCAAGAAGAAAAACACGCAGCATAGAAGTGTTAAAACCTTCCAAATTTTTGTTAAACACAACTCTACACTTACGTCTTTGTATCCTTCTCCCAGGAGCTGCATGTGATCAGCACAGATGAAAACCGAGTGGTGGCCGCCGTTCAGGAGTGGAACCAGAATGAAACCTACAACCTGTATGTGTCTGACACTTCTGGAGTCTACTACAGTCTGGCTCTGGAGAACGTGGTCAGCAGCATGGGCCTGGAGGGAAACGTCATGGTGGACCTCTATGAGGTAAACGAATGGGACTGTTGTACACTGCAAAAATGATCTAGAAATAAGTAAAAATTTCTTGAATCAAGTGTATTTACCCTTTTTTTTTTGTATTTTAATGGATCTGCCATTTGAATTAGTATTTTTACTCTTGAAATAGGATAATTAGATAATATGTACTTGTAATAAGACAATGCAATTGTTTCTTCTTATTTCAAATGTAAATTGTCTTTTTCCACTTGCGAAGTGGCTCACTTACCTCCTTAATTCAAGAACAAATGCACTTACTTTAAGAGAAATTACTTATTTAGATTTACATTTTTTGCAGCGTAGCAGAGCGAGCAGCAAGCCGATCAGCTCTGAGTTTGACTTTCAGTCCAGGAACACGGTGTTGATCTAAGAGGTGTAGCTGACTTGTAGCTTTATTATGATTTTGATCAATATATCAAAGCCGGAAGACAGAGAGGATGAAATAAGCCAATGTTGTAAATGTAACATAGAAAGTTTCCTCTGAAGTTGCTTCAAAGTGTTATCCTCCCTGAAACATTAGCCTTCCTGAAGCTAAGATTATCTCTTTCTTTCATTAAACAAGCGGCTAGTTTTTCATTAAATCTGTCTAATCTTTATGATTCATGAAAAATCACATGACCACCTGCCATTCTATGAAACTTTATCTGTGAATCTGATAATTAAGCCTGTGAGGATGCAGCTCATGTATTCCTGTGGCCATGCAGATGGAATCAAATCCGCCGTCCTGATTGGGGTCGCCACCCAGGACGCCGGTTATGCTAAATCTCCACTCTGAGGGAGACTGAAGTATCTGCCAATTACCAAAGTGAAGTTTCATGGGCTGATGCAAGCGACAGCGACTGGGCTCTGCCTGGCTGCGGCACCCTGTAGGCCTCCGACTGGGAGTCAGATTCATTTAAGACACACATTGATTACTCACGGGTCTCCAGAGAGTCGATCATTTACCACTCAGCATTGGTCGCAGAGTTTTGTTTTGGAAGGAATACAGAATAGGTCTGTGTATGTGCTGCAATCAAACTGACGCATTTACTTCACAGTGAGATGTATTTATTTGCTTCATATCGACTTTAAGGCAATGCAGGTTTATTTATATTGCACAATTCAAAGTGCTGGACATGAGGAAAAAAAAGTACATTGCACTGGAAAGATGGCAACACCAATAATTAAAGAGAACAAATCATTATTATTGTTATGTAGTTCTCACACCTTCTTTCCTAAGAAGTCACTGGGAAAATTAATTTAATGACTATAAAACATGACTGCAGGTTTAACTGAATTTATCTTATGTAAATCAGAGAAATGGCTCGAGATACAAGAGTTAAAGTAGCGTTTTATACATCTGCAGAGTCAGTCCTTGCCAAATCATCACATCTACACGTATTGTTTGTAAATGATGAGACATCCCTGGCTCAAGCCTAGTTAAGATTAAACATTGTTTTCTAGATCAAGGACAACCAAGAGTAACCTGGCAGTAGCCAGATTGATGTGTAGAACTGAGTTGAGTTCTACGTTATTAATCTGGGATGGCAGCCGTTCAGTCTGACTGTGAAAAAGACGGGTGACGTGCCAGCTAGTACCCACCTTCCATTATACACTTTCAGCCAATCGTAGCAGCGAATCGATATGTTAAGTGTTTTCACAACTAGCAGACCTTTAATCTTTTGTTCAATCCTGTTGAAAGAAAAGCACAGACATCGTTCCTATCTACAAATGCACACAGTGCTTCTCTTTGCTCCTTTTCTAAGCAAGAAATTGTCACTATTTTAGCTAAAACTGAGTCAATTGCGCTATCGACGGATGAGTCCTTCAGCGTATCCATGTTTGTACAGTAATGCCAGGGCATGTATGGAAGAAAAACAGTCTCATTGGAATCTGCATCTTTTTGTACACCAAATTGTAAACACTGAATTTTTTTTACAAATGGAATTCCTTAAACTGAATTTATATCTGGTAAAAAATTGGCAGCAAAAAATTCAGCTGCAAAAAATTGCTGCTCGACTGTTTCCACACTCGCAGTCGACTAGCTTCTAGCCAATAAAATGAGCTTAATTGGTCACGTGACACAACAGTTGGGCATAGTTTTGTTCCCGGATAAATTAAGCTGAATGAGGAGTTTTTCTTGTTAAATTTAGAAAAATTTAACAAACTTCAGGTTGCTACTAATAAACAGCCGATAGAGTTTTCCATCTAATCGGACTGGGTGAAATAACTGACCCAATAACAGCTAATGCAGCACCCCTGTCTGCCAAGGCTCTTGGTTTGATCTGGAAGAAACGGCCGGTGGCAATATTCCTTTCTGTTGTCTGACAAAATGAGCTCATTTCATTGGTTGGATCTGCTCGACTGCATTGAGTGTAGATTGCTTTGGCTTCTCACCAAAAGATCAAAACATTTGCAGTCGAATTTTTGGCAGGCGTATTTTTTGCAGCTGATTTTAATGCAGCTGAATTTTCACCAGATAAAAATTCAGTGTAAGGAATTAAATGCGTAAAGAAAAACAGACTTTAAAATTTGGTGCAAAAAAAATTCATTGATTAAAAAATTCGGTGTATAAAAAAAGGCAGATTTCAATGAGATAGTTTTACTTCAGTCATCATTCCTTCATGTCCCGCCTCTAAAGACACTGATGGCATGTCATTGGTCCCCTGGTTGTTACAAGACGGATATATTAGTGGGAGTATTTCAAAATCGATTTGTAGTGAGATTGAAAACTGGTTAAATCCAGAGCGTTCTTTGTTAGAAATTATCACCTGTATGCTTATGTATATAATCTGAATGCTCTTATTTCATTTCCAAATCTTTCTTACCTACATAATATTTTTACTCCTGACAGAAAAACTGTCCTAATTAGATAAACTGCTTGGGAAAACATTAGCCTTAACACTGAACAGGGAAGTAATATTAGGGTTTGACAAGCAAATACCTGATTTATGAGTCACTGCTGAGTCATTACTGCTTTAATCTTATTTGACTGCAGGACCTTTGTGTGCAATTGATAAACTACAAACAGACTTTTTATGGTGTTTATGGAATAATGGCTTCTTCCTCTCAGAGTGGCCTTTAATCCCATGCTGATAAGGAACTAATTTCACTGTAGGTAATTATACTCTAATACCAGCATCTCCACACACAGCATTTTTACAAGGTTTAGCCTTAAGAGAAATGTTATAATGTTAGAATGCAGTAACAGGCAAACTTAATTAGTTGCTAGACAACGATCTGACTCTGACAGGTTTGCCAGCATATCTGATGCCGTTTCTCAATATGTGTAATTGTGCGTTCTCATTTGCTCTTGAAACTTCATCAGCCTCAGCCGTTGTTCTCACTCCTCCCTCTTTACCCAGCATGCATCAGGGCAGACTTGTCCGTTCTCCAGATTGACAGCTGTCCCAGCATGCACGGCGGCAGCAGCAGCTTTCAATGGAGCGCTCACAGAGCTCAGAGTATTAAATTAGTTCTCTCTTCTGTTGCTGTTTTTCAATAAAAGTACATTTTAGGATCATTAGATGTGAGAATATTATACTTTTAAGCATCACCATATGGCCCATTTACCAATTTAATGCCTAATTAAAAAAAAAAAGTTCTGAAGTTGAGAGGACCGTGGCAACCAGTGGACCTCCGAGGCTAACCGCAGCCAGAGCTAGCATTAGCCCGTTTGCAGCAGCCCTCTCTCTGCATAGCCGTGTGAAGGACCGCTGGCTCTGATGCCGAGTTTTTGTTTTATTTGGCAAAATGTTAGTTTGATTTCTGTTTATCTGACTGTGTTATTATTCCTTCACTAGATGAAAAAATTCAGCATTTATTATCTTAACAGGAGGTGAAAGGCAGCTCCAGATGAGCAGAACGTATGGTGATGTCATCAGTAAACTTCTGTTCCAATGACCCATATTTATGCTGCGTGCTCCCATACTTGTACTCGCGTTCTAGTGAATTGAGAAACGGTCTATGACTCGAGCCAAGACTGTTTTGCACATGAGAAGAAGGAAGGCGAGAGGAAAAATTATCTGTGCAAGAATCAATAGATCTGAGAGCAGACAGGAAGTTTTGATGGGGAAGAGAATCTATTTGAGAGAAAGCAGAAGTTTTGATTGCGAGCAGTAAACCATTAGATTGCAAGTAGAAGAAATGCTGCTCTCAAATTGCAAATGTGTGCACTTGGTTTTTGGAAGGAAAAATCTTCCATAGACCAAACCCTATTAGGAGATTTTTTAGAGTTAAATTTTACATTTCATGACATGATTATTGGGAGTTTTTTAAAGTAGTTTCAAGTAGTAGAAAGGTAAAGAAAAGTAATTCTGGAAATCTTAACTGACCTAAAACAGGAGCTGTTTATTTTTGATTGAACAGGTTTTTTTTTTTTTCTTTTTATCTTATTTGTGTCTTTTTTTTCCTGCACTGTATGTTAATACCAGGTATCAGTTGTACAACATTAACTGTACTCTGTGGGTATTTGAGGTCTGCCTGCTTCACTTGAAGCTGTAATTTCCCAGGTCGCTGGAATAAAAGGGATGTTTCTTGCCAACAAGAAGACGGATAACCAAGTGAAGACGTACATCACCTACAACCGTGGCAGAGACTGGAGGTTGCTGCAGGCTCCGAGCAGAGACCTTAGAGGAAACAGTATCCACTGTGTGCTGGTGAGCACGCCTGCTTTCTTTTTTTTTTTTTTGTCTGTGTGTGTGTGTGTGTGTGCGTCCATCTGAGAGACAGAGGCTGACTGATCGCAGCAGCAACAAGAGGCCGAGTTCAGACAGAACAGCAGCCGCCAAAGCTGAGTGCTCCGAGGCGGCTGAGCTGAAAGGTCAGCCGTTCTGATTCAATCCAATAAGCTGACCTCCCATTTAAGCAAGCGGAGGAAGAAGAGGTGTCATACAGGGAAGCACACTCCTCTCCTTCATCTGTCTGTCTTCCTGAGAGCTCCTGAGAGTTCGGTCAACTCGTAGTTGACTTGAGATTTCACTCAGATGCTAAAGTTCAGCAGTCTAAGTAAAAGATTGGACTCGTTTGAAACGCTCCTCTACTCCTCATCCCATCGTGAGTGTAAGACCAGAAATGATCACTTTGTGGGAAAAACAACAAACCAATTAAATATTCTGTGGTATTTTTTGCCTTCTTCTCATATTATGCAGTCATTTGTCAGCAAATGTCAGAGTTTTAATAAACCTCCAAACAGCCCGTCACAACATGGCCTCCTCCACTGGCATTTCTCCGCCTCGTAATGGGAATTGTGTCGGTAAAGGTTAACCCAATCAAAATTAATGGTAAGGCCGGCCAATTGGGAGGCTGTGTTTGTGATGAAGCTTATGACTTGGGAGGGTTGCGGATCCGAGTCGATGCAACAGCTGAGGCGTTCGCCCATGTCTCTCACTGATCCCGCCGGCTCGGCCCGAAGGTTCGTCTAATTGAGATTTTGATTTCTGCCTCTGCAGCCGTACTGCTCATTACATCTCTATCTTCACGTGTCTGCCAACCCCTACACATCTGGAAACATCGCCAGCAGGGAGACTGCGCCTGGGATCATCGTCGCCTCAGGTGGGTGTGAAAAAAGTCTGCTCCTCCTTCGCTCTGAAAGTCTCGCCAGTTTCTAGTTTCTCTGTTTTTAAACCCTTTGGAGTAAAATATTCATTCTCCACTTTAATATTGCATTTTATCTAATCAGTTTTACAGCCTACATTTCTAATACGGTGTATAATTTGTTTATGATTGCTTATATTTGTTAAATGTGGGCAAATGCAAGTGCATTTACCAATATGGAAGTAAAACTCAGTGACATTTTCTTAGTGTTGATATTTAAAGTTTTCATATCCCTGAAACTTGTTCAGTTTGTTTTTTTTTTACCACAAACTTTAACTTTTTCTATTTGGATTTGATGTAATAACTCACCACTCTATAGAAATATGAGGCTGATGTTGAATTATGCTGAGTATCTAAACATATTAACAAATAAAAGTATGAAATGCGTGAGCAGCTCCCTGATATGTATTATTTTTACGCCTACAAGCCACTTTTATTAAATAACTTAATTGCTTCTCTCACATACAGCGTTAAGTATAACACTTAATTAGCCCGCTAAACACATGCAGATAGCTTCATTAAAAAGGGCTCAGAAGAAGGCGTTTTTAATGGCAGATTTTTGGTGCCACCATCTTCAGTGTTTAGCTAACAATCTGAGCGAGCAGAGGGTTTAATCTCAAAGTCAGTGTGATCCACGCCCTCAACTCTCTGCTCCGCCAGCTTTGCTCCTACTCTACTCCTTTACTGCGCATGTTCTGCTCCATCTCTACACCCACTACTGTATTAACTGCATGTAAATGAACCACACCACCACCCAATCAAAGACGGGCCTTTTTCATCCAATCATGCTTCTTGGTTAAACAGCCACCGTGCCTTCTACAGTGGTGGATATTGCAAAATGGTAGAAACTAGGAAAAAAAACATCAGACTATAATGTATATTGTCATATTAATCTATACACTGCAAAAGCGATCTGGAAATAAGGCAATATTTCTTAATTTATGTGTATTTACCCTTAATTTGAGCATTTAAATAAGATGATCTGTCAATGGAATGAGCATTTCTACCCTTAATTAGATAAAAAATAATTAGATAAATAATTAATTAAAATAATTAGATAAAAGCACTTCAAATAAGACGTGAATTGTATTGTTCCAGTGGCAAAGTGTCTCACTTACCTCCTCAATTTAAGAACAAATCCACTTGTTTTAGGAGAAAATTACACATTTAGATTTATATATTTTTTCCAGTGTATTTCAATATATTTACTAAGACTCTGCATTCTAAAATATATTTTTTGATTTTCTTGTGCTATTAAATTATTTTCATTGTATTTTTTTTCAGCTTCTGAGAGTTGATGCAACACTTTCTTTGGTTTCTAGCAAAGAAATACTAATAGTGTCACCAGAATAAATGTTTTTATGATTTTATTGCAGCTGTTTCGATATAGAGCGACATGGGAAGGCATTGTTGATTCTACTCAAGACAAAAGCAATAATAAAAAGCTAAAAATGTGATTCACTTTTTACAGGTTATTAAATCACTTAAATATCACTTAAAATGTGCAGTTTATAATATAAAACTTCTTAAGGCTTAAATTTGCCCGACACAATTTAGCCTCTGATGCGATTTGATAAAAATGCTATCCAAAATTTAACTTATTATTTTCTTCAGTTTCTGATGTTAATTAGTCGTTTTAGAATTTCTTCTTTCATAATTTTCATATATAGTAACTTATTAATTGGGCTAAAGGAATGTTATCTATAAAATAAAATTTGGAAGGAGTGCAATTCATAAAACTAATTTTATAAAAGAGAAAATAAAGAAAATATTTTAAAAAATCTAGCATCTGATGAAAGAAATTGAAAAAATAAGAGTTTAATAAAGTTAAACTTGAAAATATGAAAATGATTTAAAAAAAAAGCAAAAAATAAGATTTTTAGTTAAATTAGAAAATATAGAATCTGGAAAAAAAACATTGAACAGAATGTTAAAATATAAAAAAAAAAAAATGCGTTTGTTAAAGTTTCATGTTTGGAGTGCATTTTTTTTTTCCATTTAAAAATTTTGCTTGCAAAATAATGGAACAATAATCGCTCCATAGCTGTCCACCAGTAAGTAAAGGTAAGTCAGAATAGATGCCAATGGTTTGTTAACACTTATTTTCAATGCTCAAAATCTGTTTAATTTAGGGTTTAATATATATTAGGGAATTGAAAAAAGATAATTTAATGGTCCTTGCCCTGGTCCCAGTGCACAAGAGTCAGTAATACAAAACTATTAAACGTCAGAACATTAAAAAAAAAGACCTGCCTCGTCGCAGAGTGAAGAAAAGAAAAACAGAGAGATGTGACACCAGCTGCCTTCCAGGTGGATTCACACCTCACTGATATTTACTCCCATATGGACCGACACTGTCAATAACTCATCAGCACACACCTCAGGGGTCTGCAGAAGGCCCAGCTCGCACTCCAAGCGTGAAGCAGTGAATTAAACAGCTCTCGGTGCAACAATCGACCCATTTGCTTTAATCCGTCATTATTCCAGCTAGGGTCATGATGGGGGAAAATAACTGTTAAATAACTTCTTCCACTCCATCCGGGGATCTAATTTTAGAACATTTTCAGCCATCATGATCACATTTCCATTGATAAGGTCTAAAGAGGGAAGGGACCGCATGGAGGAGCGGAAGAAGGCTGAGTCATAAAGCAGCGATCTGTTCACTGTAAAACTGAAACTCAGCTGCTGGTGGGATTTTTATTACCCTCATTCTGCTACAAATGAGATATAAAAGATTCACTGAAATCTAACCTTAGATGGTCACTTTTCATAGATAGCCTTCCTTAATGCAGAGAACGCAGAATCCCGACTTTCATCCTGTTTGTGTGCCGAGGAGATTGTTTCGCATGGAGGGTTCATTCCTGGGGAACAATCACGCATGTGAAAATCTACCACCTGGCACCAATTACAGGCTGAATTAAAGCAATTACTGCCTTTTGCACTGGATTAAGAAAGCTTGTCTTAATGTGGTCCAAAGTGCTGAGAGATGAATACACTAATCAGGATTTATTGGTTAATTTTGCAGCCTGTGCAAATGTCAGAGTGCGGCGTAGATCTGCCGAAGCACCGTAATTACAGCCGAGATCTGCAGCTGCAGAGTAGGACCACCGCTGACTGGAAACTTTCAGCGCGCACAAGTTAGATTTGATCTGAAATGGGCTTTATTTTCTGTGTACACATCCATCCATCATCAAATGCGGTTTGTCTTGTGTGAATTTTTATCTGCAGGCTGCATCGGTTCAGAGTTGACCACCAGCAATGTCAGCGTGTTCATCACCTCTGATGCAGGAAACACGTGGAGACAGGTGAGTGCTCCTTTTATTGCTGGAATGTCATGCTCCTACAATCTGTCCTGTGAAGTAATTCCAGTTAAGCTGTGACATGTGGAAGGGTAAAACAATGTGACACCACCTTTGATGGGAATGTAGACTTTGATTTTTTTTCTGCTTTCTAAAGGAAGTTATAATTTTGTTGGAATCTACAAGCTTTTCAAATAGATTTCCCCATGGCAGCAGATGACTGACATCTGGTTCACTTTTGTTTTGCCAACCTTACAAGCTGCCTTTCTTTCTTTCACTAGATGTTGAGTTGCTACACATTGAAGAGTTTATTGTTGGTTATAAAACACTCCTACCTTATCTTGCCTCTTTTTTGAGTTTCTTTAGTTGGTTGTGTCATTAAAAGCAAAACAATACGGTTAAATATAAATATTTTTTTAGTATCCTGTCATTGAAATTCATCCAGTTGCTTAAATGAAGTAGGAAATGAAGTAATCTCAATATGGTCTTCAAATTAAATCTGTCATCAAAATAGAAACCTGTGTCTGAGTGACCTTCAGCCATCTGGATTATTTTGAGTCTGGTTTTGTGTGTTTTCTTGTAAAGATTTTTATGTTTGAGACACAAAAGGAGGTCTGCATTGAAGTAAAAAAGTAGGAATTACCAGGCCAAAGAGGCACAGGGAGAAATCTAGGAGAGCAAACCCCAATATAGCCCAGGGAGGGCCATACTCAGAGCCAGTGCATCCGCCACCATCATGAGCCTGAACCTGCTAAGCAAGCCTGGGTTTTAATAGTGTGGTTGGAAGTAAAAAGGAGCAATAGAGTTAGATTATAATAGTCCCAGTAATGCCAAATTGAAGGTAGCTCTGACAGAAGCGAGCCAAGTCCCTGAAGCATCCCGGAGAGTCTGGGAGCCAGGAAACTACCAAACCCTGAAATGCCCAAAGCCTACATAAAAACATCCTCTCATCAAGCCCTGCAACGCTGCCAGAACCCTTAAGGTCATCCTGACCTCAGCGGTCCCCACTGAACCAAGGCAGGTTTGGCAAAGGAAAAGGAGCTACGCCGTCTTTGGCCCCTAACTGTCATTAGAAGTTGGTCTCAACCTGGAGCAAGGTGCAGAAAAACACCTGGGAATGGCGAGTTGAATTTAAAGCTTTTAATGAGAAAGGTGTCAGACTTTGAAAAACTTGATAAATAAAAAAAATTTAAAAAAGGCATAGAGACAGGAAACAAACACACGAAAGCCGTGGGAAGTGGGGCTGCTGCAGCACCCCCTAGTGGTGAGAGGGAGATTTTAAAAAATCTATTAAAATCCTTTGCACAATTTATCTTCTTATGAATATTTTGGGAAACTATTTTGTCTTTTTTATTTTACTATTACATATATTTGTATTTTTATTTTATTATTTTGAGGCCTAATCAAGGCAAGGTCACAGAAGTGACGTCATGGCAACGTCAAGTAAGCAGTGGTAGTGGCAGCAGACTAATAAATTTACATTATCTAATGACACAAAGAAGAGGAAATATGGATAGAAACTTATTTTGGATTCATCCGCTCATGAAAGACTTTATTTCTACAACATCAGAGCGCACCTGAGATTTGGACACCTGTAAACCAGGCAGGGCGCCCTGCATAGCTCAAAGTAAGAGCATGGTGTCGCCGCACACTTTCAGATCTATCCGTGCAGTTTAACGTAACCATAGTATTTTACAGTGTTATTTTGATCTTCTATTATTTGTGTATTGGATGTGGACAACTGTTTAGTATTGGTTAAATAGTGTACTAATATAATTTTTTATCCTTGTGGTTTGCGTGAAAGGATTTTGGAGCTAATAGAGTCACGTGTGACATAAACACAGTGACTCAGGTTCATGCCAGCTGACCAAATCTACGTTGTTATTGTGTTATTGTGAAGTTTAATTAATAGCGCAAATATATATATTTACCTGAGAACTGATAATGCCTGTGTTATACAGACCCTGGTTGTGTGCACTAAAGTGTACATGACAATAAAGTAGTGAATTTACTTATTATTATTGTATTTTAAATAGGCCTATAGGCTCATAGCTCTTTAGTCCCAAAAAAAAAAACAGCAAAAAAAAACATTTTAACAGCACCCCCTGTTCAAAATTACTTCCAGCGACCCTGGCAGAGGATACTGAAGGAAGGAACTAAGACACAATGAGTGATGGGTGATTTCATGTTGTAAGACAAACATTGATAAGCCGCTGGAAATGAACAAATATGGCAAACCCTAAACAGCAAAAAGAGTGGATAAGCAAAGAATCTAGGGTCAGTCATCTGAGTTTTATTGAGTCCAAAGTCAGGGCAGCCATTATCATTAATGAGGAAATCCTAGAGAACTTCACATTTCCCTCTTATGATGAGCTTTTTGGAGTTGCTTCCTGCCTTTTAGCACAAATGGCTTTTCACCAATGACAAGGGAGAGTTTTAGTACATTTGGGCATTAGTGAAGATGAATTTGAGAAGTTCAACCTGAGCATCACAATTTGGAAGATAGTTGATTTAAGTGACTGAATAAGGCAAGTTTTTTTTTTTTTTTTTTGTGTGCAACACCTGCTGGTCTGAGCATCTCAGAAGCTGGTGATCTACAGGGATTTTTTTTCACAAAACCATCTCTGGGGTTTACATTGTCACAATGGGGTGGAGGTTTGACAGGACCCACATGCAGAGACTGAAGCTGAGTTGGTTTCTTGCAAGATTTAATTAAACAAAAAGGGAAACAGAAGCAAAAATCCAAAAACGTAAATCCATAAAATCCAAAAATACTGGTAACCAGGAATACTCACAACAAGGGGGCAAAGAAATGACGACAAACCAGCAACATTGACTGAACAGGAGGAGAATAAATGGGAGAGATACAAAGAGCAGGCTAATTAGCAGATTGGGAGCAGGTGTGAACAGAGGAGTCTAGAAAGGAGCTAGTGATGGTGAGATGAAGCCTTATGAGGCATTGAACCATTTGGCCAAATTGCTTCAATGATCCCCACAGTTCATGAAGCTTCATGGGAACAGGTCACCACCTACTGGTGGAGTGAAGTACTACAGTTAGTAATATAATTGTGATTTTTTGCAATATAGTTTTTCTTGTTTGTTTGTTTTCTTCCCATATAAGTTCATTTGACATTGTTAATGTTTGGTCTGTATAATAAAATCTTTAGTAGGTTTTTTTGTGTGTAAATGTCTTAGAAGAGAACAATAATTTTAGGTACATAGTTTTTCTGCCATTTTAGTGAAATAAGCCCAAGCAGACAGTGAAAGTGTTGGGAAATTATAAGAAAATTAAAGGTGTTAGTCATTTTATTCAAACACAATAGTTTTAGTTTGTGGTTTTAATCGGGTTGGAAGTTATGTGTTAAACCAATCTCTCGTTAAACCCACCAATCTATTTTTTTGTAATTTTACCAATCTATATTTATACTAGGGCAACAAATACAAATTAGTCACATTAGCCAAAATACTAGTTGTGTTTTATCAAAACTTAGAAGAGTTGGGTCTTGAACCAACAACCCACGGAAAGGAAGCCCATCTGTTACAGCTGACACCACTAAACAGATGACATACTTTCACCAAGCAATACTACTTGCAATCAGTTATATCTATGATGGGTGACTTGTTCAGATTTTTATCATTACATTGTTTAATCCAACCAACTAGTTTTGACCAACTAGATTGGACATAAAAACTTAGAATCCCATCCAAACTCTATCCAACTCTCCTACCAACTCCCACATCTTGACTGAACACTGAGGCTGTTTAAATGGCTGCCGAAGTTAACGACGAGCTGAACCACTTCTTGAAGCGGTGATGTGGTATGGCGGGTAGCGAGGCTTTGGAGATCATCTATTTTGGCTCCCCCCCAAGTAAAGCAAGCCTTGATACGCTCCTCGCGGAAACACCCCCTGCAGTACTCGACACACTCCTCTAAGCCTCGGCTCATCTCATAACATCACTAAAGGAAGCTAGGGGAAAGGAGACCCACACAAGAGGACCAACAAGCAATACCTAAAAACTCAAATATATCCTGAAAACACCACAAAAATAGGAATTAAACCAATTATACTAGAAAAAAAAAAAGAAAAACATGGATCAAAGTGAAACTATAAACTCAAAAAGAAAACTAAAACAGAACCAAAACCTTGACATACAGAGGGTCGTTCAAAATTAGGATGCATTTACGTTATGGGAAATTTAGCTAAATAACCTTTAGTCTGTTATATTTTTTCCTGTGAACACAAACCCTAAACACCTGTTCGAGACAATAGATAAAGGAGTGAACTTTGGTACAGTCATGGTCAAACAGCTAACTCTGCACACATGTAGATTCACGTCAACTTCCATTCAAATAATTCATTAATTCATTAGCAAAGATTTTTTTAACTCTAAATTAAACATATATTAAATAGAAGTTCTTAACATAGTGAAACTTCACAAAACAAAATAGCTGCTTCGTATACATAGAAGGAAAAGAGACCAATGAAAATTGATGAGGTTATGATTAAAAACCACTTTTTTGCAAAATTTTCAAATAACCTAATGGCTAACAGACTTTTGGGGAATCATTTTCACAGAATATTCAGTCATATTTTGAATATTAAGTTTAATGAGTGGATGAGAAGCACATAAAGTTAGCATCACATTGTGTGAAAAACCCATACTGGTAAAAAAAAAAGCATAACTTTACACAAAGAAAATAGTTACATGTTAATGTAACAGGTTAATATCTCATTCAAGAACACTATAGGTGCTAGCTAACCTGGTAGTTTTTTTTAGATTTGGCTTTCAAACCACAATAAACACATATTATAACAAAATGAAATAAACAGTATTCAAATTGTTTAGTTTGAAAACAACTGTGTTTGCCATTCCCAGACTTTGTGTTTCTATTTTCCATTGTTCTGATAAAGATAAGCCATTTCTCAAGACTCAAACAGTAAAACAAAAAAGCTTTAGTGCCTCAATTTGAATTAATAGCCTCTTAGAAAACTAGAAATAGAAAGCTGTTTCTTTCCTAGACAGAACCGCCCGTGGAGCCAGTTTACCATTAGATTTTCTAACACAGAGAGCATTTATGAATCAGTGAGGCTATGTCCTTTTGTCCCTTTTTTCTCTTTAAACCCCAGTCAGCCTTGACATAGGGCTGATCAAACTTAGTCGGTTCTGCTCGAGGTTTCTTCCTGTTAAAAATGCCTTTTTGCTCTCCACTATCACTGTGTGCATGTTCAGTGGGAGGGATCTGTACAGAAGATTTGATTGACTTGTTCAAGTAAAGTGTGTTGTGAATGTGCTACATAATATAAATAGGTTTAATTGAACTGAATGTGCTCGGTCACTGAAGGTCGGTTACTTCTCAGCTTAAATGGCTTTGAACACTGATCTGCTGATCATAAGTCAAAATGTTAAACCTTTTTTGTTCAGTGAAGGCACCATATCTCAGCACTAACAAGCACTGCTGGCAACCTTTCTTCACAGTATGGGGTTTGATGGTGCAGGAAGACATCCTAAAGTCAGTTCTTTGCAGTATCAGTAATTTAGGTTAAACCGAAGAAAGAGAACCCAGAAAAAACTGCAAAAGACTGGTATGCTACCAATAAGCCGAATCAGGGCATTAGTTGTTTTGGTTTTTTAAATCTTTTCTTCCATATCCATACATTTTCTCAGTAAGTTCTAAAGATCTTGCATATATTTTAACACAGATCCTTGTGTGCTAGCATTGTCCTCTTCAGTATTCATGAGTTGGTTATTTATGTTAAGCACTTTCAACATAATTTTTCCCATTTGCATCAATCCAATCTTGACTACCACTCTACAAGCAGTTAATGTGTTTTGACATTTTCAGATGGAGAAAAAAATATTATTTACTAAAACAGGGCCACTTTTAGATGTTAGCAAAATCAGTATGGACAACAGAGTGGATGATTAGAGTATCTTTTTTGTCAACATCCCTCCAGCCTTTGCTGGGAAATTGCAGTCAAAGCCAGTAAAGATCCTTTGGTTGACAGAAAACAAATCATTACTAGGTTTCCCTTGAAGACGGATCATAATGGAGATGGTCAGACAAAAGACAAGATTTAACCCCAACTCTGCTACCTTTTGGGCCAGAATAAATTGGAACCAGGTCGATGCTTGAAAGAAATAATTCAAGCATAAAAAGGTCAGTAAACTCGTAGTATACCACAGCCATGGATAGAATGTAGGTACTTTTAGTGGCACTGCAATTATTGTTAATGTAACAGACGGGTAAAACATCTGGGGGCACACTGTCTGCTGCTGCTGTAACTAATGTGACTGACTACATATATTGAAAGATGCCACACATACAGATTAGCTATCCAAAGTCTCAAGGAATGGTTAAATTGTAGGTTTATGCTGATAAAGAGGAAATGTCTGGTATGCATATTTCAAAAGGAATATTTTAAGAAAAGAAAGACCGTTATAACCTAGAATGGAGTCTGGTTGCAAAAATAAATGCTTTTCACAGAAAGGGAACTAGTCAAATCTCTGCTACAAAATCTCTTCAACAACTTCAGGGTTTTTGAAAAATGGCTTTTTAGTCATTGTCATCTTCTGCTTACCAGGGACTGGGTAGCAGGCGTAGCAGTCACAGCAGAGACTCCCAGACTTCATTCTCTCCAGTCAACTTCCAACTGCTCTGCCAGGGCAAGCCGAAGGTGCTCCCAGGCAGGTAGAAAGACATTGTCCAGTGTAATAAAAGCGATACTTCCCCTCCCCGAACACAACCCCAATGTGACAGAGGGGTTTCAGTGCTTAGATGATCCAAAGGCTTAAAAGCCACATGTAGGATCTTCCAAGGTAAACAGGCTCTAGGTAACAGGTAAGAAAAAGAGCAATTCTAAACACTCCCTAATAATGAAGGCACATGGCGTTGCTCAATACGGCAAAGCTTGGACCTCATTCTAGAACCAGGTTTGGGTTGGGGTTCATCTGTTAGCTTCTGATGGTCAGGTTCCTCCTTTTGGGACTGCCCAGGCAAAGCCAGAAAATGCAACATCAGGTCACCACCCGCAGGGGGAACCATGAGGGACAATTTCCAAGACAATTGTTAAGCAATCAGGTGCAGAGGCCTTGATGACCTGGTCCAGATTTACCTGGACATTACATGGCTTTTAATGTGTCCTAATACTCTCCCAGAACTTTATAAAGGGCTTTGGGGCCACTTTTATTTTTGCTACTGTTTTCCTTGCACAGATCAGATTCGATCACGCTTCATCTTTGAGAGGGTTTAAACTCAAGGGTACCTTCATTACAAATCAAGGCCATTCAAGTCGCTTGATCTTTTAATTGTGGTAATTTCAGAAACATGTTTTGATTGGGGCTACAGGAATAGATGTTCATCCTTCAACTGGATGGTTGCTGGTTCGAATTCTGTTGTTGTGACCTTGACAAGGCAAATTACCTGCATGCCTACTGATAGTGATCAGAGGGCCCGGTGGGACTTTGGTATAGAAGCTGTGCCTCTGTCAGCGAGCCCCAGGGCACCTGTGGATACAATGTAGCTTGTTATAGTCTCCGTATTTAGCTTAACCATGACTGGTTAAGCTAAATACGCTAAATTGAAGAAAATGTAGTCCACCACCACCAATGTGTCTGTGAGTGACTGAATGTCATTTATAACGCCTTTGAGTCCCCTGACTATAATGGATGCTATATACCATTTTACCAGGATCTAAATCAGCCAGTTGTTGCACTGACTCTATGTTTAGAGTCATTGCATTTCTGGAACAACCTCCAGTGTCAAGTCCTCCTCTACAAACTTAATTCAGGATCGATCTGCAGATCAGTTTTGAAAAAGATCTCTTCAATACGATGCAAACACTACACTACTTCACTTGGGCAAAATATTTTTATGGCGTTATAAACTTTTTAGTATCCACTACAGTTACAGTTTTATTTGTCAAATTTGGAACTTTCCATGAGCTAAGCTGACATTAATATTCAATGTTTATATTGTGGGATGTAAGGATTAAATGAAGCTTACGTTTATAGTTGAACACAAAAATTTCTATTCATTTTTAAAGATTATTTTTTAGGATACTAGTGGCATATTATTTTTGTTAATAGGCAGACAGGAAATTTGATATAGAGAGGGGAAGACATGGTCACAGGCAGCAACCCAAACCTTTGTTTGATAACCAAAGCCTATGGGTACCATACTTGACCCCGGCAGCCCCGCTGCACCTGGATATGTATACTCCACAGCAGGCGCAGCTACTGTTAAGCCTTCTTCACTTTTAATTCTAGCATTGTTTTTTTTTTAAACTGTCAGTTAATGACAGGGATGGCTGTTCAATATGAACTCAGAATTCAACTCCTGAAGAGTACGACTATTAGCCTGAAGATGCTTTACTAACGCTACTAACCACAATAATGGAGAAGAAATCAGAGGTGGGATTTCCTGAACGTTAGCCAATCACAGGCAGTTTATTTTCTTTGGTTGGTTCCACTCACAAAGTGACAAATATTGACATTAGTGCATAGAAAAGGATCCACACATAAGTAGGAGAGAATATACAGTATTATAAAATGCAAGCCATGATCACAGAGAAGAAAAATGAGCTCATGCTTGTGAAATACAGTGTTGGAGGTATATGGTGTTCAATTGAATTTTATTCAGTTAGATCATGCAGTTGTATTGGTTCAAAGTTTCCTATCTAGGAAAAACCATCTGATTGCATCAACTCATTGACTCGAAGGCAATCCTCCACACCAAGCATGCTTGTAGTGACAATGGAGAGAAAAAAATCGCTTTTAACAGGAAGAAACCTTCAGCAGAACCAGGCTCAGTGTGAGCCGCCATCTCCGAACGCCGACTGGGGTTCTAGATAAAAAAGGCAACAATTAACCAGCTCCACAGGCGGCCCGATTTGGGAAACACAAAGCCAGGCAGACGAGTTGAGCCAGCTTCCATGTCAAAGGATGAAAGAGCACATAAAGTTAGTCACAGTGAGAGAAACAGGACTACACAAAAAAACTTGCCAAGCTTTAAAATCTATAAACAAAGGTGTTGATGGCAGCAGCACAGCTGATATTTTTCTCCAGGAACAGACCAGATTAAGCCACAATGAGAAAAAGCAAAGAGAGAAGAATGTTAGAGACTGAACTACAAAATACTGCAGAAAGGGAGAATAGAGATAGAATGGAGCAAAATTATGAAAAGGGGTCACTATGTCCTCCAGCAGTCTAAGCCTATAGCAGCATACCTATAGAGAATCCGTACATTTAAAACATTCGAAATGCATATGGAGAATAACTTAAAAGTGTTTTAGATGAAACTGTTAATATTTATTAAGCATATTCACTTTTGGCAGAGTTCTGACTTTATTGTACACAGTTGATGAAAGTTCATTTAAAAGCTATTGTGAAACCAAGAGGCCAAGATGTTCACTATGTTCTAATATAAAATACTGTAAAGCTCAGTATAATGCTGGAGAAATCTTGGCGTGTGCAGTTTTACAAAAGTCACACTTCACTGAATTTTCTCTGCCTTTTTTCTCCCTCTGCAGATCTTTGATGAGGAGTATGCTGTGCTTTATCTCGACCAAGGTGGAGCCTTGGTGGCAATAAGACACACTCCACTTCCCATCCGACACCTGTGGTGAGTCATTACGACAAACCCGCTATTTGTCACAGCATGACTAATTCCCTCAGAGGGAGCTCCAAGTCTTAACTTAGTCAAACAAAAAAGCAAATGAGTTTGTCTCCGAACTGGAGGATGATATGATTCCTGTTAGAGGAGCCAGCAGCCGTGGAAAATGACTGCTCTTACAACTGTCATTCGATTTCCCCTTCTCCGTGTTTGAAGTCATAATGAGTGTAGCTCTCACCCATCGCTGTTCACTGAGCAGAGTCCCTCAGTCCTGCATAGAATATGAAATAAAGTTGTTAGACACCTCTAAGGGTCATTAGCTTATGCACACAGTCAGGGGATTAGCATGGATCCCTTGTGCAGCAGCTGTTTGTGTTCTCAGGTTGAGTTTTGACGAAGGACGGCAGTGGAACAAGTACAGCTTCACCAACACGCCTCTGTTTGTGGACGGAGTGCTGGGCGAACCAGGGGAGGAGACCCTCATCATGACGTGAGTAATAGATATATAGCAATCTAATGTATCAATATCAGGATGGCAAATTTAAGACAACACTTTGCTGTTAGTGAGTGTATGCAGGGGAGAAAAAAAACTCTCTCCTACTCCCTTGACAACTTGGCCTTTTTGATATTATTGAACATAATATTTGTAGTTAAAAACATTGCTTTTTATTGCATATTTCATCTATCTACATAATGTGAAATACTTCTTAATTAAAAAAAAAAGGATTTCACAGTAACTTTGCTCTATATCAGCTGTCATATTTCAGGATTTTTTTTTCATTTTGTGTTTTCAGTTGTCATTGTTTTGTGTTTTGTGAATATTTTTCTTTTTATATTTAAGCCTATGAATAATTAGGACATAACACAAACCACAATCCAAACACCCAAAAGTTCACATGACTGCAGTTCCTACAATATAGAGGCACTTAGAAGCTGAAGGTCATATCGGTAATTGAAATGACTTAAGAAATAAACCTTTTAAAATGATTAATTGCCCACCTGCACCACTCTAATTGTTTCCCAGTCACACATATACTCTCTTAAACAATGGGCACTGCTGTTTTTAAAAGAATCTAATCTTGTAAAACTCTAAAACTATTCATAAACTAACAAACTACCCTACTTTTATACCTGAGTACTCTTCCAGGCACGTATTTCTCTGCATGCAGACCGCTGTAGGTAGGATACTGACTACATGTTTTTAATCTACATTGACAACAGATGAATTCCTTTAACCTGAGCTTTGCCTTGCCTTTTGAGCCATTCAGCATTCCCCTCTGCCTGATTTCTTCTTCATGAATAAAAAAAAAAGTCTTCCACCAAGGTCTAGCCAACATCAAAACTGGCTGTCTCCAGATTGCGATCACAGGAGATCAATGCTTTGGCAGCCGGCGACAGCACGACCGTCCATTTGAAGAGCATGAAGGAAAATGATCAAAATTATCAAAAAGACAGGAAAATAAGAAAAAAAAAGTTGCGTTTTGAAAACTTTTAACTGCATTAGAAATTGGGCAAAGCGGCAAGCATGAATCAGTTTGCCCTCAGAGAGCAGAGTTATGAAGATTCCCTCCACATTTATTATTAGAATAGCCACGAGCTGGGAGCATTCATATGACGCAGCACCGCCCCCCGTTATTGCGGCACAGATTTGGACCTGGGGGGCATGTTTCCAAAGGGTCTCCATAGACACATCAATGTTTCATGACACCTGACATTAATGACGGAGTGACGGCGGTCTGCGGTGCTGCTCGGCGGGAGAGTGATGGGGGCGCAGCAGGAGAAACGAGTGGAGAAAGGGAATATGACAGCACTCTGCAGTCCTAAGAGGAACACAGGGCGTTTTTTCCCTGTTTTTTATTTGAGGAATATGAAGTTTTGTAAAGATAACACTGATACTCTGAGAATAAGCCCTCGAACACTGAACCATCAGTTTTCATAAGACCATCATGCACCGCTTTCTTATCAATTTGTACTAATTTCTTCAGTAAGTGCCTGTCATGGTCGGATGCCTCCAGCACTAATTGACAGATTGTGATTAATATGTTGCTGTATGGTCAGCCAAACACACGCACACACATAAAGAAACTCCTCAGCTGGAAAAGGAATAGCGTCCTAGTCGGTCTGATAACCCTGAATTGCATTTAGATTGTGGTCAGTGAAAAACGGCAGAATATATTCCTATTAACATCAGAATAAAGACAGATTACTCATCATTTTGTCTGATTGTTGTTTGGTTTGTGTTATTAGATTTGAGTAACACGACAACAAAAACAGGGAGACGTAATATGAGTCATGCTGGATGACTTTGTGGAGGAAAGATATTGTTTGGAGACTTTTTGTTTTGGTTTGAAGCTGAAATATTTTCTTTAGTTCTGCTGTCTAGAAACAAAAAAAAAAAGACTGAAACAAAAATCTTTACCACCTTTTTTTGTCTTACCAGATTATTCCTTAATGTTGCTTCATAAGAACAGGGTACAAATCTAAACTTTATTATTTCTGCATCTTTATATAGGAAGAGCTCTACTCTATTATCCCCACAACCTATTGCTAATATTTCTGGATTAGATCAAAATAAAATAGGGATGCGGCTTGCTATATGTAAAGCTGCTCTATGGTCAGATGACTTTCAAACAAATTATGTTTTTATGCTGAACATAAACAGGTAAAATTGTTTTCATACTTAACATGGTAGGTTTGGTTGTACTTTAACCGGAGATAAAAAAAAAAAGGGGGGGGGCTTAAGTTAACCAAACAAAATCAATGTAATCCTAACATTTTAAACATAATCACTGTAAAAACGAAAAAGTTAGTTCAACTCAAAATTTCAAGGCAACCGGCTGCACAGAATTTTTGAGTTGAAGGCATCAACTTAATTTTTTAAGTTTTGTAGAACTACACTTATTAAGTTGTGTCAGTTTTTCAAGTTCTGTCAACTAAGTTTTTTTAATTCAAGTTACTGGAACTTTCAAGTCTGTAAAAACTTATTATTTTAAGTTCAGATTATCTGTAAAAAGTTATTTTAATTTAATTACCATCCCCTGTAATAACTTAAATTTTTGAGTTTAAACACCCCCCCCCCCCCCCCCCCCCCCCCCCCCCCCCCCCCCCCTCCCCCCATTAAATCATCCACTGACAGTAAACCAGTAAACCAGCATGTTTATTTGAACCACTTTGGCAAAAACAGGTTTACAATTCCAAATGTAAACAAGCAATGTAAACAAGTAATCTTATGCTTAAAGCAAATCAGGTTTCAGCATATATTTTTTCACTTTCCAACTCCTGTTAAAACCTTACAAATAATGCAATATTGCCAGAGATGACAGGAAACCAGTGCCTTAGTCTTCTCTTGGACGACTCCTCAGGGAAAGTTACCGCCAGCAGAGTGACCAGATGGCTTAGAAGGGAGCTCCTGGGAAAATCCATGAAAACCCCGTAGCAGCCGGTTGCCATGACAAATTTGAAATGAGCATGCGCAGATGACCTCGCTCGGACTGGGTGTCAACTACAACTTCAAAGTAAACTAAACTTAATTTATAGAATAAGATAAACTTTTCATCAGAAACTTATGAAAGTCAGTTCAACTGGCTCACAACAGGCAGTTCAAGTTCCAACTGGCAATTTTATTGTCAGTGAATGCAAAAATCTTAGTAAGGTGAACAATTTTTAGTTGTTTTTACAGTGTACTAGGTTTTTTTGGTGCCGCTACAGTAGTAGCCATTCAAAATTTCCCCACTTTTCTTCATGGGTCCTTGGCTGGTCCCCTAAAATTCCTTTTTGAAGTTGTAGGAAAGTCATAGTTAAATTTAAAATCATTCTGGCTTAAACATGTATATAAATGTACTCTTTATTAGACAATATTGTCCCAGAAGTTAGAAAATTTCTATTTTCTATTTTTAAATCTGTGTTTTGTTTTATGCAGGCCAGTTAGTTATATGTCAGCCTGAACACCTAAATTCGGCCAATCATATATCAATGGTCATCTGTCAATCACATTTTTCTGGTCCTAGCATATTGATTCATATGTTGCAGCTAATATACACAATAGGTGAAATAAGAAATAATTTCCTTTCCCATTGAGTTACGTCCCAGTGTTCATGGGGATGATGGAGTTGGAAGCATTTGGCCCATCTCCACTTTTAGCAGTGTAATTAAGAGTGTTTTCATCCAGTAACTACCTCTCTGAACATTTTTATTTGCACCTGCCTCTAGATTAGATGGAAAATGAATCAGAATATTGTTAAATAACAAAAGAAAAGTTTATTTTCCTTTGACCAGTTTGAATCATGGATCAATACCCCTTCGATACCTGAAGCCGTGATATAAAGGTCAACCTTGATGATGAGGACATTAAGATCTAAAGAGAAGCACCTTCTCCCTGTAATTCAGTGAAAGGGTGGAGTTACAGTAAAAAAAATATGTTTCGTTCATGGAGGGGATTATGCTGGGAGTTGCAGGCAAGTTGACTGACATTCAGCTCGCGTTTGACTGGGAAGGGCCATTTTGAATAGCTGCTACTATATAACTAAAATCACACATGATCTGATTCATTACTAAGTTTTAATGTATCGTTCCTTGACATGAGTTGCAATTTTGGTGAAAATGTCATAAAAATCCTTTTATAACTTTTAAAGTAATCATGCTAAATGTAAGACCGACAAAAAAAGGAGGCCACAAACATAACCTCCTTTGCATGACAGAGTCTGTGGGGCACGCCGTTCATGTTTTCAGAGTACTTTTCTCGCATATACTGTATATTCAAATATGGAGGAGAACGTGTTTTAAAATGTGTTTCTGTGTCTAGTACATTTATGATAAGTGACTGAATCGGTCTAGATTTTATTTAATTTGACAACTTTACAGTAACCAGCGTTAGTGCTGGAATGTGCTGCACAGAGGCTTGGGAGAAGGAGGCCAGATGTCAGTTAAGTGGCTTAAATGCAATCATGATTCACCTGCATGCATGATCTCCTTCCACAGCGTTCCTTACCCTGCATCTCTGTGACGTTCGAACTTCGTAGCTTTTTTTTTTCGCTGAGAAAATTGCAATCTTAGCACCTTAACATCTTGAAACCACCTCTAATTGCATCCCTTTAGTTTGGTGGAATTTTAGTGAAATGTTATGAGTGTTCAGAAAAATAGCAAGAAATCGTTTTTTTTTTATCAAAATTTACTTATATATGAACTATTTAGGCTTTTTGGTTTTTTTTGTTTGAACATAGTTCTTTTGTATCTAACAGGCAATGGAAATTACGTAAAGTGGGTCAGAGTTACCATTGCTAACTTGGACAATAAAGAGGCTTTAAATGTGTGCAACTGCACATATGATGGACTGCAATCCTATCGTTATGAGCCTTTTGCTTAAGAACGCGGAGAGAGAGGAGACGAGGGGAGAATTGATGGCCAAAGGAGACAGATTGAGATCTGGTGTGAGAACAATCAGTGGAGGCATTTCACCACAATAGTTTAGTTGAGCAGCATCCTGCATTTTCTGAACCACAGGCGTAATTCTGAGTGATTTTATGCAATGATCTGATTTTAGAACTTGAGAACAGGACTCAGTGCAAAATCTAAGGTTGTAATCAGTAAGAACCACCAGATGCAGGGGAGATAATATCCGGCAGCAAGAATAGATCCGGTTTTCTTCCCTTTATTTAAAGTTTCTCCAAGATTCATACTGATTCTTATTACAGCTCCCTATCAGCCATCCATCGTAGGATCTCCTGTTTACTGAGCTGTCTGCTGCAGTAAGATCTGCATCGGGACTAGAACAGATGTGGTGCCTCAGTCCATCTGAGGGAACAAGTTTCATTCTTTTCAGCATCATTCAGCAGAGTCTGTGCAGCCCCCACAAACTCAATATTTGACCATGTTTATGATCAATAAACCCAATCTCCAACTTCTACTAAACTCAATTACATGTCTGCTCTCCCAGATAATTACCCGCTCTCCACACAAAGCTGAAGCAGCGCCGGTTATTTGACTCACTGATGTGACATCAAATGATGAATCGTTAAAAAAAAAGAAGCTTTTAAAGACAGCTAAAAATGTCCCATTTATTGGTAAATTCACTTTTTTATGGCGGCCAAAACACTTGAAACTTTTTAAATATGATCCATTACAAAAAAAAAAAACTTTGCAGGGTAACATTTTTCCTGCAATTTGCTCTTTAAAGGTATTGTGGATGATTTTCAAGAATTTTTTAAAAGCCCTCTCCACAAAAAAATGCACATGCACAATCCTGTACCTGCTCCAGAGAGGGAACACCTCTGAAACGCATGCGAGAGCGTGCACAATCCCATTTCTGCTCGTGCATGCTCTGTTTAAAAGTAGCTGTCCAAACGTCTAACCCTAAATGACTCAATCACTATATAGAGCAGGGACTATATAGTGAACTTTATAGTGAACTCAGTTAACTGACTGTTCAGACAGATAATCATTGCTTTTTGTTCTGTTGGTCACGTAACTCCTCCTCCACTGTGCGGTGCCTGCGCCATTTTTTTTTTGTTAGGCGCCGCTGTTGGGTAGCAGCATCCTATGGCGATAGCAGGCCACTGTGACAGCACATCCCATAATGCTTTGCGAGGAAAGCTCTCCACGCAAAGCATTCTGGGATATATCTGCCTGTTCCGAGGCCTTTCTTTTCTTCTCATACACTTCATATACACTTTTTCTCTTACGACCCTCCTCCATTTTCAAAGAACCGTTGTGAGAAAGGTGAGCTTCAATGACTGGATGAAACCATAGCTCATCACAGATATATTCCTGATATATGCACAGAAAAAGATAGCTAACTGGGTGAACATGCAGGGCGGCCTTATGTAGACATATCACCAGAATGATTGACAGTTAGGAGGACCACTTATTTAGATGATCCATCCGGAAATTAAAAATCGTCCTCTATACCTTTAAGTAAGAACAATTTGGAATCCATAAATATAATAAGTTTAATAGTTTCAGCAGCATGAACAAATGTAATTCAAATCAGCTTAACTAATCAGTCTTTAATTGTAACATCAACCCCATGAGCAATGGCCACACCCATCAGTCACCCAATGGGTTCATAGGGTTGAAATCTACGCAAACACTCTGAGGAAAAGCAGAGAGAGCAGAAGGTTAGAGATTGAACTAACAAATTCTGCAGAATAGGAGAACAGAGAGAGAATGAAGCAGAATGATGAAATGGGGATCCCTATGTCCTCCAAAAGTCTAAGCCTATAGCAGCATAACTATCGAGATAGTTCAGGATAACCTGAGCCACCCTAACTATAAGCTTTATCAAAAAGGAAAGTTTTAAGCCTAGCCTTAAAAGTAGACAGGGTGTCTGCCTCACGGACTAAAACTGGTAGTTGGTTCCACAGGAGAGGAGCCTGATGACTAAAAGATCTGCCTCCCATTCTACTTTTAGAAATTCTAGGAACCACTAGTAAACCTACAGATTGAGAGCGAAGTGCTCTGTTAGGAACATAAGGAACAATCAGATCTCTGATATAAGATGGAGCTTGGCCATTTAAGGCTTTATATGTGAGAAGGAGGATTTTAAATTCTATTCTTGATTTAACAGGAAGCCAATGAAGAGAAGCCAGGATAGGCGAGATATGATCTCTCTTTTTAATTTTCATTAGAACTCTGGCTGCAGCATTTTGGATCAGCTGAAGGCTTTTAACTACAGTTTGTGGACTTCCTGATAGTAAAGAATTACAATAGTCCAGCCTTGAAGTAACAAATGCATGGACTAGTTTCTCAGCATCACCCCTGGACAGGAGATTTCTAATTTTTGCAATGTTCCTCAGATGAAAGAAGGATATTCTAGAAACCTCTTTGATATGGGATTTAAATGACAGGTCCTGATCAAAAATAACACCAAGATTTTTTACTTTATTATCTGAAATCAGTTTAATCCCATCCAAATGAAGTGACTGGCTAATCAGCTTCTTTTTCAGAGACTCTGGTCCAAAGACTATAACTTCTGTTTTTTCTGCATTCAGAAGCAGAAAGTTAAGAGTCATCCAGGTTTTTATGTCTTCAAGACATGCCTGTAATCTATGTAATGGGTTAGCTTCATCTGGATTTATAGACAGATATAGCTGGGTATCATCAGCATAACAGTGGAAATTAATCCCATGCTGTCTAATAACTCTACCAATTGGGAGCATGTATAAAGTAAAGAGAATTGGTCCTAGCACTGATCCCTGTGGTACTCCACAGGTAACCTGTGAGCATGTGGAAGATTTGTCATTAACATGAACAAACTGAATTCGATCAGATAGATAAGATTTAAACCAGTCTAGTGCTGTTCCTTCAATTCCAACAAAATATTCCAGTCTTTCTAAAAGAATATTATGGTCAACTGTATCAAATGCAGCACTAAGATCTAACAGGACGAGCACAGATACAAGTCCATTATCTGAGGCCATGAGAATATCATTAGTGACTTTCACCAGAGCTGTTTCAGTGCTATGATGAGCTCTAAAGCCAGACTGAAACTCTTCAAAAAGTTCATTATGGTGTAAGTGATCGAAAACTTGTTTGGCAACTACTTTCTCAAGAATTTTGGATAAGAAAGGAAGATTGGATATAGGTCTATAATTGACCAAGTCATCTGGGTCAAGAGACGGTTTCTTAAGCAGAGGTTTAATTACAGCAACCTTAAAAGCTTTAGGTACATATCCCTGTAACAGAGATAGATTAATCACATCTAAAATGGAGGAGGAGATCAAAGGGAATACCTCCTTAAATAACCTGGTTGGAACTGGATCTAACATACAAGTTGAAGGCTTAGATGAAGACAATAATTTTGCTAATTCAGAAAGTTCAACTGGATCAAAGCAGTCTAAACCCGGTTCAGATTCCATGACTACCTCAGGTACAATCGCGGATAGAGGAGTGCTTATGATCTTATTTTTAATAAGATCAATCTTATTTATAAAGAATCCCATAAAATCATTGCTGCTAAGAGCAGGTGGAATGGACGGTTCAACAGAGCTATGGCTCTGGGTGAGTTTGGCAACTGTATTAAAAAGAAATCTAGGATTATTCTTATTCTCCTCTATTAATGAGGAGAAGTATGCTGCTCTTGCTTTACAAAGGGTCCTCTTATACAGCAGTAAACCATTTTTCCAGACTTGGAAGGACTCCCGCAGGCCTGTGGAGCGATATTTTCTCTCCAGTTTCCTAGCAGTTTGCTTCAAAGTACGCAGCTCTGCATTAAACAAAGGAGCAAGCTTTCTATTTTTAACGGTTTTCATTTTCAAAGGAGCTGCGTTGTCTAAGGCAGTGAGTAGAGAACTAGCAACCCCATCAACAAAATCATCAACCTGTGAAGGGGAATAAGCTATGCTTTTGCACTCTGCAGCACTGCTCAGTGACACAGAGGAGAGAGAAAGTGAAGCAGATTCTTTAAAATTTATAACTGCACTATCTGATAAAGATCTACTAAAATTGAACCTTCTTTTGGGGGAGGAGAACTCTGTTAAAGTAATCCTGAAGGTTATTAGAAAGTGGTCAGAGAGGACAGGGTTGTGAGGAAATACTGTTATTTCTTCACATTCTATGCCGTATGTCAGCACAAGATCCAAAGTATGAAGATGAGAATGTGTGGGACTATTCACATTTTGAACAAAGCCAATAGTGTCTAAGATAGCATTAAAGGCTGCTCTTAAGCTATCGCCTTCAATGTCAGCATGGATGTTAAAATCTCCCACTATGATGACCCTGTCAGTATTTAATACCAAATCAGAAAGGAACTCTGAAAACTCATCTAAAAATTCAGAGTAGGGACCTGGTGGACGATACAAAGTTACAAAAAGAAGAGGTTTTCTTGCCTTGAAATTTGGATCAGGGAAATTAAGGGTTAAATGTTCAAAAGAGTTGTAGGTATTAACTGTTTTGGGAGTAATCAGTAAGTCAGACTGGAAAATTGTTGCTACTCCTCCTCCTCGCCCAGAACTTCTGGGTATGTGAAAATTTAAATAGCTTGAAGGAGTTGCCTCATTTATGCTCACATAATCCTCTTGCTGCAGCCAGGTTTCAGTAAGGCAAAACAAGTCAATGTGATTATCACAAATCAAGTCATTAACTAGCAGACTTTTAGAGGAAAGCGATCTTATGTTAAACAGACCACATTTAATTGTTTTTACTTTTTCCCCAATTGAAGTTATTTTGATTTTAATTAGATTATCATGATTTACTCCTTTGGGAATCTTTGCTAATTTATTAGATTTTGGTCGTGGGCAAGACACTGTCTGGATGGAGTAAAGAGTGGGTAACAGTAGAGAAGCTGCAGAGATGTGTGTTAAACTACAACTCTGCTTCCTGGTCTGCACCCTGGGTGGTCAGGGTTTTGGAGGACTAATAAATGTGGCCAGATTCCTAGAAAGAAGAGCTGCACCATCCAAAGTGGGATGGATGCCGTCTCTCCGAATCAGACCAGGCTTTCCCCAAAAGGATTGCCAATTATTAATGTAGCCCACGTTGTTTTCAGGACACCACCTAGACAACCAGCGGTTGAATGACGACATGCGGCTAAACATGTCATCACTGGTCAGATCAGGGAGGGGACCAGAGAAAATTACGGAGTCCGACATTTTTTTGGCAAACTTACACACCGAAGCAACACTAATTTTAGTGACCTCCGATCGGCGTAACCGGGTGTCATTACCACCAGCGTGAATAACAATCTTACTGTATTTAACCTTATCCTTAGCCAGTAGTTTCAGGTAGGATTTGATGTCGCCCGTTCTGGCCCCCGGCAAACATTTGACTATGGTCCCTGGTGTCTCTAATGCCACGTTTCTGACTATGGAGCTGCCAATCACCAGAGTGGGCTTCTCAGTGGGTGAACGGGTTGGTGGTGACCAGTGGGCAGAGATCCACGACTACGCTTTCTGCGTACAGTTACCCAATCGCCTGGCTGCTCAGGCACTTTTGGAGGACAGCTACGTGGGGGGCCTACTTTAACTCCTGGATGTTCAACAGCCTGAAGCCTGGATTCTAACTCTGAAACCCTCGCCTCCAAAGCTACAAAAATACTACACTTATTACACATCCCATTATCACTAAAGGAGGCAGAGGAATAACTGAACATCTGACACAGAGAGCAGGAGAGAGGAGAGGAAGAAGGAAGAGTTGGAAAAGAGTCAAGGGAGGGAGAGAGAGAAGCCATAGCAATGCTAAGCTAGCCTAGGCTAGCTACTCCTTGCTATCAGAAATAAAACCGTGTGAAACTGACAAGCGCTCAGTAGAAAAGTGCAGCAGAAGGTGCTATGTTTTAAAGTAGTCAGTTAGAGTTACTCAGATACAGAGATATCACAGAGAAAATAACTTAACTTCAGATGGGGTTCCTCTGGACAGCTGCAACAGCTCCACACTCAGTTAATCCAAACAGGAAGTGAACAGGTCCAAACAGGAAGCAGGCCGGTTGATGTTATCAACCTTATTTAGAAAATTTAAGGAAATTTTACTCTGACATTTTTTTAGCTGGTACCATTTATACAAAAATCAGTGAAGTGTAAACTATAGTTGTTAAAGGTTTAGTAAATTAACCTAACAATAGTCATTTTAACTGATATAATCATGTTATATTCATTTTGCCCAGTCCCACTTTTAGCAGTGTAACTAAGAGTGTTTTCATCCAGTAACTACCTCTCTGAAAATGCTTTATTTGCACCTTCTAGATCAGATGGAAAATAAATCAGAATAATGTTAAATAACAAAAGAAAAGTATATTTTCCTTTGACCAGTTTGAACCATGGATCAATACCTCTTCGATACCTGAAGCCGTGATATAAAGGTCAACTTTCAAAGACTGTATCAGCTCACTAAATTGGATTTATGGTGGGATTAGAGCTTTTTCCTGGTAAATGATAAGAATAACTGAAGTACAGAGCACTGCCAGCCTCATGTCTTAACAGCTTCTCCCGTCAATCATCTCACACTTTTTCTTTTCTGCATAACTTATTTCCAGGATCTTTGGGCACTTCAGTCATCGCTCTGAGTGGCAGCTGGTAAAAATAGATTTCAGGTCCATCTTCAACAGGAGGTGCACCGAGGCGGACTACCAGACGTGGCACCTACACAACCAGGTAATATGGCTGCCAGCGCAGAAACCAGGATCTGTGGATAATATGGATACTCAAAAGTACTTGCTGTTGTTTTCATTATTAAAAGATGATTATGTTGCTAAACTTTAGGTTAACAACTGCCCTTTTGTGTTCTTTACAAATCCTCATCACAGTACAGTTTTTTTTTTACTTAGTGGGAAAATGAAAATGTCTCTGCGTGATGAATGCAATGGACGCCTTTATGACTGATCCTCCTCTTGTAAAGTGCACTCCCCTTAGGCAGCATTTAGTTTTAGTGTTAACTGTTGTGTAAATGCCAGACTTTGACACATAGTAAAAAATAGGGCTGTCAAACGATTAACATTTTTGATCTAATTAATCACAAGGTTTAGTTTAATTAATGACAAATCCCAAAAAATAATTTAATTCTCAACAATTTTGGCTACTTAGCCATTGCTTTTATTTTTAGCAAATACAGGACAAACAAGTTGACTTTTTACACAATTACATGAGGTCATTTTACCTATTATTTATTCATCTTTCAGCCAGTTGTTAAGGCAAACTAACTGGTCAACATTTTCTGAATGTAAAGTGCAGAGATGGGAAGTAACGAAGTACAAATACTTTGTTACTGTACTCAAGTAGATTTTTCTGATATCTTTACTTTACTTTACTACTTATTTTTATGGCGACTTTTTACTTCTACTCCTTACATTTTTACACAAATATCTGTACTTTCTACTCCTTACATTTTTAAAAATTGGCTCGTTACTTTAGTTTTTAATCATTTCAATCGAGTTATCGTTATTATTTTTCACGTTATTAATACCAAATTCAATCTAATTGGATGTGAATCTACGTAGCATTTGAAGCACCACTACAAGATGAATCGACAGATTCTGTGGTATTTATTCGCGGCAAATCATTGCAGCTTGGTGGCGGTGGCATTAGCATAGAAGCATGGACGACGAGATGATTGAAAATGAACACAACAGAGATCTAGTCCTATTGGCAGACATCCATTCAAAATGTAGGCAACGGCATGAAAAACGTGGTTTCTACTTTTACTTTTATACTTTAAGTGAATTTACAAGCCTGTACTTTGTTACTTTTACTTGAGTAAAGAAGTTTAATCAGTACTTCCACTTTTACCAGAGTATTTTTTAACACAAGTATCTGTACTTTTACTCAAGTACGGAAAGTGAGTACTTTTGACATCTCTGGTAAAGCGGACCGTTACTTAATGCCCTGCGTTCGGTGAGGGTGGTCTGACGCATGGCAGTCGTAACACCTGAAGTTGAAGCCCCAACAAATGAATGCTTGGTATTAAGATGATATTTAAGGCTCGAGGCACTTCGGTGAAACGATAAGTCCTTCTTGCAGTGTGAGCAAACCACAACAAGTTTATTTATTGTCCCGTCTAAGTTTTTTTTAATACTCGAACTGTACATCCAGCGGTCCAACGGGTTCTTCTAAATCCTCCCTCTCGCTCATGTCGGACAATTGAATTGTTGGTTAAACAGTGCAGGACTGTGTTAATACGTTAAAAAAAATATTGCGCTAATTCCAGAGATCAATCATCTTGCGTTAACGCATTAATTTTGACAGCCTTAGTAAAAAACTACAAATAAAATCACATCAGGACATGCACTTTTGAAAGGCAAAACACAGTTCCCAACAGTTATATCAGAGAGGATTGACAGAAGAATTTACATAAAAATGGTATAAAATGGTGAAAAAATATTTAATGGAAAGATATGGGAATTAAACCAATCAGAAGGAGAACAGATGTGTTTTGTCAGCTAGATGTTGGTGAATATTCTCAGTCATCCAGGTCACAGTCATTCCAAAAAAGTAAAAAGAAAATAATCCACCGGACTTGGTTTCCAAGTTTGAAGACATTTTGCTTCCCATCCAGGAAGCTTTTTCAATTCAAAATGTCAGGAATTGCGTTGAAATCGAGGCATTATACAGTAGCCCATGTTTAGAAAAGATGCAAATTGAACCCAATGAATGGCTCCACCCCTTAGGAATGGGGGACATTTTGTTTCTTTTGTTAGCCTTTAATACGTGATACCTCTCTATGTCTGTGAAAGGGGGTCGTTAAGGGAATTGTTGGCCTGGCTGAACAGGCGAGGTCTTCTGCTCCCCCTGTATGGGGAGGAGGTTGCAATGATAGCGGGCAGAAATCAACTCAATTGCTGCATTGTAGGTTTTTGAAAGCTGAAACCTGAGTCCACCTGCTCCATGACTAGTTGAACATGTTGGCCTGAATTTGTACCATAGTAATTTTCCTATTAACCTAAAAAATTGCCCTTTGTAATACATAAAAACATAAATATGTATATATCACCGGGGACCTGTCCAGGGTGTACCCCGCCTCTCGCTCATTGACTGCTGGAGATAGGCACCAGCACCCCTTGCGACCCCACTCGGGACAAGCGTGTCAGATAATGGATGGATAGATGGATATATATATATATATATATATATATATATATATATATATATATATATATATATATATTAGTGCTGTCAATCGATTACATTTTTTAATCGCGATTAATCGCATCAATGCCTGAGTTAACTCGTGATTAATCGCATTTTAATCGCACATTTTTTTCCTGATTGAAAATCATTTAAATACTCTCGATGACATACAAAAAAAAAAATACAGGCTAGGTTTGTGCCAATGTTCTTTTTTAAAAATGAAAACAGGTCACAGATACTGATTTATACCATAGATACATATGGCAAGAAGATGGGGAGGCATGTAGCAAAAAATAACAAATATGTAGGCAAAAAAAAGGCCCTGAAAACAGGCTGATGTAAAAGACAGTCTTTACAGTTAATACAGTCTTTTGAACAAAGACAAGCATTTTATCCTACTGCTATAAAATTTAGTAGAGTTAACATTAGATTTTAATTAACCAAGGTAATAATGAACAATTTTCAATCAATACATCAAAATCAATAGACCGACATCACTAGATGAAGGTAGTCTATGCTCTCTAGAAAGTTACTTTTCAGCCTCTTAACAAAAATGAGAACACACACACACCCACTCACCCACACACAGACACACCCACCCACACACACACACACGCGATACCGACCTGTTGCGTACACAGACGGCAAGAGTGCTGCTACGAGATTCCATTTCACCTCAGTAATCAGTTTTCTCAGCGTATTTCAGGTTGCTACTAGTTACCAGACACTCAACATGTTTGTTGTTGGTGGGGCTTAAAGAAAAGGCACTAGCGTCACCCAGTGTATGAGCGTCTTTTTCCCTTGAGGAGCTCCGCTCTTGAAGCCTATGAGAAATGCATACACTGGGGGAAAATAGCCCCGCCTTCCCGCAGGCTGCAGCGGGATGTACTTGGAAAAATTGTACCATAAAACCACATAGCGTTAATCTCACGTTAAAAAAATTATCGCCGTTAAAATGGCCTCGCATTAACGCGTTAATAACGCGATAATTTTGACAGCACTAATATATATATATATATATATATATATATATATATATCTGTATATTTTTGTTATATTTTTCACCCTTAAAGGTCACCATTTTTTTTACCTGCGTTTTTTGGCTGAATAGAGCTAATGCTACAGCACTTAGCATATGTCATTAAACCAGAATGCATTGCTGTGTAAACAACATGGTGATGTTTAAAAACAAAGTTGTTTATTTTACTTTATTGTATTTAGATTGAATATAAAGTTTGTTGTTACTACTAATGGAGGATCCCTTAAAGACCAGAGGAGGCCTAACTAATGCACAAAGACAAATTATTTCTTTTTTGGATCGGCAAAAGATAAAAACACTTAACGATTATTTTTTTAGTGATTTTTTTATGGCACTAGTGGCTTGATATTTTGACAGTAAGCTGACAGGGAACATGGTATGAGAGAGGCGGAGAGACATGCGGCAAAGCACTGGATGGATTCGAACCTGGGTCAGCCATGTCGGGGACTAAGGCCTCCTTATATGGGTCATACGCGCTAACCACTGCGCCACCTATACTTGAAATAATTATCAGTTTATCAACTTACTCAAAGAATCGCCATGCATCAGCTTAAAAAAAGTCGGATTTTAACAATTCTTCCACTAATGAGATGCTGCAAACTTAAAAGGGGAAAGTTCACATTGAATAAGCCTTCCTATCAGTTCAAGTCTACTGCTTGCTGTTCTTATGTCAGTAACAGAAGTTAGTTTTTTCTTTGCTAGTTTTGTTAATCAGATATACGAGCTGAGCTTTACTAAAAACTACCTTTATCCAAACTTTTACTTTACTGAAACTTTACTGAAAATAGCCTGGCAGAGAATGAATACAGGTCTCTGGTCGGTTATAATGAGCAAACACAGGTGCAGATTAAATATTTACTGTCATAACTTTAAGCTTATTAATGCATCTTTATCCCTTTGAATTACCATGAGACGTAAAGAGGATTAAAGTTTCTTCTAAATGAGCTTTTATCAAGCGTAAGTGTTTAAAGATGTCTGCTTCTCTACAGAAGCCCTCCAAACACCCAGCCTTCAACCCCACGTGCTTTCAGTAAACCTGCCCATCAACCTGAAACTGAGCCAGAGACTGAGAGCGAGCCTTTATTCACGGCCGCATCCTGTAAATGGCTCAGACACCCATATGCTCAGAGCGGGCTAATGATCAAACCACCAAGCATGGAAGATGACAAGAGTCCGAGCCAATTACAGAGCCCGACTGGCTGAAAGGAGCAGTCAAGTTCTCTGCAGAGGAAACAAACATGCTGGAGCAGAAGAGGAAAGTAGGAAAGTTTCAGCTTTGGGTTTACAGAAGCTGGGAACTAATTGTGGATCCATTCAGGTTTCTTTGGCATTTCACTACTGACACCTACTGCATGTAGGAAGAATGTCCGGGGGAAACAGACGCTCCAGTCTGTTTTATCCTTCTGCTGATTCTCCCCTTAGCACAGAGGGTAATCTAAAATTGAGGAAATTAAAGTTTCTTAGCTGTTTCTAATGTTATACATCTAAAATTCTAACAAATAACCTCAGGAGCTCATCAGGGACACATCTACAGGGAAACTCGATGCATTTCTGCTTGGATTATAGTATAGTAATATTTTGGATTAAGTTTAGAAATTTGTCCTCTTACTTTTGTGAGGCTTTCCCCTAATCTGTAGGTTGTGATCTACTCTGCAGGGTGAGCCGTGCCTCATGGGGGTGAAAAGAATCTACAGGAAGCTGAAGCCCACCTCCAGGTGCGTCATGGGAAAGACCTTCTCCGTGACGATGACCTCGGCTCCCTGTGACTGCACAGAGGCTGACTTTGAGTGGTCAGTGCTGGTTTTTTTTAAATCTGTTCTTCTGTTAGGATAATTATCACTGATGATGTGTGAGTTTATTACACTTCAATATTAGCTGCCTGTTGCGTGTCAGAACTGATGTTTTCCACCATAGTTTATCTAATTAAGACACTTCCTCTGACCGGATATACAGTTATAATCATTCTGTTCGAGGAAAAGATTTGGGAATGGAATGAGAGCGGTGTCCTTCAGCTAAGAGCAAAGTGTAATATTTTGATAGGGCTGGGGCCATGGATGTTTACTCATCTGCTAATGTGTATGATGTAAAATGTGATGATGTGGCAGACTGGAGACGTATAAAATGCCTTTTTAACTGCTAATTGGGACCACTTCCTGAAAGGTGAGCCCAGAGTCAAGCAGCTGCCTTCTGTAGCTCTAAGCAACTTCTCTGATCTGAGTAAGATTACAATTTCTTTTTTTTCTTTTTTATAAGGTAACTTGGGTTTTTTTTTCACTTTATTTTTATAGATTTTTTACAGGTATACAACAAAAACATGACGATGATTAATGTCCTTTAGTGAATCCGTTAGCATTTGTCACAAAAAACCAAAAAAACAAAACAAAAAAGCATTAGACAAACAAGAAATAATATTATATAAAAATAATTTGTTCATTTACACTTTGGACATACTGAAAGTAAAAGAAAATAAAAATTAGATTATAGATTACAAAAAAGATTACAATTTCTATCAGAATCTGTTGTCACGTCTCCTGGTTATTTAATACACATAAGTTATTAAGTGTTATTTAAATAGAGTGTCCAGAGTGATCTCTTTTCAGGGAAAAGAACCGGAGAGAGAAAGCTTCAAGATGTAAACACACAGAGAGCTTATCTTTAACACTTCGAAATCTAATCACCTCTCTATATTTTTAGTGGAAGGTTGTTTCTAATTTTTATTTTATTTTATTTTTTTTGCTACAATGAAATTTTTTATAAATTTAACACAGGTAATCAAACACAAAACACAAACAGCTGCAACCTGGTCTGGATAAAAACCCACATGGATATTTGAGATACTTTTACGACCTTATATTACAAATTTTGACACATATTTACTTTATGAATAAATATTACACAGTTATTTGAATAATTCATATTTTCATGCTTAAATGCAGGAATCCATCATTGATATACGTTTTCTGTCACTCTATTTATCAGTGTCTTTAGTGCAAAGCAAAGACTGCTCCAGTTTGTTTAACTGACATGATAAGGAATTGTTTAAATTATTGGGTAACTAATCAAACATCAAACGGAGGCGTATCAGCAACAGTTTATTTTAAGATTAGTTCACCTATGTGGGAAATGGATGCTTTAACTCTGACCTGATGTCCCACCATTACGAAATTCAGATTAAAGAAATACAGATGAAAAGAATTCAATCTTTTGTTCTAAAGATTTCTGCTAATTTATAGGTCATATAGGTTCGATTCCCGGTAGGGTTGCCAGCTCCCTCAATAAAAAAAAAAGGAACCCCTCATGTGCGTACCTGCTGACCTGATTGCCTTTACCCCTCCTGGCATGGTGCTTTTTTTTTAGCCCCCCCTTTGTGTATAAATTTTTTTTTTTAACTATTTAACTCAAATCTGTCTTTAATTAGCATATTTATGAGGTCCATGAACACATGGAAAACAAATTATTATCCAGCAATTCACTTTAATACAAAATAACAAACTTTGCTGAGTAAAATAAGTATCTCTAAGTAGCCCGGGAACAAGTTTACCGTAAGTTTTGTGTCATTTTCCAGTAGCTTTTTATTGATAATATTTTTACTCTCACAGTAATGCAGGAAAAAATGCGTTACTTTTCCCCTAAATACGGAACAGGTACTTCTATTTTTAAATACAGAACGATTGCATTTTTTTAAAGGCATGGTTGGCAACTGATTCCCGGCCTGGGGTCTTTCTGCATGGAGTTTGCGTGTTCTCCCTGAGCATGTGTTGGTTCTCTCCAGGTACTCCGGCTTACTCCCACAGTCCAAAAACATGACTGTTATTTAGGTTAACTGGCTTCTCTACATTATCCTTAGTTGTGAGTGTGTGTGTGAATGGTTGTTTGTCTCTGTGTTGCCCTGTGATGGACTGGCAACCTGTCCAGGGTGGACGCGCAGACAGCTTGCCCGCTGGACATACGCACCACCATCACTGCAACCCTGACCTTACACTGCAAAAAATCTAAATCTAGATAAGTCCTTTTTTCTTAAAATAAGTGCATTTGTTCTTGAATTGAGGAGGTAAAAGAGACATTTTGCCAATTGAACAAGACAATTTACATTTAAAATAAGAAAACACAATTGCATTGTCTTATTTCAAGTGCATATAATCTAATTATCTTAGTTTAAGAGTAAAATTACTCATTCCATTGGCATACTATCTCATTTACCTACTCAAATTAAGGGTGAATACACTTAATTTAAGAAATTTTTACTTATTTCTAGATCGTTTTTGCAGTGTATAAGTGGGACAAAATGTATGAAAAAAAGGAAAACATGTAACTCTGGGTAAAAGAAATCTTAGTTAAAAGCTCTAGACTAACTATTGAAACGCAACTGAACTAATTAGCTACTATGCTGCTAGGCTAAAATTATGCAAAAATCACAGTTTGTTATGGATGATTGAGAACCAAAGTTTACCTTCAAGAATTCGCAATTCAAAACAATCTAGAAATTAGTCAACATTTCTTAAATCAAGTGTAGTTACCTAAATCTGGGAAGGGAAATAAGATGATTTGCCAATGAAATTAATATTTTTACTCTTAAGATAAGATAATTAGATAATATGCACTGGAAATAAGACACTACAATTTTTAAGGTTTGGTGGAAGTTGAAAAAGGACCCACATGCAGAGACGTGGAGGTAGAGATGAGCTCGTGCAGATTTAATCAAAGAGGGAAACACAAACAAAATCCAACTACAGAATGCACAAAACCTTAGGGCAAAAAAGAGCAACCAGGGAAAACAGGGCTTAAGTGTAACTAGAAAGGACGTTAAATAAGAGTAAAGGGGAATAAAACCAATGACTAACCATGGGGAAAACTAGAAGATTAGAAAGGAACGGAAAATAACTGAAGCCATGGAAAAATAAGAGAAGGACTAACTAACTAAAACTAGACAAAGGAATAAATAATGTAAAAAAAATATTAGCAAAAAATATATAATTCTTGACAAAACAGAAAAACAAAAAAAAGCATAACTGAGAACCGAAAACGAAAACCAGATCATGACAGAAATTGTTTTATCATATGAACTTTGAATGGAGTTTAAAGCACAACCCAAGGGGTAAATATAACAATATTTGGTAAAAATATGTATTTTTTCAAATGATATGCCTAATTAGTTGAATATTTACCTTCTTTGAAAAGGTTTAGCTTTGTTTGCTACATTTGGCTTATTAAGACATTGGAGCTAGCGGCTAGCAGACACCAATTAACTATTTTTAAATGACTTTTTGTTCATATTTAAGCAATCAAACATCATGAGCATATCAGTAAACGCATAAACATGTTTTATTAATTTTTTAATATAACGTTACAGAATGAGAGCGTCCGAATGCAATGACATCACTTACTGGCGGGAAAAAGTTAAACTTGTAGCTATCTACTTTCTGTCATGATGGGATTAGATGTCTAACCCATATGCAGAAACACACGGAGGTTAGAAGAAAGTTCAAAAGTTTTATTGAAAAAAGGTGTAAATAAAATGTGAACAGGAACTTGGGTGGTCAGACTGGTCACGGCTGGATCTCCACTGAGGAGGACAGAGAGGTTAGTGGAGTTCGAGGTAAACTGCTGTTTATCAGATGATGGGGGGAATACCTGCTTAGAAGTGGAACTGATCAGCAGGGGGGAAACTTGAGGGTCCAGAGGCTAGTAGGCAGGCAGAGGGCAGAGGGCTAGCAGAGATTGAACTGAGTGCAGGCAGGCGGAGAACTGAGAGCTTGGCAGAGGCAAACTGAGTGCAGGCAGGCAGATTCCAGGTTGAGGTCTCTCTCTTCAGTGTTTCAGGTTTCCAGGCAAGTCAGGTTCTGAGAGACAGGGAGAAAACAGGGTCAGACGGGTTCACAAGAATCAGGCAAGATCTGGTAGACTGGCTCAGGTTTTGCTGGTACAATAACTGGCAAACACTCTGGCACTGGAGTGTCAGTCTCCGCCTCCTTAAGTAGGAGCCTCCTGATGAGCAGATTGAAGACAGGTGTTGCAGTCAGCTCATGCCCCCAGGAGATCTAGTGCGCCCTCTGGTGGAGAAGATGGACACAGCCTCCAGATCCCAACACTTTCTTCTTCCAATGATCTTTAGAGCCCTGCTTTCTTAGAGAGGTTGCAGAATATGTAACCCTAGGCTTTGTCTTGCATCACGTTCCCAGAGCTGCTAACACTACAACCTTTAAATACTTGAGTTCCTGTCCATGATCCACGTCTGTGATCTGGCTGAATACAGCTACGGTTCCCCTCCTTCAGATGCAGTGCAATGAACTTGTTTTGACCACTAGATTCTGTTCAGGGTCAATGATGAACTTTAAGCCAGTGGTTGAACTAAGGAAAGCGGGAAAGAAAACATCACCTAAAAATATGCTGCTGGATCATCATCTCTCATCATGAATTAAATCTCTGATGTTTCCATAAATGCTCTTATTGCACATAGTTTCTATTCGCTCTCAAAACATATTAATTTTACAATGATCGTCATATCCATTCAAATCAAAGACCAGATCTCTGAATAAACGTGTTTTGTAAGATTTCTTTGAATGTGTAAAGCACCTTCTGCACATATTGACAGGGAGATTTCTCTCTGTGTAAAGAGAGATAGGATCAAGTGATAAATGATTACCATCCTGCAGATAAGAAATGCATTTCAGGTTTGTCGCATCTTCACCGTTGTTTACTCTAATGTGTGAATATATCTACATTTGTGTGTGAGAACGAGGGAAAAAAAGCAAAGGAGCCGAGATGTTTTTCACTCCCAGACATTTTATTGATTTTACCTTAATGTGCACCATCGTTCACATCGTGAAGGACAAAGTGTTTGGAAGTAAAATGATCATTCAAAGCCTTTTTTGTAGCAGCAACTCTTAATGTCAGGGAAATGTCAATTTATCTGCACCCGGATGAAAACGGCTTTCTTTTAATGCTTAATTGTATTCATTTTTTTTCATGGTTTAGCCCTACATCTGCAGGCCTCTGGAGGGAGGCAGCTCCTGCAATAAGCTTCATCAAAACCATAAATCACGGCGCCTAATAGCTTTCATTAACAATCACAACACTTCTGCATCTGTGTGCATGTCGCTCTAATTGGGGCAATTTGTCCCGATCAGTTTGGGGACAAAGTGCAGCTCTGCCTTTTCATTTGTAGTACAAACACCTAATAGGCTGGGTACATAGAGTTCTAAACACAGAAAGGTTGTTGGATCATCTCTGAAGTCAAAGCAACAAAGTTCAACACATTAAAAACTATATTTTATAGCAATATCTCTAAGTATCTTTGCACCCATCTGTCTCTTCCTTTGCTGTGCTTTTACTACCAGATTAGGCAATGATCCAACTGTGGAGTTAATGCACTTCTTCAGTTGCTACAAAAATATCCCCAATCACCACCCTGCCACCATCATGCTTGAGAATTAGAGATACACTATATTGCCAAAAGTATTTGCTCACCCATCCAAATTATTGGAATCAGGTGTTCCAATCACTTCCATGGCCACAGGTGTATAAATTCAAGCACCTAGGCATGCAGACTGTTTTTACAAACATTTGTGAAAAAATGGGTCGCTCTCAGGAGCTCAGTGAATTCCAGCGTGGAACTGTGATAGGATGCCACCTGTGCAACAAATCCAGTCGTGAAATTTCCTCGCTCCTAAATATTCCACAGTCAACTGTCAGCTGTATTATAAGAAAATGGAAGTGTTTGGGAACGACAGCAACTCAGCCACGAAGAGGTAGGCCACGTAAACTGACGGAGCGGGGTCAGCGGATGCTGACGCGCATAGTGCGAAGAGGTCGCCAACTTTCTGCAGAGTCAATCACTACAGACCTCCAAACTTCATGTGGCCTTCAGATTAGCTCAAGAACAGTGCGCAGAGAGCTTCATGGAATGGGTTTCCATGGTCGAGCAGCTGCATCCAAGCCATACATCACCAAGTGCAATGCAAAGCGTCGGATGCGGTGGTGTAAAGCACGCCGCCACTGGACTCTAGAGCAGTGGAGACGCGTTCTCTGGAGTGACGAATCGCGCTTCTCCATCTGGCAATCTGATGGACGGGTCTGGGTTTGGCGGTTGCCAGGAGAACGGTACTTGTCTGACTGCATTGTGCCAAGTGTAAAGTTTGGTGGAGGGGGGATTATGGTGTGAGGTTGTTTTTCAGGAGCTGGGCTTGGCCCCTTAGTTCCAGTGAAAGGAACTCTGAATGCTTCAGCATACCAAGACATTTTGGACAATTCCATGCTCCCAACTTTGTGGGAACAGTTTGGAGCTGGCCCCTTCCTCTTCCAACATGACTGTGCACCAGTGCACAAAGCAAGGTCCATAAAGACATGGATGACAGAGTCTGGTGTGGATGAACTTGACTGGCCTGCACAGAGTCCTGACCTCAACCCGATAGAACACCTTTGGGATGAATTAGAGCGGAGACTGAGAGCCAGGCCTTCTCGTCCAACATCAGTGTGCGACCTCACAAATGCGCTTCTGGAAGAATGGTCAAAAATTCCCATAAACACACTCCTAAACCTTGTGGACAGCCTTCCCAGAAGAGTTGAAGCTGTTCTAGCTGCAAAGGGTGGACCGACGTCATATTGAACCCTATGGATTAGGAACGGGATGTCACTTAAGCTCATATGTGAGTCAAGGCAGGTGAGCAAATACTTTTGGCAATATAGTGTATTTGCACTGATATGTCAAAGTGATGTCTATCTGTCCTAAGCAAAGGCTGAAAAGTCTTTAAGTAAGATTTTGCAAACTTGAGTCTTACTCAGCAGCCTGAAATGACTGAAATACGGGGTTTTTTTTGCCCATATTCCTGTATCTGATCATTTCATGACAGTCTGAACAACACAGATCTAATCTTTTCAAATGCGACCTGTGTCTAAACGGCCATTCATCCGACCTGAACGCCTTTAATACTCGACAAAGGTCACATTCTGCATCTTGCTACGCAGAATAGGGGAAGAAAAACAACAGCAATCATGGCGAACGATAAAGCAGATCTTTATTTTTAACCTTCTTAAAAAAAGGCTGAGGTTGGGAAAGAAATGAAAGATCGCTAGAAGTGCCACCATCCATGTTTACTTTCGTTTTCAAAGAGCACGCTTGATTGTGACGTCATTGCGTCCTCTACTGCGCATGCGGGACACTTAAGTTGTGTAAATGCAGTTCACACCGGAGATCACATACAAGTCACATATATTTGGAAATGTGAACAACCACTTTAAAGAATCAGATTCCACAAAAAAAAAATCGGAATTGAGCATCAAGTCCTGCAGTATCAAAGTAGCCTTATTCACAAAGACTTATTCAATGCAGTGTTTCATTCTAGGCAGGGTCAGACTCATCTGACTGAAACTGACCAGACCGATCACAATGTTTGAACCAAAATTACCCTTAATGCAACAGGGTTTTTTTCTATCCATTAAGTATTTTTCCCAACCAGAGCAACAGATCTGGTTGGGATCTGGTTGGGATGTTATCCTTATGCAGAGAGGTGCAACATGAGCAAAGCCACCCAAAGGGATCCAACATGCACTTTTCTAGTGACATATTGGTGATTCCAGGGACAAGGGAGCCAAACGTCAACTGCAACTGGATGCAAAGTGACTGTCGGAGTAGGAAAATCTGAGCATTTGTGTCGTGTTACATTGTGACAAACCAAATCTGTACTAGATGTGGCTGTTATGTGAGGTGTGGGTACTTTTCTAATGAAAATGGAAAATAGGGGAAATAATAGGGATGAAGTAGGGTATGGTCTGTATGGTTTGTGGGATGCTGTTTTAATTTAGCAAAATTGCACTTTGTGCGTGAGAAAAGATTGCAGCCATATAGGACCAATGTTTGAATGATGCCCTTTATTATGTCCCCCTATGAGTTCGATTTATCTTTAACATTTCAGCAAGTGGATACTTATAAAAGCTTCCCTGCCCCAGTTATCTTATTGGTTCTAAGCTGTTTCCACTGACTTTTAGACTCACCTGATCCCACCTTCAAAATACGACTGTTTTCCAGTCTGGCAAGTTGTTTAAAGAGCATAAGCCAGCCTATTGGTATTCCCCTATTATTCTTTAGAGCAGTGGTCACCAACCTTTAAAGGCTTAGAACTATTTTATGGGTACTGAGTCATACTGTAGGAAGAGCTACCAATGAAATGGTCAGCGTTCACCTAAACCTCATGCATCATAAACATTTTTTTGTTTAATTTCTATTTTCCTTTTGTACATTGCCATTTTGAAATCTCTAAACCTGAAATACTCTATAAATTATTAAAAAGTTTTCGAGGCTTTCTCTTCAATGATTCCAAATCTTTGTTTAGGTTGGCAGCCATCTTGCTTCCTTACAATAATGGAATTTCATTTTTTGGGGAAATATTCCAACTGTAATCAGATGATTTCATGGATTCTTATGACATAGTCTTTCAAAAATGTAATTAAACGAAAAAAGATTTGATAAAAATACATATCTTGCTGCTTTTCCGTCTTTGGTTTCTGATCGGTCTGTTCCTTCTTCTTGTTTCATGGCAGTGATTATGGCTACGAGAGAAGGACTGATGGGAAGTGCAGCCCCGCCTTTTGGTTCCATCCATCGGCGATGTCCCGGAGCTGCACAACAGGAATGACTTTTCTCAACAGCACCGGGTAAATGGGCGCAGAACCATCATCAGATGATGAACAGGGGGTTGGTTTGTTGTCATGGGAACATTGCAGCTGAAGGTGCTGAAAAACACATCTAAAGGATTGAGAATTAAATTTGTTTTGCAAACAATAATGTATTAGCTGCTAAACATGACTGAAACACAGAAAGAGCCATTTGAATCTGCAGTCATGTGTAGTTATGCAACAAAATGCGTATTAAAGGAAAAGTTTGGTCAGCATGGAATAACCATTGGATCATTATTTAGAACTAGAACTAATACGTTTGCGGCGATTTAATCAATTTAAAGTAAAAAAATAAAAACAATCATTTTCGGCACGATCACTGAGTCTGGGAGCGGCCGTTTTTGCCCAAATATAGTAACACCTCATTCCTGACATCTTCTGGCCGTGACTTCACGGTGCGGTAAGCCTAGCGCCATTCTCCCCGCTTTACATGCAAAATCAATGGGAACTACTAGACACATCTGCAATCAACAACAATTATTGAAGATTTCCAGAGGACTTCACCATTGAAATTCAACAGAGCTATAGTGAAACTGACAATGCTCACGTGCATGGCAGTTGGATGTTGGAATACATCTGGTAAAAATGAAAAAAAATGTAGTTATTTCACCTTTCTGATTCCTGATCCTCCACGGACGGGTTCGTCGTTGGATTGCCAACTTGAAGAGGGAGGATTTGCCATAGAACTTCTGGCCAGAGAAAAAACACGTAATATGTAGCCAACAATTGGAAGAAGAATGTTTTCAAGATGACTTGGATAATAGCGTGTTCTGACAAACACCAGATACAACACTGGGACTTGATCAACAGCCAATACCGCACCGTGGCGTCACAAACCAGTAGGTGGCAGTAGTGTTCTTTGAAAAACATGGATGTTTCCAGTAAAGCACATTCAAATGAAAATTACTCTTAATTAAAAAACTTATTATTTATTGAACAGTATGCAATTTTATACTTAAAGTACTTTCAGAAGTTTTTATTCTGAATGTGACCGGACTTCTTCTTTAAATGACAGTAAGAGGCAATATTTCACCAGAGTAACTTTAAAGCACAACTTCATCGAAATATGATGTTTAAGAGTTATTTAGTGGTCATTGATGGCTATTAAAGATTCAGTTTATGGCTAATAGAGTTGATTAGTATCTCATTGTTACTCAGTATTGCTAATTAAGAGTTGGTTTATGGCTCAAAAAGAGTTTGTTGAGGGATAGATGAGCTTTTTATGTGTCCATGGTGAGATGATCTCTGTGGTTTTCCTTCCTCAGTTACAGGAAAGTGGTGTCTAATAACTGCACAGCTGGAGTGATTGCAGAGTACACGGCCAGGCGACAGCACTGTCCCATCCAGGCTCCAAAAGGTCTCCACCTGGTCACCAGTGAGGGCAGGCTGACAGCTACACTGGGCACCAATGTCACCTTCCTTGTTTTCCTCGAGGAGGTCAGCACATTATTGGTCACACCAGCTGCTCTTAGTGGGCATTTAAGAAGGGAAATTATTTTAAAATTAACAATTATAAAATCAATCTGCGAATGTCAACCACTCTTTTATCACACTTAAAAAAATGTTCCCACACTAAACTGTTTCTATGGAGACCAACAATCTCTGGTCCAATTGAAGTGTTGACATTTTTTTCCACTTATCTCTTTGTTTATCTTGTTCCAAATCAAATCAAAGAACAGACTTAAGGATTCACGTAAAAAGAGCCAATTGATGTACGCTGATCAAAAGGCTTTCAGATCTAAATCATCTCTTAGAATGAGCTCCACATGGAGGGGGAACAAACAAGAGTTTATTGTTCTAATTGAAATCAGAAAAACAAATTGAAACAGAGCTGCAGTTAACTAATTCATTAACACTAAAAAGTCACTTCAGACGTGAGGGAAAATAAATGGCAGTGTAGATTCTTTGGCTTTAAACTCAGAGTTCCAGTTTGAGCGATGGCACTTCATGTTTGACACTGTAGCAGGTGAAATGCAGCCGAGTATTTCTTCTCTCACAATCAGCATTGTACAGAATACATTTTAAACCTGCTGTGAATATTAACTGTTTACCCCAAGTATTTATTTTCAGAGCAACTCCAGAAACAGACCTTTATTTTAAGCACAGTAAGAAAGCTTTGTACTGGAAAAAATCAAAATCTAGCTAAGTCATTTTTTTCTTAAAATAAGTGCATTTCCTCTTAAATTGAGGAGATTAAAGAGATATTTTGCCAATGGAACAAGACAATTTAGATTTAAAATAAGAAAACACAATTGCATTGTCTTATTCCAAGTGCATACTATCTAATTATCTTATTTTAAGGGTAAAAATACTAATTCCATTGGCAAATTATCAAATTTACCTATTCAAATCAAGGTTAAATGCACTTAATTTAAGACATTTTTACTTATTTCTAGATCATTTTTGCAGTGTGGTGCTGTCTGACCCTAAATCTAACTCAGTGGGAAACATTCAAGGACTAATTTTGCTTAAAAAAAAAACAAACTACTTTTCATAATTTAAAGCTTAAATTGTTCAATGTTTGGTTGTGTATTCAGTGTTGCATAAAACAATTAAAAACATATTCAAAGTAGTATAACAAATGCTGATTTAAAACGGAATTTTGTGTATATAGACGAATTCACAACAATGTCATCCTAATGTACTTCTGTACTAAAACAGCTCCGACTCAGGTTGCTTGTTTCCCTGGTCCTGTCTAAATATGGGCAAACGTGCATCTTTAAAATAATCCATAGGAAGATAACTTTCTCTGTTATCTTAAAATTATGAGAAGAAAAAGACTTTATTTGCTGTAAATGAGTTATTTATTCTTTAAAATTACAGTGTTTTTACAAAGGACATTTATATTTACACTTTGGAAATCCCTTAATTAGAGTAACTGGATGCCTTTTTATCTAAAGATTACCAATAAAGCGTTTTTTTATGTGCAGGGAGACGGAGCAAGGACAAGCATCACTTTGGACTTTGGAGATGGCCACGCCCTGACATACTCCAACGTCAGCTCCATCGAGGATGGCATCAAACATATTTACAAATCCGTGGGGATCTACAGGGTGACGGCCACTGGGGAGAACAGCCTTGGCTCTGAGACCGCCACGCTCTTTCTGCACGTCACATGTACGTTTTTATATACATAAAAAAAAAAACACTGCTTTCATTCAGGGAGAATCCTCCTCCATTTTACGAATCTACCTCATTTTTAGCAGTTTCCACTCTTTATCACCTTCTGTGGAATTGCTGCTGTCACTTCACTGCGTTATGGGTTTTATCTCTGCCTGGAATGCAACCAGAAGTAAACAAACAAACAGAGATAGAACAAACCTCATTACGCTTCCTCACTGCCTTGTGTTAGAGGCTGACGGATGTAAGGCCTTTTGATCAGGGAGCACCTTTCCACCAACAGTCTGCCATCCTGTGTGTGCCAGCCATGCATAGAGTCACTGTTACTCCAGAGGGCCAAGGAGGATAGATGTTGCACAGATGGCAGCTGTTGGTACAGAGGCAGAGAAGAATTATGGATTCATTCCCCCCCCCCCCTTCTAGTTTTAGCTAATGAAGTAATTTCTGTTTTTTTTTTTGCATGAAGTAGGGCGTACAGTTCACTCTGTGATGTATGTGTGTTTGTGAGCAGGTCAGCTGGAGCATATCCATCTCTCTGCTCCCTTTGTGGCGGTGAAGAACAAGGAAGTGAACCTGACCGCCGTTCTGCATCCCAGCCAAGTGGGAACGGTCACCTACATCTGGTGGATCGGAAATAACACAGAGGTACGGCTAACAAGCCCCCACCGTTTCTCTCTGTGTCCATTTGTAATTAAGAAGTAGGTTGCTGACTCTGTTATTCTGCGGAGCTATATTTGTTGATGCAGGCTGCAGAAAAATGTGGCCTTGTTAATCAGCGCTGGTAAAGTTGTGGAATTTGCTGATTAACCATAAACGCAAAAAGTCTCGATTGGTTATGGAGAATCTAAACACCTTTTTCTGCCGGACAGCAGAGCGGATCGTTCAGGGAAAGGCTTTGTTGAGGCGTCTTAGTTTCTTATTAATGAGGAAGCGCACTACATAACAACAGATAATGACTTTTCCAGCTATGAAAAGTTTTTATTTGAAATAAAAATTTAATTAATAATTAGTTTAGTCAGTTTAATGATTTTAATTTTTTTTTTAGTTTTTGAAGTTTAATGGGAAATTGAACAACAAACCATGTTGTTTGCACTAAACAGGTAATTAATGTCGGAGATGTTTGGGGAGGTCATGAAAAGCTGCCTCATGGCTGCGCTTATAATGGGATGGTTGGACGTATTTTCTATTGTTATTAATCATGTGTCTTTGGGGAAATAAATGTTTTTCCAAGTAGAAAAAAAATATTAACCCCGGAATAAAACCACGGTTCCTTATGAAGCAGTCTTCATGGGCTGAAATGCTGCTCAGAGAGGAAGAAGCCATACTCCAGATTACTGCATGAATTTTCACTAAAGAACAAGTAATTTTTTTTTTTTTTTTCTATTTGTCCCATGGACTGATTAAACTACCGTACCGTAAAACTGTTTAGGAGAATAAATGTAGATGGTTGTGATTCTGAATAATCATCAAAACTCTAGAACATGATTATCAGTGACATGTGCGTAGGGATCTTTGCTGCAAGAGAGTTGTTTATTACCCCAATGGAAATATTGAAGCAATGGTCACTTTTTCATGACCCAAAGTAAGGGTTGTTCTCCTTTCTGAAGACAAAGCACAGATCCATCTGACATTCTATCCATGCTGTCAAGACTTTGGAACAACAGAAGACCAAACCTGCAGAGATTAAATTTAACCAGCTGGATCAATCCATGTTTTTCCAGTTGGGAAACAGGTTTTCAGGCTGAGGAGAGCAGATTATCATCCCAAACCTTTTGGATCCACACAAGGAGACTGAAGTATAAAAGTTTTGTGTCACGTGGTGCCAGATGCTCCCAATGGCTTTACCATATTAACAGGAGAAGCAGCACAAGTCAAGTTAGACACTGTCTGCGGACAACATGCGTTAATTTATAAAGGTTTTGAATCAGGTTGGGTCCGGATCTGGACCCTGGTCCGCTAATCTATCACCTGTGGTCCACAGCAATTAATTATTTTCAATACACTACAAAGAGGACCAGTCTTCTATTCAATTAAAGATAAAGTTCAACTGCTCAACCCACTTAATCAAGTTGCTATTTAGAAACATACATTCATTTAAACAGCACCGATGTATAAGTATGCGCATAGCTTTAGTAGCAAGGGGCTCATGAAAGTGATTTATTTAGCTTTAGATTCATTGGTTCACCCTCAACTGGTTTCGCTGCCCATTAGTTTTCGGCAAACCCTAGTGCAGAACGGTCACCTGCGAACTAATTTTGGGTTCATTAAGACTTGCAGGCTGTACATTGGAGCAGTGGGTAGAACTGTTGCTTTGCAGCAAGAAGGTTCCGGGTTCCATTCTTTCTGCATGGAGTTTGCATGTTCTCCCTGAGCATGCGTGGGTTCTCTCCGGGTACTCCTGCTTCCTCCCACAGTCCAAAAACATGACTGTTACGTTAATTGGCTTCTCTAATTTCTCCTTAGGTGTGAGTTCTGCATGAATGGTTGTTTGTCCTGTTTGTCTCTGTGTTGGCCTGCGATGGACTGGCGTTAAGTTGATCATGATGTATTCGGTCTTAAGGTTTAAATGGACGTTAAAAAAGGGCAAATTTTCTGGGCCGAAGGCATCATGACACTTAACTCTCCCTCTTATCATTTTCTGAAACTTGGCAGCTCTGAGACAGTTTTAACTTATTTTGTTATTTGTTCTGAAGATGTGGCAGCTTTCATTATGCTGTCCTGCTGCACCATGATCAATTATATGGAGCCCATGACAACATTTACCGTTTACTGTTATGTTTGGTAAGGTTCATGTAAAGTTGTGTAAGTGCGTTGCAGAAAAAACGACTAAATGTTAACTGTAACTGAGTAATGTAACTAGTTACTTCTGGCCTCTGGATGTTGTAAACGGCTCCTTCAATGTTTTCCTTGGGCTGATCCAAACCTTGTTCCTCAGCATTTGAAGCAGATGTAGATTTTCTCCTTAACTAAACGGTGGGATGTGTTTGGAGCCCAGATTATTTGAACAAGTCCTGGTGTTTTAGATTTAATGCAGCAGAAATGTGCAAGAGAAAAACAGACACCTGTGTGTAAATCATCCATAAAAGAGAAATATATGGATCTATGGAAGATGAATATTTATGTTTGTGATTTAAGTTAAGCAAATAAAACACTGAGTGCTGCAGAAACACAAGGTGTTTACCGAAACAGAAGGCCTGTCTGGCCCAACCCCTGCAGAGATCTCCGGCTGACTGGTTCTCTGTTGTGTTAAAGTGTTTGTCTGTGGATGAGGACAGCCTGTTGTATCAGCTGGTGACAAACTGTAGCTGTTTAAGCATCTGAAAGAAGTCTAAAGAATAAATGGAGATCTGAGTTATGACAGTCAGGAGCTGCTCTCTGCAGACCTGCTCATTCTGCCTACCCTCTGCTGATTGTCTTATTTACAGTTTGACTCCTGTGGCCTGTAAACTAGCAGCCATGTTAACCAGCCTTCTCTCAGGGGAACGTTCAGACTCTGACTCTGTCCTGCCTTTTCTCTCTTTCTGTCTTCTAGCAGCCAGTTATCACCCTGGAGGGAAGTGTGGCGTGCACATTCCCCAGGGAGGGGATCAATACAGTCACGGTGCAGGTGGCCGCTGGGAATACAATCCTCCAGGACAGAAAGACTATCGCTGTCCATGGTGAGTTAGCTTGGTGAGCCTCTGTTCACAAACTGACAGTGTCACAATAATTAGCTGCTTCTCAGTCATTAGGAGGCAACACTTCTGAGGCATAGCCACTGTCAGTTTGCACATTTTCACTTCTTTAAAGAACTACTCAATATTTATGATCATCATTCTCTTTGCATTAACTCATCTACTCTTAAAAAGTGGTGCTAATTGTAGTAAAATGTAGTAAAAATAATTTGAAACCGTGGCTTAAAATGTCAACTTTTTTTTTCAAAAAGAAAAACCTATAATTAAAAAAAATGTCCCATTATCTTCCAGAATACTTCAGATCCCATCTGCTCGCCTTCTCATCCAACCTGGACGACCACAACCCGGACGTTGCCGAGTGGCGGCTGGATGTAAGCCGGGTCATCAGGAAGTCTCTCATCCAGGTGAAACTGGAATGATTTCCTCAAACCGCACAGATATGAATTAACCTTAAATGATAGATGATCTTAAGGAACGGGGGTTGATTGCTCTGAACACACTCTGGGAGTTCAGGGTTGGAGCGAAGCGAGCGTGAGAACAAATGTCAGAACGCCTGCTCTGCGGCGACCCGAGGAGATGCCAGGAGACGAGCGTAGCGCAAGCTGTCAAGTGGGAGACGTGATTTCAACCCCAGACGTGACATCCCACTAACAGAGCTGGGCTCATTAACCAGTTGTTGACATTTTAGCACAGGGCAAATACGTTTCTGATTCCCAGGAAGAAGAAGTCTCCCTCTTACATCATGTTTTCACACTTTTTTCATCCTGCAGAATCAGAACTGATGCCAGAAATACATCAATCTCTCCAATCTTCACTGAGCAAGCCTGACTTGTTATTTGTTTCTGACATGATGTCTTTTTTTTTTTTTTTTTCCTATTTCTCGTGAGGATCCCAGCCTAGAAGGCAGAAAGCAGTGAAAGGAAAAACTGAGATGAAAACCTCCTTTAAGACCCAGCGACTCCTGCAGGAGGCTGTGGAAGCTGTTGCTTCATTCCTTCTTCTGCTTCCATTCACTTCTTTTACACTTCTACAGAAAGAGTTGCTATAGTTTGCATGAATTCAAATTTATTTATTTTATAAAAAAAAAAAAATTATTAGAAACCTTTTGATTGAGGCAAAGGGGATTCTTTAATAGTAATGTAGTTACTTTAAGCTGAAGTTAGGAAGCTGAGACGGAGGCATTTCTTGCAAGAAATAATGTTCAAATATATTTAACCTCCTCAAACATGTTTTTCTCACACTTGGACATTTGGTTATTCCCAATAATAAACACTTTAAATCATCAAGGACATCAATTTTAGCCAGATATACGCTCAGAACAGGTCTCCCGTTCATGAAGGAGGCTGTTTGAACTCATTCTTATCCCTCATGACCTTCCCTTCACCCTGGTCTAGAGTAGGGAGACATCCGCTTTCTTCCCCCCCCTATCTTAAACATTACAGCATAGAGGCTGGTACAAGATCGCTATGATCTCGCTCCTATTCAGGCAGGCACACTCACAACATTTTATGTTTTACATCTTACAAATAGGCCAAGGAAAAATATGGTTCCACAAAACTCATGACCAACAATGATTAGGACATGTAGAAAACCTTAAAATAAACTCAGCTTTTATTGCAGCAGCCATCTCAGAAAAAAAAGCATAAAATCACTTTTATTATCACCCCAGCTAGCTGTGATTTACACACTATGGAGTGAATGTTGTATCGTTATTGTTGAAAGCAAAGAACGCATTTTCAAAAATGGAAATTTAAAGGAAAAAAAAGCGATCCAGAAATTAAACTTTTAAGAACTTCTTCATCAACATTTTTTTTTACAATAATAGTTTTCTCCAACAGATCACATTCTCTTCCCTTCTGGGAAGTGAGCAGAGGTGTATTTCCTATTGGTCTGCTGGACGTTAGTGGCAACATTTTAACTGGGCATAAGGTGAGGAGAATTTGATCTATGAAACATTATTGGAAAAGAATGCAGTTCTTCAAACTCAGTCTGTAAAATAGAAATTTAAATAGAATTTTAAAATGTAAAATCTGTAAAAAAAAAAAAAAAAAAAAAAAAAGATTTATTAAAGTTTGAAAAAGTTAAATTAGAATTTTTTTAAATGAAAATCTGAGAAAACAGTAATGTTACTCTCGCACTCTTTTCGATGAAGAAGTTTTTTAAATATCCATTTAGATAATTAATTTTTGCTAAAATAATGGAATAGATTTCCCTCCATACAGCCCCCTCTCTGTCAAGAGGATCACAGACCCTTCCTACTTCTACTTCTACTTTTCTTTTCCTTACACTAAACCTTAGTGTGTCTCCAGAGCCCAATCTGGGTCTCACCTAATAAAATAAAATAAAAACTCACCTGGATGCCACTCTTCAATACGGTTCCCCAGCAAGAAGCTTTGTAGATGCTCATCTATTTAAGCTCCTCCTGACTCTGTGTGGTCTCTATAAAGACTTTGGTTGCCCTCTTCCTGGCTTATTGTAACAGTTTAAAGGCCACCTTAAAAAAAAAAATGCACATGCACAATGCTGTACCCGATCCCAAGAGGGAACGCCTATTAAACGCGTTCGAGCATGCACAAGCTCATTTCTCCTCGTGCACACTGTTTAAAAGTTCCTGTTTGCATCACTCATACAAGCTTAGTTTCCAGAAGAAGATTTGCTATTTTTCCACAATGTCAGACTGACTAACAGTAAGTGAAAATGGGGACGAGCACATAGGATTACCTTTGATCGCTGCTGCACCTTATGAAATAGAAATGTTAATTTCACTGCTAAGCTGCTGCTCATTTACTGTCTGAAAGCTGTACAAAAAAAAAACTGTCCAGCAGATGGTGCTGCAGCAACATTTCACAGCTTTCACCTTTTTTCTGCCACTGAAAAACAGATAAGATGCTAATAAATAATGACAGTAAAAATAATAGTTTGTGTTTTATATGCGTGAGATTTACAGCACATTATGATTTTTTATTACTTTAAAGAAAGTAATGCAAAATAAAAATGAGGGATGTTCTTTCTAAAGGAGACAATTTTTGTAGTCTGTGAAAATGATTTTGAGTCATTGATGTTTTTTTTTATCAGTCACTGATTGTCTCAGATGCTTGATGGTAATGAAAAACTCCTCAGCTTGTATTTTTTGGGTTTTAAATAGAAATAAAAAAGAAAACAGACTTATGTAGATTTACCAGCTTTTAAAGAATTTAAATGTTTTGTTGTTTTTTTTATTTAGATCATTTCAATATTTTTTCATTTTGTTTGAGGATGAAATACAATGCTACGTCTGAAAAGAGATGGACCAATAAGAACTTCCATCTTAACGTCTCTAAAACCAAGGATATGATCGTTTACCGAACTTTGACCTCTAGAAATCATGAATTCAAATTTTTCAGTTACAATTTTGTCTATTTTATCTTGTCGATAAAACTTATTAAACCCTTTTCTGATTAAACATGAAATCAAACTGAAAGTTTCTAAGGTTGAGATGATGGACTTCTACAGGAAGTGGTTAGTTAGAATAAAGCAACGAAATGTTATTAATGAAGTTATAAAAGATGGAAAAGCTCAATAATAAAACATAAACGATAGTGATGCAACAATCAGACCCCATCTAATGTTATTCATCTTTAGTTTAAAAATCTAAATTTATTCATCCTTAATATTAACATGAATTAAAACTCTCAACGCTTCTAAACTTAGAGCCTCCCTTCATAATAAAAGCCTCCTGCAATATATCATCATAACTGCTTGTTTCTTTATCTGTTTCCTGCAATAATAATAATGAGAAAACTATAAATTAAACAGGAGTTTTGCAGCTGGTTTTGGGATTTAAAAGGATATTTAAGAGTTTAAGACAAGCCTCTATTTGTTTCTGAAGGCCGCCCTTATTTCTCTTACAATGGAAAAAGAAATACTGACAGAGATGCTTGGGGTTCAGCAGGGTTGGAACTTTGATTGTAATTAATGTCCCCATAAATCAGCAGATTGTTGCGGTTCTGATCTGAAGCAGCTTCTTCAGAAACCGTCTGACTTTTCTCTCCTTCCTGCGTTTCCCTTCCAGGCTACAGGCGTGCGAGAGGATCTGCTCCTGGTCACCGTCCTCCCAGGTTTACCCACAGCCGCCGAGTTCTTCCTCCTGCCTGACAAGCAGCTCACCGAGGGCAAACCAGAGAAGAGCTCAGCTCATTTAGATCAGGTGAGCCCGCAGCATCATTCCCCTCCTCCGTGTGTGGGGGTGGATGCGTGTCGCCTTGTTATCCTCGCTCAAACTGTTACCCGACACGTAGCCTCATATTGTTTGTCCCTGCTTTGTGACTCACAGTCTCTCCCTGCAGCAGCTTGTCCATTAATGGCTGCTGAACATTTTAAACCCCTGGTCTGTAGTTCCTATTGTCCACCAGCAGATGTCACTGTTAATCTGCTGGAGAATATTTGTTCCCGGAGTCTAATTTAGGAAACGCCTGAGGAATCTGAGCAATAGACTCATCAATAAGCCTGACAAGTATTATGAGTGAAAGGAGTGACTTTTAGACTTACATGATGTTGATGGTGGTGGGAGGGGAGGGATAGAAAGACACTTTCACCTTTAATCGACACAATCCGGACCTGCTCTGTCTAACCTAACATATGATGATGGATGCAAGCAGCAGGAAGTCTCCACAGATAGAAATCCTCCATTTTCTTCTTCTTCTTTTCCCTCCCTCCTGCTCGATGTTCTGTAAAAGTTCCTCCTCCCACCAAGCCGGCCATAAATCTTCATTCAAGGCTGGCGTCTTTTAAGTGCGAAGTTGGCTCCGCTTGTTAGAAGCTGAAACAGATTTCACTGACCCTGCTATGCAAACGGTGAGAATGTAATTAGTCAAAGCGTGGACTAAATTTAAACAGTACAAAGGGGAGCATGAAGAAGTACAGGAATTACTCATATCACAATTAATTTAGCAAATGAGGCAGATAAGATAAATGAAGTCTATGCAGCAGAGAGGGAGAGGAAGTGTTTGCTTTAATTATTCAGCTCCATGTGGGTTTCCTTTATGCAAAGAAAGAAAATAGCAGCAAGTATTTATTTTTTACATTCTGTAGGCGCGTCGATGGAGAAGGTTTGTGTTTGGGTGAATAAAGGCAGCGGAGGTCAGATGTGTGGTTTAGCTCTGGGTCACAGTAATCTTCTCCCAGTTTGGCGTCCTCGGTGCAGAAGGTCGATCAGCCGCCTGAAAGCGACGATCAGATGGGGGCTGCACGGCTTGCATTATGCATCATGGTTAGGAAAGGTCCCAGAGACAAAGACTCGTACATAAACAGGAGCAATCGCCTGTGTGGGCAGGGAGGTTTCTCTGGGTCAGGGCCACGCTGATAAGGTTTGGTATTTAGAGTCATTCGGTATTATGAGCTGCAGCAACAGTCACTGGGTCACAGCTGATTAAAGTTTGGTTTTTTATCTGTTCTGTTTGACTTCTCTTTAGGTTTTTGTAGGTTGTGTAAATTCAGTTTTTAAATTAACAGGTTGTGATGTCATTCAAGGTGCAATATACACTCTTTGCATTCAGATAAAGGATTTTATTATTATCATTATTATTGCCTTGGATTTGAAAAGGGAAGGGATTAGTGATCAAGTTCTTTTATCTTTGAATATAAAAATACACCTGATCTCACATCCTGCGGCAGAATTAGATGTTTATTCCAGACCTTTGCTCCATGCCAATAAAGATAAAAGTACAACAGACAATATGAAAACAGTTTATATAGTAACAAAGAGCTTTAAAAAAGTTGTAATATCCTGGAATATGTTTCGTTTAGATATATAAATATCTGCAAAGTAGAGAGATAAGGGAAGACTACACAATAGTTGACTCCGATTATTGCACTTGTACTGCAGAGATGTACTGACTTTAGAAATAAGTAAAAAATTGTACAAGCTACACAATTTGTGGCATTTGTTATTGCACAGTGAGAGAGAAGAATATTGCACATTAGTGACAAAAGGTAATGTTTTACACAAGATGTCTGAGGAATGGGGTGCTGACCCTTGTCCCTCTCTGATTTGATATATTGGATATATTCAATATTAAAAGTGAGTTTGCATTTAAAGCTACTGCAACTTGCCAGCAACCACCAACTTAAATCTAGTGTTGAAATTTAAAACACCATTTTACTGAATTGAAAAGCTATTTACTGGTTTTCAGTTTGCCAACAACATAAAACAGATGTGGGAAATTTTCTCCAATCATCAACTGTATTATTATGAAAATTAGGTTTCAGGAAAGAAGGCAGAGGATGTGTGTTTAACTTAAACTGTTAAAAATTCAGCCATTTATTAGATCCTGAAATGAACATTTTCAGCTTTAGTAATAGATGTATTTTCCTTTCAGTTTGGGAGGACTTTGGAGCCTTTATTGCTGCAAGCAAAGAATGCATTTTGAAAATGGAAATTTGAAAACAGTGCAATCCAAAAAGAAACTAAAAAAAAAACAGTTTTTGAGAGTAACTTTGCTTTTTTTACTCTGATTTTATTTTTTCTGATGATTAGCCTACATTTTGTTCACACTACTTTCTTCTATTTTATTAATATTTTTTTTCTGTTCTATTTCTATTATATTTATCAGATAGAGTTTTATAAATCAAATCATTTTTGAAGCGCCTTTTGCAGATCAAATTCCCTTCACTTCTGAGGCAGCTTTCCTCTTCAGTGAGGAGAGAAGATGCATTTCTATTGGTCTAAATGGGCGTTAGCAACATTTCTATTGGTTAAGAGCGAGGGTTTGTATTGAACTAAAAGTGAAGAGAAAGAGATTTGTGAACTTAAATTAGATAAGAATACAATATGAAAAGAAAACATACAAGGAAAAAGGAGGATAAATATTTTTAATGATAGATGAACATGGATAATATATAGAATACTAAAATGTTTGTTTAAAAAAACTTTTCACTTTCTTAGTTTCAGTGAACACACACTAAGCAAACTCAAGTATACAAATTTGTATATAGAGTGCTATCCATACAAAGCTGAGGTTCATAAACCACTGCTCCTCCCCATGGATAGGGAAGGATCTGCAGTAATTCCCAACTAGATGGACAGTTAGGATGCAGTTCTTTAGAGCAGACACAATAGTTTCAGCAGTTCAGTGATTAAAGCTGATTTATTTAGCTCATCCATGACACAGCACGACGAGCAACCAATATTCACCTGTAATGAGTGAAGCAAATTAATACCACACATGGCAGAAGAAAAGAAATGATGAGAACCAGGTGGAGATAATAATGATTAGGGGAACAGAAGCATAGAACCAAACAGAAAGAATGATCAAATTAGAACATTAAAGACATAACAGAAATGCTCAAAAACAGGAATCCAAGCAAAGAAACAGAAACACCCCCCAAACGCATGACAGACTGAGAGTGTTTTTCCAGTAGAGGGCGTTTTCTTTTGCATTATATCAGACGGTGGTCCCAGTTTAATGGAAAGCAGCTTTTATCCATCCTGTTTGGATCTATACCAATAACAGACATCTGCTTCATACCGTTGCAAGGACACATTATCTAAGGTTAAAAACAATATACTGGACTTCGTTTCCAAGTTTCAAGGTGTTTCGCTTCCCATTTTTGTAAGGACATGCAAAAGCAGCGAAAACACAAGGGAAGCACAAAGAACAGAAACACATCCAAGATGCTCCTTAAACCTGCAAATACCCTAACGGGGCGTTTCTCAAATGAGCAAGGAAATCCAAAAGACACACAGCAGAACATAATGGTGAGAAGATCAAATGCAAAAACATCCCATATGTTGCTGGAGTAAATAATTAAAAAAAGAAGAGCCACAGAGAAAAATAAAATGTCAAACTTAGCCCACTGGTGAGTTGTTCTATTTTTAGAAGACTCTGAGAGAACCCATTGTGGTCTTGAGGGGCCCTATTGGTGACCTGTTTTAGAGCCTTACTCCTCTTTCAACGGTTTGTCTGACCAGTTGGCCCTTAATGATGTGGTTTATTCTCTTTGCATGCTCTAAAACCTCTGAGGCTGGAACAGAACAGCTGCATCTACAGCAAATCCAACAGAGATGGACTCTCTTTACTTCTAAGATGTCTGAGATAGTAATTACACTGCAAAAACGATCTAGAAATAAGTAAAAAAATTTCTTAAATTAAGTGTATTCACCCTTAATTTGAGTAGGTAAATGAGCTAGTTTGCTAATGGAATGAGTAATTTCACTCTTAAAATAAGAAAATTAGATAATATGCACTTGAAATAAGACAATGCAATTGTGTTTTCTTATTTTAAGTGTTAATTGTCTTGTTCCATTGGCAAAATGTCTCTTTTACCTCCTCAATTCAAGAACAAATGCACTTATTTTAAGAAAAAATGACTTATCTAGATTTAGACTTTTTGCAGTGTGGAAACAAAACATACAAGACATTTTTAAGATTTTCACTGCAAATAAATTTATCAGTAATGTAAAACTTCCACTTTGGCTTTGGGTTATACTTTAAAAACAACAATGAATTTGTGTTTAAGGAAAACGTTACAGCCTGCTCAGTGTTACAGGTTCGATTCCCGGCCCTGTACATTTGTGTGTTCTCTCCGGGTACTCTGGCTTCCTCCCACAGTCCAAAAACATGACTGTTTAGTTTAATTTGCTTCTCTAAATTCTCTTTAGGTGTGATTGTGTATGTGAATGGTTGTTTGTCCTGTTTGTCTCTGTGTTGCCCTGCGATGGACTGGTGACCAGTCCAGGGTGGACCCCCCCCTCTCGCCCGTAGACAGCTGGAGATAGGAACCAGTACCCCTCGTGACCTCAGCAGGGATAAGCATGATGGAAAATGGATGGATGGAAAACTATTATTTTTTATTTTTTTTTCCAGATCCAATTTTGTCCAAAATAATAAAGTTTTTTGTGCGTTCTTTCCCTCTCTGTCTCTGCAGCTCTCCGAGCTTCTGCTGAACGCCTTAAACCAAAACCTGGTCCAGTTCACGTTGCGGCCGGGAGTCCAGGTCACCGTCTACGCTGCTCAGCTGTCGGCAGGTAAGCCGGGTGCACAGCCGTCCGCTTTCTCAGGAAGTACCTTCAGCACAAACATAAAGCATGCAGCCTTTAGAAACCCTGCAGGCTCAGTGGATAGTCAGGTTTATTTTCATATTTGTTACTGCCCCACCCCCTCTCGACTAATAACTCCACCCCTGTGTCTGATTGGCTCCCACCATGTAGCTACACAGAGACAATCAGAGACGTATGTGTGCCTCTTCCTTTTGGGGATGCTGCTACTGTCCTAAAGGGGCTTTTAAGCTAAAGAGTAAGAGAAGTCCATATATTAAACAGATTCATCACATGGGTCTCATTTCTGCTCACCGCTCATTGCATGAATCAGCAGGCTGTAAATACAGGCTGTCTAACTTCGTTGTGTCGTAAATTCCCCGTGCCGATTGTCTCCCTGTCTCTGCAGCGCCCCTGGTGGACACCAGCGAGAACCACAGTGGCTCTGCCATGCTAATGCTGCTCTCTGTAGTGGTTGCAGGTTTAGCTGTGTTTGTCATCTACAAGTTTAAAAGGTAAAGTTTTCCTGAAATTCCAAAAACAGACGACTAGTCGACGTCTCTGACAGCCTGCAAAACAAAAGGCTGATATATGGCTGTCAAAAAAAAAAAAAAAAATGTGTTTCCATTCCCACATCTGAGGGATCTGGCAGAGCTCTTATCAGGTCATCCCCTCACCGAAAGAAATGTCAGTCAGCCTTCAGCTGCTATCAATATTAAGGCCTTTAAATGGAGGCAGCTGACCTTTCTGAAATGTTAAATCGTGTTTCCTTGCCGAGTTGTAGTTGCGAGGGAAAATCATGCGAAGGGTCACGAGGATTTATAGACTCGCTAAGGCGGAATGAAAAATTCATTAGCCTGAACAGCTCTGTCTTTTTATTTCTGTTGATTTACATCTAAATGCTGATTGACAGGGAGAAAAGATTCAGATAAAGGTTGATAAAAGTAATCTGATCCATCAGCCTCTCTCCTGGAGCTCCTCTGCTTTGATTTCCTTATTTTTTCGCGTAGTTCAGGCTCCTCTCTGTATCCATTTGCCTCACTGTAAATCTTTCCTCAAGGAAGATCCCAGGCCTCAACGTCTATGCGCAGATGCAGAACGACAAAGAACCAGAAATGATGAGTCCAGCCAATCCCTCGGAGGCCACGCCCAGCTCACAGCAGGATTTGGTGCCTTCTCTGGAGATTCTGGACACCGAGTTTAACTCGCGGCCCATCGGTGAGAAACCGCTCCCCCTATCTGTGCCTCCCGCCACATTTCATCCCCCTCCTGCTTTATTGTTTCACATCATTCTGTCGTTTCAGTCGTTTCATCTCACTCATCTTTTGCTTTCTGTTGTTCCCCAGTGAAGTGGTCCAGACTGCAGGAGAACTAAACATAAAAAGTACAGTGGGCTCTCTGTGGTACGGTTAACTCGCTGTCCTTTCTTTGCTAATCTATTATCGGAGTCAATTTTGATAGAACAACAAGGAATAAGACCTCAGTTTTCCATCATCATCATTGTAAACAGTTCAAAACTACAAGGTTGGGTCAAAGGGGGTAAGGGCAGAGTAAAAAATACATAATATTATTTATTGCACCAGTATTAAAGGACAAATTCAGATTTTCTCCTAGCACAATCCCCACTAAAACCTTTGTGGAACAAACATGCTTCAACTTATTCAGTCCAAATTAGCTAAAGTTAATAGTCAAGATGCAAATCCATAAAGTCTGAAGGTTCATCCAGAGTTTCAAATGGGGTTTCATGGTGTTTTGCAATGTTTATTTTGAAAAAAAAATGGGCGAGGCTAAATATATTTCACTTTTTCCTTGTTTATAAATCATATATTTTGAAATTTAAAATGGTGGTTCCACCTAAAAAATATTTCCCTATGCCTTTCTATCATAAAAATACAAACAATTGTATTTCCAATTTGTAATTTGGGAGCTGTACTGGCTTTATTTCACATGTCATTACAGGCAGAATTTGCTCCTAAGACCCTCAGGGCTTAATGAGTTAATTGTTCTAGAATGTTTTGGGGATTATAACGATCGGTTCAGGTCCTTTCTTTCAGCAGGGTTCCCGCGGGTCCTTAAAAAGTCTTAAAAGGCATTGAATTCTTCAAAATAAAATTAAGGCCTTAATTGGTATTAAAATGTCTTAAATCAGTCTTTCGTAGGTCTTAATTTTTAAAACATCATAAATAGGTTTATTTTTATTATGATTTATTTGTGTCATCTAAATAAAACATTAAAATTGACCTTTTTTTTGTATTTAAAAATAATAATGGCCTGCCGTTACTGGTTCCGTCCCGATAGCGGACCCAATAAAAGCGTTGTTGCAGCCGGGACATTTGGGAGATGCGCCATTAACTTTTTGTCTGGAAAATATGAGCAAGTGTAAATGTAACGAAAATTGGCTCCAGCCAAGAGTTTTCTCCATGGCTAAAACCAGGGAACATAGATGAGGCACAGTGGATTTTGTGCAAGAAGTGATTCAAGCTCGGAACGATGGGAATTAAGGCAGTGGAGTCGCACATGCAAAGCGCGAAACACAAAGCTTCAAAATCGAGTTACAGAGAAACAGCCGGTATTTCTGGGTTTTGTTCCACCCTTGTCTCTGCAACGCCTCCACTTATCACCAAATCAAACATACTAAGAAAACGATACAAAGAAAAATAGCTGCAAAAAAGACTTAGCACTGGTTATGTTGTGGCTTTAAAACTGATTTGTTTTGTTCCCTGCTAAAACAAAGTTTGTGAATTCAGTTAAATAATTGTTAAATATATCTGTCATTTTTTTGTTTTTGGCTTTCTTCCTGTATGGGAAGCTTTTCAAAATTTGAAACATTAGTGCAGTGGTTTATGTTAAAATAAACCTTTGTGTTAAGTTGTCGCAAGAGGGTTTTTGTTGTGTTTCTTGTGAATTTGGTCTTAAATTTTTATTTCAAGTGGCATTAAAAAGTCTTAAAAAGTCTTGAATTTAACTTGCCTTATGATGTAGGAACCCTGTGCAGTATTTGTGTGTCTCACCAACACAAGGGGAATCCATCTTGTCCAGCTTTGACCCTTTGAGACCAGCCCAAAACATTTCACCCAATAATGCTGCAGTATTATGGTTTAAGGCAGTTCACATAGCTCAGCCCACAGCCATCAAAATAAACATGGCGGTACAGCAGGAGGTACGCCTAGCTGCTGCTATCACATCTGTCTTTCACATCTGATTTCATCTTTGAAAGAAAAAAAACAAGAATAACAGGGTAATGTACGTATGGAGCCAATTTTGTTCCTTTACTCTTGCAAAAAAGGAACTGCTTTTTTTCAATGGTTGCTTTAAAAAAAACACAATTTTTAAATATATATATATATTTTCAGATTTTATTTTCAAAATGTATGTTTATCTTTAATTTCTTTTTTTTTTTACATCAACACATCTTAAATTTTCTGAGATACTTATTTTTAATTCAAATTGCATCTTTTCCTAATTGAGTAAAAAAAAAAAAACATTCTGTTAACTAGCCGAGGCAAAACATGTTGATTGATTGCAACAATATTGAAATTCACTGATATTTATAAGTTTTTTTTTAATGGCATCTTCTGCTTTTTCTCTGTGATTGGCAGAGATGGCAAAAGTACTCACTTTCCGTATTTGAGTAAAAGTACAGATAGTTGTGTTAAAAAATACTCTGGTAAAAGTGGAAGTACTGATTAAACTTCTTTACTCAAGTAAAAGTAACAAAGTACAGGCTTGTAAATTTACTTAAAGTATAAAAGTAAAAGTAGAAACCACTTTTTTCATGCCGTTGCCTACATTTTAAATGGATGTCTGCCAATAGGACTAGATCTCCGTTGTGTTCATTTTCAATCATCTCGTCGTCCATGCTTCTATGCTAACGCCACCGCCACCAAGCTGCAATGATTTGCCGCGAATGAATACCGCCGAATCTGTCGATTCATCTTGTAGTGGTGCGTCAAATGCAACGTAGATTCCCATCCAATTAGATTGAATTTGGTATTGATGTCGTGAAAAATAATAACGGTAACTCCATTGAAATGATTCAAAACTAAAGTAACGAGCCAATTTTTTAAAATGTAAGGAGTAGAAAGTACAGATATTTGTGTAAAAATGTAAGGAGTAGAAGTAAAAAGTCGCCATAAAAATAAGTAGTAAAGTAAAGTAAAAATATCAGAAAAATCTACTTGAGTACAGTAACGAAGTATTTGTACTTCGTTACTTCCCATCTCTGGTGATTGGTTAAAACCAAACCTTGGTAGGCGGGTCCTAGAGTCACTTCTTCCAATCAGCCCCGATAGTCCTGCTGAACGTCCCAGATTAATAATGCATTGAACTAAACCTTAGTGCAACGTTACGTTAATAAACTGGCTGCCAGGTTACAGGCTCTGAATTCTACATGCAAATATATAAAATAGTAAAATATACTGTCATTGTTTACCTCAAATTATCTAACAATTGCTTCAATGTTGGATTTTTGTTTAGGTTTATAGATTTATTTATTCCTGTCACCATATTATTTTTTTAAAGCTTTTTCGTCTCTATTTTATTTTATTTTCTTAAATAAAATGTATTTTTGTTAGTTGATCCTTCAGCCGGTCCTCCTCTACACCATTTAGAAATTTAGCAGCATTAATTTATCTACAACTAATGCAGCAGATCCCTGTAGAACATTAATGCTTCCTGTTTTATGAGGAGCATCATACGTGTCATTTCAAATTTTCATGCTTCATCTGTTTGTCCCTATTTATCATCCATCAGTTCTCCCTTGGATAACATTTATCCGTCAGATGCATTCATGACAAAGACTTCTAGCAGACAAAAAACATTTTGATGTTCAGTTTTGATGCTGCTGATTCACTTCTCTATAGATGACTTTTGCAGCGAATCAGAAGCATATTTTATCAAGATAAAGAAAATTAGTTTTTCTTTCATTCAAGCCCAAAATGACCATCAGAAAAGTTAAAGCTGTTAAAGACGACAAAAGAAAAATGAGGTATTTCAGTAATCATCGGAATGATTGGCATGAAGGAGGTCAGGGCTCATATCAATGTCTTCCTGTGTAACCTTTAAAGTCAATACATCATGCAGGAATCATGGCTTTGCATCAAAAGTTCTTAACATGCTGGAAACTACTGCTGAAAATATTTCACCTACTGCTAAATGTGCAGCGAAACGTTTACAACTTCCCTGCAGAATCAGAGAAGCTTTGATGGGATGGAGGCTCCAAACTGATGAAAAGTTGGCAAAGTTGACACCAAATAATATATTGAATTTTAGTTTTAAAAATATGATTTTCTTACAAATAAGACAAATTTTACTTTATGTAATTTAATCCGGTAATTAATTAATTAATGATGCCTACATGATGGCGTACCAGACTGACATTACATGTGATGTTAGCCTATAGGTTGAAATGGGAAGAGGAAGGAGGGAAGGTAAATGGGATCAGTCCTCTGTAGTCAAAGCATTTTTGTTTTATATTCAAACACCATCTTCCCTGCACCTATGAATAGAATTAAGATGGGTCAGAAACTAAATAACTTAAATTTCAAATTCATCCTCCCTTTTTCTTTAAAACCTGTATAGTCCTATTGAGATTAAAAACTTTTTTTAGAGTCCTGGCCAAAAAGCAGCAACACATGCTTCAGTGTAATTGCAGAACTGATACAGACCAGAATTAATCCAAGTAATACTTTATAAATAAAAGTAAACCTATAGGAATTCCTTGGAGCAGCCATACCAGACCATCCTAGCCGTGAATATAAATCACAGTGGCGTGCTGATATTTCGTAATTTGTAATTAACCTTAGAGAGAAGTACGACGGAGTATTAGGGCCACACATGAAGAGAAAAAATATTTTTGCCATGACGAGATTAAACTCGACATGTCGACTTTAAACTCGCCCTGTCGACTTTAAACTCGCCATTTCGAGAATAAAGTTGAAATGACTGACATGTTCTCAAATTCAGAAGTGCGAGCCTGGGTAAGCATAGGGAAAGATGTTACATTATTATTGGTAGGCCACCGCTTCCTGTGATGATTATACAGTTGCAGCACGTCAAAGACTACCTTCACTCTTAAAACGCAGACTGCAGCTGTGGAGCGCGGTTGCTCTTTTCTCCAAACTTTGGAATGTCGAGATTAAAGTCGCCACGATATATCAACTTTATTCTCGAAATGGTGAGTTTAAAGTCGACAGGGCGAGTTTAAAGTCGACACGTCGAGATTAAACTCAACATGACATTTCAACTTTATTCTCGAAATGATGAGTTTAATGTCGACATGTCGACTTTAAAGTCGACATGTCGAGTTTAATCTCGTCATGGCAAAAATATTTTTTCTCTTCATGTGTGGCCCTAATACTCCGTCATAGAGAAGAGATAGACAATCAATCAATGTATCATTTTTTTTTTCTCAATTTGAAACCAATAATGAAAATATGACAAAAATGATTTAGATAAGCAGAGAGCAGTTTGATTTATTTAGCATTTCACTGCTAAATTAAACATGAAGTGTTTTTTTCAAACTTTACCTTGTCCTCTGAGGTAAGAACCCTTTTATGTGGGACAAATGGTAAGTTAAAGAAAAGCGGAAAATCAAATTAAAGCGCTAGTAAAAAAAACCTTCAATAGCATCTTAGGACATTTTGCAGACGAGCTCCTACACAGGCATACTGCTAATAAAGAAGTAACATAATAATGTGATGTCATCAAATTTGCTGTCTTGATCTGAAACATGAAAAATTATGGAATATTTAGTGAAATGTAGCTATCACTGCAAAAATGATCAAGAAATAAGTAAACATTTCTTAAATTAAGTGTATTTACCCTTGATTTGAATAGGTAAATTTGATAATATGCAAATAGAATGAGTATTTTTACCCTTAAAATAACATAATTAGATGAAATGCACTTGAAATAAGAAGATGGAATTGTGTTTTCTTATTTTAAATCTAAATTGTCTTGTTCCATTGGCAAAATGTCTCTTTAATCTCCTCAATTTAAGAAGAAATGCACTTATTTTAAGAAAAAATGACTTATCTAGATTTTGATTTTTTCCAGGTACAAGGATATATGAAATTACCTATTAATTAATCCAGTATGAGAATGATTTGAAATACTGAACTTTAAGACAGCAGTTTAATCTCGTCATGGCAAAAATATTTTTTCTCTTCATGTGTGGCCCTAATACTCCGTCATAGAGAAGAGATAGACAATCAATCAATGTATCATTTTTTTTTTCTCAATTTGAAACCAATAATGAAAATATGACAAAAATGATTTAGATAAGCAGAGAGCAGTTTGATTTATTTAGCATTTCACTGCTAAATTAAACATGAAGTGTTTTTTTCAAACTTTACCTTGTCCTCTGAGGTAAGAACCCTTTTATGTGGGACAAATGGTAAGTTAAAGAAAAGCGGAAAATCAAATTAGAGCGCTAGTAAAAAAAAACTTCAATAGCATCTTAGGACATTTTGCAGACGAGCTCCTACACAGGCATACTGCTAATAAAGAAGTAACATAATAATGTGATGTCATCAAATTTGCTGTCTTGATCTGAAACATGAAAAATTATGGAATATTTAGTGAAATGTAGCTATCATTGCAAAAATGATCAAGAAATAAGTAAACATTTCTTAAATTAAGTGTATTTACCCTTGATTTGAATAGGTAAATTTGATAATATGCAAATAGAATGAGTATTTTTACCCTTAAAATAACATAATTAGATTAAATGCACTTGAAATAAGAAGATGGAATTGTGTTTTCTTATTTTAAATCTAAATTGTCTTGTTCCATTGGCAAAATGTCTCTTTAATCTCCTCAATTTAAGAAGAAATGCACTTATTTTAAGAAAAAATGACTTATCTAGATTTTGATTTTTTCCAGGTACAAGGATATATGAAATTACCTATTAATTAATCCAGTATGAGAATGATTTGAAATACTGAACTTTAAGACAGCAAGGGATCCGAAAGTTTATAACAGAGCTCTGGCTGCCTCTCAAAAGAAAAAAAGTATTTAGTTTTTATTTTCAGAATCAGGGATAACCTTTTCTGTCTGTGCTGAAACCAAGAAAATGGCAGGTTTTCACAAAGTTGTCTTTTTTTAAGCTTATACAGTGATAAATAAGTTATTCTTAAAAACAACTGTTAAATGTATTATTGACTTTCTTATATATTTGAGTAGATCATGCATCAGAACAGATTATCCCGTTTTTTTATTAAATACAGCTGGCTTCCATGTGCCCAGCATCCAGCAGGATGAGGTAATTGTGATGGCATCCCTAAAGATAAGAACCAACCACAAAAAAATAAATAAATGTATCTGTTTTTATATATATATTTATTTTAGAATGGCAATGATAATAAAAACACAACTGTTCTCTATTTTGCTAAATCGTTTTATGAAACCATAAAGAAATTAAATAAAGTTTAATATGGCTACTTCAAGTTTCTGCAAACTGCTCAAAGGGATGACCCAGACCTGTGGAGGTCAACTGTTCTCTTTCCGATAATTTAATGGGATTTCTCTTAATTTTATTTCACCATGTCACATAATACAGCAATGTGGTTCACCTTTTACCTTAAAGTAGATCCAGAGAAGAGCTCAGATGTCATAAAGCTCATAGAAAGAGATAACATCATTATCTGGGCTCTGATTAAAGACATAATAAAGTATTAATTTGAAGGAATTAACAATTCATTTTATGACAGTTATTAAACATGGATGACTTTAGTAACATGCTAATATCTGATTATATCTGGATCTGAACACTCTGACACTATTTTAGTCTGCGAAGCAGCAGGAACCTGCTCAGATAAAACCATAGCCCCGTATCATTTGGTCACATTGTATAAATTTGAATTTTATTGAAAGTTTAATTAATTTCAGTTACTTGTTTCGCTTATTAAAACTAATTATTTAGATTAATTACTGTCTGATGTTTCCAAGCCTCTTTTCCAGGTAATTACGATGATTTTTTCTGCTTTCAGCTAATAAAAACAGCTAATGAATATTACATCAGTCCAATAAAAAAAAAAAATCATTTTAACACAGAAATGTGCTCAAAGGTTGTCAAATTAAAAAGGTTTTTATTTTTATGTGAATAAGGACTCATCAGAAAGCCAAATATCTGTAAATATGACTGTGATTGACTATATTCTGTTTTTTTTTAAGGTTTTCTAACTTCTAATCTCGGCTTCCTTGTGGTCTGGTCTCTCCTCAGGATGTATGAAACCTCATGTACATGTGAAATTCTCCACAGATCTCCCCACATACATCGTCTGAACTCTTGGACTGGGTTAAACTCCAGCTTTCATCGTGGATCATGGATTTATTTGGGATTTTTTTTCTTTGCCATTTGCGACACAATGGTTTGGAGCTTTATACCTGTGCATGTTGGAACCGGCTGACACGTACTGTGCTCTGCTGAAAGCAGAAGAAACTGTGTACAGGTTGTTATTTTTCTCCTTCTTTTTCTTTTCTTCAGCTGCATCTTTTAAAAGAAACTATTTGAGACTTGAGTTTGTTTGTGCGAGTCGAGGAGCATGAACGAGTCGGAGGGAAACGACGTGAGGACCTGTAAAGTTTTTGGATTTTCTCTCCCATCCCGGATCGATTTGCTGTTTTAATGATGCAAACAGCCGCCAGTGTATTATTTATTCATTATAAAATACTTTTATGAAGTCCTATATGGAAGTGAATTACACATTTATTTTGTAAATCATGAATGTCTATGTTAGAACTCTGTGTATTTTAATAACAAATATACTAAAAAGAGACGCTGTTATAAAATATGAGTGAGCTATTCGTCCTCAAGAAGCTGATATATATGGCACAAAGGAGGTTTTCTATTGAAATATTCAGCTTTTATTTTGGATTTCAACAACTTTTAGTTTTCAGGATTCATTTAAAGCTTTGTGTTTAATTCCTCTGCTAATATTTATGATACCTGCCGGTTAAAAAAAAAAAAAAAAAAAAACACAAACTCTGTGATCCAGAGCTCTCCATCTCCTGATGGCATCTTCCCAAAACAAGCCACCCCAGTTATCAGCAGAGCTTTCATGAACAGGTGAAGACACCGCTGGTGATGTCAGCGAGGCCGTCTGTGACCCTCATCCTGGGACCCGGGTCGGACACGGACTGAGACACAGCTTCTTTACAGAAGAGTCTGAAATGGCTTGGCTGCGGAGAAAAGAGACGCACGGAGGAGATGGCAGGGGGGGTTTTTGAGGATAAGAAGCATTAACAGCGTTCCAGTGGGCAGAATAAGAGCAGGGAGACTTCTTGAATACTTAATGCAGACTGTGGAGCTCAAGGCCCGCTAAGGTTGGTGACACATTTAGGTTAATGTTCTGACCCACTGTAGTGAAGCACCAGTCTTCATTATAACATGCTGCAGGAGCAGGGGAAGTAGAGCGGGGAAACTGAAAGGCTGTACGGCTGGTTAGAATCAGACACGTTTGGAAATGTCTGATCGATGCTTTTCACAGCTTCTGAGGCAACTTTAGAATCTGGGTTTCTCATTTTTACCCTTAGGTTGGAATAAAAAGTGCAAACAAAGATTTAGTTCTTGTTTCCTTTGGATCTGATTTGTTTCCATTTATTAGGCTTTGTAATAGTTTTCTGTCCCTTGAGATTTTGTTTAGGTTATATTACAACAACAACATTTGATACCTTTTGTCTGACATGGGGTAGAATAACATAACATAATAATAGCAGTTTTGTGTGGTTGAAAGAGTTTCAACCACACACAACTCCAATTGGAGTTTCCAATTAAACAATCCAAGTCAAAAGTAGAGCATGTTTTCTGCAGATTCATATGCAGAACTTTCGGCCTTTGTCTCCATCAGCTTTAATTCTGCAGACATTATGGAAGCTCATTGGTAGAATTCCCTTATGACAGAAAGAAGGCCACGATTCACACCATTTTATCATCCGGAGGGGGGAAACATTTAATTGCAAAACCAAATTCATACAGCTGTCTTAAAAACTTCATACATTCAGCAATGCATCGTCACGTCTCAGTTATAATTCCCCCAACCTTTAGTCCATTCTAGGCGGCATTTATAGTTTCCACATCGCATTACGTAACTGCACATGCACAGGAATATCATGTCGAAAGCTTACTGGAATTCACGTATGCTGGTCGACACCAGCGGTCGAGTTGACACTCGGAGGAACGTTTATACAGATGTTCCCTGTTTATGCCAAACCTCCTCATTCATCATCTAATTGCATACGAATAACGTATTAGGGACTTTATTATTGCTAAGACTCATACTTGACCTTCAGCATGTACTGTTTTGTTGCTAAGTAAGTATAGGGCCATAAATAAGTATAAGGCAATAAAACTGCTTCTACATTCCCCCCTGTAGTTCCTTGGCAGATTTTTTGCAAAATTCACTTGGCATTGCTACATATTTTCATCTTTTTATCTACTCCATAACTTTTTTCAGTTTTCCTCTTGATGAAAAAAACATCCCTACAATATCATACAAAGCCCACATTGACACTAGCCCTCTGAAACCAATCCGTGCCGAGTTCGGACCAAGCTTGGATCAGTTAAGCATGTCGAGCTTGGTTCCTTACGACCATTTACACATCATGCTACCACGGCTCTTCTATCGTACCTCGACTCCTATCGATACTACAGCTCTTAAAGTCGTAGGGAAATCATATTTAAATGTCAAAACATTCTGGCTTAAACATGTATATAAATGTACTCTTTATCAGATATTGTCCCAAAATTTGGAAAATTTCTGTTTTACAAAAAAAATCTGCCCTAAAATCCGTGGGGTTTTTTCGTTACTTATGCAGGCATGTTAGTTATATGTCAGCTTGTACACCTAAATTCGGCCAATCATATATCAAAGTTCATCTGTCAATCAAATTTTTTCAGTCATAGCATCTCGATTCTTATGTTGCAGCTAATATACGCAGTGGTTGAAATAAGAAACAAGAATAATATACCGGTGAGTTCCGTCCCAGTGTTCATGGGGATAAACGTCTGTGTCTTCGGCAGGTTAGCAACTTGTTAGCAAGATGCTTCTGAGAAACCGGCCACAACCAAATGGGCTTGCAAACCTTCAGGAACTTATGTGCTTGGATAGCAGCCTCAGCCCAAATTTCAATGAGAGCCTAGACCTCTGCATCATCCCTGGTCGCACCAGGCTCTTTAGATTCCATTTATTGTTAATAGGGTGAGAAGAAGATGGTGTTGTGAACAGGTGAAGAGATCTGACAATTGTACAGCCGGACACGGCGGAAAAGCCATGAAATTAGTCAGCTGACTGTGACTTGGAGATTATGCGGTCTGCTCCTGCTCTCTTTCGCCCCATTTACACTACTCTCTGAAACCCAAACTTGAATCAGTTAACCGTGCCAAGTTTGGTTCCTTATGACCATTTACACACCACACTCGCACGGTTCCTTGCCTCCTAGTGGAGATCTACAGTACTACTGCTCTCTAGAAGGAAACAAGCAAATCAACATGGCAGCGCCTGTAACATTCAGGAAGTTTGAGGAGAGTCAGGCGAGGGGGGAGTCGGCTTTTAGGAAGTGGATACGACAAACGAAAGTCTAATCAGGGCTTACAGATGCAGGACACAACGACAGACGTTGAGGTTCATCACACTGCTAAGCAGAATCATCACCGGAAATTGTGTGGAATGGTAGGGAAGCTTGTATTTTTATGAATGTCTGAAATGTAATGATCATGGAGGCTGACTGTAAGGAAATGACGTGGTTTGCTCATGCGCTCATTTGTTATCTGAGAACTGAGCCACAATTGAACCACGCCAACCCCTACTGATGAAATTGTTCAGTTGTGTCTGGCACGGTCCGGTTCAGTTCTTGTCCTGCCATTCAGGATAAAAAAAAGGGTTTCTAAATGTGAGAAAATATTTTTGTATTCCAAAACAAAGGAAGAAAGAGTTTAACCTTCCAATTAGCTGCAACAAAATCAACAAAAGTTATTGTGAAACTCCTGAAAAAGGATGCATTAGATAAGCCGCTGTCCTTTTACCCTTGGGAGGGTCTAGCCTGCCATATAAAACTGCTGTGATTGGGTACAGTAGCCTAATTGTGGCAGTATGAGGCTGCAGATTTGGAGGCATCACATACAGCCCAAAGACAGGACATGAGAGTTTACAGGTTAATAGTTCAAAATATATATTTTTTTCTTTTAGCCCAAAGAGGAAATGAGGTTAATCTGTTTGTCAAATATGTCTATGAGCTAGTCAGCAGATGCTTACAGCCTTAGGAAGGATGTCGAAATGCAGAAGTTTCTTAACCAATGTACAAGGAGACAGATGGTGGGTAACAAGCAAGCGGTAGTCTGGCAGAGTAATTGGATTTTAGACCTTTGAATTAAATGCTCAACTCTAGGTCACTCAGAAGTGTGAAGTCAGAGAGCCAGGCTGGCTGTTTTTACCGACAGAGATTGAAAACGACACTTTTCTTTTCCAGGACAGCAGAAAAAGATGTTGGTTGCCGCTGATGTAATTGGATTTCAATTGATAGAAGTGCTGTAGCTCTTCAAATACTGGGCATAAACATTTTTAAGGCATTCTCAGCTTAACGAGACATAGTGCTAATTATTTCCTGATCTACAATGATTGATAGAAAGTAAACAGTTTACGGTATTTTTACAGTATTATATTTACATTAAAAATAAAGATTTTCTCAAAGTGTGTCGTCACAACTAATTGTAGATCCCTTTCACAGTATGTAAAACATCTCTTTTCTTATACTCCCTGTTTTTCGAAAGGCTGCCAACAATTTCAAATCCAACATGTGCCAAGAAGTGTGAATTGTCAAAACAAAAAAGTACATCAAGCTGTTAATAATTGATTTAGAGGTTGTTGTTTTTTTTTTCTGTTAATTATTTCCAGATTTATTTGTCAATTAAAATTTTAACCCAGAGGATGTGAAATTTGATCAGCTAAAGGCACATTACTCCAGAACTTTCCAGAACCAGATCTATATTTGTTTATTCATTGTTTGCCACTTGTGTTTGAGTATTTTGCACGGGTGTATATGTTCTTTTCAGTTTTGCTGGAAATGGAGCATTAAAACAAACTGCAATTTTTTTCCCCCTTAGAATTTAGATTGTTTCTGAAATAAAAGTTCTAGAAATGCTTTTTAAAACTTTATGCCCAGCAATTTATTTTAAAGTTCAGTAACCACATCGGTTCAGACATACGTACGATAAGCATCAGACAAGACTGAATACAAATCCTAATCCCTAAAAAGAGACTTTGGCAAGAAGAAACCCTTTCCTTTGAATTTAAAACCTTGAGACGATCAGTTGGATGTAACTGCCTCTGGATGCTGCTGGAAACATAATGGAGCTTTGGACCCGCTTCCCTGCCATCTCATCCTTGCAGAATTAGCAAGATTATTATTTTTGTAGAGAAATATAAATAATAATCCAAAAAATAAAGTTTTATTACTGTACAGCTTTTTGTATGAGAACAGCCGGTAAGGTGTTCAAGTGTTTCTGTTTGACCTCAACTGTGCTGTGTGTAATTGTTTAATGCATTTACAATCATATTTATTAAATGGAAAGAAGTCTGTTAACTGCTCATGTGTTTTTTGTAAAAGAGAAAAGGTGGTTGGATTCATGGTAAAGCTTTAGAATTTGTTATTGAAATTGTTTAGAGGCGACGCTGTGACACATGCGTGTAAGAAAAAAAATGCGGTTGGAGCTTAAAGATGGAAACGCGAAAATGGCGTTTCAAAATCTTCCCACTCTGAAGGCTTAATAAAAAAAAGATCGTTTACAGACCCCCGAAACGCAGGCTTCGTATGGATGAGAGGCTGGTTTGGTGAAAAATGTGTGCGTTTAGGCCAGGGTTTGACTTCGTGTGGACGGGGCCTAATAGCGAGGTCTTCTGATCCCCTGTAAAGGGGTAGGGGTTGCAATGATAGCAGGTAGGAATCAACTCAATCGCTGAATTGTAGGTTTTTGAAAACTGAAATGTGAGTCCAACCCACTCAGACCTCGCCTATTTAGCAAAGCCAACAATTCCTTTTAACAACCCCCCTTTCAGACACTTAGGTTTGTCATGATTTTATCTACAGCTCAGACACACATGCAGTGAAACCAGACAGAGAGACACAGATGAAAAGTTTAACAGGTTTTATTGAAGAGATTCAACTCGGTGCAGTGTTGCTCTGAACTCTGCTTTGCCGGAACTGGAAGGTGAGGGGAAGGCGGACTATTAGTTCAGGCTCAGTGGGAAATTCCATTTGTTGTTTTGAAGAAGATGATGATCTGGTTGATGAGTCACGTTTCCAGAGAAGTGAAGGATCTTTGACTTCAATCTGTGTGTTGTTTTCCTTAGTTTGTCTGATTCGAGGAGGGCGGAACAGGGTTTACCCAGAACTTGGATGCAGACATGGGCAATGTTGAGTCAGCCAGTAATCTCCATGTCATGTATTTGTTCTACCCAGCCACTGAAGCAGATGAGTCCAATCTTCACCGTGAATTAACCTGTGCAAATTGGACTCACCTGGTTAATTGGCTGGGTAGATTAAATACATGACATGGAGATGACTTGTTGACTCCACATTGCCCATGTCTACTCGCATGGTGATGGAACGGAGATGGTGATTACCACTCAGATTTCCTGCTGTACTTGAACGGGTCGTAGTGAAGATGATTCCCTTGCTCAGAGAGTAATTTCAATGTCCTCTCAAGGAGACTGGATCCAAACCTCCTGTTTGAATCCCCGGCTCAGATTAAGGCTCAGTTGATCCCTCCTGGGAGTGGAGGTCCGAAAAAGGTCCAATTTGCAGGATGACTTCCTGCCGAGAGGCAAAGACAAAAAACGAAGTTAAAACTCAGATAGACAAGAACTCAGTGTTACTCAGTAAAAACTCAGCTTGGCTTGAGTACCAAAAACTGGCAAACATTCTGGCGTCGAGGTAGTGGCAATCAGCAGCTTAAGAGCACTCCGTTAACGGGGTAACCGTCAGCAGGTGTGTGAGGAGGTGAACCAGGCGCCTCCTGTAGGTGGAAGGGAGACATACACAAAAACAAACACAGACTGGAGTCCTGACAAGGTTACTGAAAAGAATCACATTAATAAAACTAATGTCAAAGATCCCTCTGTCCTTCAACATGATAAAAAATTTTGACATCCATATTCTCTTTTTGACATAACCCTCTCTGTTTATCTGGGCTTGGGACCAGTACCATGAGCACATTAAGACTGTGGTCCGCTTGTGGAGGGTTCGGAGCTGCATGTGGCTCTTTAGCGTCCCCTTTGCTGCTCCCTGAAGCTTTTTCAAAAATGTATGAAAATGGATTTTTTGTTTTTGTTTGTTTGTTTGTTTTAATATGGTGTGCAGGAGGTTAAACAAAGATGAATTATGTATTCCAATGCTGTACACATTTGTATAATAAATAAATTTAAACAATAATTTGCGACATAGCTATAGAGATAGCCATCAGTGGTCACAATTTGCAACCAGCATGGTGCGGAGCCAGGCAAACAAAGCTGCAGATGAGTCTCGGATCATGGATCCCAAAGGGGAAAAAAAATAACATGGTTGATATCAGTGACTGAGAACATTGTCCATTCAGACTCTATGGCTACATTCACACTGGAGCCTGGAGTGACCCAAATCTGATTTTTTTGCCCATATGCGACCTGTATCTGATCTTTTCATGGCAGTCTGAACAGCACAGCTCCAATTTTTTCCGATGCGACCCAGGCCACTTGGCTCTGTGGTCCTGAATCCGATCTGAATCCAACCGAGTCTCATGGGAAAATGTACCCCCACTAGGTTGGTCCACACTGCAAAACGTAGTGGAGGTACATTAATGGCCATTTTTTTGTGGTACTGTTACATTTCTTCTGCCTATATGCTTTCTATTGTTTTACGTCCTAGTCACGTGACTTTCAAGATTCCAGCTGGGAGAAGAAAAAAATATATATAGATGGCCGACATTCGCTCATTTTTTTGTGGAAAGATTAATGACTTGAGTTTGTTTTTGCATTAAAATGAGTTTTGATTACATTTCTAGTGAGAAATGTATAGTTTGTTGCCAGAATATTTACTCAGGGAATGTACATATTCACTTGCTTGTTCGTCTCTTGCAAAGATTTTTCAAGATAATGTAAAATTGCAACGTTTTGGTATCAACATGGCTGAGATTTCTCTAACTTTTAGTGGGAAATTCAATAAAAAAAGGGTATGTGGGAATAGGAATATATGTACCAGAGTTCAAAATACACATTTCTAAAAGAATTTCAGATCAACTATCTGTTTTCACAGCAGAGATGGTGGCAGTTATACTGAGTTTCCAATGGGTTGAGGAGGTCAGAGCAGACAGGGTATGGTGGTCTGCACGGATTCCAACGCAGTTTTAGAAAGTATTCAGGGAGAAGGAAATAATAGGAAAGATTTATTATTAGAAATTCAGCACAGTTTATTTAGATTATACAGGAGTGGCATTGATTTAGCAAAAAGGGCTTTAGAGGAGGCAATAACAATTACAATTCCTTTAGGGAAAGGGGAAGGAAAATCATTTATTAAGAGGAAAGAAATTGAAAAATGGCCATAAAGGTGGAATGAAGATAAAAAAGGAAGAAGGTTATATAAAGTACAAAAGTCAGTATTAAATAGAAATATTAATGAGAGAAACCGAAGGGAAGAAATAATAATGATCAGATTAAGAGTAGGTCATACTTATTTAAATGACAATTTATACTTAATAGGGAGGAAAAATAATGATAAATGTGAAGGATGTGGAGAGATAGAAAACGTATAACATGTATTGATGAGTAAGAGTTGAAAGGACAGGCCAAGAATGGAGTCTTTGTTTATCTTCAGAATACAAAATAAAAAAATAGAATTTAATAGATGTTAAACAATGTTGCTACACACTCATGAACAGTAGGTGGCGGTATGCACGCCCCTTCCCTAGAGCCCGGTGGGAGCGAAAACATTTTGAATGGAAATCAATGGGGAGAAATTAATAAACTTCTGGTCCCAGTCGCTCTCTGTCACTGATTCCAGATATGCTGGTTGTGTATTTAAATTGTTTTTAATTTTTTTGAGTTCCTCTTTGGTCAAAATCTGGTCAAAACCCATCAATTTGATCACACCAAACAGGAAGTTAAATGCACAAAGGATCCGGTAGATTTCCAAATAAAACACATCCGATCTTAACCCATGGTCCTTTTTTTAACTAGTTTAATTAGTTTCTCCCGTATGCCACGACGTAATGCATTGATCTGAAAATCACCCTCAGACGCAACGCACGCAGTGGCGAGGGTTTGATCCGTCAGATGGAGTTAAATCACAAAGAATTCAATGTTGAATCGGGGCGGCAGCTAAATGCTAGGCGATGGGTAGCAGCCAAAACGTTGCAATTTCACATAATCCTGACGAGATCCGAAAAACCGTAGCAAAAACTAGCAAGCGGGTGATTATGTATGTTCACTAAGTAAATATTATGTAAATAAACCCTACACTTCTCGCTATAAATGTAATCAAAACAGATTTAAATGCAGAAACTGATTGAAATTATTGATTTTCCCACTAAAAGTTAGAGAAATCTCAGCCATGTTTATACCTAAACGTTGCAATTTCACATAATCCTGAAAAATCTTTGCAAGAAACGAACAAGCAAGTGAATATGTACATTCCCTGAGTAAATATTCTGGCAACAAACTATACATTTCTCACTAGAAATGTAATCAAAACTCATTTTAATGCAAAAACTAACTCAAGTCATTAATCTTTCCACAAAAAAATGAGCGAATGTCGGCCATTTATATATATTTTTTTCTTCTCCCAGCTGGAATCTTGAAAGTCACGTGACTAGGACGTAAAACAATAGAAAGCATATAGGCAGAAGAAACGTAACAGTACCACAAAAAAATGGCCATTAATGTACCTCCACTACGTTTTGCAGTGTGGACCAACCTAGTGGGGGTACATTTTCCCATGAGACTCGGTTGCTGAATCAGCTATTTTCAAATGTGACCTTTGTGTAAATGTTTAGGTCGCAATCATCTGACCTGAACGCTATTAATGCTCGACAAAGGTCACTATTCTGCATTTTGCTTTGCACAAGCGGGAAGAAAAACAACAACCACGGTGGACCATAATGCGGAGAGCAGTCTTTTTTTAACCATCTTGAAAAGATTGAGGTTTTTAGGGTTAGGAAAATACGCTATATGCGCTGCAACACTACCATCCATGTTTACTTACGTAAACACAGAGGACGCTGGCTTGTGATGTCATTGCATCCCCAACTGTGCATGCGGGACATCACATACAATCACATATTTTTGGAAATGTAAACGGCAACCAAAGAATTTGGATTTCACAAAAAAAATAGCAATAGGGCATGCAGTGTGAACGTAGCCTTAGTCACCAGCTTCTCCCAGAACCTGAGAGAAGCTCTCCAGGAGGTGTGAGTCGAACACGACTTTGTCTGAGGGCTCTACCAGAGTTTCCCAGCAGACCCTCACTATACACTTTGGCTTGCTATGTCTGTTCATTTTATTTCCCTCTTTCCTATTCAACTCACCATAAGGTGATGATCACTGGAAAGCTCTGCCCCTTCCATTACCCAAGACATGCAGCCAAAGTTTAGAAGATGAAATGGGGGTCATACTTTAAACAGCATTAAGATGCCCCATAAGCACATTCTCAGGCAGACGCAGACCAGTTAGCCAACCAGAACAAACAAGGGATGGCTATTTGCTTGGAATGATCCTAGTAGGATGGACCTCCATGCTGCTTAAATACATTAGCACTCCAACTACTGATTATTCTGGTGCAAGCTGACCGAAATGACAAAGACTCCTGGATAGGTGTTGAAATGCCTTCAAATAACTGAGTGAAAGCCAGGTTGCATTCTGATTTAAGCCTGCTTTGTAATTCAGCACTAAGGTTTACTCATTTACAGCTACCCAATCATCCATCCATCCATCCATCTTCCTCCGCTTATCCGGGGTCGGGTCGCGGGGGGAGCAGCTTAAGAAGGGAGGCCCAGACTTCCCTCTCCCCAGCCACTTCTTCCAGCTCTTCAGGAGGAACCCCAAGGCGTTCCCAGGCCAGCCGAGAAACATAGTCTCTCCAGCGTGTCCTGGGTCTTCCCCGGGGCCTCCCCCCGGTGGGACGTGCCAAGAACACCTCACCAGGGAGGCGTCCAGGAGGCATCCTAAACAGATGCCCAAGCCACCTCAACTGGCTCCTCTCGACGTGGCGGAGCAGCGGCTCTACTCCGAGTCCCTCCCGGATGACCGAGCTTCTCACCCTATCTCTAAGGGAGAGCCCAGCCACCCTACGGAGGAAACCCATTTCGGCCGCTTGTATCCGCGATCTCGTTCTTTCGGTCATGACCCAAAGTTCATGACCATAGATGAGGGTAGGAACGTAGCTACCCAATCATTTATACTGGAAAATTCATATATCTCAACATGTAAAAAAAAAACTCAAGATGTTAAAATAATGTCAGACCTGTATGAATATTATCTTGATAATTGAAAACAGATTATCTTCTTCACATAACCCTCTCCATTTATCTGGGCTTGGGACCAGCACCAGGAGCACATTAAGACTGTGGACCCCTGGTGGGAGGATTATTATGTGTGTGTGTGTGTGTGTGTGTGTGTGTGTGTGTGTGTGTGTGTGTGTGTGTGTGTGTGTGTGTGGGTGTGTGTGTGTGTGTGTGTGTGTGTGTGTGTGTGTGTGTGTGTGTGTGTGTGTGTGTGTGTGTGAAGTGTAATGGAGCTTTGTGTAAAGGTGTTTTGAATTTTTTTTTTAGGATTTTTAAAAAATCCGCTTTGTTTTTATCTTATTTATAATTTAATTATATATTTTTTTGGTATAAATACATTTGGGTGTGACGAAAGGGAAAGCCCAAAAGGGAAGGGTTGGGCAAGCCGGGGGGGGCACCCGGGGGAAAAAACCCACACAGGCACGAGAGAGGGGGGCCCAGCTCCAGGGGTGAAAATCTCCATCTACAAGGGAACAGCCCCAAACCCACTTTTTCCACCGGGGCAAGCCCCATTGTTTTTTTACCAGGGTCTAATAAAAACCAAGGTAGGGAGTTACCTCAGAAAAAGGCCCGGTTTGGAGGGGCAGTGCTTTTTTATTTAAAGGGAAACCCAAAGAGTTTTTTTTTTTGGGAGAGTGGGGGGCTAAATATTTTGGGACTGGATTATGGGAATTCTGTAAAGGGGGGTCGGGGAAGTTTAAAGGGGTTTAAAGGGAAGGGGTTTATAAAAGTTAAGGGGAACATTTTAATGGAAGGGGGGGGGGGGGGTTAAAAGGGGTTTAAAAACCCCCCCTCTTGAAAAAGGGGCCCCAAAAAAAAGGATTTGAGAAAATTTTTGGGTTTAGCCCCCCCAAAAATTATTTTTTTCCGCCCCCCAAGTTTTTTAAGTTTCCCCTTGGGGTTTGGGGGAGGGGCCCCCCCCCCCCCCCAGGTTTTTTCCTTGGAGGTTTTTTTAGGCAGAAAAAATTATTTTTTAGATTTAAATCAAACTTTTTTTTAAAAGAGGTTAACAAAACCCTTTTCCTTTTTAAGATTCTTTTTTAGGTTTTCTTTCTATCTAATTTTTTTTCCCCAGATTTTTTAAAAATTTTTGTCTATAAGGCCCCTCTGTTGTTGTTTTTTTTTCCTTTCTCCCCCCAAACTCTGTCAAAAAGCCTTCTAAAGTTTTTGAAAATTTTTCCTTTTGAAGGAAAGGGCCCTTCCCCTGTTTGCCATTTGTTTTGCCTTTCCCCGTTTTGCAAAACCCTTTCCCCCCAAGGGCATTTTTTTTTAATTTGGGGGACAAGAAAACCTAAAAAGTGTTTTTTCCCAGCGGGGAACTTTTCCTGAGCAGCTTTCCCCTTTGTCAGGGATTAAATTTTTTCTTGGGGGCCCCGGCCAAAAGCGGGGGGTTTTTCCCCGCTTCATTTTTTTTTTCCATCTTTAGTAAAGGGGCCCTTTTAAAGTCATTGTTTTCCCTGCTCTTTCTTATAAGCGGGATCTCAGCCTCCTTTTTTGGGGTCTTTTCTCAACAAGCAGACTTTTTCCATTTCCCATGACTTTTTTTCTTGCCCCTGATGTAAATTGGTTGTTTTCTGCCCTTTCAGAGCAAAAAAGCTTTCCTCCTTTTTAAAATTTCCCGGTTTTCCCAGTAACTCCAACTCTTTTTCCCAGCTGCTCCCCCTGATCCCCTTATTTGGGGGGTCGGCCATAAAAGGGGGGAAATTTTTTCTTGCCCCAAAACTGTGCTGCTTTTTTCCTTCAAATCTTTCTCCATTTTTTTCCAAAAGTAGCCTTGTTTTCACGGGTTTTTTTTTTCCTGCACCTTTTTGGGGCATTTGGGTCTCAGGTTTTCTGAAAAATTTTGTTTTTTCTTGTTTGAAGTGCTGTGATTTTTCCTGCTTAAAGGGGCGATAATTGGTCAGCAGCTTCCCCTAAACTGTTCCCATTTTAGAGTTGCACAGAATCCAGTGCCCAGTTTGTTTGCTGGCTTTTTTAACGCTCAGCCTCCACTTTTTTCAGTTTGCAGCATGTTTCTTCGGGTTTTTCTGATTTTTTTGTTTTTTTCTTTTTTGAAGTGGTGCGATTTCCTGCTCAAATGCGAAAAATGAAAGCCCCCAACCCCCCTAAGGGTTCCCAAATTAGCAGTTAGCACAGACCCAGCTCCCCCGGCCTTTTTTCGTTGGCTTTTTTTTCCCGCTCAGCCTCCATTTTTTTAAAAGCTCAGCAGCTTTTTTTCTTCAAGGTTTTTCTTTTAATTTTTGTATTTTTTTTTTGAAGTGCTGAAAATTCTTCCTTTTTTTTAAGGATTTCATTTTCCCTTTCCCTTATTTCTTTGAGCGGTTAGCTCAGATTCCAGCTGCCCTCTTTCTGTGGGAAATTCTGGCGCTGTTTTCCATTTTTGGGGAAAAGCGATGTTGGTTTTGATGGTTTCTGAAAACTGGATTTTTTCCCCTGTTGCAAAGTGTGATGGTCTGTTTTTTTAAAGGGCGTAAGTAAAATCTCTGCTTCCTGCACCTTTTGTTTTTCCCCAGCAGTTAGCTAAACCCTCCAGTTTCCTAACTTTTCTCTTTGGTTATCCAAACCCTTTGCATCCTTTTTCTGAAACCACGGGAAATTTGCTCCCAGATGTAACTCCCCATAGTATTATCGGCTTTAGAATGGTTGAATGTCGGCTATTTTTGAAAGGAACCACGTTCAATTTGCAAATGAAAAAGGGGGGGAAATTGGTAAATTTTCCAGCGCTGGTTTTTTGTTTTAAAGGGGGCAGCCCCCTAAGGAAAACCCAATAATGATGGTTGGATTAAAGCTTTGTTTTAAACTAAAAGCTTCTTTTTTCTAATGACTGGGCAGATTTGTTCTGTGGAAAAGTCTTTTATTTTCTAATTACAAGGAGCTAACTCAAGAGATGCATTCACTCCAAGGGAGTTCTGTAAATGGAATGTGGGAGTCTATGTTGTTCTAGAACAACATAGACTCCTCCCACATGAGTCATGCCTGTTCTAGAACAACATAAACTCCTCCCACATGAGTCAAGCCTGGCTGGAGGTTCTACATACTCTGTAAAAAGTTAAGTTTCCTTAATTATTATATTTAGTTACTTTAACTTTTTTTTTTTAAAGTAACTAAATATGATTAAGAGACTGCCAATATAATACATCATAATATGATACATCTTTATTTATAAAACACTGGTTAAAGTGCTGAATTATGTTAAAACTAAGTAAACTTAATAGATCTAACATCAAAAAAAGATTACAGAATTATTTAATAAAACAGGAAAAACTATCTAAAGCAAACTATTACAACAGTTGGCAACAATGGCATCTCATTCCATAATTTGGGGGCAGTAACTAAAACATTCGCTCTCCTCTAAATATACTTTCTTGATTTACAATAAACCAACAGTAACACATGAACTGACCTGAGAGAGCATGAGGAAACAGACGTTTAAATCCAGTTTAAAAGATAATGAGGGACAAGACCATGTAAACACTTAAAAAAAGAAATAGAACTTCAGGTTTAAAGAATTTTCAAATCAAAACAAAAATAACTGCAAACAGGTGAAATCATGCCAAAACAGGAGTGATATGTTAATTTTCTCTTTAACAGGTAAAAGGCAAGAAACAGCATTTCTAACCAGCTTGAGTTGATTCTCAGCTCAGCCCAACATATAAGAACAATATAACCAAGTCATAGCAAAAGCATTATTTAAATTATTTAAATGATTCTCCCTGTACACCAACAGATGCACCTCCAGTCATCAGTCTGCAGTTCTACTCCTCCATCATTGAGTCCATCCTCACTTCCTCCATCACCATCTGGTACGCTGGTGCCACCGCTAAGGACAAGAGCAGACTGCAGCGTGTCATCCGGTCTGCAGAGAAGGTGATTGGCTGCAACCTCCCATCTCTCCAGGAGCTGCTCGCCTCCAGGACTCTGAGGCGTGCAGGGAAGATGGTGGCTGATCCCTCGCTCCCCAGTCACAGATTATTTTAGACACTTCCCTCTGGCAGGAGGCTGCGGTCCATCCGGACCAGAACCTCCCATCACAAAAACAGTTTTTTCCCATCTGCTACCGGCCTTATCAACAAGGCCAAGAGCCGCCCTTGACAATGTTTCTCTCCCCCATTCAGGATTTCTGCGTTACATTAACGTACAGTCTACTGTGTGTATATATTCTATCTTATTTTGTTTTTTGTCTGCATCAACAACACCAAGTCAAATTCCTTGTAAGTGCAAACCTACTTGGCAATAAACTTGATTCTGATATAACTGCTTGGGCTTTGGTCAGTTGCCTCAGATTAAGACTAAACTTGATTACACATTTTCTGTGCATAAAGTTTTAAACCACTGTCCAGTCAGGTTTGTTGCTGTGTGAGACAGATACCTAAGAGACCCAGATCACTGGGCTTAAATCCACAACATCCATGCTTTCATTTCAGGAATACAAAATCTATGGCCAAGAGAATATCATTACTTTTAAACCACAAAGTATATTCAGAGAGCAAATAAATCACTGTATATGCATGTAAACATACATGCACACATTCACTGGTGCCTACACAATGTTCAAGTCTATCAGTGCTTTGATGAGCTATGAACAGGGGTGTCAAAAGTCCACACATTTCTTACTTAAGTAGAAGTATAGATACTGCAGTTTAAAAGCACTCTGGCAAAAGTTAAGGTATTAACTTGATCTCTTTACTCAAGTAAAAGTGAAAAAGTATGTGCTCCAAAAACTACTTAAAGTATAAAAGTATAAAGTAACCTTTAAAAAAAAACAGCCAGATGCCACTATATGAATTGAAAACTCAATTTGTCAACTATTTCTAAAAATTGGGGCCAAGGAGGAGGGAGGTCTTGATGGTCTCCATCTCCCGATACGCTCTCGCCTGTGTCCGACCTTTCAGACATTTCAACATCTTTTTCTGAATCCGACATTGTAGCATGGCATAGACAATTCACGTTTGCAGTTTGAAGAACACCTGCTTGCCTCTTATGATTTCCTTTAGCTAACCAATGAGTGTTTTTGTTATATGATTCATCCAATTACACTAGTTTTCAATAGGTGTGAATGGCGCCAATGATCTGCATTGGATGGAGCACATGACGTGAAATATTTAGAAACATTAAACCAATGGCAATTAAAAATCATCGGGGTCCGAATAAAGAAAATCATCAACCAGTAAATTTTTTGTGATCTGTTACTTTAAACCAAATGAAACACTGAAATAAAATGAGGTGTTTATGCATCCATGTTATACATTTAATTTTTAAATATATATAAAAAAAGAAAATAGAAAGTTTTTCCATTTTAAAATCTAAAGTGTTTTTGTGAAGTATAGAACAACAATTGTTCAGTTTGGTATATAGACAATTTCCTGATTCACATATTTTATAAAGCACCTGAACTGACTGGTTGTTGTTATTTTTCTTTCTTTTTCATGGTTTAATGGGACCAGTGGGCTTTATGCTGCCATGCAAGGCTTTAAACCTGCTTTTGAATGGAGACAAAGCCGTTCTAAAGCACATATCAAAGTGCGCATTCTGAGCCTGGATCCATATTTATTTCTGATTCTGTTCATGGTGGAGAATCCTGCTTCACAGCAGCAGGTTAATCCAAACATACTAAATGTTCAGGCTCCGCTCCGGTCCGGCCAGGTCAAGATCCGCTATTGCAATCGCACCAAACAGGAAAAAGAACGGCGAGAAGATCTGGTTTGTCAGATTAAAATATCGTAACAATATATAGGTAACTACAGATTTGCGAGAAAAAATGAAAAAATAATCATATCCCTGCATCAGAGCGCTACCTGTTTGACCATTTGACGGTTTTTTTCATGCTTGAAAAAAAACTAGCAGCAGTAGTGGAGTTTGGAGATGCTACCTAGTTCTTAAATCTATCTTTGCTCTCCTGTAATTTATCCAGAAGTTCTGCAAACACATTCTTTCTCTCGCTCACACCTTTGTGTTTGGCTGTACATTTACCCTTCCCTTCTAAATGATTATTTTTATTATTTGACAAATTCTCATGCCAAAGCAAAAATGCATTGATAATGAAAGCAAAAGATTTGGTCTATTCTTCTATGAATCCTCTGTTCAAATCAGGTATCTTCCTTTTTGTCCCTTTGGGATCCACGGCCCCGCCGCTTTCGTTGCCTGGCACCTCGCCACACTAAGACAAGTGCTGCAGGCTTTGACCACTGATCTCTATGGCTATGACGCACATTTTCATTGAAATAAATGTTTACATATATTGTTTAAATGTATTTATTATAAAAATGTTTACAGCATTAGAAAACATAATGAATGTCTGTTTGACCTCCTGCACACCATTTTATAATAAACAAATCAAAATAATTAGGAGCTGTATGCGGCTCTTGAGCCACGGGTTGCCAACCTCTGATCTAGGGGGTCTGGAAAATCTCTAATTTTCTCAGATGATGTGGTTCTGCTGGCTCCATCCTGCCAAGACCTACAGCATGCACTGGGGAGGGGTGCAGCTAACTGTGAACCAGTTGGGATAAGATTTAGTTTCAGGATGGAGGAGGTCTCATGCCTTATTGAGGAATTCATTTGTCTTTGATTCTATTCATGAGTGAGGGGAGAATTGAGCAGGACATTGATAGACAGGTGCTATAATCTGAACACTATACTGATCTGTCATGATGAAGACAAAGCTGAGCAAAAAGGCACCTATAGTCATGAAATCCGAATTATGTCTGAAAAAAGAACAAGATCCAAGCTTCAAGCGGCTGAAATTAGCTTTCTCTGCAGAGTGGCAGGGCACTACCTTAGAGCGAGTGTGAGGAGCTTGATCATTAAGAAGAGGTTTAGAATAGAGCTGCTTCTCCCCATCAAGAGGATTTAGCTGAGCTTGCTAGGACATCTTTTTGGGATGCCCGCCAGGCACAGGGGTCAACCCAGGACACCAAGGCTTCGCCCAACAGAGATGGAAAGAGATGTTTCTGCTGAAGCTGCTACCCCCGGGACCCGGTCCCACATTAAGTGGAAAATGACGAGATATGATTTGATATTGTAGCGAATCTAAAGGTACGATCTGTCCGAGCCTTTCTCAAACTTAAGATCACCTTTGGATTAGTTGGATAATTGGGTTTAAAGATCACATTCTTGTTACTTCAAGCCTATACAACTTTCTGTTCTTTATAGCCTCAAATACATAATTTCTGTTTGAACAACCTTTTGGTAGAACTGTTCCACCCTCACAGAATATTTCTGACAAAAAATAAAAATGTATCAAGTTCATAAGAACAGATATTAATGATATCAGTTGAGCCTGAATTAGCATAACAAGGAAGAAATTAAATATCTTTCCAGCTCAAGGCTAAAACACACTGAATCTGATTTTGCATTTGAATGGACAAATATTTGCATCATTATCCATAGGAATTAAAAGAAAAAAAGAAAATCGAGTCAAAATAAGCCTGGAGAGCCAATCAGAGTCTATGTTTTAAAGAAATCTGCCTGTCAAGGAGTGATTTCTAATGTGGGCTAGGGATCAAAGGGGTCAGTGAGCTGTTCCCACTGCCACTAAAAGCCGATTGTTAGGACAAGGCCTGTATGTAAACAGGCCTGAAATAAGTTTTAAGTCGCCTATTGGTATGACTTTTGTGAGGAAAAAAGCAGCTGATACCTGCTGCATCTGAGCTTATCCAGGGTATGCTAACAAGCACGAAAGCCGTCTGTGGAAGCAAAAGGGAAGAGAATTCCTGTTGAACCAGGCTCAGTGTGAGCGGCCATCTGCTGAGGTTCAAGGAGACAGAAGGCAACCAACTGTCAGCCAGCTCCACAGGAAACACACAGCCAGACAGACGAGTTCCGAGCCAGCTCCCATGTCAGAGGATGAAAGAGAGCACATCCAGCCAGTCAGAGAAACAGGACTACACTGAAAAACAGGCCGATCTCCAACATCTATAAACAAAGGTGTTGATGACAGCGGCATGGCTGATATTTCTCTCCAGGATGGAGTCAAAGCCAAACAGGAACCACACAGATGAAGCTACTATGATGAGAAAAAGCAGAGAGAGCATAACATTGGAGATTGAACTAAAAGATACTGCAGAGTGGGAAATTAGAGATAGAATGAAGAAGAATGATGAAAAAGGTGTCCCAATAGTTTCTCCAGCAGTTTAGGCATATAGCAACATAACTATAGAGATAGCTCAGAATAACCTGAGCCACTTTAACTATAAGCTTTATTAAAAAGGAAAGATTTAAGCCTAGCCTTAAAAGTAGACAGGGTGTCTGCATCACGGACCAAAACTGATAGATGGTTCCACAGGAGAGGAACCTGATGACTAAAAGATCTGCCTCCCATTCTACTTTTAGAAATGCTAGGAACCAATAGTAAACCTGCAGATTGAGAGTGAGGTGCTCTATTAGCAACGTAATGAATAATCATATCTCAGATATAATTTGAACCTTGGCCATTTTAGGCTTCACAGAGGCCGAGAACATGATCCATTCAGACTCTATGGCTACGCTCACACTAGAGCCTGGAGTGACCCAAATCAGATTTTTTTTTTTGCCCATATGCGACCTGTATCTGATCTTTTCGTGGCAGTCTGAACAGCACAGCTCCAATTTTTTCCAATGCGACCCAGGCCACTTGGCTCTGTGGTCCTGAATCCGATCTGAATCAGCTATTTTCAAATGTGACCTTTGTGTACATGTTTAGGTTGCAATTATCTGACCTGAACGCTATCAATGTTCGACAAAGGTCACTATTCTGCATTTTGCTATGCACAAGCGGGAAGAAAAACAACAACCACGGTGGACGATAATGCGGAGAGCAGTCTTTTTTTAACCATCTTGAAAAGATTGAGTTTTTAAGGTTAGGAAAAATCGCTATATGCGCTGCAACTGTGCATGCGGGACATCACATACAAGTCACAAATTATTGGAAATATAAACAGCAACCAAATAATTTGGATTTCACAAAAAAATGGCAATAGGGCATGCAGTGTGAACGTAGCCTTAGTCACCAGCTTCTCCTGGAACCTGAGAGAAGCTCTCCAGGAGGTGTGAGTTGAACACGACTTTGTCTGAGGGCTCTACCAGAGTTTCCCAGCAGACCCTCACTATACACTTTGGCTTGCCATGTCTGTTCATTTTATTTCCCTCTTTCCTATTCAACTCACCATAAGGTGATGATCACTGGAAAGCTCTGCCCCTTCCATTACCCAAGACATGCAGCCAAAGTTTAGAAGATGAAATGGTGGTCATACTTTAAACAGCATTAAGATGCCCCATAAGCACATTCTCAGGCAGACGCAGACCAGTTAGCCAACCAGAACAAACAAGGGATGGCTATTTGCTTGGAATGGTCCTAGTAGGATGGACCTCCATGCTGCTTAAATACATTAGCACTCCAACTACTGATTATTCTGGTGCAAGCTGACCGAAATGACAAAGACTCCTGGATAGGTGTTGAAATGTCTTCAAATAACTGAGTGAAAGCCAGGTTGCATTCTGATTTAAGCCTGCTTTGTAATTCAGCACTAAGCTTTACTCATTCACAGCTACCCAATCATTTATATTGGAAAATTCATATATCTCAACATGTAAAAAAAAAAAAAAAAAAAAACTCAAGATGTTAAAATAATGTCAGAACTGTATGAATATTATCTTGATAATTGAAAACAGATTATCTTCTTCACATAACCCTCTCCATTTATCTGGGCTTGGGACCAGCACCAGGAGCACATTAAGACTGTGGACCCCTGGTGGCAGGATTATTATGTGTGTGTGTGCGTGTGTGTGTGTGTGTGTGTGTGTGTGTGTGTGAGAGAGAGAAGAGTAATGGAGATATGTGTAAAGGTGTTTTGGATTTTTTTGTGGATTTTTTAGAATACATTTTGTTTTTATCATCAATACATTTTTGTATTTATAACAAATATATATTTTTTGTAAAAATACATTTGGGTGTGACGTAAGAAGACAAAGAAAGGGTGGGCAAGCCGGAGCACCCGGAGAGAACCCACACAGGCACGGGAGAGTATGGCAGCTCCATGTAGAAAGATCTCCATCTACAAGGGAACAGCACTAACCACTGTTCCACCGTGCAGCCCCATTGTGTTTACCAGGGTCTAATCAATACCAAGGTAGGAGTCTACCTCAGAAAAAGGCCCTGGTATGGAGGCAGTGCTTTTTTATTTAAAGGGAACCACAGAGTTTTGTGGAGAGTGAGGGCTAAATATTATGGACTGGATTATGGATTCTGTGAAGGGGTCTGGGAAGTTAAGGGTTAAAGGAAGGGTTATAAAAGTTAAGGGTAACAGTTAATGGAAGGGGGTGGGGGGTTAATGTAAAGCTTGTGAGAGATAAGGTTTGAGATTTGGGTTCAGTAAATATTTTTGTCAGTTTTAAGTTTGTTGGGAGGACAGTTTTCTTGAGGTTTAGCAGAAATTATTTTTCTGACTGACAACATTTAAAGAGGTTGACAAATCTTTTCCTTATAGATTTCTTTTTAGGTTTTCTTTCTATCTCATGTTGCAGATTTATAATTTTGTCTATAAGGCTCTTTGTTGTTGTTTTATTCTTCTCCTCCATCTCTGTCAGAGCCTTCTGAGCTTTTGCAATTGTCTCTTGAAGGCAGGCCTTCTCTGTTTGCCACTGCTGCCTTTCATGATGCAGAACCTCCTGAAGGTCTTTAATTTGTGGGACAAGATATCTAATAGTGTTCTCCTGCTGAACACTCCTGAGCAGCTTTCCCTTGCTCAGGAGACTGAACTTTTCATGGCGCCAGAGCCGTGTTTCCCGCTTCATATGTTGTTCCATCTTTAGTAAAGCGGCCTTTAAGTCACTGATTTCCTGCTCTTTCTTAGCTAAGCAGATCTCAGCCTCCTTTGTTCGGTCTTTCTCAGCAAGCAGACTCGTTTCCAGTTCCATGACTTTTCTTGCAGCATCCTGATGTAATTGGTTGTTTTCCTGCCCTTTCAGACGCAGAGAAGCGTCCTCCTGCTCTAATTCGGCTTTCAGTAACTCCAACTGCTTTTTTAGCTGCTCCCCCTGATCTCTTAGTTGCTGGTCGGCCATAAAATGGGATTTTTCTTGCTCCAACTGCTGCTGCTGTTCCTTCAAATCTTTCTCCATTTTTTCCAAAGTAGCCTTGATTTCACTGGTTTCCTGCACTTGTTGGGCGCTTGTCTTCAGGTTTTCTGATAATTTTGTATTTTCTTGTTGAAGTGCTGCGACTTCCTGCTCTAATGCGATAATGTGGTCAGCAGCTTCTCTCAACTGTTGCCAGTTAGCAGTTAGCACAGAATCCAGCTGCCCAGCTGTTTCGCTGGCATTTTTACGCTCAGCCTCCACTTTTTCAAGCTCAGCAGCATGTTTCTTCAGGTTTTCTGATAATTTTGTATTTTCTTGTTGAAGTGGTGCGATTTCCTGCTCTAATGCGATAATGTAGTCCGCAGCTTCCCTCAACTGTTGCCAGTTAGCAGTTAGCACAGACTCCAGCTGCCCGGCTTTTTCGCTGGCATTTTTACGCTCAGCCTCCACTTTTTCAAGCTCAGCAGCATGTTTCTTCAGGTTTTCTGATAATTTTGTATTTTCTTGTTGAAGTGGTGCGATTTCCTGCTCTAATGCGATAATGTAGTCCGCAGCTTCCCTCAACTGTTGCCAGTTAGCAGTTAGCACAGACTCCAGCTGCCCGGCCTTTTCGTTGGCATTTTTACGCTCAGCCTCCACTTTTTCAAGCTCAGCAGCTTGTTTCTTCAGGTTTTCTGATAATTTTGTATTTTCTTGTTGAAGCGCTGCAATCTTCTCATCTTTTAAGTAGATTTCATCTTCCTGGACCTTATTTCTTTGAGCGGTTAGCTCAGATTCCAGCTGTCTGTCTTTCTCGTGGGTATTCTGATGCGCTGCTTCCATTTTCTGAGGCAATGCGATGATACGTTTGATGGTTTCTGATAACTGGATGTTTTCCTGTTGCAAAGCTGTGATGGTCTCGTCTTTTAAGCGTAAGTAGATCTCTGCTTCCTGCACCTTTTGCTTTTCAGCAGTTAGCTCAGACTCCAGCTGCCTAACTTTCTCATTGGTATATCCAAATCCTGCATCCATTTTCTGAGACACAGCAATGCTACCAGATGTAACTCCCATAGTATTATCTGCTTTAGATATGGTTGACATGTCGGCTATAATTGAAGGAACCACGTTCAATTGCAAATGAAAAAGGAGGAATTGGTCAATTCCAGCGTTGGTTGTTGATTCAAGGCAGCCTCCTAAGGAGAACAATAATGATGGTTGGATTAAAGCTTTGTTTTAAACTAAAAGCTTCTTTTTTCTAATGACTGGGCAGATTTGTTCTGTGGAAAAGTCTTTAATTTTCTAATTACAAGGAGCTAACTCAAGAGATGCATTCACTCCAAGGGAGTTCTGTAAATGGAATGTGGGAGTCTATGTTGTTCTAGAACAACATAGACTCCTCCCACATGAGTCATGCCTGTTCTAGAACAACATAAACTCCTCCCACATGAGTCAAGCCTGGCTGGAGGTTCTACATACTCTGTAAAAAGTTAAGTTTCCTTAATTATTATATTTAGTTACTTTAACTTTTTTTTTTTAAAGTAACTAAATATGATTAAGAGACTGCCAATATAATACATCATAATATGATACATCTTTATTTATAAAACACTGGTTAAAGTGCTGAATTATGTTAAAACTAAGTAAACTTAATAGATTTAACATCAAAAAAAGATTACAGAATTATTTAATAAAACAGGAAAAACTATCTAAATTCAAACTATTACAACAGTTGGCAACAATGGCATCTCATTCCATAATTTGGGGGCAGTAACTAAAACATTCGCTCTCCTCTAAATATACTTTCTTGATTTACAATAAACCAACAGTAACACATGAACTGACCTGAGAGAGCATGAGGAAACAGACGTTTAAATCCAGTTTAAAAGATAATGAGGGACAAGACCATGTAAACACTTAAAAAAAGAAATAGAACTTCAGGTTTAAAGAATTTTCAAATCAAAACAAAAATAACTGCAAACAGGTGAAATCATGCCAAAACAGGAGTGATATGTTAATTTTCTCTTTAACAGGTAAAAGGCAAGAAACAGCATTTCTAACCAGCTTGAGTTGATTCTCAGCTCAGCCCAACATATAAGAACAATATAACCAAGTCATAGCAAAAGCATTATTTAAATTATTTAAATGATTCTCCCTGTACACCAACAGATGCACCTCCAGTCATCAGTCTGCAGTTCTACTCCTCCATCATTGAGTCCATCCTCACTTCCTCCATCACCATCTGGTACGCTGGTGCCACCGCTAAGGACAAGAGCAGACTGCAGCGTGTCATCCGGTCTGCAGAGAAGGTGATTGGCTGCAACCTCCCATCTCTCCAGGAGCTGCTCGCCTCCAGGACTCTGAGGCGTGCAGGGAAGATGGTGGCTGATCCCTCGCTCCCCAGTCACAGATTATTTTAGACACTTCCCTCTGGCAGGAGGCTGCGGTCCATCAGGACCAGAACCTCCCGTCACAAAAACAGTTTTTTCCCATCTGCTACCGGCCTTATCAACAAGGCCAAGAGCCGCCCTTGACAATGTTTCTCTCCCCCATTCAGGATTTCTGCGTTACATTAACGTACAGTCTACTGTGTGTATATATTCTATCTTATTTTGTTTTTTGTCTGCATCAACAACACCAAGTCAAATTCCTTAAGTGCAAACCTACTTGGCAATAAACTTGATTCTGATATAACTGCTTGGGCTTTGGTCAGTTGCCTCAGATTAAGACTAAACTTGATTACACATTTTCTGTGTATAAAGTTTTAAACCACTGTCCAGTCTTACACCCAGGTTTGTTGCTGTGTGAGACAGATACTCTGTTAAGAGACCCAGATCACTGGGCTTAAATAACAACACTCCAGTCTTTTGTTTTTTTAAATGCAAAAAAATCCACAACATCCATGCTTTCATTTCAAGAATACAAAATCTATGGCCAAGAGAATATCATTACTTTTAAACCACAAAGTATATTCAGAGAGCAAATAAATCACTGTATATGCATGTAAACATACATGCACACATTCACTGGTGTCTACACAATGTTCAAGTCTATCAGTGCTTTGATGAGCTATGAACAGTGGTGTCAAAAGTCCACACATTTCTTACTTAAGTAGAAGTATAGATACTGCAGTTTAAAAGCACTCTGGCAAAAGTTAAGGTATTAACTTGACCTCTTTACTCAAGTAAAAGTGAAAAAGTATGTGCTCCAAAAACTACTTAAAGTATAAAAGTATATGAAATGAAAACTCAATTTGTCAACTATTTCTAAAAATTGGGGCCAAGGAGGAGGGAGGTCTTGATGGTCTCCATCTCCTGATACGCTCTCGCCTGTGTCCGACCTTTCAGACATTTCAACATCTTTTTCTGAATCCGACATTGTAGCATGGCATAGACAATTCACGTTTGCAGTTTGAATAACACCTGCTTGCCTCTTATGATTTCCTTTAGCTAACCAATGAGTGTTTGCGTTATATGATTCATCCAATTACACTAGTTTTCAATAGGTGTGAATGGCGCCAATGATCTGCATTGGATGGAGCACATGACGTGAAATATTTAGAAACATTAAACCAATGGCAATTAAAAATCATCGGGGTCCGAATAAAGAAAATCATCAACCAGTAAATTTTTAATGATCTGTTACTTTAAACCAAATGAAACACTGAAATAAAATGAGGTGTTTATGCATCCATGTTATACATTGAATTTTTAAATATATATAAAAAAAAGAAAATAGAAAGTTTTTCCATTTTAAAATCTAAAGTGTTTTTGTGAAGTAGAGAACAACAATCGCTCAGTTTGGTATATAGACAATTTCCTGATTCACATATTTTATAAAGCACCTGAACTGACTGGTTGTTGTTATTTTTCTTTCTTTTTCATGGTTTAATGGGAGCAGTGGGCTTTATGCTGCCATGCAAGGCTTTAAACCTGCTTTTGAATGGAGACAAAGCCGTTCTAAAGCACATATCAAAGTGCGCATTCTGAGCCTGGATCCATATTTATTTCTGATTCTGTTCATGGTGGAGAATCCTGCTTCACAGCAGCAGGTTAATCCAAACATACTAAATGTTCAGGCTCCGCTCCGGTCCGGCCAGGTCAAGATCCGCTATTGCAATCGCACCAAACAGGAAAAAGAACGGCGAGAAGATCCGGTTTGTCAGATTAAAATATCGTAACAACATATAGGTAACTACAGATTTGCGAGAAAAAATAAAAAAATAATCACCTCCCTGCATCAGAGCGCTACCTGTTTGACCATTTGACGTTTTTTTTTTCATGCTTGAAAAAAAACTAGCAGCAGTAGTGGAGTTTGGAGAAGCTATCCAGTTCTTAAATCTATCTTTGCTCTCCTGTAATTTATCCAGAAGTTCTGCAAACGCATTCTTTCTCTCGCTCACAGCTTTGTGTTTGGCTGTACATTTAACCTTCCCTTCTAAATGGTTATTTTTATTATTTGACAAATTCTCGTGCCAAAGCAAAAATGCATTGATAATGAAAGCAAAAGATTTGGTCTATTCTTCTATGAATCCTCTGTTCTCATCAGGTATCTTCCTTTTTGTCCCTTTGGGATCCACGGCCCTGCCGCTTTCGTAGCCTGGCACCTCGCCACACTAAGACAAGTGCTGCAGGCTTTGACCACTGATCTCTATGGCTATGACGCACATTTTCGTTTAAATAAATGTTTACATATATTGTTTAAATGTATTTATTATAAAAATGTTTATAGCATTAGAAAACATAATGAATGTCTGTTTGACCTCCTGCACACCATTTTATAATAAACAAATCAAAATAATTAGGAGCTGTATGCGGCTCTGGAGCCACGGGTTGCCAACCTCTAAACTAGGGGGTCTAAAAAATCTCTAATTTTCTCAGATTATGTGGTTCTGCTGGCTCCATCCTGCCAAGACCTACAGCATGCAGGGGTGCAGCTAACTGTGAACCAGTTGGGATAAGATTTAGTTTCAGGATGGAGGAGGTCTCATGCCTGATTGAGGAATTCATTTATCTTTGATTCTATTCATGAGTGAGGGGAGAATTGAGCAGGACATTGATAGACAGGTGCTATAATCTGAACACTATACTGATCTGTCATGATGAAGACAAAGCTGAGCGAAAAAGCACCTATGGTCATGAAATCCGAATTATGTCTGAAAAAAGAACAAGATCCGAGCTTCAAGCGGCTGAAATTAGCTTTTTCTGCAGAGTGGCAGGGCACTACCTTAGAGCGAGTGTGAGGAGCTTGATCATTAAAGGAATAGTACACCCAAAACATGATTAGCCTTCATTTTCTACTCACCCCCATGCTAAACAACACTCTGGAGTACTTTTTTGATATCTCAAATGCATCTGGAGATCAGGGAGGCTTCTTGCTGTCTGCTGACATTCAAATAATGGAGGTCTATGGTGCCCGAGGCAGAAAGGTCCATAAAAGTCCACAAAAACGTGTCAATATTCCTCCATACTGCTCGTCCAATGTATTCCAAGTGTCCTGAGTGGGTAGCGTCCATAATTTACTTGAAACGAAGTAATTTAGAATGTTTTTAGAGCATAAACAGTGGTGTATAGGATTTCCTAAAAGCGCGTTCACGAGTCTACGGAAACCGCGGCAGACCAAACCAGATGAAAGTGCGCATTCAGTAGTTGGAGTGGATAGGTGTTGAAATGTCTTCAAATAACTGAGTGAAAGCCAGGTTGCATTCTGATTTAAGCCTGCTTTGTAATTCAGCACTAAGGTTTACTCATTCACAGCTACCCAATCATTTATACTGGAACATTTATATATCTCAAGATGTGAAAAAAAAAAATCAAGATGTTAAAAAACTGTCAGACCTGTATGAATATTATCTTGATAAATGAAAACAGATTCTCTTCTTCACATAACCCTCTCCATTTATCTGGGCTTGGGACCAGCACCAGGAGCACATTAAGACTGTGGACCCCTGGTGGCAGGATTATTATGTGTGTGTGTGTGTGTGTGTGTGTGTGTGTGTGTGTGTGTGTGTGTGTGTGTGTGTGTGTGTGTGTGTGTGTGTGTGTGTGTGTGTGTGTGTGAAGTGTAATGGAGCTTTGTGTAAAGGTGTTTTGAATTTTTTTTTAGGATTTTTTAAAAATCTGCTTTGTTTTTATGTTATTTATAATAATTATATACTTTTTTGTATAAATACATTATCAGTGTGACGTAAGAAGACAAAGGAAGGGTGGGCAAGCTGGAGCACCCGGAGAGAACCCACACAGGCACGGGAGAGTATGGCAGCTCCATGTAGAATGCAATCCATCTACAAGGGAACAGCACTAACCACTGGTCCACCGTGCAGCCCCATTGTGTTTACCAGGGTCTAATCAATACCAAGGTAGGAGTCTACCTCAGAAAAAGGCCCTGGTATGGAGGCAGTGCTTTTTCAGTTAAAGTGAACCACAAAGTTTTATGGAGGGTGAAGGGCTAAATATTATGGACTGGATTCTGTGAAGGGGTCTGGGAAGTTAAGGGTTAAAGGAAGAGTTATGAAAGTTAAGGGTAACATTTATAGATGTCATGATGGTTCAAATATGTTTGACCCACATGCAGAAGCACTCACAGAGACCAAGAAAGTTTTAACAGTTTATTGAAGAAATACTTTACAGAGATTGGGAAAAAAACAGTTCCTCAGCTTGAAGAGGTTCCTGCGGTCAGGTGAACCGGAAGCGGAAACTCTAGGAGATAAGAGTTGTGAGTTCAAGGACTGTGAGATACTGGGCGAAGGTCTGAATACAAGGTAACTTGGACACACAGTGGTAGTTTCAGAGGGTTTCTGAGATCCCGTTTTTGGAGGCTTGATGACTGTTTCCCTTCCAAGACTTGAAGGGCCAGCTTATCCAGTCGATCTGGAAAATTCCTGCCGGAGAATCAAAGACAAAGCTTGGTTAGCGCTGAAAGAGCTCTGAAGAAACTCAGACTCAAAGTGACTCAGCAAACTCAGAGGGGCTAGAGCACCCAATACAGGCAAACACTCGGGCAAGGAAGTGAAGACAGTCTGCCCCTTAAATACTCCTCAGGGAGTAATGATCCAATAGGCTGCAGGTGTGAGGTGAGAAGAAAGAACAAAAACAAGAACAAAAGAACAAAAACAAGCCCCACAAACTGGAATCCTAACAACAGGGAAGGGGGTGGGGGGTTGGTTGGGTTAATGTAAAGCGTGTAGGAAATAAGGTTTGAGATTTGGGGTTTAGTAAATGTTTTTGTCAGTTTTAAGTTTATTTGGAGGACAGTTTTCTTGAGGTTTCTGACTGATGGCTTTTAAAGAAGTTGGAAATTCTTTTCCTTAAAGATTTCTTTTTTGGTTTTCTTCCTTGGGATTTTTCAATCTCCTGATTCAGATTTTTGAGCTCCTCCATAAGGCTTTCTGTTGATGTTTTCTTCTCCTCCATCTCTGTCAGAGCTTTCTTAGCGTTTGCAACTGTCTCTTGAAGGCAGGCCTTCTCGGTTTGCCACTGCTGCCTCTCACCATGCAGATCCTACTGAAGGTCTTTCATAGCTGCTTCCATATCTCTAAGAGCGATCTGCTGCTCTTTCAGGAGACTGGACCTTTTCTGGGCCCAGACCCAGATCTTCTGCAAATCAGCTTTTAAGTCACTGGTTTCCTGCTTTTTCTTAGCTAAGCATATCTCAGCCTCCTTTGTTCAGGCTTTCTCAGCAAGCAGACTAATTTCCAGTTCCATGACTTTTCTTGCAGCATCCTGATGTAATTGGTTGTTTTCCTGCCCTTTCAGACGCAGAGAAGAGTCCTCCTTTTCTAATTCAGCTTTCCGTAACTCCAGCTGCTTTTTCAGCTGCTCCCCCTCATCTCTTTGTTGCTGGTTGGCCATAAAATGGGATTTTTCTTCCTCTAACTGTTCCTTCAAATCATTCTCCATTTTTTCCAAAGTAGCCTTGATTTCACTGGTTTCCTGCACTTTTTGGGCTAAACAGAACTCAGCCTCCTTTGCTTTTGCAATCTCAGCAAGAACAGCTGCCTCCGTTTTCTGAGGCAAGACAGTGAGATTCTTAATTTGTTCTAATAATCTGGTGTTTTGTTGTTCAAGCGTTGCTCTCTTCTCTTCTGTGGAGCTTAAGCTGAGCTCAGCATCCCTTAACCATGTTAGCTCAGTCTCCACTTGAAGTGCTGCAATCTCCTTATCTTTTAAGGTTATGCATATCGCAGAATCCTGCACCCTTTGCTTGAGAGCAGTTACCACAAACTCCAGATGCCAGGCTTTTTTGTTGGCATTTTTAAGCTCAGCCTTCCTTTTTTCAAGCTCGGCAGCATGTTTCTATAGGTTTTCTGATAATTTGGTATTTTCTTGTTGAAGTTCTGCGATCTCCTGATCTTTTGAGCGTAAGTAGATCTCTGATTCCTGCACCTTTTTCCTTTCAGCATTTAGCTTTATTACAAGGAAGAGTTTTAAGACTTGCCTTAAGAAGAAGATTGAGAGCGAAATACATGTTTGTAACATTAGGAGCAATCCAATCTCTGATATAAGATTGAGCTTGATTTCATTTGTGAGAAGGATGATTATAGATTCTACCCTGGCTTTAACAGTAAGCTGATAAGGGGAAGCTAAGATAGGAGAAATAATATATCTTTTCTTAATTGTCATCGGACTGGACTAGTTACTCACCATCAGCATTGGACAGGATGTTTCTAAAGTTTGCAATATTCCAGAAATGAAATAAGGAAATCCTAGAAACTTCTTTGATATGTGAGTAAATGACAAATCTTGATAAAAAAAAAAAAAAAAAACACAGAGGTGTTTACCTTATTGTTTGTGATTTCACTTTTAAAAATGCGCTAGTCCAAAGATAATTTCTATGTTGTCTGCATTCAAAACAGCGTGTTTAGTGTCAACCCATTTTTTTTTTGAGTATAGGTTATATGCCTGTGCTTTAATTATAAATCTGAACGTATGAATATTCCTTACCTGTGTGCGCTTTTGGCAGAATTTTGACGTCATAAATGAATCGTACTTCAGTACATCGAGACCAGGGGCTTTGTTCAGTACTCCATAAAGCACCGCATCTCGCTTGCATGTTTGCATGTTACAAGTGTGTGTTCTCTCTACAACACTGTCTAACTTCCCCAAAACATACATGTTAAATGAACCCATCAAATTAGGTTATTTTGTGCAAAGTGTACTATGACTATTGACCACTGGAGACAGCCATCTGCTGACCCCACTTTCCTGCAAGAGGAGAAAAAGATGGATGGGTTGAGATTAAAACAGAAGTACAGTATATGGCAATTCTCATAGACAACATCTTGTATTTCAGCAGGAAGTAGGTGATTTTAAATAGCATTTACAAATTTTAAAACTTATTTAAGACGTTTAAGGGATACTGCTGACGTTGAGGGGATACTGCTGAAATTAGGGGAGAGGATTTGAGAAGAAGACATTAAAGATGAAGATGCTAATTTCAGTTGGGATATAACCTTTACAAGAACCAGAGCGGAATATAATGATGCTGAAATGAGGGGGTGGGGTTGTAATTATAGCTGGCTCTTTCACTTTTATTTATGCAGCTCCTGGAATAGCTTTGCTCTGAGCAGCAGTCAAGCTAATGGCAGTCAGTGCAGAAAATGGCTACAGGTTGCAGAGTGGTAGTAGTAGTGTTAGTGTACTGCAAATGTCTTAGAATAAATCAGATCTGAGTAACAATGACACGTAAAATGAGTCAGCAGAAGACCATAATGAATATCTCTAAAGATTTTGTTAACCTTAATAAAAGAGAGATCCTCCAGTGGGCAGTACCACGCTGCTAGATAACAGGGGTGATAACAGATTAGCAAGAGATCAGTTCCAGATGCAGCCTGGCACAGCTAACATCTCTGGGACTATGGGGTACCCAGTAGGATACAGCCATTAGTGCAGGGTCTAATTAATGCAGCTTTATAAATGTAAGTCTAACAGAGGCTTTTGGTGAGGATAAAGTGATGCTAAACTTTTCTACAAAACCAAGATTTTGCACAGCCTCCACTGGGGTTATGACTGTAACCAAACTACTAATAAATTCACGCTCAGAGATTTACCAAATACATCTCAGTGGCTGGTCTCGAATCTCTAAATCTTCTGGAAAGCTTTCACCTGACATTTATTTCAACATCTTCTGATTTCTTGTAATTTTTCAAGCTGTCCAGTGGTGGTTTATTTATTTTCAATACGGTTGTAGCCATTCAAAATTTCCTCACTTAGAGGATGGGACCTTGGCTGGATGGGACCTTTTTAAACATCAATATTTGCACTAAAATATTCTTTCTGTCATTGAGATCTAAAGAGAAGCACCATCTCCTGGTCAGACCCTGTAATTCAGTGAGTAAAAAAATATGCAAGAGGGGATCACTCCACTGGCTGGAAGATGGAGGCAAGTGGGCTGCCATAGGTTGACATTTGACCAGGAAGGACCATTTTCAATGGCTGCAACTGTATTTATATATTAGTGTTGCGCCTATGCCATTTTTTGGCTTCGATACGATACCCAATACCTGGCTGTACAGTATTGGCCCATACCGATACCATCTGTTTGAAATTGATGTGTGTGTGTGTGTGTATGAAGAACTGCATGCTACTTGGATGTAAAATACAGTAATTGCCATCATGGCTTTCTCAAGCTGCTGCCTACCTTTGTGAAGCAGGAAAAAGACTAATACAAAGTGAATCCAGTAGAACTTTTTATTTAACAAGTAGTGACCATTCTGATTCAAAAACTTGTAGAACTCATTTGTAGATGGACAATCTTCTCATTACTGGTCTTAAACACCAGCTCCCTGTTTGCTCTCATAGATGATATAAAAAAAACTAAAAGAAAAAAAAAACATCTCACCATTCAGCTCATAATGTTTTAACACCGTTAGTTTCACCCAAAATATTCCAGATATAGACATCTCACAGTGAATTTTATGTGTGCAAAACTCTGATCAGAATGTTGTTTGTTATGGAAATCCAGCTGAAGTATTTTACATTCTGCATATCACTCCTTATTTCAGCAAAGAGGTTTTTCTGTTTTTCTTTTGGCTGTAAAGAATCTTTCTGTTTTGATTGTACAGAGGGGGAGTGTCCCCTGGCCTGGGCATTAAATGTGAGCAGTCAATATTATTTGGAATAGAGAAAAATGTATGGATGATGAAACCGCCTCTGTAACAATGGCTGCGTTACATAACTGAGCTTCTGTGCGCTCCATAAGTGACTTATTAAAACCCAGAGATGGCATTAAACAGCTCAACTGTATGGGAAACATTAACAATATGAGAATCTGCTTCAGGGGAATCTTTGGGTCAGCAGATGTTTTATCAGGTTAGGGGCCGAATGCTCCGGCATTTTAATTTTGTCATTCTTTGAGAACTAATTCCTGACTCATATGTCCTTATATGGACCTTTGAACCTTTTTTTTTTTTTTTTTTTTTTTTTTTTGCAGGCGGGGCTTGTGTATCATGAGGAAATTGCTTACGCATTAAACCACTCCAATTCTCTGAAATCCGGCAGTTTCATTAATATCTGGCCTCAGGAGTTCAAAATCTTTTGTTCTGTTAGCCGCAGGCAAAGTGGTGAATTGGCCCCTGACTAAACCTCTTCAAAAAATACTAATTTTTGATTTTTATAGCAGACTGGATTGCATCAATTTTTATAGTGAAAACATGAAACTTACCCCCAAATTTGCAATTTACATCAGTTAATGGATACAACATCAGTAAAGAAAATACCAATATCTTACAATAAAATGTATAAACAAAGAAAATAACTTTATTTTAGTCAGATTTGACTACATTATGAATTTTTGAGGATTTAATAATTTTAGTCAGGAAAAATACATTTTCTCTTTTATGAGCTTTTTTCCCCCCCAAATATGATATGTGATGTATATGCAAATCAAGCAAATTATTACATGGACTGTAAGATAATTTTATTAGCTTTAAATTGGTATTATAGTCAGCTTTGTAAGTCTATTTTATTTTAGAAGTTATAGCAAAATTCTCTACCCTGCCCCCCGGTTTTTCGTTATCTAGACGGTTATATTCTCAGGGCCTTTGGAGCAGGCATAAACATTGTCTGAGAAAAAAATTATTATGATTTTTTAGGTAGTAAGGTTTGAAAGAATGGGAAATCGCCCAGTCTGCTATGAAAATCAAAAATTTTTATTTTTTGAAGAGGTCTACCCCGGATTCATGTTCATTACACACCCAACTGCAGATATCACATGAAGCCCACACTTTTGTGACTTCCGTTTCTGATTTTAAATTAATACTTTCACCATTATGGTAGAAAAATGGTATTAGGGAGCTCCTGTGATCAAACCAATAGGTAGTTCTTCCTTGCAACTGTTCAGATATTCATAGTTTTGTACCACAATTTGTTAGCGTTATCTGGCTTTAACTTGATTTTAACTGTCTGTCTCCCAGAAATGCCCTTGTGTTTTATAACAGTAACAGACTTTTATTAAAATGAAGCTAACAGTTGCTTGCTTGCTATCACAATAATATTTTTTGTGCTTGAAATAAAGAAAATATAATCTGCAAAACTTAATAAAAAAAATGCAATTTGTAAAACTCTGAAAAGGGAGAAACTTGAATAAAATAAATGTAAATTATGAAAAAAGATCAAACAAAAAGTTATATAAAATAAAATATAAACAAAAGAAAAAAAAATAAGTTGATAAAATGAAATCTTATAAAACAATAACTTTTTCAAAGTTCAATTTGCAAAACATGTTCTGTAATTGCAATAATAATGAATTAAGCTTAACTTTCTATTGATAAGGCTTTCATTGAGCTGTGCGTTTTATTCAAAATGCTGCAGCTTTTTGAATCTGGTCATGAAGAAAAGCACATGACTCCTGTGTTTGCTTCGTTGCACAGGTTTCTATTCAGCTTCAGGATTCATTTAAAGATTATTGGATTGTTTTTAAATATTTGAAGGGATTAGCTCCCCTCTGTCTGAAAACTAGAGTGGATCGGCAATTTGCCAAGCCATTCTCAATATTCACTGGCCTTTGCCTCAAGCTGAGCGGATGCCTTTATATTTTTAATATTCCCATTTTTTTCTCTAACAATTTCTTAATTGTATTATTATATTATCAATATTGTTTTTTTATATTATTTTATGTTGTATATGACTTGTTTTACATATTTTTTTATTGTTTATTTTTGACTGATTATTTTTTGCCCTTTTCGGGCCGATTCTCCAGTTGTGCGAGAATTTTTCGATCAGGCCAAGTTTCAGCCTCGTTGTTGGGGGCAACGAGGGGCGATTAGCCTCTTGTGACCACTTCCCCATCAGGAATCGTAAGGTCGGGAGAAAATCAAACATGTTTGAAATTCAGTCGGCCGTCATGAGGTGTTCATGGACAAATCCTGCTGTGGAAGTGGAGCTTCAACAGGACTTTTTGTCTTGAACATGAGGAGAGGCTGTTTTGTATGCGAGCAGAGATCATTTTGCACGCAGGGACAATTTTTAAATTATATTTTGAGTGCAACCTTAGAGTCAGATTTGTAAAACACATTTTTTTGTGTTTGCAACATGTAAGGACAGTTTGTGTGTGACATTTGATGAGAGTTTGTAACACAAGTTTTATTTGTAAACAATAAGATTTATTTAAGTGCAACATGTTTGTGAGTGATAAGATTTGTTTGTGTGAAATATGCTTTTTTTGTGTGCAACATGCTTTACGTGTGTATGTTTGCAACATGCTTTTTCGTGCACAACGTTTTGGCAGAAAATTCACTCCATACCGCGGTTTCGTCGCACAGGTTGAGTTGTAGCTGAGTACAATGATTAAAAATATCACACAGTGTATGCCCAGCTTAACTGTGCTCAAATTGTTGACGATGAAGGACAGACATGTCTGAATGCTCCTAAATCTCAGGTTTTAGCCAAATTCTGCATGCAAAATCAATAGAGAAGTCCTCTGAAGAAAATGAAAAAAAGAAATCCCTTCAGAACCTGATGATGAAAACCAGAATACCAACAGATGCTACCACAACACACAAACTAGTGACTAGAACAAAAGCCTGCTGGAACAGCAAGCAAATGTCACTGTCAACATCATGCATGAATTAGCATATTCATGGCCATTCCTCTGCTTTGTTCCTGCTCTTTACATCTGTTTTCTTCTGTCCTACATGCTGTGCTCACCTACTCTGTATACTAATACCACCTGAATCATAATATGGCTGCTCTCATTTACATGCAGATGCCGTAACAAGACTGAAATCCCTCTGTGTGACATACCTTTAACCCTAAATCCTGCTGCTTTATAACTTTATCTTTGGTGTTAAAGTTGTGTTTGTCTTTCTGTTTTCCCCTTTGCAGGATTTAGATGTCTTGCTAGATTAAGTAAAAAGAAAAGAAACAGTAAAGGAGATGAAAAAAAATTGTATTTGGTATTTTGAGAAAAAGAAAAATGTGAATTTGTATTCAATGTTTAATAGAAGCCAATTCCAGGACCATTCTGGAAACAAACCTTTCTGAGGATTACCTTCCAGTGGAATAATTACAATGAATGAATAACAATGTGATAAACATGCCAAGTTCAAGATACAAATAATGACAAAGTTTGAGCATCTTTGCAAGTAAGAATCAGAGAAAAGTCAGTCTCTAAATGTGCAGAGGAATGTAACCCTGAAGAAAACTTGAATTGATTCAGTTTATTTCACACAAACTAATAAAAAAGCAAAACTATCCATCTCTTCACAATTACGCACTACATGTATGCTAGACCCACATATAAACCATTAAATACAACATGGGCTGGGCCTCTAATGTCCTGAACACTTTTGCAAGGCTTACTGCAATTTGTCATTGTGTGCATTTTGACAATAAACTTGGCAAAGTTAATTGACAAAAATTGAAAAAACAAAACAAAAAAAACCTGTGTCTAACTTTTAGCCATTAAGGGTGCTTCCATTGATAGTGCCCCTGAAAGCAAAATGCAATACTGCATAGTTAAAAAAAACTGTCTCCAATTGTGTATTGCAATCTGCTAACCGACCACTTTGGACCAACATGTCATGGAATTACCTGTAAAGACAAGACAAAACGTAACCCTGTAAATCAAATCTTGCACCAGAGCACTTAAAATATGTTTGATAGGGTAAGAGTCCAATCTGTTTTCTCTCTAACAATAACTTTTTAGGGGTGTGTAGTGACATCTGCAAGGCTAGAGGCTGTCCAGATTCCTTTCCTCCTCTGGATAGTGTTCTAACCGTTCTTAATGAAAGGTGAAGGAAGAGCAGCCTGGTGTGTCAATACATGCTAAGTGTCACATATTGATGTCAAGATCTTGACACCATAGGCTGGGTTTTACTCCTCCTCCTCCTCTCATCTGCTTTGCTCCACACCAGCCTAATTTTCTCTTATCAGATCCACCTGTTACTTATGCTATTAATGCCACCAGTTTCCAGCTAATGGTGCCAGATTGTTCCAGCTTCCAGCAAGTTTACTTCTAGCATTTTCTGTATTTGTTTGTTATCCCCGATCCTGACCTGTTTCGGCCTCCGGACTTCTGAGTTTTGGCCGCCCCTGTTCTTCTCTGTTCTGTATTTTACAGATTTACCTTGATTTCACCTTTTGCTGACCTTAGACCTGTCTTCTAACCCCTGGCTTGGATAATGCCTCCTGGATCCCTCGTTCCCTCTGTGTGCTCTGGCTGCTGCGGTTCACTGCTCCTCTTCCCTCCTGGATCTCTGGTACCGGCTCATTTTCAAGCTGCAGGGTTCCGCTCCTCTGGACTTCACTCCTTCTTCTCAGCATAGACTGAACTCTGCCAGGTTGGTGACTTCATGCTCGTTGTCGTTCCCCAGTTTCAGTAGTCACTGATCTGAGTCTTCATCCCGGCAGCATATCCAGTGAACCCGCCCCACCTGACGAGCAGCGGCATACAGCTTTTTCAATAAACGCCTTTTAAGTTATCACTGTCTGTCTCATCTGAATTCTGGGTCCAATCCTCTTAGCCTTCTTAAAATTGATGGGGGAAATGATTTAATATATCCCAGAGTAAGCTTATACTCCAGTCAAAAGCTTCACTTTATTTCCCGCTGGATCATCTAAATAAGTGGTCCTCCTAACTGTCAATCATTTGGGTGATTTGTTTACGTAAGTCCGTCCTACGGGCTCGTCCTGTTAGCTATCTTTTTCTGTTCATGCACACTTTCAGGCATATATCTGTGGTAACCTACGGTTCAGACAGTTACTTATTGAAGCTCACCTTTCTCACCGCGGTTCTTTGGAAATGGCTTAAGGTCATAAGAGAAAAAGTTTCTACAAAGTGTATGAGAAGAAAAGAAAGGCCTCAGAAGAGGCAGATATATCCCAGAATGCTTTGCGTGGAAGTCTCATTATGGGATTTGCTGTCAAAGCGGCCCTCTGTCACCATAGGCTGTCGCTACCCGACAGCGGCGAATAATAGCACAGATGGCGCAGGCACCGTGTGGTGGAGGCGGAATTACGTGACCAACGGGTAGCAAAAAACAGTGATCATCCGTCCGAACGGCCAATTAACTGAGTTCAATATAAAGTCCACTATTTATTTAGGGGTTAGGAAACAGCAAGCTTGTATGAGCTATGAGAAAAGCAACTTTTAAACAGAGCGTGCATGAGGAGAAAAGGGCTTGTGCACGCTCGTTTACTGTTTATTCTTAATGCACCTTTTTCCTCCTTGTTTGCACCTTCTTTGACTTCTATGCCAATATGTGAACAAGTGAATTATTCCGCTGTGAGATCAATAAAGCTCATCTAATCTTATTTAATCTAATCTCTCGCCCGTGTGTAATAGGCGTTCTGTCTCGGGAGCGGGTACAGGGTTGTGCATGTGCTTTTTTGGAGAGGGTTGGGTCTTTTTAAATAATTGCAAAAATCCTCCACAATACCTTTAAGGATATTATACTAAAAATAAACACAAAGAATGTCTAATTTTCAGCATTGCATAAACAAAATCATTTTGTTTTAAATGTTTTTTTTTCTCAAAAGAACAAATTTGTCCTATTTAACCGACTTATCATTGCGAAGAACTTAAAGCATGTTCTTTGAAAAGGGACAGTTCCTTTAAGCTCATTAGTATTTCTCTGGATGCTTTAATGGATTAAGATATTGAGATTTCTATCCTGTCACTACTTATTATCTGTATTTAAAGATTTCATCCTTGTACATCTTTGTATGATAAACATGTAAAACAGCATGACTATAGTCTGCCTCTTTCAAACCTGTTCTCTCTAGTTAGCTGCTGCCTTTTATTACTCCAATCACCATCATTGAAATATAAATTTAATTAGGCTATAAGTATGGTAGCATTCACAGCTCATTTTAATGACAGCAGAGATGCACCTTTTATACGTCTCTTCCAGGACCTTAGTGTGTATGTAGGGGTGTGTGTGTATGTGAGACTGAGAAACCTTTTCAACCAGCCATGCAGTGCCTCCTTATGGCATCACATGTGGAGATTTTGATGAGCAGTATAATTTTCTCTCAACAGGGGGAGATGTAGCTCTGTCAGTCCTGTCTCAGGGTAACTTGCATCCCTTCGAAGACGCCTCAGGTTCCAGACAGTGACGAGTGCAGCAGTCCTGCCACCCAAAGGCACGATCCGGTTTGAACTTGCAGTTTTTATGTTATTTAATAGTATTTTTCAAGCAATGTGTCATTCCCTGTGGTCCGTCACTTCACTGACGGAGTGCGCTCTGGGAGGCGGTGGGGAGTTCATCATGGTTGTCTAAACAGGGACAAACTGGCTGCGTTCTCCTCCGAGCCCCTGCTGCTGCAGGCCAACTTGAAGGACAGAAACTCTGGGGTATTTCTGGATTTATTTAGGGAAATGGAAAGCAGGAAACATTTGTTTCAAAGGTCAAACAATATAACAGGGATTTAATAAAAGACAGCTTTCATACATCATATTGTGGAGTCACAGGTCTAAGGCCAGCAGCATTACTACTGTTGCACATAGCTTTTAGCATGTGTGCTAATGTCCATAGAGGCCAAGAGATTCCACAATGCATTAGGAATCAAATTATTGCTTCAATGTGTGCGTAGGAATTCAAAAAGCAGAGAGATTAATAATGATGTGTCTCAGAAGTATTAATACATTGCAAGAGACATATACATTATTTAAAGATCTTTGTTCCGCTGAACATAATGAAATAATCTGATCTGTTTCTATGACTCATCAGACCCTATTGACCCTGATCTGATTGGTTATTATGACCAGTCAAGACAAAGTGATCCCAACACACATCCTTATTAAAAATGTAGTGTCTGATTCTGTATTCTGTTCATAAAGCATCTCTAACTATCAACTGATCAGAGTTCTGCCACCTTCAGAAGAACTGAGTTCAGTTCAGACATTTGGAAAATTTAAACTTCTGAAAATACTTTAATTATGAAATTATAACAGTCTGTTAAATAAATGATAAGTGATTTTAATTAAGAGTAATTTTCATTTGAATGTGATTTACTGGAGGCATCCATGTTTGTCAAAGAACACTACTGCCATCTACCGGTTTGTGACGTCACGGTGCGGTATCGGCTGTTGATCAAGTCCCAGTACTGTATTAGGTGTTTGTCACAACGCACTATTATCCAAATTATCTGGAAAACATTCTTCTTCCAAATCTTGGCTACAAATTACCTGTTTTTTATCTGGCCAGAAGTTCGATGGCAAATCCTCCCTCTTCAAGTTGGCGATCCAACGATGAACCTGTCGTTTTTTTGGAGGATCAGGAATCAGAAATGTTTTTTCACTTTTACCCGATGTATTTCAACATCCAACTGCCATGCACGTAGGCATTGTCAGTTTAACTATAGATCTGGTGAATTTCAATGGTGAAGCGCTCTGGAAAATGTTCAGTAATTGTTGTTGATTGCAGATGTCTCCAGATATTCCAAAGCTGATCTCGGAGGTGAATGAGGGTAAGTAATCAGTTTATTCAGTTGTACTTCCACCTAGGCTCCATTTAGAGTGGCTCAGGTTATCCTGAGTTTAACTACTTAACTGTTTCTTTCTTTGACAGAGGCACCTGTGGAGCTAGGTACTGTTACTGTTGGGAGCTGGAGAAAGTCCCATCTTTCTCCAGCAGAGTCCGCCGTGGATCCTCTGAGGGAGCCTCCTGCACAGGTGCAGCTCATCAAGACCATCAGAGGATCCACTACATAAGCTGCCTTCAGACCTTACCTCAACGCCGCAGTGTTGTTCCAGTTGGTCAGCGCTAAAGCCTTGCTCCTTGTGAATCTCCATGACCTTGAATCCAGATTGGATTCTAACTTCTCTCTGTGTTCCCAGGAAACCCGAGTCTCCTCTGTGGAAGCTCTAGGAGAGCTAACCTGCCGAGCCGACCCTCTGAGCCAAACCCTGAAGACTTTCTGAGAAACCCCAAGCAGCTCAGGACTAGAGCTGGAAAAACCAAACCAAGGTCTGACCAAGCTAGACGTGAGACGCTGAAGCAGCTAAGGACTCTGCTGATAACTCTTCTCCAGAACCAACAGAAACTCCCCCAAGGAGAATTACTCAAGAACCCTCAAGGTACTATCTGAGCTCACTTGTAAACCAAACCCTGCCGGCAGTTCATAACAACTCTGTCTCTCACGCAGACTCCAGTGAAACCAGGACCCAGGCCCGAACCAGATTCCTGTTCATTCTGTGTTTGTGCTTATTAAACTGTTGAACTTTTATCCTCGTGTCCGCCTTGTGGTGTTCTGCATTACTGGGTCTCCATTTGAGAACCCACAATGACAGATACCTATAAATACATAGAAAGTATTTATAGATCAGTACTTCTATGTGTCTTTTTTATGTCAATAGTTGAATGTGATTAGCTCGTTTTCCTTAGGAAAGTTTTAACCAATCAGACTGGAATATCTGAATAAATTGTCTTTTCAATTTGCCCTGAAGGTACATGTGTTGCAAATGTTTTTTTCATAAATCAACTGAATTGAATAGTTTTCCTTAATTTCTGGTTCTTGAGGTATATTAACCTAAGAAAGCTAACAAAATCCCCTGGAACTGGTCAGTTCCTGTGTCACAAATTTTTTTCTCTGTGAGTCTAAAACACTGCCAGGTAGACAGTTTTACTGCTCAAAACCCACCGCCAGCGACCCGTTTAAGCTAGGGTGACCAAACGTCCGTATTTCCCGGAACATATCCGTATTTCACGTCCTGTCCCGGGCGTCCCGGGTTTTTTTAGAAAGTGAGGAAATGTCCTGATTTCACTGCACACGACGCTCCGTGTGACGTAATCCCTGAGCCGCGTCAGTGCAGGCAGCCCTGTTCTTAATCAGAGGCTCTGTTCGAAAACCTAGGACGCATCCTCCAAGGACGCGGACTACCTAGACTGGATCCTTCGAAGTCCTTGAAAATAACGAGGCCGGAAGAGTTTTGGCTGTAAATTCGAGCAGGTCTACCCTTCGGCGGGTTTTACCGCCGTATGCTCTGTTGCTTAGCAACCGTGAAAGTTGACACATAAAGCAGGAAAAGAATGAATACCGAGGTTTTCAAAACTGTGTGTTTATTTATTTATTTTAAAAAAAGTTAAAGTCAACAAAGACTACACTCACAAGAATCCAGAGTGGAATAAAGGTTCCAACCAGCGGGAGCAGGAACAAATAAAATCAAATGTAATGATAGAAACCTTAGTCAGTTAAATAACCTGCTGCTGTCATTCTGCACATCTCTCATGTTGCTGCTATTTTCTAATTACTGTAAAAATGTCCATAGCTGCATATTGGTTATTAATTCTCCAGTTTTATATTGTTAAAACACTTTACAGGATTTTGTTTATATTTTAACTCTTCCCTATTATGTTATTCTTATACATTTTCTAAGGTCCACATTTGTGTGACCATTTTCAATAATCTTTCTGCTGCTGTAAATTTGCCCATTGTGGGACAATAAGGGGATTTTCTATTCTATTCTATAAAAGGGGTAGAAATATATAAGTAGATCTAAACAATGTATCTACAAAATATATCTGCAAAATCTCTAATATTCAACAACAAAAAATACTTAGTTAAGCATATTGTACAAAACAAAAAAAACAAAAAAAATCCTATCAGATTTATAGTTCCCACTCTGCAGATCTATTAGAATCTGTCCTTAAAATCCAGCCAAACCCATTTACACAGTAGCAGATAAAAACCTTTAGATAAACCAAACATTACTGCCACATATCTGACTCAATAACCATTAAAACAACTAGTAACAAGTAACATTTCCTCTCATCACGGAGCAAATCCCGATGATGAGACATTTGTTCTTTCAATCAACCCCCCCCCCCCGCTCCAAGGTGTCCTGGTTTCCCCAAATGAAAATATGGTCACCCTAGTTTAAGCGTTTAGAAATAATAATAATTTAGAATGTATGAAAATTACACTGGTAAATGTTTACAAATATAGACATGTTAGACATCATTGGAAAGTTTATATTCTCCACACTTCAACCACCTAGTTCATTTTATGGACATAGTGAGCACCAAAGCAAAATTATAGCTGCATGTCTAAATGTAGCATGACACAGCAAGCAAGAATGTCTTTATAACTGCTGTTCAAAAATTATTATTTTCGAGAATAAAAAAAACATCTTTGAGTCAAGTTTGAACTGATACAGCCTGGGCTTAAAGCAGCATGGGTGTTTTACTCACCAAATTTTCATGTGCCCCAGGCACATTATGATTTTTGTCCATTTCTTTTCTTCGTTTGCTTATAAACTTTAGTTGAAGGATCCTTTTGTTAATATATTTTAGGATTCTTTTAGTAAATTAATTATGTTAATTTGTGGTGCTGTCGTCCGCCTATAAATAGGCTGGCCTTCAGCACGTTAGCACGTTCCTTGCGCGTTCCTTTGCGTTCCTTTCCAACCTCGTTTGGACGCCACTTCCCACCTGCTTCATTTGCTCCATCGTGCGCGGTGCGCACTGGTCTTGTCACTGCGGCCTGCAGCGGACGTTCCAGCCTGCCATGTGGTATTTTTGTTACCTTTTTCTTACTTTTTTCTTGAGGTTTTTGGCCTGGCGGGACCGGTAGTCCTGTTTTCGATTTTTCTTTCGCTTAGGTTATTTTTTGCCTTTAGTCCGGTACCAGTAGGGGCTTCGACGGCCCTGTATAGGGTTGGCCCCCTGCTGTACCGTTTTATTCTGTTTGATCGGCCTGCCAGGTCCAACTTTCTGTTGTTACTTTGGGTTTCTTTTTTTATTTTTTTTGGGGCACGGGATTTGAGGGCCGTTAACTATTTTTCTCTTCGCAGAACATCTGAAGAAGCCGAACCAAGAACAACTAAAACGGAGAGAATTTATTAATAAAACATCTTTTTTTGAACCCTCATTTTTGTCTCGTGTCCTCAAATATGTTGTGTCCTTGGTGGGCGTAACAGTATATATTGAGAAACTAGAAGGTCTTAGCTTTCAAATAATGAATCACGCATGTAATTTGGGCTTACAGTTCCTCAGTTATCTGCTTTTTAATTTGTTCATGCAAAATAGGCGAATTTCCCAAAAATTAGGTGATTTTTTCCACAGTGTAATATCAAGGATTGACCCTTATCGCAGAAATAGAGCAATTAGATCACAAAGATGCCAAAATATGAGTGTGTGTGTGTTGCACAGCCAAGCACCAGCCTAGGACCAGCCAAGGACCAGCCAAGGGCCAGCCTAGGACCAGCCAAGGACCAGCCAAGGACCAGCCTAGGACCAGCCAAGGACCAGCCAAGGACCAGCCTAGGACCAGCCAAGGACCAGCCAAGGACCAGCCTAGGACCAGCCAAGGACCAGCCTAGGACCAGCCAAGGACCAGCCTAGGACCAGCCAAGGACCAGCCAAGGGCCAGCCAAGCACCAGCCTAGGACCAGCCAAGGGCCAGCCTAGGACCAGCCAAGGACCAGCCAAGCACCAGCCTAGGACCAGCCAAGGACCAGCCAAGGACCAGCCTAGGACCAGCCAAGGACCAACCAAGGACCAGCCAAGGACCAGCCAAGGACCAGCCAAGGGCCAGCCTAGGACCAGCCAAGGACCAGCCAAGCACCAGCCTAGGACCAGCCAAGGACCAGCCAAGGACCAGCCTAGGACCAGCCTAGGACCAGCCAAGGACCAGCCTAGGACCAGCCAAGGACCAACCAAGGACCAGCCAAGGACCAGCCAAGGACCAGCCAAGGGCCAGCCTAGGACCAGCCAAGGACCAGCCTAGGACCAGCCAAGGACCAGCCAAGGACCAGCCTAGGACCAGCCAAGGACCAGCCAAGGACCAGCCAAGGACCAGCCTAGGACCAGCTAAGGACCAACCAAGGACCAGCCAAGGACCAGCCAAGGGCCAGCCTAGGACCAGCCAAGGACCAGCCAAGGGCCAGCCTAGGACCAGCCAAGGACCAGCCTAGGACCAGCCAAGGACCAGCCTAGGACCACCAAGGACCACCAAGGACCAGCCAAGGACCAGCTAAGGGCCAGCCAAGGGCCCAACAAGGAAGTGGGGAAATTTTGAATGGTAGGGAGGCTGGTGTGTTTAAAAAAAAAGTGTTAGAAAAAAGATATGCATATGTTATCTTTCAACTATATTTCTGTGCTTTTATTTTTTATAAATTTTGGTCCTCAAACTCCCTGTGATCTAATTTTTATTTCATTACAGGTTTATTTATTGATTTTTTTTTTTTTTTTCTGTCTCCTGTGCTTTTCAAATGAATTTCCTCTGGTGGAACAGTTATGTTGGTTCACTGTGCTTTAATTTGCCTGGGTCAGTGTGTTTTGGAAAATTTTTGTTTTGGAAAAAAAATAAATATATATTGTTATTTATTATTTTTTTCAGTTTTGTGTTATTTGAATTACAAATGTGTAAATTTCTTTAATGGGAGATTCTTTAAACGTTCAAGCACAATTATACTTGTATGACAATAGGGCCTCTCCATGGCGACTGTCTGCCCACAGCTTTCTACTGAAATCCAAGTTATATCTATTTTTGTTGAAGGAGTGAATCAAACTACAATATAACAAGGCAGCAAAAGGAAAGTGAACAAGCACAGCCTGCCTTTTTTCATTTCTAAGAAAGTTAATGTTTTCTAATATTTCTGTTAAGAATGACGGCAAGAAACAATAAAAAAAAAACATTCTACCTCTTCTTAAAGATCGTATCTCAAAGTTACCAAACTTCCAAAGCTTACATAATGGCTAAAATCTTAAAGCTTTGCTTTCCTTAGCTACGATGAGTTCAATGCACACGTAAATAATGGGTCCATACATACTTCAGATAAGAGGAATAAAATTTTGGTACGGTTCCCTGCTTTTTAAGCCTTTGTGGCCTTTATTTAGCATCTTCTAAAGGGTTTTCTCGTAAAGCTATTATTCTTCTTAGAAGCTAAGATGTTTAAAGGCTCATACATTCAGTCTCATTTAATGCCCTCCCCCCCTTCCTTATATCATTTATCTAATATTTCTCTGTTGCTTTTCTTAACGTGCAGCAATATAAGTTCAGTTTTATGAAGACTTTTAAAATACCCACAAGATTATATCTGAAATTTCACAGTTTGTACAAATTTTAATTTTTTTTTGACAATGTGTTTTTATCAACCAACATTCCCTGAAAATGTCAGTTTTGCTTATACAGTTTGCTTATACAGAAAGCAAACTGTGTATACAGCAAAACACCTAATTATTTATCTACCTTTGATTCTGAGATGTTTAATGGCATTATTCAAATCGAGTTATTTTCTTTATTTAAATATTACTAATATCTCCAAAGACATACAGTTGTATATAGAGAGATATATTTTTACATAAACTTATGTCAAAAATGACAGTGAGGTTTATTTTAGTTTATATTGGTTAAAAAAAGAGAACAAGGTGTATAATCTCTCATTTTACAGCAGTGTATATGATATTTAACAAGCAATAAGACAATATTTACCATGTCGGATATTTGATCGTGGTCATCATGAAATTGGGTCCCTTGGGGGAGTGGTGGCGTAGTGGTTTGAGCATTGTAACACAAACTAGGGGGTGCTGCAGCACACCCAGCACCCCCTAGTGGGAGGGAAAATATGATTAACCCATGCTGGTGAAGATTCAGGTTCATAGTCATTCCAAAAAAGTAGAAAAAAAAAAAAAAATCCACTGGACTTTGTTTCCAAGTTTAAAGACGTTTCGCTTCCCATCCAGGAAGCTTTTACAATTCAAAATGTCAGAATTAGCAGTGAGGTCCAAGCTTTATAGAGTGGACCAACACAAAGCCTTTTTTTGGCCTAGAATTCATCCAAGTTGAAGCCAAAGAATGGGTCCGCCCCTTAGGAGTGGGGACTCGTTGGGTTCTGTGTTAGCCTTCAATACCCAATACTAATCTATGCCTCTGAAAGGGGGGAGTCATTGGGGGAATCGTTGGCCTGGCTGGTTTGTGCCTGGTGCTTGGCTGGTCTGTGCCTGGTCAATCAATCTTTGTAATAAAAAAGTTTTTCTGTCATGGTTTGTGGACATTAAGATCTATAGAGAAGCGTCATCTCCTGGTCAGACCCTGTAATTCAGTGAAAGGGTTAAAGGGTTGAGTCAGAGTAAAAAAGTATGCACGCCCAGGATAAGGGCAGGTTTTGCTGGGAGTTGCCGGGAAGTGGGCTGCCATTCAGCTGCCATTTAAATGGAAGGTTTATTTTGAATGGCTGCTACTTGAGACTTTTACGTTTTATTTGTAGCTGAAATTTTTTTATCTGTGGAAGAGGTGTTCCATCCGTACTCTTTGTCCAGTAAGAGGCATGAAAAAAGAGGCAAACCTTTGACCAAGGTGACATAAACCAAGAGGGAGCGGAGCTTCAAAACAGACATTGAGGTTTCACGCTTTCTGTTGGACTGGTGAGGAAACTCAATATAACATGTTATGTTAGAAACAGGGCAGTGTAGTTTATAATCATAGTGAATTAAATGATGAATGTTGAACGGTGAAAATTGTAAACTTATAAGAACTACATAAAAAAATGATTTAAAGACAAATATGAGACCAACTAGATGTTTATAATAAAAAGATCTAAAAATAGAGATGTCAGCATGACTAAATGCTACAAACTAAAAGCCACACTGTGTAACTTTTAGTTACAAGGGGAGCTAAACCTGTAATCTCGGTTTAGCAGCCCTGAAAGCAGCAAGTGTTCCTCTATTTTGGACCAGCATATAGACATGGAGGTCATAGTAAATTCAAGGCCACATTCAGCCTACTGGTTAAATCCTACATCAGAGAACAAAAACATGTCTGATCAGGTAAGGGTCAGATCTGATTTGTTGCCTAACAACTCAGCCTGGCTAGTGCTGGTGTTTAAGGGGAGGTCAGACTGTTCCTCTTCAGTTACATTGGCAGGTTTTTCAGAAGGGTAGCCATACTAGACCATCAGTACACTTTCACAAAATATTGACCTGAAAAATAATTTAATATAACTTTAAGATTAAGATTAAGCTAATAATACAAAGGCAACTCAGGTAACTGCTTTTAAAATATTTAACAAGTTAATAGGGTGTGTAAATGGTGTCTGAAGATGGATGGATGGGTGAGTCAGTAGATAGATAGATGCATAGACAGACAGACAGACAGATAGATAGTTACAATACATATACAATACATATAAAACCCAAATTTGTCCTGCTATTCTACATACACAGGTCATACTCAGAATACAAACTTTTTATTAAGCTCTATTTTCTGTCAAGCATGGATTTTATTGGTTTGATGTGAAATGATGATCTCATATTATGTATATTTATTTAGTCTAAGTGGAAAAATCTTCCAAATGAACAGAAATAAACAGTTGAAAACTGTTACTATAAATGAAAGGACTTACTAAAACACAAAACTTTTCATAAAATCTTATTTGCTGAAAATGGCCGTAGAAAGCTGGGTATAGGACTCAGCTGCAGGTTAGCAGAGTCTGTGTTTGACATTCAGACTGTCTGTCACCAAAAGTGATTTTATTTTTTTCAGCTTTTCCTAAGAAGACATGTAATAAAAAAATAAAAAAATAGGACATAAACAGAATAATTTAAATTTATGCGAGTTGTGAGTGAAATGTGCAGATGGAGCGAGCTGTGGGTGAGACAGGAGTCCGCCCGACTAGTGTCTCTGCGTTTCCTCTGTGTGCGTGCGCATGATAATTTTCCAACAGCAAGGTGACAGACTGAAGATTATGAGCTGCTTCTCACACTGTGGAAGAAAAAAAAGACCAGGCGACTCAGCTCTTGGGTCAGATGCTTAATGTTTAGTGTTTCATTAATGAAGCTCAGTGAAATCAGAGACCTGTGTGGGTCAGACTTTTCATATCTGCTGTTTAGAGTCTAATTTATTCCTATTAACACTTACATAACTCTCTAAACGTGTTTGAAACTGTTTGTACTCCATTTAAAGTACTATCGGTGCATGCTGCACGTATGAGGTAACTTGAGTTTCCTCCCTGCTCCATGTAGCAGTTCCGCCTTTCTGCACTAGATGGCACTGTGCTTACAGCGGTGTCTCATGAATACTGATCTTTGATCAAAACATGGAAACTTCCCTTTTGATCATTTATCGACACACAGTGTATCATGTTTACACTTCAACCCATCAGACGGTCCGTGTTGCCATGGTAACGGGTGCAAAATGAGCCGTACAGATCCACACAGTTTGATTTACCTGCCATCTGAGGACGGGAGACGCTGTAATGCATGCGGCAGCTAAGTTGACTCAGCAAAGGTCACAGAGGATGACGGCGCTCTCTGAGAGTGAATTTGCAGGGGTGTCTGGGAGCGCTGAAGGTGCCGAGCCGTTAGACCCCGCTGGCTTAGAGCAGCGCCATAAAAGTCAAGTCTTGGAAAGTGATGTCCTGTAAAAGCCAAGTCTTACTTCAACACTGTGCTGTCCTGGTAATCCTGCAGCTGAATTAAATGTCAGCCTGGCTCAGCACACCTGGAGCTGCAGCCGGGGACCACCCCCTCCTTTCACTCTGAGTTATGGCATATTTTATGGCTTTGCTGGGCCACCTCACCCAAATCACATTTACAACCACACCACATTTTCCTCAGAGACCTTTTTAAGGCCTAGAGGGGAAAAGCCACTAACCATCAGCTGTTCATCACCTTTCTTTTAGAATATACTGGTAGATTTTACACCCAAAGCTGTTTTTGCCTGTTGAATAAACTTGAAAATTGCTTGCTGAACCCCAAAGAATAAGACCATTAATTCTCCTGCTTCCTTGCAGTAATCCTCCCTTCATGCCTGTAATGTCCATGTTTAGTTTAAAAAAGAAAACAAGGATTTTTCTTTTATTGATGATTTAAAGTCGTAGGGAAACGGCTGTTCCAACCGTTGCATTTCCGAATTCTCCAGAGTGGTGCACAATTTTACACAAGTGGATAAAGTGAATTTGATTGGTCGTTTATCAAGGGGGCGGGATTGTTGTGTCGGAAGGTTCGCAAGCATGTTTGATTTGTTGGAAGCATCTTGCTAACCAGTTAGTAACTTAGTGCTAGTAGGTTCCCAATGGGAAATTCCATTGGGACCAAGTAGCACTAAATTGGTGACTTAGCAACAACACAGTCAAGGAACGCTATGGACAGCGGAAACATGCAAGAGGAGGAGAGTTTAGTGTCAGAGGTTGTGGATGAGTCTCCTCCATCATACATTTTTTATTTAGAGGAGGAAAGCGGGGACGAAGATGTTGTGGAAGAAGACGCCAGGGCGGCAGAAGCTTGGTTTGGTGTAGAAGGCTTACAGCCGTACATGTTTGAGCCCTTGCCTCGTAACGCTGCCAGTTCTGTTAGCTCTACGCCTGTCGAAGATACAGACGTCCATCCCCGTGTACATTGGGACGGAACTCAATGGGAAAGGAAATGATTCTTATTTCTTATTTCAACCATTGCGTACATTAGCTGCGACATATGAATCAAGATGCTATGACCGAAAAAATTTCATTGACATATGACTGTTGATATATGATTAGCCGAATTTAGGTGTTCAGGCTCACATATAACTAACTGGCTTGCACTGATTTTAAGATAGGATTTTTTTTTTTTTTATAGAAATTTTCTAATTTTTGGGACAATATCGTCAGATAAGAGTACATTTATATACACGTTTAAGCCAGAATGATTTGACATTTAACTATGACTTCCCTACGCCTTTAAAAACAGATTGTTTCACCTGCTTGAATAGTTGATTAAGTTAAATGTAATGGAAGGCATTTTCAGAATGAACTTAGATCTGCTAATATGCTTTTCTTGTGTGGTGACTCCAAAATGTTTTCGCTTCATTTGGTTTCTTCTTTTCCTTCCTCTCTCCAGTGATGCACAGATAAATCAATTTACTACAATAAAATGCAAAACCTTCCTCCTAACATGATTTCACCAAGTGGTTCTCTTTTATAAACTCTAGATGTGTAATTTGAAAACTGAGAACACACTGACTGCTCCCTGCTACAGGGAAGATACTTTATCCTGCTGGTGATTAAGTGCAGCCAAGGTACTAGTTTCAAGGTATTTCAACGTCTATAAAGGAGGGGATTCACACCAGGAAATCTTCATTCTGGTTTTCACTGGGCTAAAAGAAGACTTAAGGTTTGGTTTCGCATCTGGCTTTTTTGGCAAGTGAACTATAACTGAAACACTAAGTCTCATGTGACAGAAAGGATGAGGTTGACATAGAGCGTAGACCCATGAATGTGCAACATCTTTGTTCTGCATTTTTATGCAACTCAGATTGGAACACAGCTTATTTCTGAATTTCCAAAACGTCTAACACCAGCCGAATGGCTGCCCACTTCCCTGCAACTCCCAGCAAAATCCCCTTCAACTTCCAGCCATTTGAATGACCCCCTCCTTTTCCTGCGCATGCATATTTTTTTACTCTGACTCCATCCTTTTACTGAATTACAAGGTCTGACTAGGAGATAACGCTTCTCTTTAGATCTTAATGTCCACAAATCATGACAGAAAGAATATTTTAGTATAAAGATTGATGTTTAAAAAGATATTGTAGCTGACCAGTCAAGGGCCCATAAAGGAAAGTGGGGAAATTTTTAATGGCTACTTCTGAATAAGCTAAAGGAGAACCACAAAATGTATCGGTAGCAGTCTTGCTAGGAAAAAGACAATACACCAGGACCCTTACGCCAAAAATAGTGCACAGTTTTCATGCTAGCAGTTGCTGGTAGTATATTGGCATGTGTTTCTCTTTTCCTCCATTTTAAAACCTGACTATAAGCCCCTTGTCAGAATATCCATGGCAACAACGCTTTTTGATCATTACAGAGAGACTTAGTTAACACTTATAGATATGCTACAGCCAACCAAGTGCTATAACATCAGTGATTCATTAAAGAAACCAGCTTAAAACCTGTTAGTTCTACAAAGTGGGTATGAAGTCCTGTTTGCTACTGTATTGAGCTCAGTTATTGCTTCATGTTGATTGTTGTAATGTCCAGCAATTAACCATGAAAAAGTACATATGTCCTCTTTTTTCTATTAGGAGCACGGTCCCACACAAACATGTGTATTACACTTAACCAGTCACTACTAAATGCCAGCCCTCGTGTACTAAGCCTGCTTGAAGTCTGCCCCCAACGCAACCATCATTTAGATCTACAATTACAGTAGTAGCCATTCAACATTTACCCACTTTCCTTGATGGGCCCTTGGCTGGTCCCCTACAATTCCTTTTTAAACATCAATCTTTGTACTAAATATTCTTTCTGTCATGATTTGTGGACATTAAGATCTAAAGTGAAGCAGCATCTCCTGGTCAGACCCTGAAATGTGAAAGGACGGAGTCAGAGTAACAAAATATGCATGCCCCGGAGAAGGAGGGGATCACTCCAGTGAATGGAAGTTGGAGGTGATTTTGCAGGGAGTTGCAGGGAAGTCCACTGCCATTCAGCTGGTTTTTGACTGGGAAGGGCCATTTTGAATGGGTGCTACTGTATTATCATAGTAAAAGAGGCATGAGTTGATCTGTTCAATGTGCTGCTACATTTGTGAGACACCTTAACACATCACAAATACTTACACTGCTTTTTTAATATATATAATATATAACAGCAGTAGTGACATTTAAGGTTGGGTCCTATAGCAATACAATATGATCCATCTATCATCATCGACCAGCAAGTAACCAGGATTTCTGAACACAGATTCCCACCCGGTATTCTTCCTCCAGCAGTGCCCAAGCGGCCATCCTTGCACATTTACACTTTTTTTTTTACAATGCATATGTTTTTTACAATGCATATGTTAACGTGTGTGATGGTCTACACCTGATTAATCATCATATCTGACTTTGTAAATAATCTGCTGATCTGCAACCATTTTCTCTTAAAAAAAAAGGTTCCTTTTGAGAACAAACATGGATTTTATGCTCCTCAGCACACAGACTCGGGCACATTTCCATGACCTAAAGAGAGGGTTGGTTTTAGTTTACATCTGACTGAGTCAGTTTCCTTCATTTCTTAGGGGTGTTACGGTGTTGTATGAGAGACCAGAAAAATCACATGTGGGATTCCTCAAGGCTCCATTCTGGGGCGCCTCCTATTCAACATCTTCCTGCTTCGCTTAGCTCATATTATAGCAAACAAAAACATCAGTTACCATAACTATTCAGATGACGCACAGCTTTACATCACAACGTCACCAGGTGACTAAGAACCTATCAGAGTTTTGGCGTGATGCTTAGAATATATTAATATGTGAGTGGGCCATTTTCTCCAACTGAAAAAAACAAAATAAAAACAGGTTATAATTTTCAGATCAAAGAATGAGAGATCCGGAGTTTCTCACAGATTCAGAAACCGCTCATAATGGCTGAAATCTTGGTGTCATGTTGGACTCAGACCTGAACCTACAGCGGTTCATAAAGGCACTTAATAAGTCAAAATTTTATCACCTGAAGAACATCTCCAGGATCAAAGAACCAATGTCCAGCAGGTTCTAGAAAAACTCATATATTCATTCATCTTTAGTAGAATTGATCCCTGAAAGAGTATCTTCAAAGGTTTGCCTTAAAAGTCCATCAGAAAGCTGCAGCTGATCTAAAACTCTGCTGCTCGAGTTCTCACTAGAACTAAGAAAGTAGATCACATCAGTCTGGTTCTGAAATCCTTCCACTGGCTCCCTGTAGCTCAGAGGATAGACTTTAAAATCCTTCTGTTAATCTAGATATCAGTGAGTAGATCATCACCTCAATACATAACAGATCTGTTGTCAGTGTATCAGCCTCCCAGACCACTCAGGTCCTCTAGTTCCAGCCTACTCTGTCCACCCAGAACCAAACATGGAGAAGCAGCATTTAGTTCCTATGCTCCACTGATCAGGAACAAACTCCCAGAAAACTGGAAAAGAGCTGAAAGCCTGAGTTTTAGAGCTTTTTTACCTTTTTGTAAGTTAAAGATTTTACACTGAATGCAGTTTAATGCAGCCCACTTTTGTTTTCAGCATTCATGTTTTCTGACGTTGGTTTGAATTGAGGCAGGTTCATATTCATCCCATCGGTGAGCCACACCAGAGATCGCCTGAAAGCAGGTGGAGTTTACATAATAATATGGGTCTCTGTCTGTTTATTTGGTCAACACACTGATTCACCAGAGGGTATTCACATCTGCATTACAGGTGTGGGTGACCAAGATGAGAAATTAACTGTGGTCCGATCAAAAATGTTCCAAACAGGTCAGATATGAATTACCTCTAAAAGTTACAAATAATAACCATTTCATATTGTTGTTAAACTTTAAATTAAATTCACTCATTAGTCAGATATTCTGCAGTTGTTTGGTAAATTGAATAACCTATTAATGGCTTCCACCACTCACTGCTGTTCACAGACAAACGCTTCCACACTTTCCACACAGGAAAATATTGAAATCTAAATTAGTCTTTTTTCTTAAAATAGGTGCATGTTTTCTTGAATTGAGGAGCGAATTGAGACACTTTGTCAATGGAAAAGGATCATTTATATTTAAAACATGAAAAAATTGTTGTATTGTCTTGTTTTAAGTGCATATCATCTAATTATCTTATTTTTAGAGTGAAAATAATAATTCCATTGGCAGATCATCTCATTTACATAAGAATTTTTTTACTTATTTCTAGATTGTTTTTGCACTGCACCACTTGAAGCAATAAAGGCTATTTTTTCTTTTTGTAACTCATCCAACTTTATAACGATCTCTTTTGTTTTCTGTGAGCACCAGAAAATACAGCAAACACGCTTTTGGAGATGATTTTGTTCTCTGAACAGAGACCAACAGGCAGTGACAACAGTCAGCGGGGGTGCTCTGTGCACTCTCCTCCTGCTGGGTTTTGATTACGGTGTGATCTACCATCAGCCTTCTGAGGATTACACAGCTGATTTTTCTCTGTACAGATATTAGTGCACCTCATATCAACCCTGAATGCAACAAACATTTCCGCTACTTTGTCCTCACGTTCAGAGCCTTATTGTGATTCAACCTTTATCCTCAGACCAAGGGCGTAGTTTTGATTTGAACTTTGGTAGGGACACTATTGGTCGGGTGTCATTGGTGCTATGCAATATGCCCTTTTTTATGCTCGATGTGAGCATCCGTACTGATAAGACGAATTCATTGTTAAAAGAGAAAAACATCATTTTGCTACATTAATAAAAATGTATAAGCACTACACTCATTAGATGCTGTTTATCAATGTTTGAAGTATCACCGGCTCTGATGAATGTGGAATTAGGACTGTTTTCCACTTTGAAAACGGTTTCATTTGAACGACTAAGAGAGAAGGTAAATACAGTATTTTCTTCTGAAGATATAGAATTATGCAGAGGTAAACCCCACTCTTATATTTTACCTACTATGCTCTCTCTGTATCAAGCAAAATAATACTTTCATTAAAATAATAACTTCACTATAAAAGCTGAACATCTGGGCTGTAGTTACTCTGTGTAGCCCATTTTATGTATTTCATCTGGGGCTGAAAAAATTAATTATATTAATTGATTATTTCAATAATCGTCAACTAATTTAGTAAGTGATTCATCATTAACTGGAGAATGGAGACTATAAAACATAATATAAATGTAAAATGTCCCTTTCCCCTACAGAGCAACCCACTTAGATCAGTAATTATACCAAAATTGTAAAAATACAATTTTGTAATTTAACATTATCCAAAATAAACAGCCATATTCAAGCATTTTTACCAGACATTAATGTTTGTACTAATCTACTTATAGACTGTGTGGAAATCTATGTAAGATAAAATCAATGTTTATATTCTTCCTTTGTTTGTTATTGTCTTTATCCTATTTCTAGAAGTATAAATAGTCAATAAAATAGAACTATTATTATGTGGAACCCTAATTATGCTTTTTAAACGAAAAACAGCAGATGTTTAGGCCCCATTTCTTGTTGTTGTACTCTATAAGAGAAATAACACCTGCTAATATTTATACCTGAACTTCCTCAAAGAGTCATAAAAAATGAAAACAGTAATAGCAACTAAATATTGGTAAAAAGGAAACCCTCACATTTTCTTTCTTAATTGGCTGTGGCTAAGAATCAGAAATGTTGATGGCTTACAGCCTTTATTTACCCATTTTGTGTCTTCAGAACTCCTGGCTGACTCAGAATATTTCGCTTTATAAAAGAAAAAAATATGTTTTTGTTTTTTAGTGTACATGATATTAATTTTTTTTAATTGGGACTAGTTTTGCAGCCTAATATTAATTGTAGTAACCGCAGCATTCTAGTGTGAATAAATTTTCAATTTTGTGCTCCAAGCACACCAGGACTAGAAAACAGCCAATCAGAGAGAGAGAAGGCGGAACTTAAGGCAGAACAACCAATGAGAGTGGAGTTAAACAGCGCAGCAGTTCCATGCGCTGCTACATGAAAGGGACAGGAGAGACCAGGCAGAGGAGCTGCGAGAGGAAAAGAAGCCACTGATGCAACAACTACTGCTGGAAATTATAAACATGTTGCTCACATCCAATTATTGGTAGGGACAATTAGGTCGGTTCAAAATTTTGGTAGGGACATGTCCCTATGGTCCCTATGCAAACCTACGCCCATGCCTCAGACCATCAGCAAATAGAAAACATCTTATCAGCCTCTATTAAAGATTACATAAACTCTCCATGCTGATCACAAAGGCAGTTTAATTACATCTAAATGATTACACCTGTGCTGCTATAAAATTGCTGCTCTTGCAAAAGAAATGTGAATAGCTATAATGCCTTCTCATCTTTTTCGATGTAATTTAATGCATTATTTATAGCTCCAATTCAGAAAACATGTCATCTGAAAAAACTTTACAGAGAAATTTCAAACAGATCAGTCAGTTTAAAAGGATTTTCTAAGGAAATCAGTTTGATTGCATCCATTCATTGACTTTGCATGACTCTAGATATCATTGTGATTTTGACAACAGCAATCCTTCACATGAATTCTGTTACTAGCAAAATCAAGTTCTTTTAAACCTATTGAGGAAGCATTATAAAGCCCTTGTAAGAAAACTGCATTGGAGAAAACTGCAAAACAAAATTGAAATCTAAATAAGTGCATTTTTTTCTTCAATTGAGGAGAAAAGTGAAACACTGACAATGTAAGAACACAATTTAAATTTAAAATGAGAAAAAAAAACAATTGTATTGTCTTATTTTAAGTTTATATTATCTAGTTATCTTATTTTAAGAGTAAAAATACAAATTTCACTGGCGAATCATCTTATTTACCCGCTCAATTCAAGGGTAAATACACTTAAAGATATTTTTACTTATTTCAAGATGGCTTTTGCAGTAAATGCAAAGGAAATCAACGATTTAGTAACAAACTGTTAGAAATAATGGCTCAACTTTCTGATATATTGTAGCACCTATTCGTCAAACTTACTAAACTACTGAAACTAAACTGTGAAAGGAATTGCAACACTGCAGATACAGCAGCAGCCATTTAAAATGGCCCTTTCCAGTCAAATGCCAGCCGAATGGCAGCAGACTTCCCTGCAGCTCCCAGCAGAATCCCCTCCAACTTCCAGCCACTGGCTTCTCTTGGGCATGCACATTTTTTTTACTCTGACTGCACCCTTTTACTGAATTACAGGGTCTGACCAGGAGATGACTCTTAATGTCCACAAATCATGACGGAAAGAATATTTTAGTACAAAGATTGATGTTTAAAAAGGAATTGTAGGTGACCAGCATAGGACCAGGTAAATAGAAAAAGAAGTAGACTGTATTTCTAACTCAGGTTATCCCCAGCTACATCACATTGCCAAAAATGTTGCTCACCTGCCTTCATGCCGATAGGAGCTCATTACTAATCCATGGGGGTTAAATTTGTATGACGACATCCGCGCGCGCCGGCTACCATTTTATCATCCTGTCCGCTGAACTGCTGCTAGTTTTACTCACATGCCTGGAGGATGTCTACTGCTACTACCACAGATGATCTCGCTCTCCAAATGGAATTGAAGCTTACACATCCCCCAAATCTGATCCCAACAAACAGACAATACAAATGTTTAAAATGTGCCAACAAATGCTTAAAGCAGTGGAAAACATAACATTTCACAAAATCTTTATTGATTTGGTTTAGATCCAGCTAAGATGAAATTTGTCACAACACCAACAATCAGAGCAAGATGTCTCTTGTCCCACAGTTTTTTTTTTCAAACCACTGAATGTATGTTGCAAAAAGAACTGGTGCTATAGGAAAAAAAAATAGATATGACTGTAAAATAGAGTTTGTGCCATTTCATCTTCATGAAACCTTTTGTTAGTAACAGATGCATGTGTTTGTACACTTAACAAAATAGTTATTTCAAGGGACTTAAAACAGGTGGTTCAAACTCTCTGTTCTCATTGAAATTTTGTTGAAAATATAATTAATCTTTGACTTTGCACTTCTGAAATACTGCCTCAGACGTTACATGTTCAAAATAAGAGTTCAGCAACATGCTGCTTCCATCTGTCTGCACAGATGCTTCATAAACAAAGACCATCCTCTTAATCAGGAATAGGCTGTTTAACAAAGCCTACGCAGACATGAACTTTCCTTCAATCTTCAATTTTCTCACTTCTTTCATTCATCTAGAATAATTTCACAATAAAGGCAAAGTCTGAAAGAAAACATGCTCAGATGCTAATTTATTCAGTCACAATAATCTGCATATTTGATAATGTTATAATTTACTGTAAAGCTTTTCTTGTGAAGATTTTGAATTAATTGGGGCCTAATAAAAGCGACATCCAAAGGATTTTATCCCTATGGTTAAAAATGGACCAAAGTCTGTTTAAAGACCTACAGGCTGCTTCAGGGGAACACAGATCCTTCCTACCTTATTTTTTCTCTCTGTGCTTATATTCAGCCTCTTATTTTCTGGTTTTAATCATAACACTGAACCAGTGTTTTAAACAAAATAGATCAATTCCTTGATATGTTTGCCATGTCATATTTTCCTTGTAATTGTTTTGGCCTAATGGCCTCCCAAAAAAGTAGCCTCTATTTAATTTGTATTCTAACCTTTTCCGAAAGCTTCAAGAGCACAAGGATTGTGCCATATTAACATTTGGCACCAGTGTTTTAATTTTTTTGGTATTAATGGAAAATAAACCAATTAACAGATGTAAAGCAGAAATAATAAAAAAAAGTGAGATCATGGCTTGTTTAGTGCTTTTCTCACTATAATGTTATGGTCTGTTTCTGTTTAGCTGTGACTCCATCCTGGAGAGAAATATCAGCTGTGCTGCTACCATCTACACCTTTGTTTATACTGTAGATGTTGGATATCGGCCTGTTTTTCAGTGTAGTCCTGTTTCTCTGACTGTGACTAACTGGATGTGCTCCCTTTCTTCCTCTGACATTGGACGTAGCTAGGAGTTTGTCTGGCTGGCTGTGTGTTATATGCCTTTTCTATCTCTGCTTCTGTCTCCTTGAACCCCAGTCGGCCTCAGCAGATGGCCGCTCACACTGAGTCTGGTTCTGCTGGAGGTTTCTCCACTGTCACTACAAGTATGCTTAGTGTGAGGGATTACATTTGAGTCAATGCAATCAACTGGTTTTCCTTAGATAGAAAACTTTGAGTCAATTTTACTGAATGACCTGTTGAGCTGTAAACTGCCTTGATATCTGACATGTGTTGTGAATAAGTGCTATGGAAATAAACTGAATTGAATTAAATTATTCAAAAGCATAATTTTTTTATCGTAATTATTAGCTGTTTAATCTGAATGCACTGTTCAACATAGCATATAATGCATTAAACACATGGTAACCATATTCATCTCTGCAAAATTTTGTTAAGTTTTATCAAGTGTGGGATTTTTTTTGCATTAACCCTTTATGTCCCACTTTAAAAATCATTACAGGCGTATGAAGTGAATTTTGTTGCAAGCAAAGAGCAGATTTTCCTAATGAAAAAAACCCCAGTTCTAATTTCTAAGTTCTAAGTTATAAAAAATGTAACCCATGAATGAAACTCAAAGGTTTTTAGAGTAATTGTTCATTCATGCCCTTTTTTTTTTATTTGTCTTATCAATCAATTCTTTATCTTTTTCACAGATTGTTTGTGCTTTCAGATTTCATTTTTTCAATTTCTCATTTATTAGATTGAGTTTTACAAATTCCTATTTTATATATCCAATTCTCTTCCATTCTGGACGCAGGCTTTCCTCTGAAGTAATGAGTGGAGACATATTTCTGTTGGTCTACTGGATGTTAGCATCAACATTTTTATTTGGTTAATATTGAGTGTTTGTTTTGGGCTTAAAGGGAAGAGAATGTGATCCATAAAACACAAATTGATTAGGATGCAATTTGTAAAATCTCAAATATTCAAATATGACAAAAGAATATTGAAAAAAGAATAACTGTAAAACACATGCTTGAAAAAAATTAATCAGATAAAAATTCATCTGTGAGCACGGATATAAAAAAGAGATAAAAATTTTGCTTTTATTTAGTTTGAAAAAAGTCATTCAAAATAAAAATTTGAGACAGTAAAGTTACTCTCAAAACCTTTATTCCATTAAAAATATTTTTCCAATTTTAATTAAAAAGAGTGTTTTTTCTAAATCAATTTCAAAATGTGATCTTTGCTTCTAACAATAAGAAAAAAAATCCCTCTAAACAGGTGATGCCACATATCATTTCAAGGCACTCTACAGAAATAACACAGTTAGATTGGTTAGTTTCTGGCAAGTACGTTTCTATCAAGGAAATCCAATTGATTGCACCCAGTCATTGTCTTGGAAGACATGTTTCTGCTGTAGGAGCCTGCAGCAATGATTTTCACTTGCATATTGTCTTTGACTGTTCAGCAATTATTTATACTGAGCATTTATGCAGTGACAGTAGAAAGGAAAAGCTCCCTTTCAAAAGGAAGATTCCTCTCGCAGAAGTTAGTGTTAGCTAGCTCCGGAGGGGGCCCTTTCCTGGAAAAACATCACAGCCAAGGAAACAAGCGAAAGATACCACATACTGTAAGAAGAAGCAGGAACAAAACTGAAAAACAGGCCAAGCTACAATATCTATAAACAGAGATGTTTATAGCAGCGCTACGGCTGATATTTCAGTCCAGCATGGAGTCACAACCAAACAGGAATAGACCGGATGAAGCTGGTATGACAGGAAAAAGCAGAGAGAACATAGTTATTGGTGGAACTTAACAAATACTGCAGAATGGAAGAATGATCAAAAGTGGTCCCTATGTCCTCAAGCAGTCTAAACATATAGCAGCATAAATATAGAAAATGGATCAGGGCAACCTAACTATTTTGGATGAAGTATGAGACAGGTAGAGCACAAGTAGAGCCAGAAGCCCAGATAGAGCTCTGTCTCTCTCTCTCTCTCTCTCTCTCTCTCTCTCTCTCTCTCTCTCTCTCTCTCTCTCTCTCTCTCTCTCTCTCTCTCTCTCTCGAGTGCGCATGTGTGAGCGTCTGCTGCATGTGTGGAGTGGAAGGAGAACGAGTGGGAGGTTTTCTTAAGGTTTGATTTTCACTTTTTACAGTGGTGATTCACTTGTTTCACACTTTAACACGAGCTGGTTTCACTGTGTCACTGGTGTTTCAAAAGTGTATTTTTTCGGCCGCATCAAGCTTTTAGCTTGGTGCGATGGCCGGGAAAAGTTGCGACACAGCAGGCTTTAGGAGCCTTTCACGCCGACATGGTATTAAAATACCAGTTGGCGTGGATTTTTCGGTTGAGGAGTGTGGTTTGGCTGTTGGGGAACTTGTTGGGTGTGAAAGTGTGAAGGCAGCGTCTAGGATGAATAATGCAGTGGTTATGTTTTTGGACTCGATTGACAAAGTGAACAGCGTAGTTGAGAGGGGAATTGTTTTGAGAAACACACATACTACTGTTTTCCCTTTAATGAACCCTGCTAAAAAGATCATCCTGTCTAACTTGCCACCTTTCATCAGTGATGATGTATTGCTGAAGGAACTGTCACGTCACGGTCAGATCGTGTCGGCAATGAAAATGCTCCCGTCGGGATGCAAATCAGCGAAGCTGAAACACGTTGTTTCATTTCGAAGACAAGTGTTTATGATTCTCAAGAATGATATCGAGGAACTGAGCATAGTGATGAAATTTAAAGTCGACGGCTTTGATTATACTATTTTTGCAACAACTGAAACTATGAAATGTTTTGGATGTAACCAGGAGGGCTATTCGGTTCGTAATTGCCCTGAAAAAGTTCAAAAAGAGACTGTTCAGGTTAATGAAAATCCAGAGCCAGGGACATCAGCAGATGCTGTGATTGGAGCGACAGTGAGCGCAGCTGGGGAGGGAACTCCGGTGGCTGATGCTGGGGAAGGAGATCAAGAAATCAACCCTGGGGAGGGAGTTTCAACAGGAGACCAAAACCAGTCTAATGTTTCAGAACGTGACATTGAGGAAGTCATTACTTCTCCTGAAGAGAGTAAAAAGAGTCAAACAACTACACAAGAAGAGATGGATGTTGATGACTTAGTTCATAGTGAAAGGAATCTGATCAGGGATGATGAAAGTGTTTTTAAAGTACCAAACACTAAAAGAAAATCTAGAGAAACTAAAGGGGTAAAACCCAAAAAGACTCAGTTGAAAGAAAAGAGTGGGAAGGAAAGTGACTCTGAGGCTTTATCTGATTCTGATAGTGATAGAGAATCTGATTCCTCTATTCCTGATGGACAGAATACTAATGGCTACAGTCTAGAGCAGATTAGAAGGTTTTTGGAAGTAACAAAAGGAAAACGGGATGTGGTCGTAGATGATTTCTTTCCAAATAGAAAATTGTTTGTTGACTCTGCTAAATGGTTAATGAGACAAAGGAATTCTGATGGGTTAAGAGACACTGAAGTGTATAGACTTCGAAAACTGGTACAAAAGGTCAGAGCTCAACTTTTGTGATTTTCATGAAAGTTAGTGTGGTTTCTTTACTTTTGTTTTGTTCTTGTGTGAATATGAGCAGATTTAAAATCTCTTCTTTAAACCTTAATGGTGCAAGGGATGTGAAAAAAAGGGCTGTGTATTTTGAACTTTTAAAATCTAAATGTATTGATATAGCTTTTGCTCAAGAAACCCATAGTGATGTTGATAATGAGGTTGATTGGAAGAAAGAATGGGATGGAAATCTTGTTCTGAGTCATAATACTTCGCGAAGTGCTGGAGTAGCTATTCTTTTTTCGAGGAACTTTCTTCCAGTTTCTATTGAGACTGAAAACGTTGTTAAAGGAAGATTGTTAAAAGTTACTGTTAAGTATGAAAATATAAAGTTTATTTTACTGAATGTGTACGCTCCTGTGAATCCGACTGAACGTTGTGTGTTTTTAGAAAAGTTAGCAGATACACTTTTAAATTGTGTGCCAACAGATTATTTAATTTTAGGAGGTGATTTTAACTGTACAGTAGATGATTTAGATAGGAATAATTTGGAGTCACATCTACAGTCAAGGAAAAAATTGAAACGTATTATTGAAACATTTGATTTAGCTGATGTATGGCGGTTTAAAAATGGAAAGATAAGGCAATATTCCTGGACTCACTGTAAAGATAATTATATTACTTTGGCTAGATTAGATAGGTTCTATTGTTTTGGGCACCATTTACAAATATTTAAATCATGTACTTTATGTCCAGTCGGGTTTTCTGATCATTGTATGATTATAGGGAATGTGTTTATTAATAATCTAAGACCTAAAAGTGCATATTGGCATTTCAATACTGTTTTGTTAAACGATGGTTGTTTTAAAAAAGGATTTTCTTTTTTTTGGAAGCAGTGGAGACTTATGAAATGTCAGTTTACGTCTGTACAGCAGTGGTGGGATATTGGTAAAATTAAAATTCAGCAGTTTTGTAATCAATATACTTACAATGTCACAAGAGAACTGGTAAGATCTATTGAAGAATTAGAGAATGAAATTGTGGATCTTCAGAGTTTTTGCGAGTCCACAGGAAGTCGAGGCCATTTTAAGGCTCTCAAAAGGAAAAAATCTGCTTTGGCTGATCTGCTTGGGCTCAGAGCGCAGGGAGCTCTAGTACGTTCACGTTTTCAAAATATCTCTGAAATGGATGCTCCTTCAAAATTCTTCTTCAGTTTGGAGAAGAAAAATGGACAAAATCGTCTTATTCATTGTATTCGTTCTGAAGATGGAAAAGAGTTGACTGATCCCACTGAACTGCGGAAAAGGGCTGTTGACTTTTTCTCAATGTTATATGCCAATGAGCTTAGAGAAGACTCTGTGATGACAGAAGAGTTTCTCAGCGATCTGCCAAAGGTGTCAGATCATGACAATGCCTTTTTGGAGCATGCTCTGACATTGGAAGAACTGCAGGAGGCGCTGATGAGCATGGAGAATGGCAAAGCTCCAGGAATAGATGGTTTGCCTGTGGAGTTTTTTAAATCGTGTTGGCCTGTGCTGGCTGAAGATCTGCTGGAAGTCCTCAATAGTAGTGTGGCAAGGGGAATGTTACCCGTTAGCTGTCGCAGAGCTGTGCTCACTCTTCTCCCCAAGAAGGGTGATCTGTATGAAATAAGGAACTGGAGACCTGTCAGTCTGTTGTGTACTGACTACAAGATCTTCTCAAAAGTGTTGGCGTCCAGACTGAGAAAAGTGATTGATCAAGTGATACTTGTCGATCAGTCCTACTGCATCCCTGGCAGATCAATCAGAGATAATATAACTTTAATTCGAGACTATTTGGATCTCTCTGATTTATTGGGTTTGAACTTTGGTCTAATTTCTATTGACCAAGAAAAGGCTTTTGATCGAGTGGAGCACCAATATTTATGGAACAGTTTGAAAGCTTTTGGTTTCTCCTCTAGTTTCATTGCCATGATCAAAACACTCTATTGTGACATTGAAAGTGTATTGAAAGTCAATGGTGGTTTAAGTGCACCTTTTAATGTTAAGCGAGGTATTCGTCAAGGTTGTGCAATGTCAGGAATGTTGTATTCGTTGAGTATAGAACCTTTGTTATGTCAAATCAGGAAAAGGTTGCAAGGGGTAAAGTTGAATGAAGTTTCCTTACCCTTTCATCTTTCTGCATATGCGGATGATATTATTGTGGCTATTACAGAAGAATCAGATGTTTCCACTTTAACTAAAATTATTGAGCGGTTTGCCAAAATTTCTTCATCCAAAGTTAACTGGAGCAAGAGTAAAGCTTTGCTAGTTGGTAAGTGGAAAAAACAAGAACCTAAATTACCTGGTGAATTAAAGTGGTTGAAAAATGGTTTTAAATATTTGGGTGTTTACTTGGGAGATCAAATAGAGGTAAGGAAAAATTGGGAAGGTTTTATCGAACTGATGGAAGGTAGGTTAAAGAAATGGCACTGGCTGTTGCCACGATTGTCTTACAGGGGTCGTACTCTAATTATTAATAATCTTGTTGCTTCAACTTTGTGGCATCGGTTATCTGTTTTGGAGCCCCCACCAGGGCTTTTAGTAAAACTACAGGCTATCATTTTAGATTTCTTTTGGGACAGATTACATTGGGTCCCTCAGAGTGTTTTGTATTTACCAAAGGAAGAAGGAGGACAAGGTTTAGTTCATTTAGAGAGTAGAAAAGCAGCCTTCAGGTTACAGTTTATACAGAGTTTCTTGTATGGTGATCAAAATGTTTTATGGAAACAAGTCACAGAATGTTTTTTTTTCAAAAGTTGGTAATTTAGGTTTTGGAAAAATTTTGTTTATTGTTGATAATTCAAAATATAATGTAAAGTGTTTGCCATCTTTTTATGTAAGTGTGTTAAAATCTTGGAACCTCATGGAAACGAAGAGAGTTGGAGCGTCCACATCTTTAAACTGGTTACTATTGGAACCTTTCCTCAAGGGATCTCGTTTGGGCTCAGCCTGGGACAACATGGTGATGATTTCTGAACTGTTGATGGAAAAAGGGGTGGTCACACTGAAACATTTCCTTGAACTTGTTGGACCTGAAATGGATGATGTTGTTTCATTGGCCCGAAAATTGGAGATTCACTCCTTAAGAACTGTAGGCATGATGCTGACAATGTTTAAGCGAATGTTATCAGAAGAAGACAAAAGACTCATAAAGGAATGGTTTGATGGACGTCTAACACCAGATAAAGCAGATCCTTTCTTTAAATTGTGTTTTAAGGCACATTTGAAAGACTTTGAATGTCCTGGACTTTTTTTAGAGAAAGAAAAAAATGAATGGAAACTTTTTGATTCAGTGAGGGGAAAGGTGATATATACGAAATGTGTTAAGGCTTTGAACAAAATAAAGCTAAAAGAAAAAAAAGATACTCCTTGGAGAGATTTTTTTAAAGTTGGACTTGAGGTGAAACCTGCATGGGGGTTACTTTATAAACCACCATTGACTAAAAATGTTGGTGATTTACAATGGAGAATCTTGCATGGTATTATTTCAGTTAATGCTTTTGTTTCTATTATTAATCCTGGTGTTTCAGATAAATGTCCCTTTTGTGTAATGAGAGAAACCATTTTTCATTGTTTTGTACAGTGCTTTAGATTATTGGATTTATTTGCTTTTCTAAGAGATATTTGGAAGAGATTTGGAGAAAATTTCACAGAGCAGTGTTTTATTTTTGGGTTTTTATATCGCAAAGGAAAGAAGAAAATTGGACGATTGTTACATTTTTTTCTGGGTCAAGCAAAGCTTGCAATTTATTTGAGTAGAAAATTTAGAATTAATAATGGACAGAATATGGATTGTGTAATGCTCTTTAAGAGTATGGTTAGGGCAAGAGTTATGTTAGAATTTAAATATTATCTAAAAATGGATGAACTAAATACTTTTCATAATATTTGGGACTATGAAGGTGTTTTGTTTAATGTAATTAATTCAGAACTTTCATTTATGGATGTGTTAATTTGAAGCTGTGTTGAATAATTTTTGGATCACCATTGAGTGAATAAATGAGTTTTTAAAATCAAAATCAAATCTCTCTCTCTCTCTCTCTCTGTCTCTCTCTCTCTCTCTCTCTCTCTCTCTCAGCATGTTAGATCAAACTCAGCACATTTAAATGTATTGTGGAGGACTTTTTAAAAGACCCACCCTCTCCACTTAAAAAAAAAAGTGCATGCAAGAACAATATTGTGGACTTTATATCAAACTCAGTTAACTGACCGTTGAAACAGATGATCACTACTTTTTGCTCCCCGTTGGTCATGTAACTCCTCCTCCACCATGCATGCCTGCGCCATCTTTGTTATCACCGTAATTTTCGGACTATAAGCCACGACTTTTTCCCCATTTTTCAACCTTGCAGCTTATATAACAATGCAGCTTAACTATGGACTTTTACAGCTAACGGCCACTAGGGTAATACGTATATCTATGGATACCATTACCATCCACCATGTTGACGTCACATTTGCTTCAACACACGGGAATGCAGAGGTCATCCGGAAGCAGACTTCTACTGCGAGTTGTACGAGACAGAACGACAGCGAGAAAGATGGACATTGCGAGTGCAAGACAGTTTGTGTGACACCGTCATTATGGAAAACAAACGTACCGGTAGAAATAAAAAATAGGAACTTCCCCAAACAGTTGCCTCTTTCCCAACAATCCTCTATGTGCACGAACCATATGGTAATTAAACATAAAAAAAACGGCGGCTTATAGTCCGGTGCGGCTTGTATATGTACAATTGCAATATAGCTTCTGCGGCTTATATTCAGGTAAACCTAATAGTCCGACAATTACAGTAGTCGCCACTGTTGAGTAGCGACAGCCTATGGCGATAGCGTGCCGCTGTAACGGCAAATCCCATAATTCTTTGTGAGGAGAGCTCTCTGCGCAAAGCATTCTGGGATATATCTGCTTCTTCTGAGGCCTTTGTTTTATTCCCATACACTGTGACAGTGTCACAGGGCCCACCTACAGAGGTGTGCCTACCCCCCTGGTGTCTTGAGGACAAAAGCAGCTGTCTCTACTTTCTCTTCCTCTTTCCGTGAAGCTGACTCGGTGTTCACATCGGAAGAGGAAGCCATCATGGAAAGCTCAGGCCAAAGATCCAGATCCCCAGACTGAGCAATGCTAAGAAGATGGTTGATGATGGTTGACATTTCAGAACCAAACTGCTGCAAAACAGACTGTTTGCAATATTAATCTTTGAGTTTCAGGAACTTTTCAGATGCTTGAAGAAATGAAGAGGTGGAGGAGGAGAGCTCCCCTGATGATGTGGCTGGAACAAAGGAAAACCCCTGCTGTGAGCCTAGTAAGCTGCTAGATGCTGGAGAAAACTCAGGCTTTCCCAAACGGATGTGGGCAGAGAAAAGGTTTGGCACAATTCGGCAGATTCTTGACTTAATCAATATTTCTTTTGATAATTTACTGTGTTTACCATTGAGTAAAGACAAGGATAACAAGATGTCTGAGTTTCATTTATAAAGATGAAATAAGCTTTATTTCATTAATGTTTAACACTGATATAACATTAACGTTCATGTGTTTTCTCAAATGCTCTTTACATTTTGATTACCAAATTATGACCAACAGTGATTTAATGGAATTATCATGTCTACTAGATGCTAGGTCGTTCAAAGAGGGTAAGAAATAAATTAACACAAGCCTGTTGGTTCCTGATCATCATTTAATAAAATATTATTTGGCCAAATAATGTTTTATTCAAATCATGGATTTGCTTTTTCAACTGGATTGAAAATATTCAAATTACTCTAAATTAGATACAAGCCAATTTGACCTCATTCCAGATTCTTCAAGATAAATTTTGGTTCTCAAACACAACATTTATGCTAAACTATGATATCATTGCATCATATCATTGATTATGAATTTCAGCCATGTTTTCCCTTCTTCTTTGTACATAGTAGTTTAGTTGTGTTGTGTTTCACTAGTTAAGGTCGAGTGTTTTTAACTGAAATATGTTTGAATTTTAGCAGAATGATCTTTTAATTATTTTTGAACATAAGTTGTGCTGAATTTATTCCATATATGTGCAGAATTATCCCTTTGACCATGATCTGAGCTTGATTCATACTTTCCTTTGTTGTTTTAACACACAGCCAATAGGGTGTGTGTTCATAAACAATATATTACAATCCAAATATTATCTGATTAAATAACATATTAACCAATCCTTCTGGTGTGGGCAATAAATATAATAAAGTTGCACAACAGAAATAAGATTATCAAGATTATATTAGCTTGAACGGACCTATCCGTTCAAGCTTTCAAGGCTTAGTTTAATCTAACGACTTTAAATACCTAAGGATGCAAAGAAACACTTCTTTACAGTGAGATTGTAAAAGGCTTGTCCAACATTGTTTTTCCCTGAATCAGAGCTCTACAATACAGATTTAAGGAAAAACTTTTGGTCCTCAAACATCTTTGCTTTAAGAACAGAAAAATGTCAAGGACAATGTCATTTCTGGGTTTTCAGACAGTTTTCTGCTCTCTATTTGTTTTATATTTTGCTTTTATTTCAGTTTATCATTGTTGGTATCATTTTGTTCTTGTTACTTTAGATCTGCGCTGTAATGAAGGGCTGTCAAACTCTTCTCCTGGAGGGCCAGTGTCCTCCAGCTTTTAGATGTTAGGTCATTAGCAGGAATAGGAAGTGACAGTGGCTCTGTTTGAATTGTCTAATTATAGCCTATAGCTCATGTTCCTAGCTTCTGTGCCTTCACCTTTCATGAGTTCAACAGTAAGAACTAATAAGAATAGGGAAAGAGCTCAGGACTGCTGGGTCTTTACCCTCTGTCATTATGGGATGGAAACACTCATGGACGGTGCTACATTTACACAAATGTAGTGAACTGTTGAAACTCTCCATCAGGCAAACCAGAAAATATGAAGGTGTGCACATCGGTACATGTCACACAAACAAGCATGATGCTATATTGTCATTGTAAATGTTACTAGTGAGTGCTCTGTTCTTTTTTAACATCTTCATTTCTGGGCTGAGCTGTGCTAACATGTCACACCATGCAAAGGATTGTGGGATTCTCTATACAGAAAGTCTTTAGCACCAGCGAGGGTTATCCCAAGCTCCATGTGGGAACTTATAGGGACTTATATGGAGCATCCTCTTCCTATCTCCTTACTGCCAGCATTAATTAAAAGACACAAGAACCAATTTCAATGAAGAGAATGTGGCCAAATAAAGAATGGCTCCTCAGTTAATTTTCTGATCACAGTGATATCAAAGCATTAATCTGATATTTTAGCAACTATATTTGTAGAACCTTAGTGCAACAGTCAATACTTTAAACATTCATTTTATGTTATGATAAACAAGTTTGATTTATCGTTAGTCGTGTGGAAATCATATTTAAATGTCAAATCATTCCGGCTTAAAGATGTATATAAATATAATATAAGTCTTTATCAGATGATATTGGCTGTGTGTTTCCTGAATGGGGCCGCCTTTTACAGCTGCTTTTTGTGTCTCTGCTTCTGTCTCCTTGAACCCCAGTCGGCCTCAGCAGATGGCCGCTCACACTAAGCCTGGTTCTGCTGGAGGTTTCTTCCTGTTCAAAGGGAGTTTTTCCTCTCCACTGTCGCTACAAGCATGCTTAGTGTGAGGGTTTGTATTTGAGTCAATGAGTCGATGCAATCAACTGGTTTTCTTAGATAGAAAACTTTGTATCAATTTGACTGTATGATCTGGTTGAACTGTAAAGTGCCTTGAGATGACTTATGTTGTGAATTTGGCGCTATATAAATAAACTGAATTGAATTGAATTATTGTCCACAATTTAGAAAATTTCTATTAAGGGTGATCTCAGTTTTCAAATGACCCATCTAGAGTTTTTAAAAGAGAACCACTTGGTGAAATAATGTTCGGAGGAAGGTTTTGCGACCAATCACATTGACTTTATTCACTTGAGTAAAGTCGGAAAAGCAACAGTTGGAACAGCCATTTCCCTACAACTTTAACTGACTATATTAGCACATAATAATGAACCAAAGTGATTATCAAGATGGGATAATCACTTATGGCATAAGGATGTCTAAGGTGGGAGTCAGAAACCTTTTTGAGTGTTTAAATGTGTTCCAACTGCAGCACATTAAAATTCATGAAGAGTAGGGCCCCCCAAAAAACAATACAACCGAATGATGAAACCCCCCAAAAATACACAAATTTATTTTATTTTAACATATTTATTCATGTATATAAAGTAAAGTAATTGAATTCATTTTGAAGTCCAATTATTTTATTTTATTATCATAATGTAAAATTTTATGGAATTCCACATCTTTGATATTTTAAATGCACTTTTAATTATTTAATGGGACCTTTAATTATTTAATTGGACATTTTACAATTTAGTGGTATATTTCTAATTTAACTCATAATTAGATAAATATAAATAATAATATAAAAAACATTTATTATATTATTATATATATTTCAAGGTACATTTATTTATTGAGATACATAGTTGGGTTTCCGTATACCTTAGTAACATCAAAACCATCTTAGGAATCCCCAGTTATGTCATTTCCCAGGTATGTCTAATTCCACCCAGCATATCGACCCCCACCTTGGGAGCCCCTGATCTTGAGCTGCAAAGGATTGGTATCCATTAAAAAACATGTACTAAATGAAATGTGTTATTATAAATGTTAAGTAAGTTCAAAACTGCTTCTATTTGATATGTAAGAAAATATATATATATTTTCTAAATTTATTAAGCAAAATAGATTTTTTTTCCTGAAAAAGGGGCAGCCCAGAGTAAGCTCTTTCCCAGAAATATAATAAATGAAGAAAAAGCCCTGGCTCACTCACTCACACACCCAACATAACATTTCTCTAAGTCTTGTATGTCTACATTCTTCTGTCAGGATGCTTTGGAAGCAGTGAAGTTTGTTTTCTCCAATTTCTTTGTGCTCTGGAACCTGAACCAGCTGTCACCTGGGAAGAGGTTATACTCCAAGCAGATGGCCAATCCATCACTGGGCCAACATGGAGGAAAAACAGCCACATCTGAGCTCTGTTTCAAACAACCTTTAACATCCTACTGTTACTCAGTCCAAATCTGGTTATTTATAGAACATTTGGCCAGAATATCAAATAGAAGAATTAAATGGGCCCATTTCAGGTTCCTCAGGGAAACAGAAACGTCCCAAATAGACCAGACTTTTTATTTATTTATCACAATTACTCAAAAGATTTTCTGAATTGAATACAGCGGATTTTATATTTATACAAACTGAATAATAGCGACTCCACCGTAGAGCTTTGGTTTACCAGTAGGCATTTGAACATTTCCTTCTCCTCCACTCATTTGGCATGCTTGCTCAAACTCGTCTGTGGTTTATCTTCTCCTGTTTGTGTTTGCACGGCCTCTCCTACGCCACTCAGATCAATGCATATTGCTCCTGACAGCCCAACACTGCTCTGCTGCCACAAGCGGACCACACAAGGTAGGCGGACGTGACATGAGACGAGAGCGGCTTTCACAGCTCCAATTCAAGCTTTAAACAGGATGATGGAGCCAATATTGGATTCAAAACCAGAGAGAGTGAATTATTGATTTAAAAGATTAATCATTTTAAAATCTGACATAATTGACCTTCGAACTGGACATCTACAGCCAATTATGAATTGAATAAAAAGAACAGCCTTTCTGTAATGCAGCATCACACATCTAAGCTCAAATCTGCTGTGTCCATCAGTGAATTGATATGAAAGGTACATTTCTTTGGATGGAAAAACACGATCAGCTGGAGCTTTATGTGAATATAAGAGGACAGCTTTTCCATACCCTGCCTTATATTAAAAAGCTGCAGCAGCAGGTGATAGTAGATGTCATTCAGGCTCTGAAAGCCCCTCAAGAACGACAAGCAGAGAATTATTATTTAATTAGAGATGTTGAGGTTTTCATGCATTTTTCTTTGTGAGTTATTCATGTATTTTAATTCTTCTACATCTATAACTAAAATTCTCACGCAAACACTCAGACATGGAATGTCTGTGGTAAAGCAGAGTAAAACAGCTGATTGAATTATGCTGTAGTATTTAAGGTTGGAGTTAAAGTAAGAATCACTTCAGTATAGTAGTAGTAGTAAGTAAGTTTATATTCAAACACAATTTTAATTACCTTAACTTCCCTTGCTAATGTTAAAACCTCAGCTTTATGTTCCTTATTTAGTGTAGAAGCTAAATCTGGGAAATGTAACAATTTCTATTTATAATAAGAGCTTTTTTACCTGGAGAGATTAACACGTAGAAAACTGCAATTAGAAAGATTTTTTTTGCATGCATGGTAGCTGTTCTTTGGTGCTCGGGCCCCGGCAAAAGATTTTGATGCTGTGTAATGAAGAAGGTTTGGGAGAACTTAGGAGATTTAAGCTGATGTAGGTTCTCAGTCATGCAGGTCATAGTCATTCCGTAAAAATTCAAAAATATCCACTGGACTTGGTTTCCAAGATTTGAAGACGTTTCGCCACCTCTCCAGGAAGCTTTAGACATTTGAATTGAGAAAGTGGAATATCCAGTGGATATTTTTGATTTTTTACGGAATTAGGAGATTTAAGAGAGACATGCAGAAGAAGGGTAGAAGGGACTTACTTGGGGAGTCTGCAGATGATTGCAGAAGAGATGCCCTGATGATACATTTGTGAGAAATATGCTGATGATGTGCTGAGTGTTGAAAGCGCAGACTGTGCTGAAAGTAAAGAGCTTATATAGTGCCCTAAGTTGGAGGAAAAGGCGCCGAAGACTCGCCAAGTAGGAAGGAAAACGCAGATATGGCACCAAAGTAGGAGGAGAAGCGCTAAGGATGTGCTGAGCATTGAAAAGTGCCAATGATGCGCAGAGTGGTGAAAAGCGCTGGTGAAGCAACTGGAGGAAAAGCCTTGGTGAAATGAAGAGAGAAGTCAAATACGCTGATGATGCTCCTATAGGACAGATGCACCGAAGATGCGCTGAGAGGACTGGGGAAGCCCAGAGTAAGCACTGTGAAGAGATATGGCTGTATGCACTGAGAGATATTAGTTGATAGATGTGTGTTGAGCCCTGGATTATACAGATAAAGGGATATGAATGTTAGACGGAGGGCAAAGGGAACCATAGAGGCTCATCACCACCGGTCATTTGCGAAAGTTCATACCTCAGCGAGCATTGAGCGCTTAGTAAGGTGGGGAGGAAGGCAAATATAGGAAGAGAAGATTGTGGAGGACCAGCGGCTGAGCTGTTGGAACAATAGTGTGGTGATACCCTGAGTGGCAGGATATGTCGCTGTTCCTATTCTGAAAGAATAGGCTGAATAGTAGTTGAGTGGAAGGTTACAAAGGGCAAGGATGTTTTTAAAGCATTTAAGGAACCAGGAGGCTGTCATCTGAGTGCCTTCTGGGGTAATGAATATAGGAAGTTAATGGGGGCTTACTTTTTTGACGTTTTAGAGTAAATTTAAATATGGCAGTGAATGGGCGCAAGAGACCATCTGTTTGGACAATAGATATAATACATTGCCCTTTCCCTTTGGACACATGGAGATCATTGATTGATTGACTTTATTGATCTCACAGGGGAGAAATTGACACCTTACATCAGCTCAAATAGTCAAAAAGAAAAGAAGAAGGTGCCAAAGGAAGACATAGCATGTTTATTATACAGGGTTATCATAATGGTTTGGACAGGTTTTCCATGGTCTAATTGTTCAGGATAAATTTTGGAAATGCATTTGAACAGCAATTAACTGAATGATTAGAAAAGATATTTAGAGGAGATACAGTAAAAGGTTTTTCCGCTTGGAGGCATGGTGGAGCTGCTTTGTTCCCGCTGATCGCAGCGGGTGTGGCTGCGGGGCAGGTGGAGGGTGGAGTGGCTCCGCCCAGCGCCACTCAGGGGGCCGGAGCGGCAGAGCTGCTTTGGCCGCGCGTTGGAGGCTGGTGCAGGCAGGGGGTACTACTATAACCGCATGTGAGCCTTATATAGATTATAAACAAGATGTTAAATTGGACCATTTCATAAACAGGAAGCCAGTGCAGTGATTAAAGAACTGGTGTAATGTGTGAGGCTGAGCGGATGGAAAGTTTATTCTGGGAAATTGCATCACTACCTAATAAGCAGATGAGAAAACTGATGACTTTTGTTTCTCCATTGCTGGAACTAAAATTCCCAATGCCCTGATACCATCGGAAAAACTGTGGTAGCAGTAGCATAGCCTCAGCATGACATGCTCTTCAAATGGATAGTTTCATCCTGACTAAACTCCATTCAGCCATTTGGGTTTGTCCTTCGTCCGCCTTTTGGTTACCTATTCCCTGGGTAACCAAAGGTAATAACCCAGTCCCTGGGTAACCAAGGGTAATAACCCAGTCCCTGGGTAAGAAGGGGTAGGGATGTAATAAACATGATAGAAAAGTTCCAAATGACATTAGAATTACAAATAAAAAGTAATTAATTATTTTAGAAAAAAATAAATTAAACAATATCTTTGTTTTTACATAGATTCCTCTGATAACAGTTTAAGTAGTACAGAATCCAGCAACTAAACTAATTAATCAGTGACTTTAACACCCAACTCATAGAACATTTTAATTATCCCTGCAGTGCAATAGATTACCTGAAAGTCCACTCCAATGTGTTTTTTAGGGGGACAGTTAATTACTTAATATTAATATATGACACACATCAGTGGCTCTGAAGTGTTTTTAGTGCCTTAACACCAGAGGACAGCCTGCTTCTGATTTGCCTTCAGTTCCTTTGATTTCCCTCAGCAGTAAGAGGAACCTGTAGGAACAGCACTGATGGCTTCCTTTCTTTTCTCATTCATGTCAAGCGCCATAAACCCATAATGAGATTTTGGGTTTTCTTTAATTTCAACAAGTCAGAACAGCCAAAAAGAAGAAGAAGAAGAAAAAAAACAAGCGGTTGAAATGACAATATTATGGTATCTAAAACCACGGGGGTTCCATTAGCTTTCCTCATCAGGAAATTTGAGCACAAATGCTTCTCTTTCCAAATCATGTTCAATATCAATGCAAACTAAACAGAAACTCAAATATGATATAAAGGCATCTCTTCATGACCAGGGATGGTGGGAAGTGTCGTTAGGCCATTTTGTTATTCTTTGATCTAAGTAAAGAATTTTAAGTAATTCCATAATCAAGGCTTTTCTTATATATGTGTTAAATTTTCCCTGCACATGTCTGCTTTGGAAAACTTCGTCCTGCATATTGTTGTTTATAAACCAATAATTCCAGTGTGGCATGTGTTTGTGATATAAAAAAAGTAGTTAACGGCTGGTATTTTAGCTTTCTTCTTCAAAATATTTTAGTTAAAGGTGAAGAATTTCTTTATAAATGATCTCTAGAACCCTTTAGAAAAGTGAGCCTTGAGAGGAGAATCTTCTTTATTTGTTCACTGGCTGTCTATGCAAACAAATGCCAGCAATGTATTATTATTATTATTATTATTAATAATAATATTTAAATGATTACTGCAAACCATGATAAAAGGTTTCTTTCCAAATCCTTAAGCATTGATCTATTTTTTTTTGTGGGGTTTTGTTTTTCAAGCAGAATGAAGAAAAAAAGCAGAGAGCTTTTATTATCTTTAGCTTCTAGTAGAGCATTTCATGTCATGAATATTGAGTCTCAAGAACCATCCATTGTCGTTATGAGGTTTTTTTTAAGTATCTGTGGTGGTTGGGTTGTTTATGAGACTGAAGGAACATTGAACACTTTACTTGGTTGCTGTTCTCTAGTTTTTAATGCTGTATTTCTCTTTTTAACACAAACTGACTCATTTTTATAGAGACCTGGGATCAGAAGTATTTTTAAGTAATAGTGTCCTACATTTTACCAATGTAACTGCCATTTAGGCAGTGGGCAATGATACTCTATCTTCAACAGTAGGAAAATAAATTAAATCTTGCACCGTGGTGTCTTCAGTTACATATACCATGAAATTCATCAGATTACCATTTAAAACAAGTGATTCTTATTTGTAAATAAGTTTAAAAACAACATGGCACTAATCAATTTTCCACACAAAAATAAATTTTGATTAAAATAAATATTTTGTTTTGCAGGGTTTACAGATTTCCTTTTCCTACCTATGAATGAAGCTTCCCACTGGGCACAAGTTGACAGTATTGATTGGAGGAGGCCTGCTGCTAACAGAACCACATCACAATTATGATCCAAACCGGCTCCAACGCTCTTCTCCTGACAAAAGAACCAGAGTCCAAATGAGCTGCGGTGTCACCGCCTCCAGTTATTGATGATTTCCTTCTTCTCTGAGTCCCCTAACAGCATCCTGCGGGAGCTGCTCTGCTTTTGCTGAGCTACTGGACTACTTGAAGTTCAAAACGGGGTGCAGAGAGTGAGTACAGAAAAACAGAAATTCTGCTCAAAGTGGAGCAAATGTCCCATTTAAGGAAATGCTGCTGGGTTTAAATGTTTTTGCTGACTGATTAAACACATTTTAATGTAGGCTCAGATGTTAAAATATCAGTTTTTTAATTTAGATAAAACAAAAACATGACTGATCACTTTAAAATTTGTTTTACATCAAACACAACTAATCGATGGAAACATATATTTGAGAGACAATTTGTAAAATCCTTAAAAATATATAGGTTTCTGCTTCTTTGAGCAACTGTAAAACTTTATCTAGGCTTTTGATCTTCATGAGTTCAGACCTTCTATCGATTATTGTCAAACCTAATGTGCCTAAAATGAATCTTTTACTACATCGAATGGATGTTTGCTAATTTGCAGCCTTTGGCTAAAGCCATGCTTTTATAGAGAAGTAAGAAATTATAAGAGGGACTTTATGTAATTCAAAGAGAATAAAACTATTCTAGAGTGATGAAGAATTTAAGGTTCTTGGCAGGACATATTTATTTCAATATTTATCCACCATTCCAAAAAAGTTCAAAAACAATCCACTGGACCTTGTTTCCAATAGGCCATAGGCTAGCTCTCAGAAAGTGGCTGGAAAGTGAGTTCCATTCCAGCATCTTGGGTATTGTATACTTAGAAAGTGGTTTTCACAAGCCTCACCATGCTCACTGCACTAAATATTAATATTAAGAAAATATTTACAAATTCTACAATGTCTAATAAGGCATCATTATTACTGCCAATGATGGTCACAATGTCTGTTGGTCGGTGTCAAATGTCTCATCTTCAGACTAGATTGCACAATCATCATAATCATTGCTATCGTCACTAGACAAAATTTCCTCTTCTCCGGTAACATTTTGACAGTTCTTGCACCCACACAAGTCTGTACATTTAAGGTTAGAAGATTTACATGAATACCATTTAGTATCACATTGTCCTGTTTTGCAATTACAGCTTATAAGTTTTAGCGCCTCTTTAGGAACAGGATCATTGGTCATCCAATTGATAGAAAGCTGTTTTTCATGGATGTTCCCACCATGGCCACCTGGTGACGGTGCAGATATCACTGCCTGCAGAGCACGACGATGAATGGCAAACCAAGTACGATATAAGATATAAACCTACCACAATTTGCTGTTTCTGCTTTAGCTAACTTGTCCTTCACTCTTTTCCCCTGGCGTGTAATGAAATGTTCCTTCCTCTTGCAAATCAAACAGATTTCAGGTAGAATTGCCATGTATGTCATCTTTTGAATGCAATCTCTTTGGAGAAGGACCAGCGCTATCTGGAAATGAAACAGTAATACCCGGTAAAGATTTAATTGAAGATGGAATAATGAATAGCTTTCAGCCATCATTCTCAAAGGTTAAATCATTCACTAACTGAAGCTGTACTATAGAACAAAACAAACTCTTTGCCATTATGAGCCATCCACTTTTTCATTACAAATTCAAAGGCAAAACAGCAGCATTCACTGTAGTGTAGTCTTATTTGCTACCCTACAATTTTTCAATTTATACAGTATATTTGGGTCAATAATGATCAGTATCAGCATGATCAGAAGGACAATCTTTATGTGGCAGGCTAAGATTTTGACAATGATTCAAAAAATCCCACAACATATACATACATGTCTTGCCTGCAGCTTTTTTAGGCCAATCGAAAAATACACATGCACTAGGTACGTAATCTGGTCCATGATCATGATGATGGCACAAAAAATGCATGATTGATGACCTATGTTCAGCTTTATGGAGGCTACACAAGATCTCAACAATAATATAAATGCACTCACCGTTACCAGCTGATTGTTGTGTTTGTTGCTGTCTTTTTCTGGCGTTTGCCGTTTGTCTGTAAGCCTTTTGTAACAGGAGGGACGATAGTAGGGCAGTGTTTCCAGTTCATTGTACTCCCTATCAAGGTGTGTGTGATCGAGAACACTGCATAGCACCTTCTCCCTTTCAGCGATATCCACTCTTCTGCGATTTTTCTGAGGTGTCCCATCTAGCTCTAGTTATACCACAGATATTTTCGATACAATTATCTAATATGTGCATGCAGCAAGCAGGGTGTTCATCATTATCATCCGATCCATGCCGCCGCTTACCGGGCGCAGCCATTTTTGCTTACATGCCGGCCTCATCACTACCGTTGTGGCGTAGTAATTGCCATGCGCTTATTGGTCTGAACTATATGTGGGAAGCTAACAGTCACATCATTTGCATATGGCGGAACGAAAATTAGTTCTTACTTCATGCTCGAATTGTTTAAATACTGCAGGATTTCTGCATGTGGAAACTTAATTAAGCTTGCTGGTGTGATATATTTTCAGACTATATAAACAGATTTTTTTACCCAGAATACTGGAACGGGATGACATGATAGAAAAACTAGCGTATGGCCTACAAGTTTAAAGAAGTTTGAAGACGTTTCGCATGCCATGCAATGCAGCAATTGAGTTAATCCCTTCCTGCTATCAACCCCGACCCCTTTACAGGGGCAAATAAGACCACGCCTATTTAGCCAGGCCAACAATATCCTTTAACAACCGACCTTTCAGACACATAGACGGGTATGGGGCATTGCAGGCTAACAAAAGAAGCCAAACGACCCCCATTCTTAACGGGTGGACCTGTTCGTCAATTTCTATTTGCTTATTTTGTAATCAAAAACAAGGATTTGATGGGCTACTGTATAAGATCTCGAAATCAACGCTATTTCTGACATTTTGATTTGAAAAAGCTTCCTGGATGAGAAGCAAAATGTCTTCAAACCTGGAAACAAAGTACAGTGTATTTTTTTCCCCACGTTTTTGGAATATTTACATAGGTGTGTGTGGTAGCAATGGATTGAATAAATCACCCATTTTTAAAGTTATTCAGGCAGAAAACCATTAACTCCATGAAGGGCAATTCATTGCAGCAACCAGACATACACAGAAAAACACAATGGCTAAACAAGACGCTTAAAATAAGACATGTCCATAAGACATGCCTCACGTAGTGCTGCACCGATACCAGTATCGGACAGGGCCCTGATATTGCACTAAAATTGTGTTATCGGTATTGGTGAGTACGGAAAAATTAGGCACCGATACCATTTTGAGAGCCAAAAGTTTATTCAACTATTGTCACCCATTCCAGGTAGGCAAAAAAAAAGTTCTACAGGATTCACTTTGTATTAGTCTTTTTCCTGCTTCACAAAGGTAGGCAGCAGCTTGACAAAGCCATGATGGCAACTATGTTACATCCAAGTAGTACGCAGTTCTTCATGTATACACACACCTCAATTTCAAATGGATGGTATCTGTATTGGCCAATACTGCACAGCCAGGTATTGGGTATCGGTATCGGGGCTGCCTTCTTAGTGACCCCACTCTCCCACAGTGAGGCCAGATCTCTTTTTTTTTTCTTTTCTTTTTAACAGTGGCAAAACAATGGCCAATGTGGCAATAAGAATTGTTGTCTTGATGTCAAAAAGAGCCGAACAGATTTTACTTTCACAAGTGGAGCAGTACGGCTGTTGCCATAGTTTTCCGCTTGTTTCATGCTTATAAATTGCTTTATTATAATTATGCAGGGAGTTTTACAGATTATATGGAGACTGCAATGTAAGTAGAATAGAAAAGGAAAAACAGAAATAAAGGAGAAAAGATGAAAGAAAGAGGAGATAAAAGGGAGATAACAATAAAACATTTTCAGTCTGCTTCATCACCTGCAAAGAGATGTAAAAAGAAGAGCACAACCAAAAGACATGGTACGAGACATACAATAAAGCAACACCTTGAAACTATCGCTGAAGTAGTATTATTTATTCTGACATGTACTCTGTGTTACCTGAAGATAAGAAGGTGGGCTTTCTGTATGGAAGGGAATCTCTGAGTACCTGGAGCCAAGCACCTGTAGTTGTTTGTGAGATTGCACTTGTGCATGTAGAGTTTATCCAAAGAAAAAATGCTCAATATTGGTTGTGGAGTGCAGAAGAGGCACCCTCCCAGAGCACTGAGTCCAGCCCCAGGAGACCCAACTCCCCAGATGCCCAAAAGGACCCCAAGAGCGAAGGCGCCAAGAAGTGGCCAGCCCAGGAAGTCCGACCCCCACCAAGGGAGGAGGAGAGATAGCCCAGAGGAAGTCCCCTAGCCACCACAATGCCGGAGCACTCTGCCTGCCACCCCGAAGTGAATACGGCCCTGGGCCCGCGGGATCCGAGGCCCCAGGGGTGCCCCAGCCCACGGCAGGAGCCCCAGCCAGGCCCCGGCCGGCTGGGCCCGGAAAGGGACGCATCAACCCCCTAAACCCCGAGCTCCACAAGTGCACAGGCGAGCCCAGGCCCTAACCCTAACCCCAGTTCAGATTAGAGGCTTGCACGGGACAGATTTTCTAGTCCCGCACCCGCCCGCTCCCGCAGTGTTTAGGTCTAACTTGCAAAGAATTATGATTTTCAGTCCAGCTCCCGCGTGCACCTGTAATAGTTTGTCCCACTCCCGTCTGCAATTCCCGCATGATTCTGACGTTCTCCTACTGCTCAAGGCAATTCGTGTCACTAGTTTAAGGATTTAAACACGCAGTGCTTAGCTGAGCATATTACTGGCCGATTCTTCACCACATAGTGCATGACGTTAGGTGGCACAAGCTGCTGCCTAACAGCAATACCCAACTATCCTACCAAAATCTACTGAGAATATTAAGAATAATATATTGTGCATAATCTTATATGCCACACATCATCACGTTCACATATGAAATAAAAAAATAATAAGTGCCCTTGACCCCCCCAGACAATTCCCTGCATAGATGTGTGTTGTGAAAATGTTGTAGATGGAAGTGTCTAAAATGGAAAATAAAATTGGGGTGGGGGACATCATCAGAAGGTGGGACCCTCCAGTAACGACCCCCTCCCCAAAATCCCTACATGTGTGGCAGTGTGATGGAGCGTCCAGAGGGATGATTCCGGGGATGGGAAGCAAAGGAATGGGGTGCTTACTGCACTCACAGGGAGCCAGCTCCCCCACTGACTCCAATAGGCACCCCCATTCCCCGAGAGCCCCACCGGAGATGGGGGCCCCACAAGTCACATCACCATAGCCCGGGGTCCAGGGACCGGTGACAGGGCCCACAAGCCAGCTGGCCAGAGGGCCGACACCGACACCCCTCCCCCATCCTGTCCATCCAAAAAAACAAAAAACAAAAGCGGGGAGACAGCTCTGAGGCCAGATCTCTTTGATGACGCCGATGACTCTGGAGTTCCTGAGTATTTGTAGTTGTTGACGATTTTTCACCATTAATTGCATTGACTTTAGACTGGTTCCATGCCTAAAGTCCATAGCAAGTTAAGTTCTCTTGTTTCCAATGAATTCTGGTAAACAGTAAATTATACGCTTAAACTTGAAATAATGGCAATTTAAAGGTGGTAGGTTATTGATTTAGAGTAAATTGTATTTCATTTTACTGCTGTTGACTTCTTTTTTGAACTGTTGAAAAGGCTGTGTGCGAGGGGAAGTGATGGGGGAAAACTTTCTTTTAAAACTTGGAGGGGAGTTGTGTGAGAAAAGGAAACCATTTCTATAGATGTTTTTAGGATGGAACAGAAACCTCACAAAACTAATAGCATTAAGCTCAGGGGAGAGTGTTCTTCAGATAACACCTTTTTTTTCGGTCAGGGAGGATAAAATCATGAATGGTTCAAATACTAGTCAGTTTAGAGCAGAAACCTATATGTCTGGTAGAAAAACTGAAAATAAGGAAGAATTATGGAATCCAGAACTAAATCTCAAAGAAAAACAAAATCCACTGGGGACAGCTTTGGTCAAAATAAATACACACAATCTGAAAAAAATGACAGAACTCTTGTTCTGCCTCTTCAAATACTGTCAATTCAAAATGCAGGAAGCTGGAAGAATGTGATTCAGTTTAGCAAATTGCATAAAGATGTAGAAGAGCTTCTGCACTGGATGTCCCTCTTGGCACATTCAGGACTCGATTTCTAGTCCCCTTTTATCTTAACACCATACAGGCGCGCACCATTTTGTGCACTTTTACCAGATAACTGATAAAAGGTTTTCCTAGCTTTTTCTATCATAAATTTGAAATAGTTTCTAAAAAGCATTTGGAAATGATGCTCTGTATATCAAACAAACCTTACACTTTAACAAGAATGTTGGCACATTTCAAAAAGCTGCTGTATATCTGCAGTTCCTAGGTCTCAGCATGCATTTGATGTTTCCTGGGGGACGTTTTCAACACCTTTCTGCATGAATACTTCAAGTTATTCAGTATTCCTAAGCCAACACTTTCAGCTTAGTGTATTCATACTTAAACACAGGCTGTGCAATACTCGGGAGTCCCTTTGGGCTTTTGGGAGTCACACAGGCCTCTGCAACTTCAAAATCTAAATACTGCAGTGACACACCTCCAGTATCTCTCGAGTCAATTCAATCTATCTCGTTCTGGCACAAGTAACAGATAATCATTAGAGGTGTCAACCAAGTGTGATGACTAAAAGACCCAGCTTAATTTTCCTGAGGGTCACTTGTCATTGAGTGATGGCAGCAGCCCAGATGTAGTTAGAAAAAAAAGAGACCAACTAAAAGATACAATTTATATCACCCGCCCACTAAAAAGTCATGAACATTTCTTCAATTAGATTAAACTTGGATTAATCACAAAAAAACACTCAAGGCATGATAAGAAAAATAAATCTAAACTAAATTTAAAGGAAATTTATTCATTCTACAGTTATTTCAAAGATAGAAATTGGATAAAAACTAAACATGTTTTGGTTTTCTTAGAAAAATAAATGACCTGTTATAAATATAAGCTTTTTTGTGTTTTAGAGACTCATACATAAAGCTTTTTCATAAGCTTTGAAACAAAAAAAGTAGTTCACTGATTCATGTGTCTTTGGTTTGTTCATGTGATGAGGAATATTTGACAATTAGATTTTTAGTAGTTTTTTAACTTTATTTTTGGTTAGTAAAGACCTCAAAAACACTGATATTTGTGTAAGATATTGTACTGTAATGTGATATAATTTGAAATGTATTGTTGTTCTTATGGTGTGATCATTTGATATGTTTTGTGTATCTGTATAATTTTAAATGGACCCCAGGAAGAGTAGCTGTCAAATTACTGATCCAAATAAATAAACAAAAAAAAATAAACAAAAAAAAAACCAGTAGAACTCTGGGTTTCTGAACTAACTACACGGTTAAATTTCTACCTGTTAAGTTGTCATTGTTGAAGGGTATCCATAGATTTTAAACAGATCCTGGATCAGTTGAACTTGTTTAATGTTGAACATTAAATATATGGTCATTTCTCTATTTTAGTCACACCGTGGGTAGCACTGCCACTTGCATGTTCTCCTTGAGCATGCATGAGTTCTCTCCGGGTACACTGGCTTCCTCCCACAGTCCAAAAACATGCCTGTTAGGTTAATTCGCTTTGCTAAATTCTCCTTAGGTGTGAGTGTTTGTGTGTGGATGGTTGTCCTGTTTTGGTCTGTGTTGCCCTGCAATGGACTGGCGACCTGTTCATGGTGCCTCTCACCCGTAGACAGCTGGAGATAGGCACAAGAACCCCTCGCGATCCCACCAGAGATAAAGCGTGATGGGAAATGAATGGATGGATGGATAGTCTACTGTTACAACTAATTATGGATCCCTTTTAAGAATCCTAGACTTTTTCTCAATATGTGTAATTACTCAGAACATAGGGACTGAGTATTAAGGCAAGACAGACAGTAGGGTAACTTCAAAGGCATTTAGTAAAGGCATTTATGACAGATGGTTGTCTACTCTGCATCAACAGTGGCTAGGGCTTCCGAGCAGGTAGCTCTGGCGAGAGGAAACATAGGTTACTGTCTAAGAAAACCTGATGGAGGATGATCTGAACGCCTGAGTCACTAACCTGGTATTGAGTTCAGCTCATGCCTAGGGAATAAGGTTTATACCAGCCAGTCAGATGACAAGACACAACACTTGGTGCGGCAAGCATTCTACTAGATGCCAAAGCCTTGATGGACACAGAACTGACAGGAGATCCGAGCAGATGATGGAGGAAGGCAGGATAATCCAGACGGCAAAGTCAAGAGGCAGATCCAGGTTCAGTTCACAGTAGAATCCAACATAATCCAAAGACAGGTTAGTCAAACAGATAAGAACAGGTACAGGCGGGCTCAAAAGTCCAGAGACAGAAATGGGTCAGGATCCGGCAATCAGAACACTGTAGGCAAAGCTAGAAAAACTCTCACACAAAAGGCTCAGGAATAATCTGACACTGATGGCTGGGACCAAGCAGCTTAAATAGAGAAAGGAGCAGGTGGATCAAATGGCAGTAATGAGAAACCAGGCAGAGTTAGACAGGTGGATGAAGGTGAAATGAGCAATTAAGCCAGTCATCAGCGCCAAGATCTTGACAATATGCTCACTTGTGCGTTCTCAGGTCCTCGTCAATTGTCATCAACCTCATCCCCAGCACGGTTACAAATTGACAAGTACACAAGACAGAGAAATTGAAAACGTCCCTGGATGTTGTTCTCGCCAAACCACCCCCCTTTACCCAGCATACATCAGAGCATCTTCCAGTATGCAACGCAGCTTCCAGGGGACCGCTCACAGAGCTCAGAGTATTAAGTTAAAAGTTTCTTGTTCTGCAAAAGTACATTTTCAGATGATAACATTGATAACATTATACTTTTATGCTTCACTATATGACCCATTTACTGATGTGATGTTGAGAGGACAGTGGCAACCAGCGGAGCTCCGTGGCTAACCGCAGCCGGGGCTAGCAGCCCATCTGCAGCAGCCCTGCTATAGCCATGTATGAGGTAGCTACCGCTGGCTCTGATGGTGTTTTTATTTATTTTTTTTGGCGAAATGTTTTATTTTTTTGTTTTTATCAGACTGTGTTAATCTTTTTTCACCCAGTAAGAGAGAAAGTAAGAATGTATTGTTATCCAGAGACTATTAATAACAGGAGTGGAAATATAGCTCCAGACGAACCAAGTGTGTGTTTATTTATTTATTTTTTATTTATTTATTTATTTGACAGGGACAGTACAATTAAACATTGCAACCAAACAGGTGGCCGATGTCCAAGTACATAAGGCTTGTAGCCATGGGCTAATTTGCAGCATTCGTCCGTGGTTAAGGTTGACGTCACGAGTATCTCTGTTCAGACAGATTTTTCCTGCGTGGTCCCATTTTCCCTGAGTGCATACTTTCTGTGTTCTCTGGTCAAGAACGTATATAATGAGAACATGAGTCAATACTTGCGTTCTTGTGCATAAGAAGGGGCCCCATTTTGAATATCAGCAGAACAAGGCTTCAATACTGTCAAACCTTTGAACCTTCTTTCCTATTGTAACACAAAAAAACGACAAAACAAAACAAATTAAAAAAAAATTAACGGTAGGCTGCCGTCACCCCCGCACCACTTTGAATGGACTAAAACATGAAACAAAATAAGGTAGTTATCGGTCATTCATATAAAAAAAACTGTATACAAAACTGTAACTGTAAACTTGTATACTAAGAAATTATCACTTTCTCACAAGTAACAAAAGTTAAACTGCGGGTGCAATATGCAATTATCAAAGCCCTTCATAATAGTTCATCATTTTGAAATAACTGTTTTGATAACGATGAAAGAAATTCAAAGAAACCTTTTACAGAAGGATTGCTATTAGGTTAGGTGGAGCCTGTATGCAAGGCCTTCTGGTGAAGTAAAAGTGTAACAAGAGTTGATATCCTGCAGAGCGTTGCTGAATTGCAGTGCCAGCATGTCAGTCAGCGATGGGAGTAACAGGCATTTTGCTCAGCGTGACGTCTGTGCTGGCAAATCCAAGAAGCATGAGATTTCACCACTTGGGGCTTATTTTCAGAGAGTGCCGCAGATGGTGTTTGAAACTTTGCAGGTTAAAAATGACACACAGTTGGGTGGTTCTGCTTACCCACTCGTGGATCTGGTTCTATCGCAGTCTGTCCTTGGTGAAGTGTGAACGATGTGGGCTGGGAAGGAATTTACAGGCTTTATGTATTTGTGTGGCTGATGGTTTGTTCTTTGAAATCTAATTCCTTAGACGTACAGTGATTGAAAATGAAAAGTGAAATTGAAGAAAACTTTCTATCATGAAGTTGGGTTTTTTAATCGTTAAGCTTTGTTAATGTAAAGCAATGCTGTTGGTTGAGAAAGATAAACAGCAGCCTTCACATGCACACTCAGAAAGGCAGCAGGGGCTTTGGAACAGTAGAGACAAATGAAATAATATTTATGGAAAGGCTCCACATTATACTGTTTTTTTTTGTTTTTAAATACACCTTTCAGGCACTCATGTCTTTGTCAAACAGATGTTAATTTAGTTTCATAATTTATGCTTTTACAGGCCCTCTGAGCACTCTCTGAAAAATTGCATCCATGCAATTTTGTGGAAAACACTACAATCGAAATAAAAATCCAACAAACATTGCAGCTTTCTTAGAAAAATGCCATTTATGCCATTACTGTGGTTTTTGAAATTATTTTGCTCAAAGCCTCCAAAGAAAGAAAATATCTACCTCTTCATTGTACATTCAATTAAAAAACAAAAAAGATTGTCACAATATGTGAACATACGCTCTTTGTTACTGTTCACATATGTTTCTGGTTTCAATAAGCTATCCTCATGTGTTTTCAGCTACTCCTTGTCATATTAACCCCTTGTCCTTAATAGGCCCTTTGTGTGGTTCATCTGCTGTCGTTATTTTGTTGCCATCCAGTTAATGCTTTCAAGATATCCTCTTATGAACCTTCTGACATCTGCTTATCATTTTAGTTATCCAACCATTTTCATCCACCAATTCCATTAGGGTTACGGTGGGGCGGGTGCCTCTCTCTGGCAGTATACGGGTGAGAGGGCACACCCTGGACAGGTTGCCAGTTTGTTGCAGGGATGCTTGGGATGCTTCATGATGTGCTGCTCCAGCTGCCCGAGTTGCTTTTAGATGCGGTGCTACATATGCTCAACACTCTTCAAGATGTGCTGTTACAGATGCTCAAGATGTTCAAGATTAGTCCCGCTTCACGGGGGGTTCTCCAGGAGAACAATAGTGAGGAGGGACACTGTCACGGTCTTGGTTCTGTTAAATGTAAATACTATTTTGTTGTGTTTTCTGGATATATTTGAGTTCTCAGGTTTTTATTTGTTGCCCTTTGTTGCCCTCTTGTGTAGGTCTCCTTTTCCGTAGCTCCTTCCTTGACAGCTCTCTTCACACCTGCTCCCAATCTGCTCGTTAGTCCTCCCTTTGTTCAGTCTACCATAAATACTCTCCTTGTGCAGTTCCTCAGTGCTGGTTCCTCGTCTTACTTCGTCTCTCCTCGCCTTTCCCTGACTCCATGTGCTCCCTTCCCCTGATGTCTCCATGGTTCTAGTTAAGTTTTACATTTAAGTTGGATTCTTGCCTCTGGTACCTGAGTTTATTTATTATAAAACTGCAAGAACTCACCTCTGCCCCTCCGCCTCTGCATTTGGGTCCTCAAACCTCACCAAACCCTGACAGAAGGTAACTCACATCTCTGAGGAACCCACACATTCTGGACACCATCTGTTTTTATTCAACCTTTAAATTCTCGCAGATCGACTTTTTTTCCTCGCTGATGTTCCACAGAGTTGGAAGTTGATAGCTACCTCACAGCAGGAAAGTCTAGGGTTTATATCATACACTAAGTCTCTGTGTGATGTGCTTATCCAGCATCATATCCATCTCTAATTTAACAAAAAGATAGCAGGTAATAATCTTGATTATTTTCTCTTTACAAAAAATATTTTGGCAATAGTTAAAAAAATATGATATGAAATGGTTTTATATGTCAAACTGTAAGGGTTGGTTTTCCTAATGTAAAGCTAGAGGCTTCAAATTTATTTGAAACAATTTGAGATGTTATTCATTTTTTTCAATTCTCTTGTCAAACTTGTCTAAGACAATTCTTCAACAGTGAAAAAGGAAAGTTAGTGAAATATGAGCTCTGCAGAGTCCGCTGCTGCAGAAGAATGATTTAATGTTTGTAATAGATCAAATGTCTGCAGATAGAACACATAAACATAAAGCAGCAATGTTTTTACATTTTGACAATACATCATCTTTACGTTTTGATTAGAATGAGAAAAAAAAAACAACTTAAGGCAGCTTGTGCTGAAGGAACAAAGATGAGGAGCAAAGTAAAAGATCTGGACTTCCATCCTCCTACGTTGCATGATGAATGGAAGCTACAAAGCTTCAGCTGAGGTCATCCATCATGAGCCTCGGTGTTAATTAATGTTGTAGGAGGCAAGCCAACGAAGCTCATTTGACATCAGCAAAAAGGAGAGAGTGCCATTACTCCAGACTCTCAGAAAGATTCCAGGCTGGAAATATAACTTAAAGGATGACTCTGATAGGACATGAGAAACAAACATATCTTATTCAAAGACACATGATGAGAGTTTAAGATGACTGTAAACCAAAAAGGTATCACCTTCCATGTAATATCATCAGCTTTACCTCAACTCAGCCTGAGCACTGGCTTGTTTTCATAATGAGTTGTGGTTCAGCATTATGTGATTTATGGGAGCGGTCGTTTTAAACACTCTGTGCCTGTAAATCACCCCAGAGGTAAACCAAGCAAGCACACATGTTAGTCATGATGCATTTTTTTTTTTATTTAGTGACACACAAGAAAAAGCATCTTTCACAGTAAAGTATTGAAATAACTTTGAAAAAAATGTGTTGGAAGACACTGATAGACGTTGAGTCTGTGACACTAAGTCAGTTTAGACTGCAGAAAAGATGTGTGAAAGTCAAAGACAAAAGATGGTATGTTCATTTGTGTAGTACAAATCAGTAGCACAGATTTTGAAATATTAATGAACTAAAAAGAAGTTAACCTGTAGTGTAAAAGGCAGTAAAATTCTTGGATCGGCACTCATGGTACAGCTGATTTTTCTCTTCCCTTGAGAATCAGAGTAAGGAGCTGATTTCACGACTAGTTGGTTATTTGGCAGCCTGTGATCTGCATGAGTGTTGTTAAGGCTGGTTTCTTGCTTAAGGTATTTTTAAACTTGCAGGAGCTCATTTTTTTATTTATTTTTTTGTTGATTTAGTTGATGGAAACTGGGAATTGGTTTTCCTCAAACCGTACTTCAAAAGTCAAGTCCCCCCTTTCTTCCTGGGCTGTTATTGTAAATTGCAAAAAGAACTTCTGAATTTCTTTCAATGTTGTCTTTTTTCTTGGCATTCTCTAGGTACTGCAAGACAGATAGGTGTCCCATCAATAGAATTCCCAACTTGAGCTGTGCATCTTTGCAGCGCCTACAGAATCACGTCAGCCCTCATGGCATATATATGATAATTTATCTCCTTACTTAGCTTTTCTTCTGCCTGTAAGTTTGAGTGGCTGTCCACCTCTTGGTCTGTCTACAGGTGGTTGATTGAAAAGAGCTCTAAATGTAAAAGGTTGAAATATTTCTTTATTTATTTTTTTTATAATCTTTTAAACTTCCCACAAAAGGTCTGCTTGACATGTCTGCTTTTCCTTTATCCCTCATTATCCTAATTGTTCTTTAATACTCTCAAACAAACCTCTTCACAAAGGGGGGAGTATTGATTTTATTTGGATGGATTTAGTAGATGAGAGAGATACCCTGTTTGCTTTTAAGACTGTATGTTAAACATTGATTTTTGATTAAAGGTTATGGTTAGTGTCAGTGGTTATCCTGAGCTATCTCAAAATTCAAAATTTCATTTTGTATACATTCTGTGTATACATAATGACGATATAAGTTATCTAAGTCTAAGTCTTTATAGTCAAGCTACTAGGAGTGTAAATACCGAACATGGCGGTTCAATTCAGTATCAATTTCCTCACGCAACGATTGGATTATTTTCGATACTCAAGAATACGCAACAAAATACTTCCACACAAATTACTTGAACCCACAATGGGTGCTTGTCATCTTTTTCCTCCACCACATCTGTCTTGCCTACCTCTTCTTTCACCTCCGCTATCTCCGCCATGTCTGTCTTGCTTACTGTTTAACACTAGGACCCCCAGGATTCTGATCCTACTAGAACTTCCACTGGCAATTTTAGGGGTGACATTTTAACCAATGGAATGCGAGAGTAGTGATGATATCATGGAGGGAAAAGGTTCTAGCGTGTGATATAAACTCATTGTGGATATGTAGACCTTAAAACAGATCTAATATATATATTTAAAGGCTGTATTATATTATAATATTATTTTTAGTCTAGAGTTGTATAAAACATTTTTTAACTACACAGGTTCAAAGTTTGAAATTTTAATTTTATTCACAGAAATGATTGGTTTGACAGCAAATGGAATGATTGTTTGCGTTTGAGAACAAAAAATAGTTTTAAAACAATAATCAACATATTGAAAATCTAAATATAAAATATGGGGAAAAAAACTATTTACAGGATAAAAAGAAAACAGCACAAATAAATTTTTTGCACGTGACAAGCATTCCCCCCGCTCTGCAGCTCTTCTGCAGGTTTCAGAGACGTGAAAAAGTTATCAGTCGTTACGTTTCTCCCACTTCCTGTAAAAGGCTCCACTAATTTCAGCACCACGCTGTCCCCCAGCCACTGACCCGCTCTCCGTGTTTCATCCCTGCCAAGATTCAACATATATTTGTGCAAGCCACATTTTGATGCCAAAGTTTTCTGGCTTATTGGCCATGTATTGCAGAATGCAGCATTGGGCCTTGGTGGCAAGGAGCTGCTCATCCACAGTGATGTCAGCTCCAGGTTTGTAGCAAGTGTTGAAAAACCCTTGTGGCTTCCCTGGGTCTGTTGATTCGAGCGCAGGTCAACTGAGATGTTATAAAAAAGTGTTATAAAAAAAATTCTGGACAACAAAGCTTTGATTCGCCTTTGCAAAGGGAGAGCACCAGCTGCTTTGTGTGTGTGTGTGTGTGTGTGTGTGTGTGTGTGTGTGTGTGTGTGTGTGTGCGAGCAAGGTCATTCTCAGCCTTCCACCTGCTCATGTTGTTTTGTTCACTCTGTTCTGTAAATCTGCCCTGATACATATGAACAATAAGTTTTGCTGCAGCTTTAACTTAGCTCTTTACTTCTTTTAGGTTAAAACATGTATATATATCTTCACAGGAGATGCTGTTTTTTACAAACCCTTCCCAGACCACATTTATCAGTGTAAATTTTGAAATATGGACGGGTTCACTCCTTGTCTCTTTTTTAATCAAAGCGCAGGAAACGCATTATAGTTTGGAAACGGTTTCCAGACATTGTTTCTGTGAAAAAGTTAATGCCCCATTTAGCGGACCAAAAGCTGCATAGCTCAATATTTTTCCCCGTATACTCCATGGACATAAATCACACCGATAAACGCCATGAGCTCATCCATGTTCATGTCCCATGAATCATCCCACAAAACCCTGCGTGCTTCGGTGACGGTGCAGTCTCGTATGTGAGCCAGCATATCAGTGTCAACTAAGCAGAGAAAGGCACTCAGGGCATCATCAATGTTATTTTTCGCATATGCAGTGGGTCCCTCGGCCTTAGTGAACATATTCTGTCTCGGACGTCTCCCTCTGTTTTCTCCGTTGCTCACTGTGGTCCACACTGGGCAATCTTTTGCCTTCCCCTGTCTGTCTGATGATGATGAGGAGGAGGGGTTGATTGGGGGCTGAGCAGAGTCCCCCGCCGCTGATTGTGGAGATACTGTATAGATAAAGTTTATTAGCTGTACTACTCTTTGTCTCTATAATGTCACTATAACGGTTTATCATATTATGATCGGCTTATCCAAACCTTGAACAAAAGTTTCCCCACCGACTGATGGATCACTGACACGTCTGCGTTTTGCCTGGGGTTGGCGATCATCCTCAGACTCGCTGTCAGAATCTGAGCCGCTTCCTACCGACCAGTCCTCATCATCGGTCTGTCCCTCTCCACCCGATTCACTCATTCAATCATCGATATTCTAAAGCCTTTGTTGGTTGCTAGTCAACGGTACCGAACATCGCTCAAGCTTGTGAAGAATTTACAATGCAGTTAATAGAGCCATCAAAATGACGGTTGTGGGAGTTTGAGGTAAAATTAACCAGATTTATTTATCAGGTTTTTATTTTATAAAAAAAAAATTGAAAATGAAGGACATATAGAAACAGGAAAAGTCAGGTTATATGACCAACTTATGATAAATATAAATAAAGTTATTTCACTTTAAAACCTCAGAACCGTCAAAATGACGGCCGTGGGAGTTCTACTGTTAAGCGAGTGTGTGTGCAAGAAAGATGGTAGTGGTAGAGGTAGGAGGGCAAAATAGGATTAGCGCCACCGCAGCACGGGAGTCAGAATTACATCCAGGAGCAAATGGATAAAAAATCGACCGGCGGACAAAAAAAAATGAATCAATACTCTTGCGGAAGTGTTGATGCATCAGATCATTGGCTGTTGGAACGATGCATCGATACAAAATGATTATTGTTTACACCCCTACAATCTACTATAGGCTAAGGCTGTTGGAGGACATGGGGACCCCTTTTCATCATTTTACCTCTATTTTCCAATTCTTCACTGTTTTTTACCCTGAATTAATGTTCACTCTGCTTTTTCTTGCCATGGTAGCTTCTGGCCTTGTATGGCTGTGACTCCATCCTAGAGGGAAATATTAGCTGGGCTTCTACCATAAAAAAAATAAACTTCAAGTATTTATCATAGAGTTTGGCCTGTTTATCAGGGTTCTCTCAGTTCTCAAAGATTTTATTTTGGTAAATTGTTGTTGGCAGGCCAAAGCTTGTAATTACAAATGAATCCAAAAAGGATTTGGGTAGAGGATTGTTGAGAGTGAAAGGGTGCGGGATGTTTTCAAGATGTTAACTCAAAGTATTAGTATAGCTTGATTGAGCCTATAAATGAGGAAATGCAGTCACTGGGGCAGCAGCAGTCAAGAAATAAAGGGTAAATCTAATTACCAGCTCATGAATTTCACAAGCATTTATCTTTATTATAACTCATTAGAAAGCAACACATTGTCTTTATCTAGATCATTGGTGTCTGACCATTTATTTAGTAAAAAACAATATAATTGTAACAATTATTTTGATTTTATCTACACTTTTTAGAATTTTTGTTAAGTTCCTAATTGTATGGTGTCTGTTCTGATTCTGTCCGTTCTTTAAAGGGGTCGTAGAATAATTATATTGGGTATGTGGTTCTGGTCCTTAAGGTCTCTGAATAGGATGTGTAACATTGGTTGGGTTGAAAATGGCATATCTTCTGTTCTATGAACTCTAATGTAAGCCTGGTTATAAGTCCTAGCATGAAACGACAAGTTTTCTTCCTTTTATGGTACGCTCATGAATATTAAGATGAGCTGCGTGCTGATTGGTTGGTTTACAACGAGCGAAGCTGCTGAGCAAAGACACATCATAGCAACAAGCACTCACTGACTGAAACATCAAATTGTTGATATGATAGGATGACCAGACGTCCTCTTTTACCCGGACATGTCCTACTTTTCTCCTACTACAAAAATGTCGGGGGGAATATCAAAATCGTCCGGGATTTTGGTCGACTACAGTGCAGCACAGAGTCGAAACACACCCCGGGAGCTCAAACCGAGCTGTGAGCCGAGTCGGGTTCAGTCGGCTCCGTCAACGGCTGGCTCCTGCCCCCGTCTGCGGGGGTTCCCGGACCAGCCCCGGAGCTGATGGCTGGGTTTGAATGCCCAGTCCAGTCAAAAAAAAAGAAGAAAGTGTCCTCCTTTTCAGAAACCCAAATCTAGTCTCCATAGTTATGCTGGCACTGCTGTCAATAGCTTAGCAACTGAATCATACTTAAAGCTTGCGGTTGTGATGACCTTACCGTCGTAAGCCCCTCGTATCAGTATGAGGCGTTTAGTAAAAGTTGTTTTGAACTGTTCAAGAGTTTGAAAGCTGTCTTCGGTAAAATGCTTAGATGAAAATAACAGCTGAGCATCAAACTTTGCAGGGATCTCCTGAATAATCCATGCCTGTTGAGTCTTCAGATCCTTGGGAAGACTGTGAAAATGTTCCCCTTTCTCTGTGCAGCCTGAAACACTGCGTGTACGCCTGTGGTTCCGGCCCATTTTCAATAGAGAAACTGCCCTAACCCTTTGTAATTCTTGTAGAAGTAAACCGGACAGTAGGCCAAGCAGCTAAACTAGTGTCTTACATCTGCCTGTATTCAAGTTCTTGGGCCAGTGAACAAGCGGGCTGGTTGGTATGTCAATTTAGGGGCGTGACTAAAGTACCGGCAAGAACAAATAAGGGAACATCCCCAAGTTGATGTTAATTTGGGGCTTAGATTGGATTCGCTCGATTTATGGTGAGAGTTTTGAATTGAGAAATTTGCTACGAAAGGAGGTGTCGACGGGGTTGAACTATTGTTATTGATCTATGACAATGTAAACTCGGTTTTGCATTCTATGACCCCTTTAAAGTATTTTACAACTTTCACTTGTGTGCAATCGCCAGTCTATTTTACTTAAATTTTATCCATTTTGCTACAAATAAAACATAATAGTTCTAATTGAAAGATTTTTATCATCTTAGACCAAAATCAAAAAAGAGGCAGGTATCGAAATTGCACAGTATCAGCTGCCATCAGCTCTACAGGGACATTATAAATGTGCCGTTTATCTCTGGAGCGATCCACAAACCTCACTTTAATGTATTCTCATTTGACTGCAGGCAAAGTGATAAATCTCCCCTTGGACCATTTCATTCGAGGTAACTACAACATGGAGAGGCAACATCCAGAAATGAATAATTCATCCGATGACAAAAAAAGGTGCTCCAATTACTGCACATTTGTAGCACGGATGTACTCTGTGTTGTTTGCTGTTTATTGTGGGCATGGCGGGGGAGATGATTTTGAGATCAAAGTTTGCCTTCTGAAGTCTCTGCAAGATTGTCGTTAAGGTTTTTTTTACTTCACATATACCAGTTCTACAGTGTTTGTCACACTCATATTACAGTAAGACAATGAGGCCCACATTTCCCTGGTCGACTATAGTGGAAGTCTACATACCAATTACTGTGGGAGTCAGAAGCATTAAATTAGACAGTAGAGATGCTAGTGAGCCACAGTCTAACCAAAAAACCATGTGTGGAAAACTATACAGACAGACAGACAGACAGACAGAGATAGAGAGACAGAGAGAAAGTGGCAGCCCATTCAGCAGAGGCCAAAGATCTAGATGACCAAATTGCATGAGATCTCCATCCAATGGGTAACGACCACAACAGAGGATTTAAAATAAGTTTCTGGATGTGTACAAACGCACGCCTTAACCCCTAAATCCCACAATCACTATATAGTGACCTTTATAGGGAACTCAGTTAAGTGATCGTGCAGAGAGATGATCACTGCTTTTCGCACCCTGTTGGTTACATAACTCCACCGCCATCTTTGTTATTTGTCGTCACTGTCACTACCCGACAGCAAACCGCTGTCACAACAAATCCCATGATGCTTTGCGAAGAGAGCTCTTGCAAAGCAATCTGGGATTTGTCTTCTCTTCTAGTGAACATGGATGATTACTATTTTTCATGGTGCATTGTGGGAAATTTTGAGTCTACTACTTTTTCATCCTCTTGACATTTGGACACTCATTTAAAATGGCCTAATCACTATATTTCATCCGAAAAAAGTACTTTTGACCACCGAGCAACAGTCCAGTGCTGCTGTTTCTGGTTCAAAAGTGGCTTGACCTGGGAAATGCGGCAACTGAAGCCCATTTTCTGGACATGTCTGTGTACGGTGGCTCTGGATGTTTCTACTCCAGACTCAGTCCACTGCTTCTGCAGGTCCCCCAAGGTCTGGAATCGGCCCTTCTCCACAATCTTCCTCAGGGTCCGGTCACCTCTTCTCGTTGTGAAGCGTTTTCTGCCACACTTTTTCCTTCCCACAGACTTCCTACTGAGATGCCTTAATACAGCACTCTGGGAACAGCCTATTATTTCAGAAGTATCTTTCTGTGTCATACCCTCTTGCTTGAGGATGTCAATGATGGCCTTCCGGACAGCAGTCAGGTCGACAGTCTTACCCATGATTAGGATTTTGAGTGATGAACCAGGCTGGGAGTTTTAAAGGCCTCGGAAATCTTTTGCAGGTGTTTAGAGTTAATTTGGTGATTCAGATGATTAGGTGCATACCTCATTTAGAGACCCCTTTGACCTTCTTTTATGATATGCTAATTTTGTGATATAGGAATTTGGGGTTTTCATGAGCTGTATGCCAAAATCATTAGTATTAAGACAATAAAATACCTGAAATATTTCAGTTAGAGTGCAATGAATCCAAAATATATGAATGTTCAAGTTTTATCATAACATTATGGAAAATAATGAACTTTATCACAATATGCTAATATTTGAAAAGGACCTGTATATGGGAGACAGAACAAACATTGGACTAATGAGTTGACAAGGAACAGGTGTGGAAGGAAGCATCTAGAAGGAAGCCAAGGGGAAGGAAACAAACACAAGGGGGCAACAGAAGGTAACTCAAGAAATACAAAAGAACTCAAAAATATACCCAAAAACAACTAGAATAACACAAAATGTAAATGAACGCAATAAACTAGAAATCACAGAAAGACAAGAATACAAAGTATAACTGAAAACTACAAAAAGAAAACTTAAACATTCCAAAAAAAAAGAAAATAAAAACAACTACTGGACTTTGTTTCCAAGTTTGAAGACGTTTTACTTCCCATCCAGCAAGCTTTTTTTAATTCAAAATGCCAGGAATAGCGTTAAGTTCGAGGTTTTGTACAGTAGCCCAACAAAGCCTTGTTTTCTTTTGAAACCATGCAAATTTAAATGGACGAAGGGCTCCACCCCCTCTGGTTCCTGGATGGGAATTGAAACGTGACCTGGATGACTTAGAATCTTCATCAGCGTAAAACTTAAACAGAACCAAACAGTGCAGAGTCATGACATAGAGTCAATACCAGGGTCATGTTAAGGAACATACAATTTTGATGGATCAATGTTAAAGCTCCAAATGACTTTTATTAATTCAATTCAATTCAGTTTATTTATATAGCGCCAAATTCACAACACATGTCATCTGAAGGCACTTTACAGTTCAACCAGATCATACAGTCAAATTGTTACAAAGTTCTCTATCTAAGGAAAACCAGTTGATTGTATCGATTCATTGACTCAAATACAATCCCTCACACTAAGCATGCTTGTAGCGACAGTGGAGAGGAAAAACTCCCTTTTAACAGGAAGAAACCTCCAGCAGAACCAGGCTCAGTGAGCGGGTTCAAGGAGACGGAAGCAGAGACATAAAAAGCAGCTGTAAAAGGCTGCCCCGTCCAGGAAACACACAGCCAGGCAGACGAGCTCCGAGCCAGCTCCCATGCCAGAGGACGAAGAGAGCACATCCACCCAGTCACAGGACCACACTGGAAAACAGGCCGATCTCCAACATCTATAAACAAGGGTGTTGATGGAAGCAGCACAGCTGATGTTTCTTTCCAGGATGACGTCACAGCCAAACAGGAACAGACGAGGCAAAGCTACTCTGAGGAAAAGCAGAGAGAGCAGAACGTTAGAGATTGAACTAACAGATTCTGCAGAATAGGAAAACAGATATGATATGATTTTACAGTAAGAACAGTAATAACATTAATACTAAAAAGAAAAAAGAAAAGTTTGCTTTGTGGTTAAAGTTTTGCCATAACAGCTAATGAATCAAAGAGTCTAATCATTTAAATGTTGTTGTTATACACACCTTCAGATGAACTACAGATTCCTACAGAGGAACCCAGGGAAAGGATGACCAAAGGTGAAAGTTGGCCTTGAGCGCAGACTTTGCCTCCATCTATTAAAAGAATAGTTCTAAAAATAATCTAGGATGTGAAAGTATTTGCTGCTCTTAGCATTTTAGAGAAAAGCAAACCATACAACAAAAACCTCTGAGCTTGAGACGGCAGAGATTAATGTCCTCCATTGAATATTTTCACCTGACAGCCAGGAAACAGATTGCGGTTAGAATGGCCTTACAGAAAAAAAAAAAAAAAAAAAAAAATGGCCTTACAGGTCTGCTGCAGGACATCTATAACACTTCCTTTTATTTTTCTCCTCTAAAACACTGCAACCTTTCCAAAACATGTCAGAGCTTCCCTGCAAATGCCTCTTTTTTGCCTTTTGATTGGTTGTTTATGAGAAGAAATATGTTCCACTGCTCACGGCAAACAGATCTGCAAATGTTGCCTTTGTTTTCAAATACATATCAGTGCAGAAACAATTACTTGGGTTTTGCGCTTCCTATTCACCGACCCCAAAAAACAAACAAAGAAAGCTCATGAATATTTATGCTTCCTCGTTTCTTGACTTGATTAAGTTGGATCACTGCCCAGTCATTTAGCTCCAAAGTCATTTCTAGTCATTTGGACCATGTGGAACAAAACATGTTGTAAAGAAACAAGTGTGGGAGAAACAATGAGTCACTTAAGTTTTCACGTAGTTTCACTTTTTTTTTTATTGAATTTAATTTCTCAGCATCCACCCATAAACTCCAGTTATTCATTTTATGATTATCACTATTCACAGTGCAGAAGATTCTTTTTTCTTTTCCTTTAGAATAAGATAAAATTATTCCTTCTTAAAACAATCCTCCAAAAACTCTGAAGCAAAATGTTTAGTTAGGTTTTTGTTAGCTTATTGGTAACTTGGACAAACAAACTAGTGCATCTGCTTGCTTTTTAGTGTCAGAGAAAAGGAAGAATTTAGCGAGGCTATAGGTATCCTGATGCATGTATCACAACACAATACATCTCAATATATCCAAATATGTTGGGGCACTTTTGCATTCACTGCAGACGACCTGGTTTCTGAGTATAAATCAGCCTTTGTTCTTCTTCTCATACCGACACAGGAGAAATGTGGGTCTATTGCTCTCTACAGGACATTCTAAGAACTAACAAAACAAACACACTAAACATACAGACAGATCAGCATAGTTTATGGGGCTTACAGGCAGAACTACAGTTGCTGATGCTGTAGATATAATTGCAGCATCTGTTAAATGCTTTGATCTTTGTATTTTCATCCACTCCCTCAGCTGAGTAAAAACAGCACTAATGTAGCTGAGTGGTTCTAAATGCAGCAGCCTTCGCACTTCTAGGTAACCTCTCGCTTTTTACACAGATGTGCAAAATCGCTTCTGAAACTAAAAGAGTAAAAAATCCAACCTCATGATCTAAGAGAAATTCAGTTCATTTCGTAAAAATCAGAAAGAAACAGTAGTTCTAATTTAAATCACATTCTTATCCCTGCAGATAAGATTTTAAACTCACCGCTTTGCTTTGAGAACAAAAACATTGTTTTAAAATAGTTCAGAAGAAAACTTAAGAGGATTCATTTGGTAATATTTTCTTCACCTCAGATTTGTTTTTGAAACATTCTTGTACTAAAAATAGTTTATTTTGGTCCAAACTCTGACAAGGTCCATAGCACATTTGATGACCTACCCAACATCATCACAGATCCTCCTCCATACTTTGCGTTTCCAGATATTCTTACTTTCAGAGGCGATTCTAGAGTCTGTGGGGGCCCCAAGCAAAAAATCCTAGGGGGCCCTCCTGACCAGTGTTCATCACCATTATGTTAGGCTATAAATAATCTGACACCAAAGAAAAATGTATTAAATAAAACTTTTTTTATTCCAAATGTTCTAAACATGAACAACCTTGTTATTTTGGAAAATATAAAAGAATAAAAGTAAAGAATAAACTAATAAATTAAAATAAATGTATAATAAAAAAAAAAGTAAATTACTTTAAAAACCCAATATAAACTTTGTACAAAATATAAAGTATAGTAAGTGTAGTGAAATTATTGGGGTCCTAGTGTTAATTTTAGCAGCCATTTTTAAATTTAGTTTTAGTCTTAGTCCAGTTTCAGCATCGTTTGTTAGTTTTTATCACATTTAGTCGACATCATCGCATTTAGTCTAGTTTTAGTCGACTTAAGTCAGAGCATTTTAGTCTTTATTTTAGTCCAAGAAAACATAATTTTATTAGTTTAGTTTTAGTCAACAAAAACTGTCAACATTTTAGTCTAGTTTTAGTCAGGACATAATTTTAACCTTTTACTTTTTTGTCAGCAGATAACGTTTAAGATTTCCTAAAATTATTTCAACATTTTCTCTCATCTTTTTCATAAAAAACACAATTTTAAGGAACACATGCAGACATGGAAGATGTTCTGACAATATTTGCATATTTATTTTGAACACTGTTAAGGTTCAAAGACACAAACACAAATGCTTGCATTAAAACAAATAAAACACACCTGGCAAAGGAAACAAATAAATAAAATAAAGTGTCTTATGAACTTTACACAAGTGCTGGCTGTTTAAAGCTAGTTCACATTGAATAATAAAATAAATAGATTTGAGGTCAATGTTGTTAAAAAAGTGCTTTCCTTCCAGCTTTAGCTGGCCTGTCATTGTTTCTGGGTGGCTGGTAGGTTGTTGTTGTTGTTGGTGGTGTATCTTCAATCTGGAACAGAAATTAATACAATGTTAGGATAGATGCACAGCATAACACGAATTCCAAGTGTATAAGTAGCATATAGGTCTCTTTTTTTCCTTAACAAAAACTAAGTCTCTATAAAAACTACATTTGACCATCCATTTCAAACTCATACAAACAACCTAACTATCATTTAATGCAGGAATAAATTGCAGACATTTTTAGGTGTGCATGCATTTTGGTTGTATTAATATTGATGCCAATTCAAATCAAATGTCCTTGTAATAGTAATATGCAGATAAACAGAGCAGCATTTTATGTCACCAAATAAAGACATCCCTGCAGTGGTTCCCCTAGCAATGACTATTTTGTATATGAAAATCTAGGTTAAAGTTGTTCTGAATTATGTGTGGCATATTATTTTTATTTTGTCTTATCCTGATAAATAGTTTCAGTTCCTTTTAGCATTTAGCATACATGTGTAGCTGCCGAGTTGTTCTGTGTTAGCTATAGTTCACTTGCAGCTCCTAGATAACATAAAACGTCTGTCTGCTTTAATCAAACTTGCAATTTAACAGAAACTATAGTTGCCCGGCCAGTATAACATATCCAAGTTAGCATAAATTTAACTTTACATACAATGCTATCAACAAGTGGCTACCGTCGCTACGTGCTAACAAGCTAACGTAAAGTAGCCAGCCTGGATACTAAATGCTATGAAAGTTAGCCAACATCAGTTAGTTTATCATTGGGATATTATAGCCGTTGATTTAATGTTACATTATAAACAATCACCACCAATCTTTCTGGTAACTTACCGTAATGTCTTTGTGGTGAACTGCGACGTGTCTCTTCAGGTTTGTTGTGTTTTTTCCAGCTATCATGTGGCCATATTCCTTCCCTTCCACTAAAATCAAGCATTTGGGTTTGTTCTCCACTTAAAAGCGAAAATGTGTCCATATAGCACGTCTCCTCTTTCTACCGAGTCCTGGAGTAGGCTACTCTGTGCCCGCTCCGGGTTTGAAAGTGGGTGTGTGGGAGCTGACGAGGAGGAGGAGGAGGAGGAGGAGGAGACGAGACAGGATTTGAAAAAAAACAGAAAATAATAATATATAATTTTCGTCTCGTCTTTGTTCGTGAACTAAAATGTCCATAGATTTTAGTCCAGTCTTTATTTACCGAACTGCATTTTCGTCTCGTCTTTATTAGTCCACGAAAATGATTTCTGATTTACTCCCAGTTATTGTTTATTAGTGGGGATTTTCGTCTCGTCTCGTCTAGTTTTCGTTTGGTGAAAAATGTGCGTTGACGAAAATATTTTCGTTTAGTTTTCGTTAACGAAATTAACACTAGGTCCTATACTGCTTCCAGAATTGCTGCTTACAGGCCTTGGCTTGTGCAAATGCAGACACTAAGTCCTCCAGATCCAAAGACCTTCGCACGCTATACTCTATAGAAATAAGCGCCAGTCCTGAAAGTCTCTCTTGAGACATGGAAAATGAATCATTTTCCTTCAGCTTAGTTACATTATTGCTTTCCAATTTACTGAACGATAGGCCTACAACGTCACCCATTCGCTAGGCTACGTTCATTTTTATTAAGGGATGTCATCCACCTGGGCTGGGCTGGATTTTGACTGGCCAAAGCCAATGTCAATCAACATTCCATCCAATCGGAATTTTTTAAATGCAGTTGTGCATCTCCTCAGTCACTAGCGTTGCGACTTCATGCTCGCCTGTTGCTGTTTATCTACCGGATGTACAGCAGCTGGCTCTCGGGGGCCCCCCAGCGGCTCGGGGCTCCAAGCAGTTGCTTGGTTTGCCTGTTGACAAGGTGCGCCTCTGCTTACTTTGTGTTATGTTTAAGATATTTATTTGTTATTGCTGAAAAACTAAGTCTGAGAATCAGAATCAAGTTTATGTCCATCATGGTAATAGTAAAATAAGACTGTTCTCCTGTATTTCTACAACATGTATAGAAACTCCAGTCTTATTTTACTCAGATCAAGTTGTTTTAACTGTTTTATTTATTGCTCTGGCTTTAAATAAATTAATATAAGAGAGAGTATCTGTGATCCCATTGTTCACCTGTCCACTTTCAGACCATCATTGCTCCAGTTCTATAGGATAGAACAAGTGTGCAAATTTTGCACACTTGTCACTCTATTGCTAATCATGGCTATAGGCAGAAGTCATCCTAAGCCTCCCCCTTTATAGGAGCTATATTTTGGGTTAAAGTGATGCTGCTGTGTATCTTTGTTGTCCTTTGCTGTTTGCACAAGCCTGGGTTCTTCCATAGTGGCTGCCAGCCTATCACCCTGCATAGGTGGTTCAGGCTTGCATTTAACAATAACTATTATTTTAAACTAGCTAATAACTAGCTAATAACTAGTGGGGTGCTCCAGGACAAACTCTTACAGCACTGACTAGCATAATGCTCCGTGGTTATCATTGCAGACTGGATTCAAGGACTATACTTCTTGTTGAACTTGATTTATCATTAATGCTTTTGAGTTTTGGTTAATAATGTTCATTTGACATGGTTTGATTATATTTTTCTAATTTATCTTTAAGTTGTCACAGGATAGCGGCCAACCATAGATGGTGGCCGTTTTTTTATAACTTAGGCTACTCCCTCTTCTGTCCCCACAAGTCAAGAGTTGAGCCTAGAAAACTGTGACATTTCCATAAGTTAATAAACTATTGAAACTGTCTCTAACAGCTAATAAACTTGTAAAATTTTTAAGCAAGTTTGGAGCCATAAATTCTGTTCATATAAACATTTTTTTCATAATCCTCGTGCTGATGGTTGGCTTTTTCCTGTGCTCCTGCTCACCTGCCTAATTTGCCTAAAGATTCACCTGGTCCCCGCACCTATCTAAGATGTTTGCTCTCCTGTCATCAGTGCCAGATTATTCAAGCTGTCTCTGTGTGAGTAACTCTATCGTTCAAAATAAGTTTTCTGTGTTGTTAAATTCTGATCGGGTTTTTGCCCATGTATTTTTGGATTTTGCCTTTATTCATTGGTCTGACGGTCTGGATTTTGCTGGTTACCAGACTTGGACTGTTTTACTGACCTCGGCTTGGATTCTCCCCGCATACCTTTTCGGCGCTCTGATCAACTGGTTTCTGAAATTGTTCTGGACTGGATTTCAGGTCAGGTCAGTTTTTGTAGTTTTTAGTCTTCTCCGTTCATCATTCTTGTCACTGATCAGTTTCCTGTCTCCGCAGAGAATCTGAGAACCTGCTCTGAGGAGTTTCCGTCATCCTCTTTTCATTATTTCGAAAAACATTCAGTTTGTCTGCTGAATATTCAATTCAATTCAATTGAGTTTATTTATATAGCGCCAAATTCACAACACATGTCATCTCAAGGCACTTTACAGTTCAACCAGATCATACAGTCAAATTGATACAAAGTTTTCTATCTAAGGAAAACCAGTTGATTGCATTGACTCATTGACTCAAATACAATCCCTCACACTAAGCATGCTTGTAGCGGCAGTGGAGAGCAAAAACTCCCTTTTAACAGGAAGAAACCTCCAGCAGAACCAGGCTCAGTGTGAGCGGCCATCTGCCGAGGCCGACTGGGGTTCAAGGAGACAGAAGCAGAGATACAAAAAGCAGCTGTAAAAGGAGTCCCCGTCCAGGAAAACATAGCCAGGCGGACGAGCTCCGAGCCAGCTCCCATGCCAGAGGATGAAGAGAGAACATCCAGCCAGTCACGGTCATAGAAACAGGACCACACTGGAAAACAGGCCGATCTCCAGCGTCAAAAATAAAATATTGGGTCCAGGGTTCAGCTTCTGTTACAATTTTAGTTTCAAAAGTTCTATTAGCCCTTTCCATCAAACTGCTCTGGTCTCACTTGGCTCAATTACTTCCCTGTTTACTGTTTTTCATGCATATTCTGATAAATACAAAACGATTAAGTTAAGGAGCAAAAATAAAACATTAAAAGGAAATGAAAAGCATGGTACCAAAATGCCTTTGGACACAAATGCCTTTGTTTGCAACTCGAGTGACACTGGCATGCAAATTCATAATGTCTAATACATGACTCATAGGTGTCAGGTCGTGTGGAGGTTTGTAGAGGACCCAAATGCAGAGGTTGTTTGCAGGTTTAATGATAGTGGTGGCATCAGGTGCATTAATCTAGAAATATCTAATCAAGGAACACAGTGACAAGAACAAAGGGGGAAGCCATGGGTTAAAGAGGGAATGGAGAGAATCCAGCAAACAGAAACTGCAGAGGAGGAGTATAAATGCCAAACAGAACAAAGAATGGAGAAACTAACTGACAAGGAGCAGGTGAGGACAGAAGGAGCCAGAAGGGAGCTAGGGTAGAGGAGACTGGCACAAAGGGGCAACACAGAGTAGACAAGAAATACAACTGTGCTCTAATACAACCCGAAAATAACTAGAATGACACAAAGTTAGTTAAAAAACACAGACTGACATGAATCAAAGTGTAAATGAAAACTCAAAAAGAAAACTTAAACAGAACCAAAAAGTCCATAAAGGGCAGAATCATGTCAATAATCGGGTGTAAGCAAGAGGTATTTCATCAGATGATGCAAATTAATCCTAAATCTAAATATATTTCTAGGCAAACATCCATGTCATTGTCTTAATTTTCTAAATCTGTTAAAACTCCAGCCAGTCTAATGAGGTTTTTCCAGAACTATAATATAAAAAAATGAAATATATCGTCTCTGTTTCGGGATAAATCATATTGTGACACATATTGTATCACTACATTATTTCCAATTTATAACTTTCGCCCTTTTAACTGATAAGCAGCATCATCGACCTGCAGCTGAGGGTAATTTCCAACTTTCTGCAGGAATCCTTTCAGAAATGTTTTTTTTCTGGGCCTTTACTGGGAAGAATGAGTCCACAATGACCCAACAAAGACCTGACAGGTGAGCTGCAGTGTTAATGTCTCAATGTTTGATTTAACTTTTTGTCCAATTCAGGGTTACGGATTTTTGGGATGTTTACTACCACACCAACATTCCTCTTTCTCTGCTCAAATTGGAGCCTTTCATGCAAAATGTATTAAGTAATCCTACATGTCCTTGCTCAAGGTTTCTTAAACTGGAAACACATATTTAATGTTCACTTCTAATTATTTCAAACCAGATTATGCAGAGATAGACTGAAGTCAAACATTTTAAATACAAAAACAAACAAAACATAGATAGTCAACAAATCTGTCCAAAAGGCAATCGTTTTTTTGAAAAACAATGCACATTCACAGAAGGAAAATAAAGCTGTGAATCTATTTTAAGGTAAGTAAGAAACATAAGAAAAAGTAGAAAACTTGTTTAAGGGGCTTTAAGCTTCCCGTCGGTGCTGCAAACTGGAGCTTGTTACCCAGGCAACAGCTTTGCTTCACTGTGAGAAGTATCAAATTTGTCAGATCTGAAAACGCAACAAAAAGGATTCGACAACGAGCTGCAAAAATGAGATTGCAATTTCCTGAGCTGATGTGTTTTATTCTGACTTCCATTATTTTATATTTATCCTCAGATGGTGCATATCTCTAAAAATATGAAAATGGTAGGAGGATTCATACATTCAGAGTCTCTGTTTTTGTTGTTTTTTTGCGTAACACCCCAGTCAGGCTGACAGCATCTTTTATGAAACTAGGCTAAGAAAATTGCGTTTTTTCTGCTGATACATTTTGGAATAATGAACAGAGAATGTGAGCAAAATCACATTATTCACACAATCTTTAGGCGTAATTTGCTTTGAGTCTGCATGTAAAGAACTGCAAACAGATTATTCAACATACATGCTTCTCTGAGATGAAACATTTGTTTAGCACATTGCTTGACTGGGTTCCTAAAGCACCAAAGAAGCACCTTAAGTATCAGAGTCAAGTATCAGAGATTTTTTTTAACCTGTGTACTTTCATGTGAATACATATGTCATGGTATTACTGAATACCTAATATGGTTTATGATGTTTAAGACGGGCATACTCTGTATGAGTTTTTGCCCTTTTCCGGATGATTTTTCGAGCGGTAAAATAATTTTTGGGATCGGGGCAAGTATCAGCCTCATTGTGCATCCTGCGTAGTGTAGTATACAGGGGGTGACGAGAGACAATCAGCCTCTTACAACCACCTCATGATTAGGAATCATAAGGTCTGGAGAAAATCAAACATGTTTGAAATTCAGTCGGTCGTCGTGAGGAGTTTGTGAGAAAATCCTGCTGTTGAAGCAGAGCTATGAGCCGATTTACCTGAACCTGATGCACTGCACATGTGCAAACAAGGGAGCTCTTCTTCCCCCTGATTGAGGAGTCCGAATATCACCATCTATTGGCGCTGAGTCCGACGTGTGGTTTTTGGACATACAGTGGGAGCAGGTAGTTCGCATTGGAGCTTCGGGCCGTAAAGTGTAAGAACAAACGTTGTGAGGTGTAAACTTTTAAGCCCTGCAGTTTCTTCATACAGTTTGAGCTGTAAAAAAATGTACAGTGTATGCCCACCTTTACTCCGTGCACTATAGACTAGCAGGTATTTGGGTTTAGTTACATTACTACCCTTAATATCATTGTCAAATATGCAAAAGTTAATTTTTTGGGTAAACTTATGGATCCTTTTTCTGTCTACATCACATTTACAATAGCGTGTTAGCAGGAGGTAGCCTGACGTAGTCCTACTCAATTCTAGTCAGAATATGAGTCCGATACTGCTCCATAGAGCTGTGATTATGGGGCGTGTTTTGAACGGACCAGGAAAAAAAATGCCTCTGCACTCAATTGGATAGACCTACAACCAATAAGAGCAACGGAGTGCGTGACGTATGTTAAGCCAGGCATAGTTGTTGTCAACAAAAATCAAAGCGTGCAGTTGCGCGCCTAGAATAAGAAGATGAGCCGTGATCGCATTTCTCTTTTCCTCTTTTAAAATTAATTTGCTGTCGATATCTTCCAGAACAGACCTAATAGCAGAATCTACTCACCTCAACTCTTCTTCTTCTTCTTCTTGTCGAGTTTTATGGCGGTTGGCTACAAACTGTTAGTAGCATTACCACCACTTACTGGTATGGAGTGTGGTTCGTGATGGTTTAAATATTTATCCTGATACATTCTACCCTAACTTCTTCTAAACATACATTTACACATTCACACTTAAAAATAAATACATATTTGTGCACAGCTTTGTATATCATTCCTTCACTCACAAACACACTTACTATAATTAAATTCTATGGAATAATTTCGTTTTCTTTAGAAATCGAATAATTATTTCTCACCTCAACTCTCCGGCGGCAGCCATTGTTGTTGTCGCCCAAGCGCGCTTTGGTCACGTGGTTGATTACGTTACTGTTGATCATCTGTCCATCATCGTATAAAGCCCGCCCTGACAATTTGATTGGATCGCCAGAGGGTGGGCGATCATACTCGCGCTACTATGGAGCAGAGCCAGACCGAACTTCCCGACCTCAAACCTTGTGGGCGGGACTAAGTTCGGAATGGCACCCAGGCTAAGCAGGAGGCAATACAAACTGCAACTGGAGACACCCAACAAAAATGCAATAGGGTCAGCAAGACAAGGAGCTTAAATTAGCAGAATCGTTTGTTGTTGGTTGACCATGTTTACAGAGTACAGATAATTAGACGTTTTATCCCAATACCTGCTGCTGTTGCAAGACACAAAAAAAAAAAAAAAAAAATTATATAAGCTGCGGTTAAAAGCAATAAAACAACGGAAGTAGACAGTAATGATCATCAAACATGCTTGTGTATGTAGCATTCTCTTCTTACCAGGTAAGTTAAGGTAATAAAATACCAGCTATACAAGAGTGGTTTGCATCAAGGAATATGTGTTTCTTATGTTTACAATGAGCCAAGCCAGCTATAAGATGATGTCTGACCTTGCTGAAGCTAAATAGAGCTTTGGATTGCCATGTTTTTCATTAAGCTACTGTAGGTGTAGATAAGTCAATCCACTCAGCCAGAGGTAATACTGTCAGATAATCTACTGATCATCAATCTGGTTCGGTCCGATAAATGTATCTTCTTTAGAGAAATATCCTGGCGGCAGAAACTAAAATGGATAAAATCAGATTTTACATGGCTCTTAAAATAAAAAAAAAAGCTAGATACTGTTGTTAAAGTTGGAACAATGGTGGAAACAAAGTGGGAGGAATCTTTCTGCCTTCAGCTATGCTCCACCCACAGAGATATGTCACAAAGCGTACCAACGCAAAAGGTGTCTGTAAAGAACAAAGTAAGTTATTGTAGTGCAATCACAAAGATTGTGAAACACGCAAGATATTTTCTAATCTGCTGTTTGTCAGTTTCACCTCAATTTCAGGCACCACCTGTTATATTGACCCGTAGAACCATTCTACTCCACCTGTAAAGAACGTTGGCATAAAAATGCCACAAAAAAGTAAGGACAGCTATTTTGATTATTATTTTTAATTTTAAAACACAGAAAAAAGAAAACAGGAGTGTCTTGATTCTCCTCACACTTTAACTGTTGAATATAGTCTTAAGGTTGAATCTATAACCCAAAAGAAACTAGAGCTCTGCTTTGAGAACTAATTGGCCACATAGCGACTACTGATGCCTTAATAAAATTATAAGCAACAAATAATATCTGCCCTGAGTTTCTCACCTTTGTGTAATGTCGTGCAAATCTCTACAATAGTTGTGTCCAAATTCGGTCCAAAGGCTGCTATCTGCCATCTTTGAGCTCTTCTCCTTGGAGATAGTTGCTACCTCCTCAGTTCTGCATATGCCTGCTAATTAGCTACCATTTGACCGAAAAAGAACCAAATCATTCAGGATGCATGTTTTTAAGGATGAAGTTTGAACTTTTCTCAAACATAGTGTGGCCAATTGCATTTCAAGAAAGAAAAACAGCTCCAGCGGATTACAAAGCTAAGCTGAGCCCAAAGGAACGAGTAACGACTAGTTTTCTATTAATGTAGGGGTGTAGAAGATACAATACTGGACTCTAAAATGTAGAGGGGTGAAACCGTATCCCAGCAGAGAAGTGACCAAAACAGGCAAGAGGTGAACAGCTGTGCCCCCCTGTGGAGCGTTAAAAACCACATCAGGAGATTGTAGGAGGAGAGCGGTAGATCTAAGAAGTCCGCTGGGTAGAGTGCACCTGAGTGGGGAGAGGCACAGACGGCTCACCAATGATTGCACTGGAGGGAAGGGAGGACAAATTATTAATTAGTCCTTCTTCAGCAACATTAATAATTCTTTTTTTCAAGTAACTCTTAAGAGGCTGTCCTTATTGCATCATTTATTCCAGCCTTAGAATCAGGACTCCTGAGCCATCCTATAGGGATGACATGTAAATCATTCGGTCCGGGCACAAAGTCGTGTTCAGTGTGAATACTTTTATGATTCAGGTCTTACTGCTCTGCCCCTTTCACAATAAAGCTAATTGGTCCCACCTACTCACTGCTGCCAAATTACGCTCAAGACATGTACCTGCCCTTTAGCAGATATTTATAGCTCCTTAGTAGGTAGTGCCTGACAGTGCCTGATTTTTGAAAGCCACATGTAACTAAATATACTGCATTTCTTTATTGCCTGCCTGCCTGATCATGTTGGTTTACTTTGTCTCTTCCCTGCCTTCAGATCGCCATATCAAACAATATAATATCACATATACGTAATATAAGCTATATTCTGGGGGTTGCTGTGGAATTAAGGGCTACTGTGTCCAAGAGCACCTTTAATATTCCCTGTTCAGAGAGTTCCCCTAGGTCTCTATTCAGTCCTGATTTGCCAGGTCCAAGGTCCAGAGAAAAGGGTATCTGGTTTAAAAACATTTTTTTCACTTCCTCAGGCCATAGCCTTCAGTGACCACTGGAAGACAATAATTAGTTCTGTCCAAGGTTTTGGTCATGGTATAAGTATGTTTACAGAGAGATGGAAATGAGCCTCAGCAGCAGTCATGGAGGTGTTGCTGCTGGTCTATTAGAGTAAAAAGTAAGTTGGACAACTACTACTTCACATCACAGACCACAACTCGAGACCAAGTCTCCCTTCTGGTTCGCACAGAATGATTTGCAGTGAGATAAATATTAGGCTTTAGTCTAAGAACTTTTATTAAACTATTCAATTCTGATCTTTATTGCCAATGATGCATGGATGAGATGTTGAGTGATATTGTGACAGATCCTTAGCAAATTGAATCTGGCACTAAAGGTTCTTCTGATGCAAACCGCAGTATTTTTGCTGAAACGTAAATCTAAACAGATATACATCCCACAAAGCAGCATGCCTTCACAGCAGAAGTGTTTAAGCTTTTATGCTGCTACTAATTAGGTTCAAAAGGTCATCACGCCTGCCTACTCATGTTTATTAGCTCTACAATACCTTTTTTATTGTGAAATTTGTGGGTTTTATAATGAATTTACCATCAATGTTAACCATAAGACTGTCTCCATAGTTTTAGACTTTTATTATCTTACTATTTATAGTTATATGCTAACAAATGATTGCCTGTGTTAGAGATAAAGGTTAATGGCTTAAATTAAAACATTTCTTTTAGCTCATGTTTCCCTACAGAACAGAATAGTACCAAAAAAGCATAAAAAAACAACAACGTTGTAATGTCCAAGAATATCTTTCCCTTGTAGAGTCCTGGATTATCTAAGGGGAAACATATTTCAGGACATTACAACGTTGTTTTTTTTTTAATCCTTTTTTGGTACTATATACACTCTTTTTATATTTTCTGTCTTATTTTTGTCTTTAATGGCATCTTGCTTTAACTCTTTGAACACTATATAAGCTACTGGAACCAGAATTTCCCCGAAGGATTAATCCCATGGGATTAATAAAGTTAAGTTTAAATCTAAGTCTAAGAACTGCTGTTTTTGTGCTTCCTAAAATGCTTCATGCTAAATTTTGGTTGAGTTACACGTTGCAGCTCCATCCTAACCCACTAGTTCCCAAAAAATCTTAACTTGCACTGATTGAACTTGAAGGGTTCAAGAAGCATCCATTAAGAAAATAAAGTAAGATTTACTGCTTAAGGTGAAAAAAAACTTAGCATGCACTGCTGGTTTCCAGCAGACAGCTGCACAGGTCGTTTCAGCCTTCAAATGTTTTACCGCAGTCTATTCACACCTCCAGCTGCCATGCTCCTGAGCTGGGCCAGATTTTTTCCCTGAGGGGTGAAAAAAATGATAGGGAGGGTTACCCCAGCAGGAGAACATAGATCTGTCATCAGGGCCCGAGGAAAGCTGTTCCCCATAGCAGGGGTCCTGCCGCAGTGTGATGATGGTGGACACAGAAGATCTCAATTTCATTTTAAAAGTTTGATATAAACTTTTAAAATAAAACAACAGCAAACAGATTCAGAAATTATGAGGACAGGTGTAGAGTTTAGCTTTAAGTTTTTAAACTGTATTATCTTTTGCTAGAGATATCCCCTTTAGTCTAAGTAATAACATATAACAAGACCTTTACTTGAACAACTTTAGGAAATAAATAATATTTTAGAGGTAGCTTTACTTTGTGGTACTATTTAATATAAATCAAAGCTATCCATCCGAAGAACAAGACCTTATCATTAAATTAGATTTTATGTGTAAAAATAACTCAATACTTTAATAGCCATTGTACCAGGAGTTCTTTTTACTATTACTTGACTAATTTCTCAGATGACTACTTTCTACTTTCACTTAAGTAAAAAAATCACAAAGGTAGGCAGCAGCTTGACAAAGCCATCATGGCAATGATTTTACATAGGGTGACCATATTTTCATTTGGGAAAACCAGGACACCTTGGAGCGGGGGGGGGGGGGGGGGGGGACTATAAATCTGATAGGAGTTTAATTTTTTTATTGTTGTTTTGCACAATATGCTTAACTAAGTATTTTTTGTTGTTGAAGATTAGAGATTTTGTAGATACATTGTTTAGATTTACTTATATCTTTCTACCCCTTTTATAGAATAGAAAATCCCTTCATTGTCCCACAATGGGCAAATTTACAGCAACAGAAAGATTATTAAAAATGGTCACACAAATGAGGACCTTAGAAAAATGTATAAGAATAACATAATAGGGAAGAGTTAAAATATAAACAATAAAATTCTGTAAAGTGTTTTAACAATATAAAACTGGAGAATTAATAACCAATATGCAGCTATGGACATTTTTACAGTAATGGATATTTGAAAATAGCAGCAACATCAGAGATGTGCAGAATGACAGCAGCATGTTATTTAACTGACTAAGGTTTCTGTCATTACATTTGATTTTATTTGTTCCTGCTCCCGGTGGTTGGAATCTTTATTCCACTCTGGATTCTTGTGAGTGTAGTCTTTGTTCACTTTAACTTTTTTTAAAATAAATAAATCAACAAACAGTTTTGAAAACCTCGGTATTCATTCTTTTCCTGCTTTGTGTGTCAACTTTCACGGTTGCTAAGCAACAGAGCATACGGCGGTAAAACCCGCCGAAGGGTAGACCTGTTCGAATTTACAGCCAAAACTCTTGTGGTCTCCTTATTTTCAAGGACTTCGAAGGATCCAGTCTAGGTAGACCGCGTCCTTGGAGGATGCAGCCCAGGTTTTCGAACAGAGCCTCTGATTAAGAACAGGGCTGCACCGCACTGACGCGGCTCAGGGATTACATCACACGGAGCGTCGTGCGCAGTGAAATCAGGACATTTCCTCACTTTCTAAAAAAAACCCGGGACGCCCGGGACAGGACGTGAAATACGGATATGTCCCGGGAAATACGGACGTTTGGTCACCCTATTTTACATCCAAGTAGTATGCAGTTCTTCAGATACACACACACACATCAATTTCAATCAGATGGTATCAGTATCGGCCGATACTGCACAGCCAGGTGTCGGGGCCAACACTAAATACAAAACTGAAAAAAATTATTTCTAGCCTGAAGTTATCAATTAATTGTTTTAATCCAATTGTAACCTAATGACCCAATAATCCACACAAGGTGGTAGCTTGGTAGTTCAACATTTCCCCAATTTCCTTGATGGGTCCTTGGCTGGTCCTTGGCTTGTACTAAAATATTTTTTAAGCATGATTTGTGGACATTAAGATCTAAAGACAAGCATCATCTCCTGGTCAGACCCTGTAATTCAGTGAAAGGCTGGAGTCAAAGTAAGAAAATATGCAACAGGGGGTCACTCCAGTGGCTGGAAGTTGGAAGGGGATTTTGCTGGGAGTTGCAGGGAAGGGGGTTGCCTTTTGGCTGGCATTTGACTGTGAAGGGCCTTTTTGAATGGGTGCTACTGCAAATTCTAGGTCAATTATTTGTTTACATGCCAACTAGGAACTTGTGCGATTTGCCTTCCTGACAGGGGAAGTCCAGTTCGGAACCTGAAGTGGCATCCTGGACTCTCTACACTGCAAAAAAAATGAAATCTAAATAAGTCATTTCTTCTTATAATAAGTGCATTTTTTCTTGAATTAAGGATTTAAGTGAGACACTTTGCCAATGGAACAAGACAATTTACACTTAAAATAAGAAAAAACAATTGCATTGTCTTATTTCAAGTGCATTATATCTAGATACCTTATTTTAAGAGTAAAAATACTAATTCCATTGGAAAATCATCTTATTTACCTGCTCAAATTAAGGGTAAATAGCCTTGATTTAAGACATTTTTACTCATTTTGAGATCATTTTTGCAGTGTATTTAAATATTTCAAGTATAAACCAGTGATCAACCTTTGTCGTCCTTCCACTGTCAGACTTGTACTTGGTCGAACCTGCCAGAATTATAAAACCAAACTGTCCTCTCAGCATGCAGTGAACTTCCATAGAGTCCTACTAATTAACCTACTTATTTTATTTCTGTATGCTTAAGCAGACGCACATCTAAAGGTCATGCTACACTCTCCCTCAAGAAATTTAGCTTGACACCCCAGTGGGAAACCATCTGAAAGCACCTTTTCTATGTATCTATACTGTATGATGGATGTCATGAAATCCATACACTATTGTACTTCCATAATTACATCCCCTACCTTCTCTGTCCATATTTGTCTTCATTTAGTGGATTGTTCTTCTTTCAAAGTGTGACCAGGGCTTGACGTTGTTCATATAGGTTTTGTCTCATTCCAGTCATACTCTCCGTAGTCAAACATGGGTTTGCATTGCGTAATCATTTATCTGTCCTTGTTTAAACACAGTATCCTGTGTTACCAGTCTAACTGTGAGAGATGGCTTATGATAAATAACTAAATCAGCCCCAGATATGCGATTAAAACCAGCTGTATACCACTAAACTGTTGAAGTACTTAACTTCTACTTGGCTTTAATTAAATTGAATGGACAATTTGCACAATCCTGTCTTCACACAAAGCAGGCAGCTTGGCAGTTAAAACTTCCCGCATGAACAAATGGCTTTGTCCAAAAGCAGCCTGGATCTGTCATCCCAGACTGCTGGACTAATCCCAGAGTCTGGGATGAGCAACGGGCCAGAGGCAGCATTGTAATACAAAGGGACTGTTCCAAGGACCGAAGCTGACCCATGTGCTGCTAACGGGACATGACTGAGTGGAAACCTAATTGGCCCAAGGTCACACTGGCAACATAAAGCCAGGTCTGCTCTGGCAGCGACTCCTGGCACAAAAGCCCCTCATGTTTAGTGTCTTAGTATAGTATTAACAAGTCAGAGTCATTCTCTTCTCTGAAAAACCAACTTAATATCAAACTTGTGTGAAATGATGAAGACAACTGCAGTCATCTGTAAGGAAGTTTACACAAAAAGACTGATATGTTTAAGAATAAAAAAAAGTAAAAAAAAAATGATAAAAATTTTGTTTCAACATGACTTAATCTAAGAGGTCTGCATATAATTATGCATTCATTTCAATTCAGTTTATTTCTATAGCACCAATTTACAACACATGTCATCTCAAGGCACTTAACAGTTCAACCAGATCATCCAGTCAAACTGATTCAAAGTTTACTATCTAAGGAAAACCAGTTCATTGCATCGACTCATTGACTGGACGGCAATCCGTCACACTAAGCATGCATGTAGCGACAGTGGAGAGGAAAAACTCCCTTTTAACAGAAGCATTTAATATAGAACTGAGTGTGCAAAACACGGGCATCTAGGAATTTGGGACCCCACCAGAGACATTGATATCAGCCTCTGCTATGAAGATACACTGAAGAGTTTAATTTACATTGTTAATGTCATTTTTATCGTAAAATTTCTAAAAAGCTAAATTATCATAACGCATAAAAGTTAAATACATTAACTTTATACCTTACATTAAAATCACTCTAATTAATAACAGCTTATATAAACAAAAATCACAGCTGTATCTATGCACACATGAAAAGAAAATAGGATTGTGAAAATATATTCCCTCTGTTTTACTATAACTTTATTAAAGGATGGATTATGTTTATGCCGGCCCTGAGAACCTATTTTTCCATTCATGTATACATGTAAAGACAATAAAACATGTATTTTTAGTTTTATAAATGTCTTTTAATGGTGGGAATTTAATCTGGTCTGCATCATTAATGATGTCATTCCCCTCCGACCTTGATCAGGATTAAGTAAGTAGTCATGGAAACCAGATAGATAGCTTATTTCACTCAACAGGTTAATAATCTATCATTCATTTTACACTATTCAAGTAACAAACCATTCTTGAAAAACTCAGCCACGATTTTGGACTACTCTTTCTCCTTTCTTTCTGTTCCCTTTTGAAAACTAGACTTAGGGGTGCTGCATTTTTCAGCCATGAATGTTTTTTGCACATTTCTGCTTATTTACAAATATTGTTGTTCATTTGTTTTATCGTTAGCACACTGTCAAAGGATGGGCGCGTGGCACCGGTTCCAGCAAACTGATGCTGACAGTTAGGGAGACCTGCTGCACCATGCAGGACCTGAGGACCGAACCATTTATTTCTATTTCATGCCTTGTTTTGCAGTTTATTGCTGAAAAATGAGGGAGATCACAAAAAATCAATTATTTTAATGCTGGATTTTCTTTTTATATTTGAAATATATCGCTGGGGATAAATTTTCTTCTTTTGGGCCCCCCTCAGTCAAGGGCTCTTCGAATCTTCCTAATATTTTTCTTCCAAATGGCACCCCTGATGTAAAATAATAGAGAATTAAATTGAAATGAAAGACTGATATTTGCATTGTGTTATTTCTACTCTTGATTCATAAAAAAAAAAAAAAACATTGAAGATAAAGTAGACCCTTTAAAGTTGTAGGGAAACGGCTGTTCCAACTGTTGCATTTACAAATTCTCCCGAGTGGTGCCCGTCTTTAAATGAGTGAATAAAGTGAATGTGATTGGTCGTTTATCTAGGGGGCGGAATTATTGTGACGGAAGGTTTGCAAGCAAGTTTTGTTGTGGCAGGTTTGTCGGAAGCATCATGCTAACCAGTTAGCAACTTAGTGCTAGCAGGTTCCCAATGGGAAATTCCATTGGGACCAAGTAGTAATAAATTGGTGACTTAGAAACGACACTGTCAAGGAACGCTATGGACAGCGGAAACATGCAAGAGAAGGAGAGTTTAGTGAAAGAGGTCGTGGATGAGTCTCCACTGTTATACATTTTTTATTTAGAGCAGGAAAGCGGGGGCGAAGATGTTGTGGAAGAGGACGCCAGGGCGGCAGAAGCTTGGTTTGGTGTAGAAGGCTTACAGCCGTACATGTTTGAGCCCTTGCCTTGCAACGCTGCCAGTTCTGTTAGTTCTACGCCTGCTGAAGACACAGACGTCCATCCCTGTGAACACTGGGGCTGAACTCAATGGGAAAGGAAATTATTCTTATTTCAACCGTTGCATATATTAGCTGCAACATATGAATCAAGATGCTATGACCGAAAAAATTTGATTGACAGATGACCGTTGATATATGATTGGCCGAATTTAGGTGTTCAGGCTGACGTATAACTAACTGGCCTGCAGAAGATAACGGAAAAAAAACACAGATTTTCAGACAGGATTTTAATTTTTTTTTTTCTAAATTTTGGGACAATATAATCTGATAAAGAGTACATTTGTATACATGTTTAAGCCAGAATGAATTTACATTTAAATTTGACTTCCCTACGACTTTAAAAAGTATAGGCATAACCTTTGATGAAGCTGCAGCGACAGAGAGTTTAACTGAGTCCTGTGGAGGGTCTCTGTTTTGTTTTTGCTCAGCTTTTACCGCCTCCCAATGCTTTATCTTCTTCTGTTTAGGATGAAACTAACTGATATGCTGTTTATTGTTTACAGCAGTTTCTCATCTCTTGTATCACTTATTTCTCCAAAGCTTCCCACACTACCATACTGCTTTCTCTCTTCCTTCGGCTCTGCGGGTGATTGGTTGTGGGTGTCACTCACATTTTGAACTCTCTTCAGCCACCATTTTATCACCTCGCTTAACGATGTCATTTAATGTTGATTGGGAGAAGATGCGCAAGGATTAGGAGAGCAGTTTTTAGGACGAAATGCAAATTTATTTTCCTTCTTTCCCTGATTGCTGCCACTAATATTAAACTCAGATGAGAATATAATTGAAAGAGAGGCCTAGATATTGAATTTTAGATTTTGTTGAGATCTGCTTATGCATCAGCGTTATAAGGAGTCCTTTTGGTCCCATTAGGAATTCTCATGACACGTTAATAAGAGGTTGATGTAGTGACCAGGAATCAATAGTCATTAAGTGGGATTAGTTTGGGGCGTTTGTGGCAAAGTGCTCCTGTGTGGAACAACATCCATCAGCTGATATTCCTCAGATATTCCAAAGAGAACATGGTGAGTGGTGCGTTTATTTCCACAAGTGCAGTGAAAGGGAAGTCTCCGTAGCTTCAAAGCCTCAGTTCCAGGAACTCTGCAGGTAAAACTGAGGCTTCAAGCTGCAGTTATTTCACATGTTGCTTCCATCTTGTAGCAGTGAAAGTAAGACCGCTGAGGAGGGGATGGAGTTTTCTATCACTCGTTAATCTCACTGTGTTTGAACCGGTGTTCGTTGAAGTGGGTGTCACCCTGTACAAAGCTGCCGCTCATCCTTAACTTTATAAACAAATTGCTGTGTGAAAAACTGGAGGCTCTTTATTGATGAAATGAAAAGGGAAAACGCTGACCCAGCAACATCACTCAGGCATAAATGATCCATTCCAGCTCGTGTCTTTTCATATCAGCGCAGTCTCTCAGATGAGTCTAAAACTAATTATTCTTTGAACACTTTGAATTAGTCTTTAAAACGGGGGAAACTGTAGGAATGTGGTGGAGTGGAAAACATTAATAATAAAGTATTTGTTTATTAAATAATTTTTGTTTTTCTTGGTTACTTCTTAGTGACAGGTTAACAAAGGATGTCACCAGTTTTAACTTATTGGTCAAAACTGCCTTTGATTATGATCTTAAAATTTAATGAAAATTTCTCTTTTACGTTTTGTTATTATTTATATTGTTAAATATTATATTGTTAAAAAGAAAGAAACAAAGAAATAAGCAAAGAAAACCACCAAACTGTCATGATGGGTTCACTGGTGTGACCCAATTATGCAGAACACCACTGAGACGGAAACAGGAGTAAAAGGTTTAACAGAGTTTATTTTAACAAGCACTGAGATTATGACTGGTTCTGGTTCTGGCCTGGGAAACTGGTTCACCTGAGTCTGCGTGAGAAACAGTTCAGTTAGCGTTGCGCATAGGAGTTTGATTCTTGACAGTCTCTGATTTATACCTTGAGGGTTCTAGATGAAAGCCTTGAGAGGGAAACTGTTGGATCTGGAGAGGATTTGATCAGCAGAGTCCATAAGCTGCTTCAGCGTCTTACTTCTTAGAGTGAGCAGACCTTGGCTTTGAGTTTCCAGCTCTTGGTCCTGAGCTGCATGGAAGTCCAGAGAGAGGCTTCAGGTTTGGCTCAGAGGGCAGGCTCGGCAGGTTAAGCTCTTCCTGAGCTTCACAGGGGAAAAAACTGGTTTCCTGGAAGACAGAGACAAAGGTTAGAATCCAGACTGGATTCAGAAGTCATCAAAGGTTAACAGAGACACTAGGCGTAGGTGATAACCAACTGGATCAACACTGCGGCGTTGAGGCAAGGTCTGAAGACAGCTTAAGTACTGTGGATCCTCTGATGATGGAATGGGCTGCAGCTGTGCAGGAGGCTCGACTCAGGAGGATCCACGGCGGACTCTGCTGGAGAAAAGTGGTACTTCTCCAGCTCCCAACACAAACAAAACATCAGAAAAGCACTTTAGAAAGATACAGGTTGGAAACTCATTCTTTTAATAAAGTTACTAAAGTATTAAAATATGCAGTTTATTGATCCACCAGCCAATATAAGTGTCTGCATTTCAATGGATCGAAAAAAATAACTTTTAAAAACAGCTTTTTTTCAGCTCTACCCCTCTATCCCGCATGACACAGAATTTTGTAAAACTAAGTGATGTTAGATCAAAATTACTGCACTTCAAAAGCTGACATACAAATATTTTTTTTTTTTAAACACATGGATTTTGCATGTAAAATTTGGAAAACACGTCAATGGAATAAAAACCTGTGCATCTAAAATAATCATAAATGACTCCATTCTCAAATTTAAATTCATGAAATCTAATTTCCTTATTTCTATGCAGTTTATTTTTTGCTGCATTATTTTTTGCAAGCGAAGAAAAAATGTTTAAAATGGAAATAATGGAATTTTCAAGGAAGTGCTTTACAGAAAAGAAACGTTATTAAAAACTTTTAATCACCAAAAAATAGGTTTTGAGACTAATTTAGCTGTTTTTTAATTATAAAAAAAAGAAATAAAATTTCACATTTATTTTTTCCATTTTTATATTTTAAAATTTCTATTTTCACGTGGAGTTAAAAAAAAAAAGTCTTTGATGTAACGTCACATATCTAATGTTCTTCCTTTCTGTGGGAAGGATCTGAAGGGAGGAACAAAGACTTATTTCTATTGGTCTGCTGGACGTTAGAAACATTTTATTGGTCAATGGACACGCGTGTGTTTCAATCCTTTGGTTTAGGCTTGAAGTTCACAGAAAATTATCTATAAAACACATTTTTAAAAGAATATAATTTGTAAAACTCACTCTGAGAGAATTTTGAAAAAGATAAAAATGTAAAATAATAAATAGTTAAAAAAAAACAAAAAAATGAGTATATAAAAACAAAAATGTATCTTTAAAAAATGAAATCTGAGAAAACTTTTTTCTCTTAACCATATTTTAGGTAAGACTTTTTTTTAAGTTTTCTTTTTTTGAGGTTTCTGCTTGAAACAATAATGAAACAAAATTCCCTTTATAATCTCATTGAACTGGCAGATGGTCTCAGTTTACCTGCAATGCACTCATTTTAATGATTGTTTAACTTAATTTTTGATCAATTTCTGCAGTGACTCAACGTTAGATCTATACCACAACGAATTAAAGCATTTCTAAAGGTAAAAAGAGAACCAACCTGATCCTAGCAGGATGCACTACAGAACCTGAAATTAGTGTATATATATATTTTAAAGACCATTCCTTTTTTATCATAATATAAAAGGTTTGGCCTGAGTGTGTCTAAAGCAGGGGGAACGGCACACATCATATTTTAGGAAAGTTTTATCTCCGTGTACAACATGCTGTAAAAAAAAAGTAGAAGAGAAGAGGGCATGTAACTGAGAATCCACCTTTCTCATATAGTCACAGTTAAGAGTCAGGCAGGTGATGCTGAGGCTGGAGTACAAGGATAGCATGACACAGGAGCAGCAGGAGCGATCCTCTCAGGACAGAACATCCACACTGAACTTTACAGGATATTTCCTGGTTACAGGACGGAACCGATTGGGATAAAAACCTTTCGAATAAAGTTTTTTGGACTGATTTTGGTTCAAACAGCTTTTTCATCTGCAAGACCTTTTTGGTAATGAATTCATCAACCTACTAAGCACCATTGGCACACATTTTGTTCCAAGTCTGAGAAAAAAAATCAAGCCTCATTGACCTTTAAACTGATATTTAATCTCTGCCAGACAGCAAAGCGTGGCGTTAGAGGGGCCTCGGCTTTGTTGCTTGGTATCAGTTTGAGTCACTATAAATAACCAGCAGTGAATATTAAGCCAGTGTTCGCTCTCTGCCAGACGGGGAAGACAACTGTTGTTGCTTTGGTGCTGAACAGCCAGCAGCAGAATTTCCCTGCAGGTCTCCTGGTTTTTCACAGGAACAAAAGCTCCTCTTGATGAGTTAGTTTCTGTTCATAGTGAAGAGGTCTGAGGCAACCTGATGACTCCTGTATAGTTCAGATTCATTGAAGTCCTCAAGCATTTATCAAACTATTTAACAGAGTCGAAAACAAAGAAAAAGTCTGTCCATTTTCTGACCAAATGGAAGCTCTCAGTCTCAATGAGGCGAAGGCACCAAGGACGAGCAGCGATTTCCCAGAGAGCGAAGGAATAGACCAGGTTGCCTTTTTAGATGCAATTCCAGATGCCTCATTAGAGCTGGATGTCTTTCATCATTATTCGTTCATGTAATTCAGTTGCACACAGCATCTGTACCCCTCTCTCAGTGTTTATTCATGCAAATCATTTTCATCAAAAAGCAAATCAACAGCTTTGGAAGAAAATATTTCACAAGCATAAATTGGCAATTGAACAAGCTACGTGGACCAGATCTGAGTTTGTAAGATAAAAATGGAAACGCAAGCTGCCTTCTCACATTTAATGTCTTCTTCAGGTCTCTGGTTTACATGATGCATCTCTCCATACCACAAAACAAACACAGAAATAACAACTTTCTTCAAAGTCAAACAATAACCCTGTCTGTCTATCAAAGGAACCAGTTTTCCACACTGGTGCTTATTTCATACAAATGTTTACACCTATTAATGTTAGCATTCTTTAATAATGTGGGCAAATAGAGACAGTGAGAAATAGATAAAAGTTCCAAGATTGGAGCTAAAACCACTGACGGCTGCATTGAGATCTTACTTGCCCCTTTTCCATTGGTACAAAATGTATTGATCTTGGAAAAGGTTGGAATAATTACACAAAAAAAAGGGGTGTCTCAGATCTTGGAGTCTGGAGGCATGTGATTTGCAGAGACACCAACACAACAACCTAGACTGCTGCTAATATGGACAAATGAACTCCGGCTTCATGCATGAAAAAGTGCAAAGTTTCTGCACTAATGTTTGGAAGAAGCAAGAAATTTCAAAATATGCGGCACACAGAAAAAAATCTGAGATATAAAATGCATACATGTGTCACTGCACACGTTAGCGTAAAACAGCCCAGTTTGTGCAATTGGCTGCAGCTTCATGTCTAGATTGTCTGCCCACCCAGAGATTCATATGCAAATCAGGAGAAATAGCCAGAGAGCTCCAATTCCTAAATAATATTCCATCCTGCTGAGAAAGAGTGATTTTCTTGAGCTGTTGAGCAAGAGGCTAAAGCTGCAAGACTGTACAATCAAACAATTGCTTGGAAATCCAAGTGTTACCATTCAGAGAAGGAAAGTTCATTGATGCTCTCCTTTAAAACCCTTTATAGGGCACTATGAAAATCCATATTTCAAGCCAACAGTGTTACTGGAATCCAGGCCAAGACCTTATTACCGTTGTAACATAAAAAAAAAAATACGGATATTTTGGTGGCAAACATTAACGTCAATTTAATAACAAGAAATGCCAACTTGCCCGAATATATTAACAAAAAAAACTTAATGAATAAATGCATGGAAAAGACTCTGAGAGTAAAAGAAACAATTTTGTTGGTACAACATAATGTTGGGATCTGGAGGCTTGTCTACCTTTCTCCACCAGAGCCTGAGATCTTCCTCCTGAGGGCGTGAGCTGACTTCTGCACACCTGTTTCCCATCTGCTCATCTAGAGGCTTTCTTAAGGAGGAGGAGGCTGACACTTCCCTGCCAGTGTTTGCCAGTAATGGTACCAGCAAACCTGAGCCAGCTAACTCTGATCTGTTTCCCTGATTTTTTTGAGAACCTGTCTGACTCTGTATTCTTCTGCCTCTCAGATCCTGACTATCTGGTTATCTGTCAACTTCTGGAGAAAACTCTCGCTGCCTGGAATCTGCCTGTCTGCCCTCTGCCTCAGTCTCCGCCTCTGCCCTCAGCCTGCCGATCAGCCTCTGGACCCTCAAGGTTCCCCCCCTGCCGATCAGAATACCCCCTGAGCAGGTATTAACCCAAACCGCCGTAAAACAGCAAGTTTCCTGGATCCACTCTAACCGATATGTCCTCCCCTAGTTGCTTCCCTCCAGCCTGACGAACCAAGACGCCGTTCACATTCCTCTATAAACATTGTCAATAAACCCTTTTAACCTTTTTCCTGTCTCTTGAAAGTGTTTCTGCATGTGGGTTAGAAGATTAGACCCCAACATGACACATAACCTTAGAGGCATTAATGCTGATACTGGTACTTACATTTGTTAGTTTAGAAACTTAAATATAATTGTTAACGAGGCTAATTAACTTTACTTTTTAACTTTTCCTTTACCTTTTTACCCCATTGTTTCTTGACTTGATAACTTTTTTATTGTGACTTAATTTACAGTAGGTAATTTATCATTCAAGGGCTCATCTAATTGGTCAAATACCAAAATAAGATGTACAGCCATGTAGGATTATCTTTGCTGAATGGCTGGATATAGAATCGAGATTGTGCGGGGAATTTTTACATAAACCCAACTTCCATTTGAGAGCTTAACTTCCCATGGTAAAACCCATATAATTTTCAGTAATCCTCACCTATGTTTAAAAAAAAAACTATTTTTCTAAGGTTCAAATATGGATCTTAGAAAAAAATTATATATGTATGAATAAAAGAATAACATAAAAGTGAATAGTTAAAAGATAAACAATAAAATACTGTACTGTAAAGTGTTTTAAGAATATAAAATTGTGCACCTTAAGAATAAATAACCAATATACAGCTACAGACATTTCCACAGTAATGGATATATGAAAATAGCAGCAACATCAGAGATGTGCAAAATGACAGCAGCATGTTATTTAAATGATTAGATAGAAACTAGGTAAAATCAGCATTAATGTAAGAACTTATTGAGGTTGTTGAAAGTAGTGGTGGTTATAAAGACTTACATCTGCAGGGAGGAAGGATCTGTGTTAACACTCCCTGGTGCATTTAGGGTAGAGACTGAATTTTTTTCGGGAATCCCACGGGTCACTGGATTCCCGTGGGATTCCCGTGGGATGGGAGTCAGTATTAGTAACGATCATGTGATTGGGACGGTACAGGATTAAACATTAACGGGAGCAGACGGGAGCGGAAGCAAACCAATAGTAACAAAAAATAAACAGGATCGATGCCAAACAATAAAATAAAATAGAAAGAAAAAAATCCAGTACTGGTGCCGCCATTTTGTAGTTTTTTTCCTTGAAGCCTACACTATAATCAAAAAAACTACACGACCCAAAAACCAACAGTGCTTCTGCGCTCAAAAACAACAAGAATGAGAGTGGTGCAGCAGTCGTTCTGAATGGGAGCGGGATGGGAGTGGGAGTAATTTCACCAGGAGTGGGACGGGACAGGGTTTAGATTTCTACTCTGGCCCGGGATCGGGACGGGACACAATTTTTTTCTATGGGAGTGGGACGGGACAGGAGTGAAAATCCACTCCCGTGTCAGTCTCTAATTTAGGGTGAAGTAGTCTGTCACTGAAGGAGCTCTCCAGTTCTGCAACAGCTTCATGAATGGGGTGGGAAACATTATCCAGCAGAGATGTTAATTTAGTTAGGATCCTTTTGTTTCCCACCTCCTGCACTGAGTCCAGAGGGCATCCAATCACAGAGCTGGCCTTCATGATCAACACATAACCCACTCCAACAGAAAGCTACATAGAAGATGGCTGATGCCACAACAGCCATAGAAGGTCTTTAGGGTCGCCCCCTGCACTCCAAATGACCTCTGTCTCCTCAGCAGGAAGAGTCTGCTCTGACCTTTAGTGATTGTGAATTACTAATATATCCAAACTAAATGACCATAGCAGAATTTTTGTTCATTTAATAACACATACAGCATGTAACTGACCCAAAAGGTTCAATAAGATGTCTTTGGTGAATTGATATGAAGTCTAAACAGGTGGGAAGTTACCTTGCCTCAGTTTGTCTCTTCCTGCTGAGACGTACCCTATCCTAACACAGGGCTGCCTCTGCTTTTATCTGGTTCTTCTTCTTAGCTCTAAAATAAAGAGTTGCTATAGGAGAATTAATGCAACTGAATCGATATCTTGAAGGTTTTATTTCTGATGGTTCTGCTGAAAGGCGGTACACTAAAAGCTTGTTGTGCATTGTGTTGTGTGTTTTTCAAGTTGTTCAAGGTTAACATGAAGTCAATAATTTCATCATTCTAGAGAAAGACTTTCAGATAAAACTACTACATGTAGATCCAAACAGCCAGGTGTACAGACCCCCCACCCCCAACAGAGCAAGAGCTACACAGAAAATGACTTCAGACAGTCTCCATATGTGGTGCTACAGACGGTAAAATTGAAAATGAAAGCACAGATGCTGTCGCAATACATCTGGGGGATCAAGATTCAACAAAGTGTCTTGGAAGTGTCAGGATGTGGCAACACGTCGGCAACGACTTTTTGCTGTGGAGAGACACCTTGTGACAGCTTCACTCGGTGCATCATCCTCATTTTTATGCTGACTGAATACATCATATTTTAGATGCCACTCAAACACAAAGACATGGCTGTTATCCAGCAGGCTGCAGCCGGGGTGTGAAGTGTTTGATAATCAGGTTGAATAGTGTGATAATCTTTATGAAGTACTTCATGATTAAAACTTTAATAAGTTTCAATCCATTTAGGCCTCTTAAAAGCAATCAAATTCAGTGAATGCTTCAGAATCCTGCGTACTTATCTTTTAATGGGTTATTCTAATGACATGTGTTAATCCAAATATCTAAATTATTATCAAGATGCTGCTATCATGTTGATGTTCGGCTCTGATACATCTGCCTTATCTGTCTGTGCAGCCACAGTGAACCTTCTAATTGGCCTTCTGCAACTTTCGGTTAACTTGACATGAGTTCAATCTCTGAGTTATTACAAGAACCAAATGAGTTCAAACAAGATTTGGGGTTTTTATTTTATCTTGAGCACACTTTTTTTTGTTTCTTTTAAAGAATATTATATCAGTCAGGAAAATGTGAGTTTGTAGTCAGGAGTGTTTTGCCTTACTTATCAAGTAAAGCCTTTAAATGTTTTCACTAAGACATGGTACTTTGGTCTGTTTCTGGTTAATAGATTATTTTACATTTTCTGCAAAAATGTCTCAGGACTCCAGGCATGCCAATACGGCAACTACACCCTCCTGTTCCTCAGCCTTCCCTTCCAAATGTGTTTAAGGTGTGGTTGGTATTGGTCTTGGTAACTAATTTTGGACCTGCTTAGAAAATATGAAAGTAGTATGTAAATAGGTTAAAGTTTTTTGCTGTGCTTACTCCCCCATGTCCTGCTGTCAGATACAAAGACTAATAATTGATGTCCCAATGGTGGATACCAGCAAAAAATGGCTGTTGCTATAAGATTCCCCTTGGTATTTTGAATGAAACTTTTTCATAAGTGGCTTTGGGGGACAAAAAAAATCATATGCAATGGACGAAGAAAGGAAGGAGAAAAAGAAAGTGAGAGAAAGAGGGAGAGGGAAGGAAGGAAAGATGGGATATTAATTAAGTGGAGGAATAAAGAACAGAGAAAAGATACAGGGAATACAAAATAAGTCCTAGAAGTCTGCTTCCACACCTGAAAAGAAACGACAAAAGAAAAAAACACGACACACCAACCATAACAAAAGAGGAAGCATTCCAAGGACATGAAGTAAATACATGTACACAAATCAAAAGTAGAAACTATAAAGAATACAGGTTAATATATATCATATATATGCATAAAGTTATTATTATAACATGTTTTTCATGACAGGTGTCAACAATATGAGAGGCCCAAAAAAATACAACACATCTTAAATGCAAATAATAAAAAATCTAAGCAAACATGTTCAAGAATAGACTTTTAAATTTTGTCTTAAGCCACTATTTATGAGTATGGTAGTAGTCATTCAAAATGTCCCTACTTTCCTTAATGGGCCCTTGGCTGGCCCTTGCTGGGACTGCAGGGAAGTGGGCTGGCATTCAGCTGGCATTTAACTGGAAAGGGCCATTTTGAATGGCTGCTACTGTATCTGTAGTGTTGCAATTCATTTCAAATTTGGCTTCAGAGGTTTAGAAAGATTGTTTTCCTTAAGTTCTGAAATGGTTTGTGTGTGGGGGGGTCTCATTTGATGACTTAAGACTATGAGAAAATATATTTATTATACAGTATTATAAGGATAACTGTGTCATAGAGATACATGAAGATCACTCTGAGACCATATTGTGAATTTCTCTATTAGCATTGCACCAACAGCATAAAGATCACATCATTATTATCACCGCACCTTTTACACCTGATGGCCCCATAGAGCTAATGAGGTTTGTTGATGTGGCTCATGAGTCGAGCAATTGGCTGTAAAGCCTCAGGGCTTCAAGATGCTTCATCTAGCCATCACTACTTTGTACCAACAAATAGACAAAATCTGTTATATATGTTGGAAAAAATGAAGCAAAGAAGATGAAAAGTATTGGGCCTCTTGTCAGCGCCAAGTCCCAACATCTAGTACCCATGAAAACTCAGTGTCATCTCTAGCGAGACTCCTTTTGGTCCGTTTGATCAAGCAAACAGGAAACTGTAAAGCTGTGAAGTTTGAGTTGAAGATGCCATCATACACCTGCTTCATTTGCTTTGTGAGAAACCCCAGAAGACTCAGATGGAGGTTTCAACAATTACCACAGTTTGTTAGGCTATGTTCACACTGCAGGCCTTTATGCTCAATTCCAATTTCTTTTATATAATTCGGTACTTTTGCATTGTTGTTCACATTTCCAAATATATGTGACTTGTATGGGATCTCCTGTGTGAACTGCATTCACACAACTGTGTCCCGCATGTGCAGTAGGGGATGCAATGACGTCACAAGCGACTGTGCTCTGTGTTTATGGAAGTAACCATGGATGCATCTTTCCGGAACATTAACAAGATAATATTTTCAAGATAGTTGAAAATAAAGACTGCTCTCTGAATTTTCATTGCCCCGGTTGTTGTTTTATTACATCTTTTGCGTAGCAAGATGCAGAATAGTGACCTATGTTGAGTATTAATAGAGTTCAGGTCGGATGAATGCGACCTGACAGTACATAAACAGGTCGAATTTGCAAAGATAAGGAACCTTTCGGATTCAGAACCACATAACCAAGGGTTCTGAGTCGCATTGGTACAGGTTGCATATTTGCAAAAAAAAAAAATCTGATTTTGGTCACTTCAGGCTGCTGTGTAAACGTAGCTTTAGGCTGAAGGGTCAAGTGTTTGATCAAGTAGCCAGCAGCACAGCAGCCCACAGGGGATGTACTCTAACCATTTCTTTTTACTCTTGATACCCTCTGACTTCCAGTCCCAGACTGAGTCCTGCTATCTGTAGAAGTACTTTAGTAACCCTGCAGTTCTATACACCTTTTTTTTTATATACTTTTCACCAAATTAAACCAGGTGAAACAAAAACGTTTCCACTTGAGGAGTTCTGGAGAGAACATATTGATGGACAAGAATGTTTTTTTTTTTATCTTAAATACAACATTTTTTTTTATATATATATATAATTCCTTTTCTTAGGGGGTTTCTCTGTCAGCTAAAGGCATGTTTTAGAGTCTCTATACTCCAGTTAATGATTAATCAATTATTTAATTGGTTAACAATTATTGCAATAATCGATATATTCAGCCCTAAATACAAGGGAGAGGATTGTAGATTTCAGGGGAAACAGGAACAGGTGCAACACTGCTACCATTATGAGATATGAAGTGGAGGTAGGGGAGGAGTACAGATACCTTAGTGCCCACCTGAACAAACTGGCCTGGAGATGCAAATGTGAAGCCATCTACAACCTTTCAACCTTTTAATCCTCAGAGTTTGGGTATCATATAGCGCTACCACTTCGCCTCTCTAAGATTTCGGACAACCTACTTGCTTTAAAAATTGAGTTCAGGAAATTGAGGACAGGGTGGAGGAGTTAGGAGAGGGGTAAAAAGGTGACTAAAGGTGTATCATAATAAGACTGGAGAAAAGTAACGTTCACAGGTCTGAACATAACGTGAGGATCTCTTAATAGGGTATGGGATTTTTAGATTTTTATGTTTACTATAAGAAGTTGAGAAATAGAAAACTTTATTAACATCTTTAGGTATTGTTTGTTCATCTTTACTGAGGAGCCTATACTGTTTCAAAGTCAGACAGTAGCACAGAATTCAAATCAGTTCATCTCTCATCTGGCCTGATGTATATTTTCTGCTGCAGAAATCAAAGAATGCATATTCTGGAATAGACTACAGCACCCAGAGTTTACCTGTTTTTGCACATCAAGCTTCCCTTCCCTGCTTTTTTTCTAAGGATCCGTCCTCCACCTGTCGCGCAACTCTATCAGTAACCTGAACCGAGTGTTGGAGTATGTGTTTGGGATTCTAAAAGACTGGCGATACATTGTTTCAGGCTGCCAAGGTGAAAAGGAGAGACAAGGGCCTGAGATTAATTCGAGCCACAGTATAATGAGGCTGCTCTTTCAGTTCCCTGGTGAATAAAGACAAATGACTTTTGTTTGTGCCAGCTCCGCCATTGTGCACCGATAACTTCAATAAATCCATTTCATGCTCAAGTTTCATCTGCCACCACAGGAGGAAACTGAAAGAGAAAATGTGGAGAAAAAAAAAAAAAACTTTAATTGAGGGAGGCTTTTATCAAGTGATGGAACATTTTTATACTGTCATTGAGGTAAATCCCAAACGGCCGGGTGGATGGGTGGGTGGAAGCTGGCGGGACCGAGTGACAAAGCCGTCCTTTCTCTCGAAACGATTCCTTCATCTATGCACAACACATACATCACTTCTAATCACTTCCTGTGGAATTTAGATTTCTATGCATTAGTCTGGGATTATTTTCAGGTTCAGAGTATTCATGAAAGGGTCATGAGGTCAAGAAATGTCGCTGGTTGTAGCTCCATGAAGTCACTATAGAAATAGCAACTCTAAAATTACTCTAAAACTGAATCTGCATTGCATTTAAGTTAACCAAATATTGTCATTTTTCAATAAAGTCAAACAATTTATCTGTAAGGCGCCTTGAGATTACATTTGTCCTAAATTAGAGCTATATAAATATACTGAACTGAATAAAACTGCAGCTGCATGTTAGAAAACGAGTGGGACTTCTAATGGCGCTAACTACTAACCACACCCCAATACATCCATTTTCCGTCACTTATCCCTCCTGGGGTCACAAGGGATGCTGGTGCCTATTTCCAGCTGTCTAGGGGCGAGAGGCGTCTCTCTATTGCAGCACAACACAGAGGCTAGCAACTATTCACACTCACACCTAAGGAGAATTTAGAGCCAATTAACCTAAAAGTCTTGTTTTTGGACTGTGGGAGGTAGTACCCGGAGAGAATGCACACATGCTAAGGGAAAACATGCAATCTCAGATTTGACCCAGATCGGGAATCAAACCAGGAACCTTGTTGCTGCAAGGCAGCAGTGCTACTCATTGCACCACTGAGCAGGCCCTATACCTCAATACAATGATTTATGATTCTAAAAGAACAAACAGCTATTTCATAAGGAATGGTTTAACCCATCCATCAATTATAGCTAGAGTAACCTCTTTGGTTATGACGCCAACGGTTGGGACAACCGTTCAGTTATACCAGGGTAGAGGGGGAGGCCAGAATCAGCATGGGTATCCTCTTTTTTTAAGCAATGTATCTATCACCTATAGAAATATATTTACTGAGAAAAATGGTGCTGTGTTCAACACTTATTTCACCCGCTGTACATGGTGGGTGGCTCCTTCATCTCAAGCTTGGGTCATCTACCAGAGGACTGGGAGCTAGAGGGTTTTTCTCAGTATGTCAGCTTTCATTAAAACTGTGATTTTCTTGATTTTTCTCCAGGTATCTTTTGAAACCACTTTTCCAGTGTGGGGGTTACTGTCCCCAGTGTTCAAATGAGCATGGGCAACACCATTGCCTTCGCCTTCCATGCTTTCTCTAGTTCTTCCTTGAACCCTTGGTGTTTCTCCAACTCCTCATGTTCTTACTTCCTGATGTTTTCATCATTTGGGATGGCCAGATCCATGTAGTGATGGATCTGGCCATCCCAAATGATGAAAACATCATTCTCGTCTTTGATAAGCAGCAGACAGCAACCGTAGTGGGTTGCTGTCTGCTGCTTATCAAAGACGAGAATGTCCGACTGGTTGGCTACAACCATTTAGTCTGTTTGCATCTGGAAATCCCACAGGATCTTAGCTCTGTCACTCTCCACCACTTTGGGAGGTGGCTTTTGACCTGGGAGTGGGATTCACATTGTTTCAGTCTCATGAGTGGTCTTAGGTTTAGTTTACAGAGATCCTTTTTGAATGTTTTAAAGATAAATTAATAGGTAAATTCTTCTAAATAGAACTTGTGTTTGCCAGCTTACATCAGGTAGTTCATTCTTAGTGGTAATATTATTTTTTGTATTCATTTATATAAATTGTTTTATTTATTTTTTAATCATTTGTTTTTTAGAGTTAAACAAGCTTAAATCTGGACACAAAAAGAATACATTTTAAATTCTAACCTAAGACAATTTTTACATGTTACTTTGGCCTGATGAAATTAATAGGGAAATCATATTTAAATGTCAAATCATTCTGGCTTAAACATGTACAGTATACGGATGTACTCTTTATCAGACAATATTATCCCAAAATTTAGAAAATTTTAATTTTTAAAGATAATTCTGTCTTAAAATCTGTGTTTTTTTTTTGTTTTTTTTTTCACTATCTTTTGCAGGCAATTTAGTTATACATCAGCCTAAATTTACACATCAGCCTAAACTATATATCAACGGTCACTGCGATGGACTGGCGACCTGTCCAGGGTGTACCCCGCCTCTCGCCCATTGACTGCTGGAGATATGCACCAGCACCCCTCGCGACCCCACTTGGGAAAAGCGTGTAAAGAAAATGGTTGGCTGGATGGATATCAACGGTCATCTGTCAATCAAATTTTTTCGGTCATAGCAACTTGATTCATGTGTCGCAGCTAATATACGCAACGGTTGAAATAAGAATCATTTCATTTCCCATTGAGTTCGGTCCCAGTGTTCACGGGGATGGACGTCTGTGTCTTCGGCAGGCGTAGAGCTAACAGAACTGGCAGCGTTGCGAGGCAAGGGCTCAAACATGTACGGCTGGAAGCCTTCTACACCAAACCAAGCTTCTGCCGCCCTGGCGTCCTCTTCCACAACATCTTCGTCCTCGCTTCCCTCCTCTAAATAAAAAAAGTATGACGGAGGAGACTCATCCACGACCTCCGACACAAAACTCTCCTCCTCTTGCATGTTTTGTGCTATCCATAGCGTTCCTTGACAGTGTCGTTTCTAAGTCACCAATTTAGTGCTACTTGTTCCCAATAGAATTTCCCATTGGGAACCTACTAGCACTATGTTGCTAACTGTTTATAAGGACGCTTTCGAGACACTGGCCACAACCAAACGAACGTTACGCCACAACAACCCCACCCTCTTGATAAACGACCAATAACATTCACTTTATTCACTTGTGTAAAGCTTCTTAAAGCTTCTTTGTCTGGATTCTTCTTTTTGACCAACTGTAAGCTCCTGTAGAGTGCAAACCAGTGTTAATTTCGTTAGCTTTTTTTAAAATTAAGTTTTAGTCTAAATGATGAAAATCTATTTTAGCCTTGGTCAAATTTTATCCATTTTATTCAACACTGTAAATAATAGAACTCCTCCACACACTGCTTCTCTTTTTAACATATATATTACACTGTACAGAATAAAACTTCTCCACAAACTGCTTCTCTTTTTCTTTATTTATATAACACTGTGCAGAATATAACTTCTCCATACACACAGACTGATTATCTTTTTAACATATATCACACTGTACACACTGAACCTTTTGTCGGCTTTTTCATCATATCCACAAAGTCTTCATCCTCAATGGTCCTTGCAGGCAGGCCAGAACACCCAATCCAGCTGAGCGTCAGGTTTATACGGTGGGGGTGCTCCCTACATCTCTGCAAAAGGTTTCCCTTCCTTCCCCAACGTCCGATTTGGCTGTGGTGTCAGTCTTTATCATGCAGGCTCCATACTTCCAGCCGTTGTTTGGACCCAGCTCCTCCAACAAACCGTACACCGCTATCGGAGCCTGACGCCATTACTGTAAAGTTGAGCTACTACCTACTACCAGTGACCAGTATAAGCCCTCTGCTACAACAGACTGAGCGTTGCGAGGCACTGTGAGACAGGTGCCATGTAGGGACAACAAAGCGTAATCTTCTATGAGTTCAGAAACACTTATATTAACAATTACAAATCAATTATAAACAATTTAATTTTATAATTTCCATTCGGCCATGGCTTGTAAATTTCGTCTGGTCTTAGTCTCGTTGTCGAAAATAATTTTTTATTCTCGTCATATTTTTTATTTTCTAGAAACAATTTTTGTGTGTCATCGTCTCTTCATCGCCACCGGAAAAAAGGGCATTAACAAAATATTTTCGTCATCGTCCTTGTTGACGAAATTAACACTGGGTCCAACAGAACCTGACTAGTGGCCACAGCTCTTCATGCATCTGGTTTTGCCTTTTCTGTATGCCTGGTGTAGTTTAAGAGAGGAAGCCATGCAATTATGTTTTACTTTAATAAAAGTAGTGGATGAAAAAATTATCCTACGTCTCAGCAGTCGTTCACTCACAAACCAAATTTCATTTATCTCTTCTGCTTCCCTCCAGTTTATTTCGACAGGATTGGTTTTCTTACACTCTCCACCCAACACATGAAAACGCTGCCATATCGCTACACAGCAAACCAATCCTATTGGCTGTTGAATGTACACAATGGAAACAATTTTAATGTTCAAGATGAATTGGGTAACTGTAAGCAGAAGATATTAATGAAAATAGATTACTTATAAGTCATGTGGTTCAAAACCCTCAACTTAATGCAAAGACCTGCAGCACCCATCTAATGTTGATGGACTCCTTAACTCTATGAGGAACACTACAGACAAAAAGGCACAAAATGTGAGCTCCAGTTTGCTCATGTGTATAAGACAGGTGATTTAAAATTTTAAATCATGTTCTGTGCACGTTGGTTTATGAATCACCATTTTTTTCTGGAGGAGGAAGAATATACTGGAAAGAACACCATGGAGATAGTATAAGTGTGACTCAATGATGCTGTGGGGCTGCCTTATTTAACCCCAATGGAGCAGAATAGATTCAGGAAATCCTGGGAGAATTTTGTTTTTTCTTTTTAAAGAATCTAAAGCTTGGGAGTCATTGCTTCAAAAACAGAATAGTCTAAGGTTTTAGAAGGTGTCCTCAGAGATACTAGAGCTGACATCATACAGGTGTAGCCATAAGAACGTTCTCCACTTTCCTTGATGGGTCCTTGGCTGGTCCTTGGCTGGCTCTTGGTTGGTCCTTGGCTGGCCCTTGGTTGGTCCTTGCTTGGTTCTTGGCTGATCCTTGGTTGGTCCTTGCTTGGTTCTTGGTTGGCTCTTGGTTGGTCCTTGGCTGGTCCCCTTCAATTCCTTTTTAAACATCAATCTTCGTACTAAAATATTCTTTGTCATGATTTGTAGACATTAAGATCTAAAGAAAAGCATCATCCCCCGGTCAGACCCTGTAATTCAGTGAAAGGGTGGAGTCAAAGTAAAAAATATATGCACTCCTAGAAGAAGGAGAGTGGCTGGTAGTTGGAGGGGATTTTGCTGGGAATTACGGGGAAGTGGGCTGCCATTTGGCTGGCGTTTAACGAGGATGGACCATTTTAATGGCTGCTTCTGTAGTTGCCTGCTCGTTTTTTTTTGTTTTTTGTTTTTTTTTTACAATTTTTCTTTGATGTAGCAAAAAAAAAAAAAAAAGGTAATTACACATAACCCCCCCCCCCAAAAAAAAAAAAAAAAAAAGTTTTGAACTTGAGGCCATAACAGATCATGTGTCCTACAGCTGGTTTCTGCCTTTAAATCACTGAGGTACTGTAGGAGGACATAGCAGCGAGATGGTGCTGATTATTATCCATTCTTATCTTGAAGGGATTGAATACTTTAGTGGTAATCAACTATTTTATTGCTAACAGCCAGTTGGTGTATAGTAACAACTAAAGCCTAAAACCCTGAGGGCTTTAAATCATTTGGATTGCAGCATGAGGCTGACAGATAAAGAGCATTAGTAGCAACAATTAAAGCCTACATGAAAACACTATTGAGGAAAGAAACAGAAGCAAGGCAGGGGTGCGGTGGCCAGAGCACAAACATAAGACCAAATTTCCAAACAGAAAACAGAGAATGAACAAAGAAACCCGGCAGTGCATCTATATTCAGACTAAAATAGCAGCTAATGAGCTGTAGGAACACAGAAATGCAGCCAAAGCAAACAGAGACACAACATTGTTAAGGTGAAAACAAGAAAACAGAAAATTAAAAAAGGAAGCATTGCACAGACCACATAGCTCAATTCTATAATTATTTGATGCTTTATTCATTATTCTCCTTTAAATACTCTGTTACTTTTAACAGCCATAAATAAAATCAGTAGAAGTTTAATTCTGATGCTATTAAGACGTTTTTTCTCCATCAGAAAAGTCTCTTTTTAGATACTATTAGATAAAATAATGATTCTGCTGTGATGATCTCTGCAGGTTTGAAGATGGGATGACATCTGTCAAAGACGTTAACAGTGGGACCGTTGTCAATGAGTGTCGCCCCGTCATTTAAATACAAAACTAATATAATGTGAGGCTTCTGTTCCGACTTTGCCACCTTTTCACAAATGAAAACACAAGCTGAGAAACTATCAAACACCTCAATTATCTAGGACTATTTTTAGGTTGATTTCTTATTGACATTAGTGAGGCATGAAGATCATCTATTCTCTTAAAGCTATCTGAATCTTAGAATCCACTGCATGGTTATTGGTCTATAATTAGAGGATGCTGCCTTTCTAGGCTCCCCTTGTACTGGTTTTGTTCCACTCGGTCCTTCAGGAAACAGTCCTCACCTCGCTGAAAGTCATCCTTTCAACACAGAAAAGAGACCACACCAAAGGATGGAGCTGATGTACAAAAATACATTTATTTGAAACAATTTCAAAATGACAGTTTCCTTACCGTAGAAATATTAAAATAAGGATGGAACAGAACATTACTGATGATGCATGCATCGTAGCTTTTTTTTTTTTTTTTGTGCACTGAAGAACATTACAATGCTCCTGCCTTCTGAAAAGAAAAATCACAAATGCAACAGATAGCTTTATATAATATTTGCCTCTTCTGGGGAATCAGTTGTTCACAGAATTAAAGTGGGATGTTAGACGGGAGAAATTCCTAGTGTTCAGTTATGAGATTATTTTACTGGTGACATTCCTAATATACAGCTGTGTAAAGCTCCAGAACCTTATGTTAGATTTATTTCCATATCCTCACTTCCATTGGGAAAACATTAACATTCTGATTGAAAGCAAATATTCGCCAAAAAGTGATCAGATTTGGAAAATTAGGCTGGTAAAAATGGTGATGCTGGAATTGCCTTTGTGTAGAAACCTTAAGGTTTTTGAAGACTTTAACTCTATGTTGAATTACTTAACTATTTATTTTAGTTCTATAACTACTGTTCAGAAGTTTTTATAAGGTCTTACTTCTTGATATGCTGATCTTTCTTGAAATAATCATGTCCTATTAAACCCTTTAGACTGCCTGGGGACCGGCAAACTAGTCCACCATCAAAGGTTTGAAATCTCTTCTCAAGCAGGCCTCAGACCGGCTCGACCAAAGGCCAATCAGATGGCATCATTGCAAAATTAAGGAAAAGCACAACTCTCAACAAGTTCAGAAAATATATTGATTTTTAAATGTATTAATTGTCTTGTCCCTGAAATTGTAAAATGTATAGTTCAGAAGTGTCACAATCCTGGTTCAACTGTAGGGAGGCAGTAAACAGAAACTTTGGATCAGTTCGATGCCGAACATAATTTGGACAGAGCATGTCTGGAAAACCATACATGCTGAACTAAAACCTCTTTCTTTAAACAAATGGGAACATTATATTTTATACTTTATGTGTTGATGTGTTTTTCATGTACAAGGGTTAGCTAAATTACCTATAAACATGTTATTATAACAAGGCTTCTTATTCTGTACCTATCAAATAATTTAAATAAATAACAGTTTTGTTTTGAGTGTTGAGTAAACCACCTCTTGCAACCCATGAACAGGTATAACAGCCCAGCACATATACCGGTATGCAATAAATATTCCACATGTCTGTTTTACCTGAGAAAGTTTTCTATTGAACTAAAGCCAATCTGGTTGGTCTACCAATAAACTGCTAACTTACTGGTATGTTTATATTATTGTATATTTTATAACATTTCAAAGCATGTTGTGCACTAAACTGTGGTGTGAATATACAGTATTCAAACTACATTATGGAGTCAGTTGACAAACAGTTATTAATTAAACGGCCTATTAAAATGCACTAAGATTGAACAATAACGTTAGCCTAGCCGCAGTTATTGTTAACAGTTATTGTTGTTCTCTCTGCTGCCCTCTGGGAAGAGGCTTCGCTGCATCTGCCACAGGACCAGCAGGTTCTGCAACAGCTTTTTCCTCGCTACCATCAGACTTTTGAACTCCCAACTGGACTTTGCAGCACACTTGCATCATTATTTTGCACCACCAAGGTGCCTGAAACTTTTAAAATCCTTTAAATAGAAAACAATTCAAATGTTCTCCTGCATTTGCATCATATTTAGTTTTGCACTGCCCCGAACTTATTCATATTAATACCTTTTTGCACCATTATTTAAACTTTTTTCTTCTATCTCCTACATTGTTTACATTCTGATCACTTCTGCACTTATATTGCTAATGATTATGTTAGTCCAACTGCCATACCATTACAACTATTGTGAGCTCTATGCAGCAAAATTTCATTTGAAAATCAAGTTTGTCTAAGTTAAATGAAGCAGAGCCATCTAGCATTGCTGCTAGCACATCATTAAAGCATCCCTCTGAGAGTCTCAATTTCAACCAATAAAACCAGCAAAATTAACCCATAAGGGTTTGCCAAGATGGCTCTTAAGGACCCAGCATAGGAAGCATGCTTAGTACTGTATGACAATATTAGCAATGTTACTTAATTCAAACTCTGTTCAAAAGTGAAGTGTTACTAATTAATTCAGCATTAGATTGTTGTTTTATAGTTGTAGCTTTTTTCTGGTATGTTTTCTCAGATTTGGGAAACCAGCCCAAGGATCATCGGGGACCTCATTTCTACAACATATACCCAAATTAACTAAATACACACATACTGTAGGTTCTACACCAAAGAGAGAGTCTTTATGTGCATTTCACTTCAGATGCAAAAATATTTCAGAAGCAAAACCAAACAATAAATAAGGTTAGTATATTACACTGTCTAAAATTAAATATCAAAAGTGTTATGCTGTTACGGATCAGAATTGGAACTTCCATGTTAGTGATCGGGTTATGGCTGTGTTTTGACACAGCCTCTGATATCACTTCCTGACTTGCGCTCTCCCGGCACCTTTAAATCTACCAGAACCCGCCAAACTGCTGTGACTGTCATCACTCCTGTGAGCAGCAGCAACCCCCCCCCACTTAGCTGAGTGTATCTCTTAAACGCTTCCTAAGTTATCCAAAATGTTCAGGATTCTGTGATATCATCTGTGCTGAATTGGACTGGCTCTTAGCTTTCCGGGTGGCAGAGGCGGATATAGGATCCAGACCCGCTGGAGTGAAGGTACCCAAGAACAATCGCCAACATGGAACCAGACTTAAGTCCATTCTTTCCCCCCTTTAGGACAGCAGCAAATTACTGTAAGAATCTCCTACTATTATCCTGGACAAGTAGAACTAGTAGTTAGATGTGCACATTTGTTTATCATAAAGGGATCCTGAACTATTTTGCTGAGGTTCATTTACAGTTTGTGTCTTCAAGTTACAGCCGTCATAAAGTTGTGCTTTTTCCATCTTTGGAGTATGTTTCTCTTTTATTCCATCTTGTTGGTCCATGTGTCCATACTTTCAGTCTGACTTCCATTTGTTATACAAGCAGCCACTCGAATACGTCTACTGATCGGCCATCTTGTGGAAGGCAGCTTGGTTTCCAGCCCAAAGATAGTTTTAAGATCTGGTTTCAATATGGCCGGATATCACATGGTTCCTGGACTGTGGTCACCACCCCAGCCTAGCTGCTAACGTATAAAAAAGGAGCCATTTTGTGACCTATTACTAGCTGTGGATTAGCTGTGTTAGACACTAAGCTATCAGTTGCCTGACAACAGAAGCGTTGCGTCCCCATACCCCCACTCATTTTCATAGACATTTCAATCGTCTTACATAAATGGTAATTATTCATTACTGGATAAAGTTAAATTTGATTGATTTGAATTTGATCAAAGACAAATTTTACACATCTATTTGCTATAGATCATCCATATGGACATTCCCTCAGTGCATCACAGAAGCTGATCTAATGAACTGAAGAATGTCAACAATTCTACCTCAAGAACTCATTTGAACTTATTTAGTTTATTGATGGCAATAACATCTTTCAATGATTGGTAATTGAACACTCATTATGAAATTTTCTGTCTACTTTTATTTATGTATTTATAAGAAACATTTACTTGTTCTGGCTTTTATTTTAAACCATTTAAGATCTTTTGAGACTCAGGTGTGAAATTTGCTGCAGATACATTTACCTATTTAAGTGACATCTGTTCTTTCTGCACACAGCATAAATTCCTTGAACTACTGGAATCCTCACTGTTCTTTTGGTGTAATGGTGTATCCTTACTTATTCCACTAATCCTGGTTGTAAATGGTTAACCATTCATAAGTATAAATTCTATTTAAAATAAACTAATAACCGATCTGGTTAGTGACGCTTGACTGCTTATTTAAAACACAAAAGCGATTCAGATCAGAAATGCATTAACTTGATTTCTATATCTATTTTAATTAATCGACAATTTTTTTCCTAAAACCTCGATTAGCTGGATTAAAGAAAGAAAAAGAAGAGTTATATTTTTCTCTTTAATACGGGATTCCATTTTCTACACTAACCGTGCTTCGTTTTTCCTAAACCTCCTTGTTGTGTGTTTTCCTCCCAATCTCATTTTGATGACATCAATCAGATCAGATCAACGCTGCAATCAGAACAAAAATCCACCCAAACAAACGACTCTCAGCCTTAACAATCGGTGAATACAACAAAGCTGGAAATACTCTTTGTTCTGTGTGCTCTGTATGCAGCAGCAGATACCAGTATGGCCGTTTGGTTGCAGATGAGAGCGCTCTGTTTGAGTTAATGCATATGTGATGTGACAGCCTATATCTCTGTGCCGGGTACTCTCATCAGATGTTTACATGAGCTTGTCGGGAAACTGTGCTTGCTGTATCTTTGGCTTAGCTGTCCAGCTTTGTCTCTTATTGCGTTCTTGATGCTTGGCGAGGGAAATCACTGCGGAGAATTACAGACTGAAAGGAAAATGTTGCTTCATCTAAAGTTTTATTAACAATGCTGGGTCTCAATAATGCACCAACTGCTGTGCTCTATATGTGCAATAAATGTACCTACATAAATGTGTTTGAAATGGTAGATTTTGTTCATTTTAGGTGCTCTACCGTCAGTTTGCAAAATAAAAGGAACCAGTGGCCATTACATGTTTTGTATTATTTTTGATCAGGACCTCTCATTTAAATCCCATATAAAAGTTTGTTTCTAGAATTTCTTTCTTTCATCTGTGGAATATTGCAAAAAAAATGAAATATTCTGTCCAGGGGTGATGCTGAGAAACTAGTCCATGCATTTGTTACTTCAAGGCTGGACTATTGTAATTCTTTACTATCAGGAAGTCCACAAACTTTAGTTAAAAGCCTTAAGCTGATCCAAAATGCTGCAGCCAGAGTTCTAATATATATTAAAAATAGAGATCATATCTCTCCTATCCTGGCTTCTCTTCATTGGCTTCCTGTTAAATCCAGAATAGAATTTAAAATCCTCCTTCTCACATATAAAGCCTTAAATGGCCAAGCTCCATCTGATATCAGAGATCTGATTGTTCCTTATGTTTCTAACAGAGCACTTCGCTCTCGGTTTACTAGTGGTTCCTAGAATTTCTAAAAGTAGAATGGGAGTCTGTCAGATCAGGCTCCTCTCCTGTGGAACCAACTACCAGTTTTAGTCCATGAGGCAGACACCCTGTCTACTTTTAGGCTTAAAACCTTATGATAAAGCTTATAGTTAGAGTGGCCCAGGTTATCCTGAGCAAATCTATAAATATGCTGCAATAGGATTAGACTGGTTGAGAACATAGGGACAAGTTTTCATAAATCTGCTTCATTCTTTCTCTATTCTATCGTTGTGCTGAATTTGTTAGTTCAATCTCTTTTTCTTGTAGTAACTTTTACTGGTCTGTTTCTGTTTAGTTGTGACTCCATCCTAGAGAGAAATATCAGTGTAGTCCTGTTTCTCTTACTGTGACTGGCTGGATGTGCTCTCTTTATCCTCTGGCATGGGAGCTGGCTCAGAGCTCGTCTGCCTAGCTGTGTGTTTCCTGAATACAATTTATGACTTCTTTAAATATGCTCTATTTAAAAATTAAAATAATTGGAAGCGTCTCCCAATTTTTCTCTAAGGATGCTTTATATTTAATGTTTTTCCTTTTAAGGTTGCTTATTCCTATTAATGTTTTATTTCAATGTTGTCTGCCTGTTATTTGAGATTTCTGAACCAGGCATCTTAACAATTTAATTTGTTTCATAATGAAAATAAAGGTGTATGATACTTAATTAAAAACAAAATAGAATGAAAATCTGGGCATGTCTTTAGGTGTTGTTTCGATGAGTGATTTATTAAACCATATTTTGCAAAAGTTACTTGAAATAGTAATTTTCTGTCTGACTTTATGGGTCTTTTTTTGAGGATGAATTTTGTCTCCTTGTTTTGCAACCTTAATCTGTTTATTTGATTTCAGCCAAGGTTTTGTTGCCAGAAAGATATGACTCTAGAATCCTTCCCCACTCAGGGAGCTCCTTGGTTACTTTATTGACTGCAATGTGCTCAGATTAAGTATGTTGCAACAGATCCAGCCCTGATAATTACCCCTCTTTACCCTGCTTGACTGTTGGTAGAAGGTGGCTTTGTTATTTTTTCTCCAAACATGGTGTGGTGCATCATGACAGGTTATATCTATGTTGCTCTCATCTATCCTAATACTTCTGTATTCTGTAGGAAGGAATTTCTTCTTTAACTTTTCAACACGAACCAGACTTCTTCAGTGTTTTTCTTAACATCATGAGTCCATCATACCTAAAGAGCTACTTGAGGCCTGCAGAGTCTGAGATGAAGCTATTGGATTTTTTTGGGCCATTTCTCTGAACTTTGGGTGAAACTGCTGGGATGTCCATTCCTGGGAGGATTGGAGGCTGTCTGGTTTCTAATTAGGATATTAAAGAATTTATCTGTATTACATAAAGGATGCTTAGTGTTGGTATGGTTTAATAGATAGACTTTAATCTTTTCTTTAAACCGGTTTATGGTCAGTATTTTGAAAGCTTCATCGCTGCTGTGCTTTTTAATTTTTTTAGTTCAACAGTTTTTATAATTTCCATTTAAATTTAAAGTGGTGAAGCAAAAACAAGACTTTTAGTGTTTGGTTTCTTCCTCTTTTACAGCCTTTATCAATTCAGATGTTATTGTTCTCCATGGTAGAAATGTCTGTTATAAGTTTATCCAACTATCACTTTCTGGGTTAGAAGTTAAAAATTTTGGGAAAAACAAAATGACCTAACAAAATCTAAACAATATATATCAAATATGTCACCATTTCTCCCAAATTTGTCTTAAAATACTGTGAACTGTACAACTGGTCACCACAATATGATATTTTATGCTTTTTTCTGAGATTAAATCAGGACCACGAGAGGCAAAACGTAAAGCGATGTTGCCAGTGGCTAAAGGTGTTTGGTTGAAAGACACTTATCTAGTTAAAATGTCTGGTTATCTGGAGTATATTTCTACTGAAAATATAAATATAATATACATAGTCCTCCACATGTCGATCTGTCTTGCTTTGTTTGCAGAGTAAATCTGTTAATGGCGGCTGAACATCAACAAGCCAACCCGTTTCAACATGGTACATTTTACCCAACAGCAACTGAAGAGAATGAAAGCAGAAACAGAAGCGGGCCGGAACCAACTGGTCTTGCTGGACGAATGTCTAGAAAAGAACTATTTACAACACTTGCTTATCTACAACACGGAAACGGTGTCCTCGGTAGGAACATGCACGAGTCGAGGACGTCAGCAAATCAAAATGCTTCTTTTTGAAGTAAAGTCTTACACACCTTCAAAAACAAACCGTCGTCAGAACTTCCGTCGCCGCCACGAGGCTACCAGCGTGTAGAAAGAGAGAATATTTACATGGACAGAACTAAAGATAATACTATACATTTCAGTAATATTCCCTGTTCGATTGAAGACTTGGACATTAGAGTCTACATTTAGGCAGAAATGATTTTCAAAGCAAACTTTTGAGAAAACGTACAGAACTCATCCACGAAAGATATTTCCCTCAGCAAATGAATGCAGCGTATAACATCCACAAAACCCAAAAGTCTCGTTGGTAGTTACAGAGATGCCGTCGCTGCGTTGGATGCTGCCGAACGACGCATCCAACGCAAGGCTGTATAAATGAGGCTTTTTAGAAAAACTATTAACATCAGTCGTGTTTATAATTACAAAACAGAAAGAGAGAAGAACGGCGGACTGCGATACCCCGCTCTTTACACAACCTTCAGCTTTTACACGCTGGTACAGTTTGGAATCTCCCTTGTGCTCTCGCAGGCATTTACGACTCCTCCTGGGAAGAACAACATAGACAAAATAAATCAGAAGAGATATTAGTTCAATGACTTAGATTTTTCCAGAACAAAAGGCTTTTAACGAAATGAAATCATAAGGCTTTGTGGTCGTTAAAGCTTAAGAAACACAGAGAAAATGTAGCGCACAAAATCAGGATCTAAATAAGTAATTTTTTCTTGTATTGAGGAGGTAAGTGAGACCCTTGACCAAGACAATTTACATTAAAAATAAGAAAAAAATTGCATTGTCTTATTTCGAGGGCATAATATCTAACTATCTTATTCTAAGAGCAATAATCATTCCATTGGCAAATCATCTTATTTACCTATTTAGAGTCAAGGTATATGAACATAGTTAAAGAAATGTTTACTTATTTCAAGTTCTTTTTTAGCAGTAAAAAATATATCCAATTATAATGAATTCTTCAATTTTTTATAAGAGAAGGTTGAAAGTCCCTTTATTACTTTTAGAAAACAGTCCATGTAAAGCAGCATTAAATATGTGCTATTAGTTCATCAGACAATTGAAATATGTTATTAAGCCAATCAGATATGCTCATTTGGTCATGTGACATACCGGTGCTTTGGCAGAGAAGGATTCCTTTATGGAAACAGCCTAGCATGTAATAAAGCACCGAACTTCCATGGTGGTCCCCATTGGTGTAAGCATGATGGGTGAAACGTTTGACCTGTGACCCCCAGTGCTCTACAAGCTAAAGGCCTGAACACACCGGTTACATACGACTTTTTTTGCGTACCTGACTTTACTTTATCCGTTTTCTGTTCTCTTCAAGTTTTAGACCCTATCAATTAGGGATGGAACGGTTTATGAAAACCGTCCGAACCGTTCGGTTCGCGTGTGTTGCGTTCGGTTCATGCGCTGCTTCATTTCCTTATAGGCGAAGCGTTTACACTCCAGAGCAGAAGGTGGCGGTACTGCGACCAAAGCCAACCACCAGTAGTAAACAAGAAGAAGAAGAAGCAAAGCAGCTTAGCCGGGTGTAGCAGGGAAAAAAATCAGTTGTTGTGGAGAATTGTGTGGGTATGGCGAGTGGGAAAGAACAGGAGTTGGAAGACGCGCCAGCAGCACTTTATAGGTCTGCTGTATGGGACCGCTTTGCATTTAGAGTGACCTACGATGACGGCGGAAAGAAAGTTGTGGATTAAAGTGCAACAGTGTGCAAGCATTGTGCAACACGTTTTGTTTATGCTAACAGCAACATGACCAACATGTCACGCTAACCCCGAAATCCCACATACTCCGTCAGCGCTCCGCCACGCTGCGCTCCAGACCGGCTGCTCAAAGCAAAGCCTACAGCCTCCACTGTGGCTCCCGTCAGCTCCGCTCTGAGTCCCTTGGAGATTGTAGAGGGCATGCGCGAGATGATTAAATACAAAGCAGCAAAACATGCGGAAATGATCCATGGTTTCCGCGAATCATTAAAAAATAATTACAATTCAATAATATTTTGGGATTTTTTCATTAATTTCATTTAAAAAAATCATTAATTTTTTTAATAATTTTTATGAATTTTTTTATTTTTCCGTGTAACAATAAACATATACCGAACCGAACCGAAAACCGTGACCACGAAACAGTGAACCGAACCAAACCGTGGATTTTGTGAACCGTTCCACCCCTACTATCAAAACATCCTGAACCCTGCAGACTGACAAACCCCACGACAGCTTCGATTTTGGCCTTAAGCGAATCCTCTCAAATCCTCTACTGCCATTTTTTTCTTGCCAATAACAACACATCCACAGGGAGGATAAAATGTCCACTCACTGCCTAATATATCCGATCAACAAACAGGCGCCGATGGGGAGATAACAGAGTTATTTACTTCAGCTGTCAGTGGTCTTAATGTGATTTCTGTGTTCAGCCAATTTAATTTGACTAATTAATAAATAAAAAATGCACAGCTCCTTTCAGGAGAAGCACTGGAAAGAAGGAGATAATAAAGACTATTTTATTAAATTACATATTTACTCTCAGACTTCCTATTTTCCTTTATTTTTCTCTGAACAAATAAATATCCTGGGAGGAGATCTGATTATTATATCTCTCTCTGTGGCAGACGTTTCTCTAAAACTTTCAGCCTGTGACTAAATATATATCATATATTTTTACTTTTCATTAATATGTAATATATATATATATATATATATATATATATATATATATATATATATATATATATATATATATATATATATATATATATATATATATATAGAGAGAGAGAGAGAGAGAGAGAGAGAGAGAGAGAGAGAGAGAGAGTAAAATATATTTTTAAGATGTTTGAATTATAATTTTCAAATGCGTAATACATTTTCTAATGGACTTTATTCATAAATTTAAATAAGTTTTGAAAATTTTAACAGTAAATTCAATCTCAAACACATTTCCAGATATATATTATACTATGTGGGGGGGACATTTAATTATCTTTCATAATATTAACTGATATTGAATTATTAAATTGGACATTTAATTTCATTTAATCATTTGAAATTTATATTTATTTATTTATTTAATAGGACAGTTAATTATTCTAATTATATTTTTTTGGTCTTATCTTAAGTACCGGTAGTTAATCTGGCATAATTTTAACTATTTTATGGGACAATTAATTATCTCAGTCATAATTTCAAATGTATTTTTTAATATTTATTGGGATTTATTTAGTCATTTAAATGTGCATTTTACAATCGAATGGTATTTTGTTTTATGTTTGGTGTATAATGATAAATGAATAAATAAAGTTTGAAATATGTATTAAATAAAACTAATAATAAATACATAAATAAATAACCTTCTGTTCCTATTTCGGATGAACTTTCTTTTTTCATGGGAACTTTATTCTTTGCCTTTAATTATATATTTTGACCCTTCATATTCTTGCGGGATCACATCCCAATGATGGGAAAATCATCTCTATGGGATGGATCCCACCATCCCTGCAGACTTAACTCCTCCCGTCGTTTGTCTTTGACTTACTCTTGACCCGAGCATCCAGTTCCTTCTCCATGAGCTCTTTGGATGCTGTGAATTCGCTCAGAGTGATTTTCGGTGTGGTGTCGCCTTGACCGACCGAGCCAATCATCTCCTGCTCCTTCTCCTGGTTCACCTCAGCGTAAATATTGATCCAAGGTATTTTTCTACAAAACAGGAAGAATCCATTCAGAAGAGATAACTTTTCCATCCAATCGTCTGTTTATGCAGGGCTTTGCTGTCTGGTGTGCAATAAATAGCTGCATGCCAAGGGTTAAGATGAATCTTAAATGTAGAAATATTTCTGTTACTTATTTATGAGAAAATAACAGTAATATTGGACATTTTTTCTGCATGAATTTTACATCTAATATCTCTTCATTTCAAGCACTATCCAATTTATTTCCAATTATTCTTCATTCCTGTTATTAATCACTCTGTTTTGTCAACTGTATGATTCCGTTGAAAAGCGCATCTCTGCTGACTGACAGGAGAAATTACAGCTCCATAATTAATGGCAGCTTTTTTCCAATTCCCACTGAGTTTTTTCACAGATTCACTGTGAGGTTGATTCATTTATTCAGCAAATAAAAGCAGAAACTCTGCATATCAAACCACTTAAGGGCCTCGTTTTTTTTCTGCATTTTAAACAGATTACAGAGCGTGCCTCATGCATTGTAGTCATTAAAAAGTAAAGACAACCTTTAGCTGGACTTTCTCAGATCAAAGCAGCGACTCTGACTGTGGCTCATGGTTTCAGCTTGTGTTAATCTGCTGCTATTAATAATGAAAAACATCCTAATAGACATGTAGGAGCTTGATGTGATCCTGCTGGGACTACAGTGGGTGGATGCAAACAGAAAGTTGCGAACCTCTTAAATTTGTAGATGAGGAACACAGCCAGACCCAGGAAGACCACGGAGAGGAGCATGAGCATGGCGGAGCTGCTGTGTCTGGGACTGGAGTCCACCAACGGGGCTGTGGGAGCAGAAGAACCCAGCCAGTTTATACATTTTATAATCACTGCGATGGCTAAGGCCTAGATTTAGTCATGATAATGAATGAAAGAAAATGAGCTAGCGAAAAACAAAATGCTTTAATAGGACCACAGTGATACGATTGAACGATTTAGCCAAAAATGAAAATTGTGATTATTTTAAAGAAATTACAACTGAAATTTTCCTTTTGCACCAACCACAATCATGCAAATGTTTGACCACAGAGTTTAGGATTTTTCATGAACTTGGAAGCTTCCTTGTTGCAGGACTTAACTGTGGTCATTGTGTGGAAGAAGTGCTAACTTCTACTTGCAGGCATGAATCTGTGAGCTAGCTGTATGATCTCTCTCTTCCTGTCTGTATGGTTTCATATTACAGCCACCTAAAGGGCTGGAAAGTAATTTAGCTTATTACTTGTTATTTATCCTTGTTAAATGTAATATGACCAAAACTAAGCATCTCTGAAATTTGAAAATTGTCTTTAGTTAAGTTGCGATGATATTGCAAATGTATTTAATTGCCCAGCACCAATGCAGACGTGTCCTGGAATTCACCCATATTTAGCAATTCACAGGTAAGTATAAATCATTTTCAACCAGTAAAAGCATTTTCCCCACTTGGCCTCAGCAGATGGCCGCTCACACTGAGCCTAGTTCTGCTGGAGGTTTCTTTGTGTTAAAAGGGAGTTTTTTCTCTCCACTATCGCTACAATCATGCTTGGTGTGAGCGATTGCATTGGAGTGAATTAGTCAATGCAATCAAACTGGTTTTCCTTAGATAGAAATCTTTCAATCAATTTGACTGGATGATCTGGTGAATTTTAAAGTGCCTTGAGATGACATGTGCTGTGAATTGGCTCTATATAAACTAAATTGAATTGAATTTAAAAACTGACTATTTTACCACCTTTAAAAAGTAAATAAGTGCCATTAATTGGACATGAGGTTTTAATTAACTAAGTATAAATACTGTTGCTTCTTCTGTATCTGTACTTTACTTAAATATCTGTATGCTTTACTCCTTACTAATATTGGCTCCTTATTTCTATAGTTAATGATACATGACATAACAGTTGCCAAAAAATTAAGGATAAATTAGGAGCACAAACAGAATGTGTCAGGTTGGAGCTTGGATGGTTTATAGGGGCTGGGAAACTGTGCAAGTAATAGACAAGGCATCTTTCCCATCGTTTCCTCCTTTAATTGGTTGTAAATTTACATGCAGATTGTGCTTCAATTTTATTCCCATTTTAAGCTACTGGTAACTTTAATGCTGAAAATATCCGAATTTTAAACAAAATCCTTAAAAGAGATCAGCCGGAAAATGATTTGTTAATGTTGGTAGCTAGGAAGGAAACAATACTGTCTCAACATGGTCTGGATGAATATTGTATTCTGATTGGCTGTAGGGTGTTTAAAAGGGATTATAAGACTCGGATATTTGACTGGATTAAAGTTCCAGTCAAATATCCCAGTAGTTTGTGCTACCTCAAAGGTTAGCTGGAAAAAAGGAAGACAGTTAACGCAGGTTACCTAGGAAACGCGTCACAACTCAAGATGCCGGCTTTCCTGAAAAGTAGCCAATCACAGGTGGGTAGCTTTGTGCGGTGCCTAACGCCTTCAAAGTGGCAAAAGTTGACATTAGCGAACAAAAACTGGTCAACATGCGAGGAGGGAGGCTCTGCGCGCGGATATCAAACCACAAATGCGCAGAGAAGTAACAAGCCCACATGTGTGATATATTGGGGCCCCGTGGTACTATTTGTACATGTAACATGATATACGTGCACATGAAGAAGAGTCAATGGGCGTCTATATGAAATAGAGCTGCCCCAAGTCTTTATTGGATGTGTGGACATTTTGCAGAATAGTGTCGCCATACAATTCTCAAAATACGTTATTTCAAGGCACTTTACAGCATAAACTGATGGTTGTGATAAATTGGGGGCCTCCTGATATTGAATCTACATGCATGAATCATTTTAAATGCATGTGGAGATTACTTTATGTGTGTGTTTTAAATAAAACTGCTTGTGTGAGCATTTATCAACCGTGTACCTTTTCTTTTTTTGCACAACTTTAACTTCATAATGAGGCTTAAGGGGTTAGACATGGTGCACCCCTGAGGAACACCACTCTGTTGGTGGTTTGAATGTTTAATGATTTTTTTCCCCTCGATTAATCAGAACAATTTGGGTTTATTGAAACTGCAAAAAAGATTCAGCTAAACCTGCTTTAACAATTCACCAAAGGAAAAAAAAAAAACAACAAAACTTTCTATAATCTGAAAGGGAAACCACTTTAACACCAAGCGGGAAAAGGTCTGAGCACTGACAACTGTCCTCCTTCAGTTTATTGCTCTTTAAGTGCTATAGCTTAATAAGATCACAGATTTTCTTTAACATCAGTCTCTCTTCACGTGGCCTCAGCTAATTTGCATGGCAACACGCCATTATGTGGCTAGGATTTATTCTAATATCTGAAGCATCTGAAGGTGGAGCAGCATGAAATTGTCTCTGCACAGGTGACAACAGCAGGGAATTCACACACTTCAACTGGATTCAAACATTTCTTTCATGCACAGTTGTTTCATACAAAAACCCATTTGCACTTTAGAATATTAATATCAGCGTGCATGGTTTATCTCACGAGGCACCCTCATTAAATTCTTCTCATTGTTTTGATGACTGCAGGAATGTTTGTCTCCTCTGTCATTCAGAGGGGGGAGAAACAACGCCTTCCAGAGCTCTCCTGAGACCTGCGACTCGGAGATGGAAGTGTGCGATGTGCCGACCTTTTGTCATGCTGCTTGAAGGCTTTTTAGACCTTTTCTTGGGAGGTGAAATATAAAGATAGCTCCAGCTGGGTGCAGCACCAATGTCATTAGAGTTGCAGCACACTGCAGGAGAAGCAAGCTGTGAAAGTTGTGCACTCTGATCTACAGAGAGTCACAAGTGGCTTTGCCAATAAAACCAGCCAGGCAAAGAAACAATGTGTATTTATCTAGTAGTAAGGGACAGGAGGAGTTTTCTAGTCAGGCCATTTAAAGTCTGTATCTCTGTAAATCAACCAGGACTTCACACAGGCTGCATTCAAGAGTCAAAACTGTTAACCAGCTTCCTCCTTTCAGGCAGTCAACAACTTCTTAATTCCTAATTCCATTTCTGCCCTCAAATTGTACACTGTTCTTTCTCAAGGACTAAATAATCAACATAATTATACGGTGTAACACTCATTTTGTGGTTGGATGGCGGTATAAGAAACAGAACAGATGTTCAGCTTTTGATGGCTGGCATAAAAGATCCCTCATCTCAAGCAGCTCCACTTAAAACCCCACCCCTCCCACGGTCCCCTGTGTACCCACGCCTTCTGATGGAGGCTGACTGAAAGGAATTTTAATTGGCAGACCAAAGGAAAAACAATGTGTTGTTGTCAAAACACGGTTATTACCGTTCGGTTCCTTGACACTTCCAACATAGAAACTACCTCAAATGGATTGACGACTGCCAGAGGACAACATTAGTGTTGACAAGTTAATGATGGGATAGGAAGCAGGGAGAACCGAACCCTCATTACCCAGCGTTAACTGTGTGTTGTAGACGATGACTCTGACGCCAGGCTTCAGCTCGAACTCCACAAGGTTTTGGTTCAGTGCGCTGACGATGATGCTGGACGCCTGCAGGGTGACAAAGAACGCCTTTACACCATCAGGCTTTTAATCTGAAAGGTTTCCGGCTACTTTCCAAATGGAAGACCATACCCACCTTTTCTAGCTCTTCCTCACTCTTTTTCTTCCCCTCAGATTGGTTCTTGTTGGGTAACAGAAAGAGCTCGGCGGCTGTTGGGACTCCTGGGAAAATAGCCACCAAAAGCTGCTCCTCTGGGAAGTCAGACACCTGTTAACCGTAGAACTATTTTAATAGATGATCTAGATTATTATAACAATGCCAGTGGAAGAACACCTCTGTTAACTGGTCACATCAAAATCAACAGAAAACAATTTTAAAGCACCTAAAAAAGCATAAAGGAAATCAGCTCCCACTCTTGAACCCTTGGGTTGATCGAACCTGTCATATAAAGCTGCTGTAATGGCAGACAGAAGCCTTAGTGTGGCAGGATGAGGCTGCTAACCAAATACAGATGGGAAAGTTAACGGGTTAATCCATAACAGACAGAAATGCTCCAATTTAATTAGTTACAAGCAGATTAACTAGACACATTCTTCTTTTAAATAAAAGTAATTTAAGGGTAGATTGGCAACAAGTTGGTCATCAAAAAAAAAAAGAGGAAAAATAATCATCAGAAAAGAGAAGGGATAATATCTGTAGCTTTCGATGTACCTCCAATCAACTCTTTCGATGACCTATGTTGGAAAAATATCATCAGACATTGTAGGACACCTTGTCAAGATTGATAGGGAGGTAAACCCAATTTACACCATTACTTGGTTTAATGAATGAATTTAACTTTTATTGTCATTACGCTGTTAAAAATACAAAGCAACAAAATTTACTCTGCATTTAACCCATCCCCTTGGGGAGCAGTGGGCTGCATTGTGTGGGACCCAGGGAGCAGTGTGGGGTTAAGGGTCTTGTAGCGGCAATCCAGCTCCTTTAGTTTCTTCTGTACCGCATGGAAAAACGGTCTAGCAACAAGTATTGAAACGCAAGCAATTCCAGATAATGATCTTCAACTTGTGATGTTTATTAAAAGAAAACAAAAATAAGAGAACATCCACATTCGTATAAAATAAACTCGGTCAAAAACTGTGTTGCTTCCAGCATATCTGTATTCCCCTCAGTCCTTACGTACAGTACATAAAAGCAAAAAAAAAAAAAACCCGTATACAATTACAGCATGCAGGAAGCCAAAAAATATGCATTTCAAATTGCATTTCTATATTCTATGCTTTTAATATTAGAGTTTTTAAACTTAAATTAGAATCTTAACAACAAACAAAATTATCAATCTTGTATTTTAAACCTTTTTAAAACTATAAAAGGATTTGTCTCAAATTGGCTCTTACAGGTCTTGCTCAGGGACCCAGAGCAGCAGTCTGTGGGAGTGGGGCTTTAACTGAGAACCTCTGGAACACAAGCGCAATGCCCTAACACTAGGCAACCACTCCCCCATGATGTCAAAAAGGTGCTGAATAGGCATTGGCCCATTGAAAGCTTCAAGGTATTCTTGAATCAGGGTTTGACGAGTACTGGATTTTTTTCTTCCGGTATTTAATTTAGTTTAGTTTAATTTAACTTTATTGATCTCATACTGGAGAAATGTAGCTCTGCATTTTATCCCATCCCCTCGGGGAGCAGTGGGCAGCCATTGTGCAGCGCCTAGGGAGAAGTGTGGATCAGAGACCCAGAGTGGCAGTTTGTGTGGATCGAACTTGGTACTTGTACCCTTCTCAGAGGGTTCTGCTCTAACCCTAGACCAAAACTCCCCCAACTACAGTATAACTGTTTTTCAAACTGATTTTGGCTTTTTAGAGAAGGTACAACCTGTGCAATGCTATACTCCAAAACATAATAAAGTAAGTCATAAGGAAATACCTTGACTACCGAATAAGAACTGACCAAAAAAATCCCTGTATTGGCAAATAATAATAATAAAAAAAATTATTATATGAAATTAGATGATGCTGGTGAATATTCCTAGTCATCCAGGTCATAGTCATTCCTAAAAAGGAAAATTAAAAGCAATCCACTGAACTCCGTTTCCAAGTATGAAGATGTTTCGCTTACCATTCAGGAAGCTTTATCACTTCAAAATGTCAGGAATAGCAATGAGTACAAGGTATTAGATGATGGTGTAGTTCACTTATAGGATTGGTTCCAAGGTAGTTTGGAGTTTTTAAACAATTTCTATAAGTATTCAAATAGATTGATTCTATATAATTTAGAATAAATGGATCACTGTTTTGTTCCCCAAAAAAAACAAAACTTTGTTTGATTCCTCCATGCTTGCATTTTTTCTTCTTCTAATTAACTCTCTCATTAGATCTATTAGCAATGCTTTAAGTGCTTTTGTTCATGTGTTTGGTTTTCATCTTTGATCATATAATTGTCTTTTTTTGTTCTTGCCAATTTCTAGACAAAAGAAATGAAAAAGGACCTAATTGTGCTATATCAGTGGGACCCCTCTAGGGTCACGATCGGACTGGTGCCTTTATCCGGTAGTCTATGGGGTGGAACCGGGGTAAATCATGGACAGGTCGCCAGTCTATTGCTGGGCAACACAGAGACGCACAAGGATGCACACACACTCACTCCTGAGGACAATGTGGAGAAGCTAATTAACCTAACAGTCAGGATCTTTGGACTGTGTGAGGAAGCTGGAGTACCCAGAAAGAACCCATGCATGAAGAAGATGATGTGAAAGTATCTCAAAAAAATATATATCAGGTAATAATTTTTTTTTTTAATGGTTTGATCTGAAAACATTTAGAGCACTTTTACGTGAGACTTTTCTTTTAACATTATTTTCCCCTTTCTGATCACTTTTTTTCTTGAATTTAATAAAAACACAAAAATGACTTTATAGACAACAGGTAACAGAAAGTGTCTGTTTCAAAGCTCTAGAACTAGATTTTAGTTCAGAAAAAAAAAAAGAAATATTGGAAAATTTGTTTGAAAGACAGAGAAAAAGCGCTTCAGCTGCAAAGCAGAGGAAGATTGTGTAAAAGATTGCTGCGTAACTGTATGTGAAGTCCACAATGGCATGCTGTTTTTGACATTTAATAAAAGCACTTTCCTCTCTGTTGTTCCATTTGTAGATCCCTTAAAATAGGATTTTTCCTGGCCAAACTTACACTCCTAGATTGAACTGTAATAGCAGATTTTCTAACTTACATTTTTGCAGAAGAAAGTTGATTAAAAAAAAGTAAAAAAAACAAAACACAATGTACTAGTAAGAATTTGGATTTATATACCGGTACCTAGAAATGTTTACACATTGCCAGTGGCCATTTTGAAATTTATCAGATTGACTAAATATGGATTTATGATATCTGAAAAAGGTTTCTTTCTGATCAAAATAACACAAATTATGGCCAGTAACAATCGGAATTTGATCTGAAGTAAATTTCTAGACATCCGTAATTTTTTATTTCAGAAATAAATAAAGTCATTTTGTTTAAAGTGTTAACTTTGTATGTATTTACAGTATGGCAACATAAACAACTATTCAGAGAAAATGATAAATATCAAAATGGCCTGCCATAGCTTTGTAACCACAGTAACATTTCAGGGAAAATCTAGTATATTGCTTAAATGAACGTGTATCAACGTATAGCATTCTATTTTTGTGCAATCTCACGGGGGAGAAACACAACCACTCAGCAGGCGAAGATGAAGTATAAAAAGTTGTTCAAACAGGTAGGACCTGTGCATCATCTCATGGGGTTCCTCCTCATTTTGATTCTGTCTTTTAGATTACACTATAGATAAGTTGCTGTTTGACTGTGCATTTTTTTCTATAATGCTGTTATCCAACATCAATGTTTTTTCACTGATATCAAGTTTATTAAATATCTTTATCTGAGTAATGCTACTAATATTGGGATGGATAAGGTTGTGGATGCCGGCCTTGTTGTGGATGTATGTGATGGAGGTGAAACAATAGCGCTTTTAAAGATAACTTTCTAGACATTGAGGTCATCAATACGCAGTCTGAGAACCCTCTACCTGTAAATTGTTAATTCTCCGTGAATTAATGCTGCTCATTAATCAGATTCTTGACATATGTTTGTGTTTTAACATCTAATGTGTCTAACTGACCTGGCTACTAATTATCTTTTCATTGTCAGCACTGTTCACTTTCTGCCTCATAATCAGCAATGAGTTTAAATGGTCTCCCACTTTGTGACTAAATTGCCATCACTCCAAATCTCTTTAATTGCTGATAAGACTACGCAGGCTAGACAAGTTAGACTTACCTGATCTACTGATAGCGACCCATTATTTTCCGAATGTGTAATCGGAAGAGTCTCTGGTCTTTGCAGGATTTTATACCCATGAGACCAGAATTCAGTGATTTAATGGGGTGATAAAATACTTGTTATTTTTCTTCTTAAAATGCGGTGCAACTGTATTATTCAGAGTAAAAAGTGAAAACCTGCTGCTCTATTTCAAAATCCCATCAATCAAGTCCTAAAATTAAATCAAAACAATTGTGCTATGTGTTTGTCTTTCCCAGTGTCTGAGCTTTGCATACTGTTTTTCTTTTTTCTTTCTTTTTTTCCTTTCTTCTCTGTAGGGTTCTTTTTTATTAGTTTCCACTATTCTCTTCAAATATTGGACAACTTTGAGCCTAAGAAATAATTTCTAATTTAAAGTAGAGTTGAGCTGACAGACCTATTTTACAAACACAGTCTGGAAATCCTGAATCCTGGAAATAATGGCTTCAAACGGCATAACCTACACAATGAGAATCAGAGCTAAAATACAGTCGGGTTTCTTCTCCTTCAACATGTTTGCTCTTCAAAAGATTTCCGAACATATTGATTCTTAATAATTAAAAACATGCAGCTCTGTCTTGCACATCCAGGTTTATTACAGTGTGTGCAGAATTATTAGGGAAAAGAGTATTTCGACCACATCATCCTTCTCATACATGTTGTCCTACTCCAAGCTGTATAGGCTTGAAAGCCAACTACCAATTAAGTAAATCAGGTGGTGTCCATCTCTGTAATGAGAAGGGGTGTAGCCTAATGACATCAACACCCTATATAAGGTGTGCTTTATTCTTAGGCAACTTCATGTCCTTTGGCAAAATGGGTCAGAAAAGAAATTTGACAGACTCTGAAAAGTCAAAAATGGTGATGTCTTTCAGAGGGGTGCAGCAGTTTGGAAATTCCCAAGCTTTTGAAGCGGGATCGCAGCACAATCAAGCGGTTAATGGCAAATAGCCAACAGGGGCGCAAGAAGCGTGTTGAAAAAAGAAGACTCAAAATAACTCCCCATGAATTAAGAAGGGTCAAGCGTGAAGCTGCCACGAAGCCATTAGCTACCAGTTGCGCCATATTTCAGAGCTGCAACATGTCTGGAGTGTCGAGAAGCACGAGGTGCTCAATACTCAGGGACCTGGCCAAGGTAAGGAAAGGCGAAAAAAGGCCACCTTTGAACAAGAAACACAAGACAAAACGTCAAGATTGGACCAAGAAATATCTAAAGACTGATTTCTCCAAGGTGTTTTGGTCTGATGAAATGAGAGTGAGTCTTGATGGGCCAGATGGATGGATGGGCAGCAGGCTGGATCAGTAAAGGGCAGCAAGTTCCTTATCGACTCAGACGCCAGCAGGGTGGAGGTGGGGTACTGGTATCAGAATCAGAAATACTTTAATAATCCCAGAGGGAAATTACTTTTGTTACACGCTCCAGTTACAGTTTTACATAATATATACACACATCCAACTATACAATATAATAAAGATAAAAAATAAGAATAAAAAGAGATAAAATATATATACACATATAGGTCTTCTGTACAGTATATATATATGTAAGTATATCTATGCATATGTAAAAACTAAATCCAAATAAAGTGAAAAGTCCAATTAAAGTGATAAATCCAAGTAAAGTGATATGTAGCGTGCAAAAATAGTGCATGAATGTCAATTGTGGGGGGCTGAATCACTTGAGGGAGGCGTTTTATAGATATATAGACCACAGGTAGGAATGATTTCCTGTGGCGCTCTGTGGTGCATCTGGGTAGGAGGAGTCTTCTGCTGAAGGATCTCGTCTGCTTGACCAGTGTGGCTGGTATCATCAATGATGAGCTTGTGGGACCTTTTCAGGTTGATGATGGGAGTCAAGATCAACTCCCAGACCTACTTCCAGTTTCTGGAAAACACCTTCTACAAACAGTGGTACAAGAAGAAGTCGCTGTCATTCAAGAAAAACATGATATTCATGTAGGACAATGCTCCGTCACACACATCAAAATACACCACAGCATGGCTGGCCAGAAAAAGTCTAAAAGGAGAAAAAATAATGACATGGCCCCCTTGTTCACCTTATCTGAACCCCATCAGGAACATGTGGTCCTTCATGAAATGTGAGATCTACAGGGAGGGAAAACAGTCCACCTCTCTGAATAGTGTCTGGGAGGCTGTGGTGGCTGCTGCCGCAATGTGGATCACAAACACATCAAGACACTGACAGAATCTATGGATGGAAGGCTTTAGAGCATCATGGGGAAGAAAGGTGGCTATATTTGTCACTGATTTATTTCTTTTTTTTAGTTTTTGAATGTCGCAAATGTTTATTTCTGAATTTTGAGCTGTTATATTGGTTTACCTGGTGAAAATAAACAAGTGAGATGGGTATATATTTGTTTTTTATTACGTTGCCTAATAATTCTGCACAGTAATATTTACATACACACACAGACATCCTCATAAAATGACCAGATCTAAAAAAAAAAAAAAAAGCATCAACTTCCAAAAATATGAAACTTATATTAAGGAGTCTTTTGGGTTGATAACACAATTGTGGCCAAATAACAAGTTGTATTGATCCTCAAAAATACAACTTGCCCAATAATTCTGCACATAGTGTAAATGTAAAAGAGAATCCTTGCAAAATGAAAGAGTTTTAATCATTATTTAATGTTTTTCCTTGTATTTCATGGAATATAATGTGATTTAAATTCAAATCACAAGTTTCTGTCCAACAATAAATAACAAAGATCTAGACTGAGCCTAAAGATTGACAATCAAGAGTGAATGTTTTTTGTGTTTGTTTCCAAAGTCAGGTTTCATGAAGCCCTTAACTTTTAACAAGTTTACAGAGTCAATGGGTGACACAACCTGTGTGGCAATCATTCCTAATTTTACAGCCTGCCATGTTTTATGTCGTCTCTGCAGCCTGGGTGGACAATACGGCCCGTAGAGCCAAAGTACATCAATTATCAAGCCCAGGAATCACTATTGGAGCACCAAAGCGTTGGACAAATGATAGCCACGGGCATGTCTTGCAATGAGAAAAGAAGTAGTGAAGGGAGTGATAAAGTGAATCAATGACAAAAAAGGCAACGGGCCGTGAAAACAAAATCAATGCCCTTCAACCATGTTTACACTCTGTGCAATCAGTCATTAGTTTAAACATATGGTGGGTTCATCTGAAGGGCTTTCTTCTTTGATGCACAGCAAATTTAGAGCTGGATCCAAAGATTGGTGGAGAGAAGGAAGAAGAGATGGGATCCAACCTGTGGACAAGATAATCTACTGCAGGAAAAACACAACTTAGTTTTAAATATTTTAAATTTATTGGATTTTTAGAGATCTGAAAAATGACTTCACAATCATCAATAAATGTAAATTTTAGCTTTTACATGAAATATATAAAAAACAAAGCATCATTAGACTAAGTAGTTTGAACATATTATGCTAATTCAATGTGTTGAGTTATTGTAAAATATTTGTGTTTGTTAAACTCATTCAACTCAAACCTTTGGATCAGTCTGAAGTATTTGTTATTAATTAAGCACAGCTTAAAAAAACTAAGAAAATTAAACTTAAAGTAATAGCCATTCAAAATTTCCCCACTTTCCTTGATGGACCCTTGGCTGGTCCCATGCGATTCCTTTTTTAAACATCAATCTTGGCACTAAAATATTCTTCCTGTCATGATTTGAGGACATTAAGAGAGAAGCACCTTCTCCTGGTCAGTATAAAAATACATGCACACCCAGGAGGAGGAGGGGGGTGGCTTCAGTGGCTGGGAGTTGGCTGCCATTCGGCTGCAGTTTGACTGGGAAGGGCCATTTTGAATGGCTGCTCCTGTAACTGTAATAAGGAAGTACTTTTGCTGCTTTTAAACTAAGACCCCACTGGCTGGTTAACAGGTGTAGTTTGCTCTGAAACACCATGAGTGAGGTTACTGTTGGTTTTCATGGGAAGTGCTAAATGTTTCTGTCTTGATTATTAAATGTTGAAATATTACTGTTGTAAAAATTGTATGATTATTTAACAATTATTCTAATAGTTGTTTGGTGTTAAATCTCAGGAATATAAACAGTAGATCTGGTATACAAGTTTTAGTTGGATGTCCAAGGTTAAGGCTCATGTCTGATTGTAGCTGCAGGAGACCCCAGAGACCATTACCAGAGCAGAGTGACTCTACATGGTTGGACTCAGGTCATAGATCTCAGATCATGATTCGATCATCACGCTCTAGTAGTGTACTACTACAGTAGGCTTTAAATAGAACAATAAACCAGCAAGGTGTTTATTTTTCCACTACTACCAGCTCATGCTGTTATCTAATCACCTTACCTTTTTATTTGTATTTATCAAGGACAACGAAGGTCTATTATTCGGTTTAACAGTTTTTTTTTTTATTATTTACAATTCTGCTGATATCTATTAACAGCAGGAACAGAACTTCTTAATACATAAAGGTCCCGAAAATGTGATCCAAAGTCTGCCTACTTGTTAACTTGACCCAATCCCCGTTGTTCTTCCTAAACTGACCTACTGCCTGAATAGGGTTGCCAACCGTCCCCTGAAAAATTTAATTGTTACGTATTTAGAAATAAAAGTTCCTGTCCAGTATTCAGTGGAAAAGGAACACACTTTGTCCTGTATTACTCTTAGAGTAAAAAAAATTATCAGTCAAAAGCTAATGGAAAATGAAGAACACAACATATATGACAACATATATGTAACGATCCAGAATCCCCTCATCCCATTGGTCGAGCCAAGTGCTGCTCACAGAGAAGATAGCGGGAGACAACAGAGCAGTGTGGGGGACGAACGGAGTAATTTAAATGCTGAGGCTGCTTTTGGGGCTCCGAGGAAATACAATTGGAAAAAGTAGACTATTGCCACATAATGTGTCATTGAGCTTATGATTGATTTTTTCTGTTTTACAACTGTAGCTTACAGTCATTGCATTAAAGGCACAAACATGTTTACAAGTTTGCACAAGTTTGCTGTTGCACCAAAAATTTACTCTATTTAATAATAGTTTAATATAAATTTTTACATTTTGAAGTTAAGCAGGACAGTCTTATGTTTAAGATACTTATTTTATTCAGCAAAGTTTGTTATTTTGTATTAAAGTGAATTACTGGATAATAATTTGTTATCCATGTGTTCATGTCACTCACAAATATGCATCTAATTAAATGCAGATTCGAGTCAAGCATTAAAAAAATAATTTAACACACAAAGAAGGGCTAAAAAAAAAAATCACGCCAGGAGGGGTGAAGGCAATCAGGTCAGCTGGCATGCTCATGAGGGGTCCCTTTTTTTCAGGGAGCTAGCAACCCTGTGGCTGAACCACATACTCTGCTCTAAACCATGTACTAAACCCGAGCCACATGGGCAACGTCTTAAGCCCGGGTCACACTGGCTTCAATCTCCAGTTAGATATTTCAGTCTCTAAAGCTAAAAGCTAAAAACAGAAATTAGGAAAATAAAAAAAATATAGAATCTGAAAAAAATAAAATATATATAGTGTGCTAAAAAAAAATTTAAACATCATAAACGTCAAATTTTACTCTCAAAATCTTTTTTTTCATTTACAAAAGTTACAAAACGTATTTTTGTTTTTTTACCAATTTCAATTGACAAAACACAAAAATATTGATGAAATAATGAGACAAAAGTCACTCCATATTTATCCAAATAAAAAGTAGCTTCTAACAGATCACTCAGTTTGTAATGACTATGAGTTTTACTCTTTAATTGATTTACTGAAGTAATTGAACTTATGAGTGACAATCTATTTGTTCCACCTGCACATCTGTTCATAAATGTCTAGGATCCAGCTTGATAGTGCTTTTCAATGCCTTTAGGCCGGCAGCAGTAAGAGGCCTCACTAGACTGATGGGTTGCATTAACCTTGGAGTGAAGATGTGGGGGAGTGGCAACACCGCAGACTGTGTGAGGCTGAGCTGTGAGAAATGTTGATGGAAATTGTGAGGGAGGCAGCTGCAGACAGGGAGATTGGAATGAAAATCTTTATTACTTAAAATGTGATCAGGACCAGGAGTGGTACCGCAACGAGCCCAGGTGAAGAGTGCAAAGTCTTTACTTTAAAGACTTCAGTGGATGAAGATAAGTTGATAACATCTCCATTTAATAGAGGCTGGCTTTAATTGTGGTTTTTTTTTTCATGTTTTAAAGATATTTTCTCTGCTGAAGCTCTACCAGCCTCTGAGGGAAGCTGGGGAGCTCAACCAGAACAAAATGGAGGAAAAATACACCTCTGTCAACACTTGGACAATATGTTTGCCTGGAAATGAACCCGCTGTCAGTTGCTCTCGTATAAACAGATCTGCTCAGATAGAGAGGAGCTGATATCAAACTGTGACAGGATATTGTCAGAGGATAAAAAGCAAACAAAAGCAACAATTCAGCCACCAGTGTAGTTAAATAAAAAAAGCATTTTTACCCACTGTTTTCTTCTAATATTTCCCTGCAACATGCTCTAAAGATATTATATAATGTAGAAAATAATAAGAAGGAAACATGAAAACCAAGCACACATTTTATGGTTCCTTTTGTAATTCATTGTTTTTCTCTTTACTAACCTGTATAAAAGCCAAAATAGCTCCAGCATATTAGTTAATATCCATCATTATCTGGATTCCAGTCTGAAAAAATAATCCAAAAAAGCTTTTTCCCCACTTTGTGTTTAGTAATTAGTTCCCATTCTTTTCATTCTGGCTTTAATGATACTCAGACATGAAGAGTGTTAGTTGACCAATTCTCTATCACTTTGGGAACATGTCAGATCTACAGCCAGCCAGTCCAGGAGCCATTTTGACCTCTGTCTTTGGCGTTTATCAATCTGTGTACTTGTGCATTCTCACGTGCCCGTGAAACGTCGTCAGCCTCAGCCCTAGTACTGTTCCAATTCACAAGAACAATAGGACCGAGAACAGACAAAGTCCCCGGATGTTGTTCTTGCCCCTCCCTCTTTACCCAGCATGCATCAGAGCAGACTTGTCTGTTCTCAAGATTGACAGCTGTCCCAGCATGCATCACAGAGCTCACAGTATTAAGTTCAAAGATCTCTTATCTGTTGCCTTTGTTCTATAAAAGTAAGTTGAGGCGAGATCTTTATACTTTTAATCTTCACTATATGGCCCATTTACTGATATAGTGAGTCATTTAAAAAAAAAAAGTGCAGATGTTGAGAGGACCGTGGAAACCAGCGGACCTCTGAGGCTAATGGCAGCCAGGGCTAATGTTAGCAAATCTGCAGCAGCCCTCTCGCCAGGTTTTATTTTGTTATATTTCCTAAAACTATAATTTGATTTGTGTTTATCTGATGGTTAATAATCATTCCCCCACTAAATAAAAAAGTCATAATTTATTATTATCTAGACCGGAGGTCTTCAACAGGGGGATCTCGACCCCTAGGGGTTCCACGGAGGTACTGCATGGGGGTCATGAAAGTATATATATTCCCCCCTGTAATTTTCCCACTAATTGAAATGTCTTTAAATCCACATTAACATGAATTCAACACACTGTATTAAAAAGATAAATGGAGGCAGAAGATGTCTTTCAGTCATCAATGCACACATTCAGCGACACACAGGAGCTCTTTCAAGCTGGGCACCGTTGCATTCACAACACCTGTCCCATCAACCAGGAATCAGAAATACTTTAATAATCCCAGGGAGAAATTACTTTCATTACATGACTCCATCTGTAATAGAGTGACTATAGGACCAGTTTGATATAGCCTAACATAATTTCATACAATATATATAATTAGGGGGTCCACGCTCCATCTCGCCATCAGTCTGGGGGTCCTTGGCCTGGAAAATGTTAAAGACCCCTGATCTAGAGATTATCAATTACAGGGGGTGAAATGCAGCTTCACACTAGCTTTGAATATGGTGACGTTATCAGTATTTTTCTGTTCTAATGGACCCAGACTTATTCTGCATGCTCCCGTTCTCCCTGTGTCATAATTTCCTGTGTTCTTTTCAAGAGCTTGGTGAGACCACGAGTACGGACTCGTGGTCTTGTGAATTGAGAAACTGATTTTTTTTTTGTGTGAAAAAATCCTGAACGTCCCTGGAAAACATGAAACCAGCTAAACTTGTTTTGAAAACCTGTGCTTGATTTTCCTTCCTCAATGTTACAACCTGGAATGAACTTCACCGACGCCTCAGATTGGTCTGTTGATAGACTGATACATCAGATGATATTTTTGGGCAATGTTTGCGTTTTCTTCTTGTGTTTGCATTGTCTGATACGTGGATGTGTTCACTGATTCCTTACTGCATTAAGCACTGATGCTTTGAAATCACATGCAATACATGCATTTCTGTTTTCCCCATCTGCTCTTCATTGTTAATGTTTTATTTGTTATTAAAGGCTTATACTTTGTTTGATCTTGGATTTTGTAATATTTGTCATCATTGTGTCAATTTCATCATGTAAATAGAGGAAGAGACAGCAAGATCTGCTTTTGGGAGTCAATGCAAACAACTGGTTTTCCTAAGATAAAAACTTTGAAACAATTTGATTGTATGATCTGGTGAACTGTAAAGTGCCTTGAGATGACATGTGTTGTGAATTGGCCCTATAGAAATAAACTGAATGGAATTGAATTGAATTAAAAAACGGGCACCCCGAAAAAATCAGCATCACATATGTTAGATCAGTTAAACTGATGTCAAAATAATCGGCATTGGCTTTAAAAAACGTCTATCAGTCGATCATAGTAGAACTGATCCTGGATACATGCGCTGGTTGCTGACTAAGTGATAGATGCTCTTTTTTTCCTTTTGTCCAATTTCCGTTGCACAGAGATCTAAAATTCTGATCCATTAGTCCACAGTATACATCTTCCTGTTTCATCCTAGGTGCCTCAAAGCACGGAGACTAGTTTCTGAAGTTTTGAGTGTAACCTTTTATAATAACCCTTTTCCAAAACTTCTACACATCTACAGCCAACTTCTTTTAAATCAAGTCAGCAATAAATGCAGGTTCGTAAGAGATTTTAAAGAACAGGAAAAAAATATTTTGAAACCATTTTTTATCATTATTTCAGCTCTGCAGAACTTTCGTTATGTGTCATAATGTAAAAACCTAACTCTAGCCTACTGTCGCTTTTAAACTATGTATGCACCTTGTTAAATGCCAAAAATAACCCAGCAGAGTTAGAATAAAGTTTCCTGTATTAAACCCTGGATTCTCATTCACATTTCAGGCACCATAATGAGATACCTGTAAAGCAGCACAACAAACCACAGATGTTGGCGCTTTGAACTTAGTCAAGTGTAGGTGGGAAATGTAATGTGCAGAAGCAGGAAAGATAGATCTGACAAGATAGAATGTGACAGCAAACCTTGTGCAGGGAAGGGATTTCTTTTCAAATGTCTAATCCTGCAAGCACAGCTTTTTCATGGTCTACAAGTTCTTATTATGGTTTGTAGATTAGCTCAAGATAAAATGCTTCTTGGTATTTTAAGGAGTCATTTTTGTGTGTATTTATTTAACTGCTAAGATTAATCAAAGTGTTTTTTACTCAAACATAATTTAAATCTGTTAATTGAAAGGTCCTTGAAAATTATTGTGCAATGATTTTAAATATTTCAACAAGAATGGTTACCAGAAAATACTTAAATATTATTTCCATTGTGTTTCTAGGGTACGGCTCAACTGTGACCGATTTTCCGCCCTAACCATTATATAGGGCACTATATAGTGGTTACAGCATTTTAGATGCGTGTCCGAATGTCTAGTGGATAAAAAAGTAGTGGACTCGACTCAGCATTCCGGGATTTGTAGTCACAGCGGCTTGCTGTTGGGTAGCGAAAGTGGCAACAAATAACAAAGATGCCGCAAGCACCATGGAGCAAAAAGTAGTGATTATCTGTCCGAACGGTCAGTTAACTGAGTTCACTGTAAAATCAACTATATATTCCCTGTTGTGAATAGTTACTGAGAGATTTAGTGGTTTTAAGGCTAGGCTGAAAGCTTTTCTTTTTGTTAAAGCTTATAGTTGGTGGCACACGTTCTCCTAAGCTATCCCTACAGTAATGCTCCTATAGGCTTAGACTGCTGGAGGACATAGGGACTACTTTTCATCATTCTGCTTTATTTTGCTCTATTCTCCAATTCTTTAGTATGTGTTGTTTCAAACTATAAATGTATGCTTCCTCTGCTTTTTTTGTCATAGACGAGAAGAGAGGTAAATGGAGCACCTTTAAAAAAACAAAAGATAAATGAGCAGAATGACAGCTTGTAAACATTGACGGGGGGTCGTCCTGAATTAATAAAATGTGACTGGATAAGGTGATCCTTTCATTGATAAAGTAAAGGTCTGATTCGCAATAGGAAACGTTCTGAGCTTTGTCAACATTTACTTTGTTCAGAATATCTTTTATATTTACTAAACATCAGATTTAAAGTGCAAGTAAAACAATTCTTATTAGGAAACAGAACAAAATGCAGCACAGGGATGGTTTAGGTGAGAAGGTGAGAAACAGAGAGATAGAGACATCATAAGACAATGATAAGATAAAAAAAAGTCTTTGTAAAGCTCTGACAACTGCATCAAAAAAGGCTCATTCCAACAAATGTTTCAGATTTACCTGTCAACCTTTACTGTGAAGCTTAGGGCTTGTTATGACTATTTTTGCTAATTGTCAGTTGGGAACATAGACTTTTAGGCTTTAGGTGTGTTTTTATCTATTTAGTTTGGACGTATGAAAGTGTTAATGATGAAACTAAATGAAGGGGTCAGTGACAGAGAAACTGTGGATGAGACAAGAACCCCTAAACAGAGATGGAGAGATGATGGAGCGATAATTACCTGCTCAAATGTGCTTTTCTTCTTTTCAGCTTGTAGCTCTGAATGAATATAGTTCATCTTTAGTTTGTCTGTCTTGTCTTTGGCTAAATATAGCATTTCCTTAGAATAGCCGAGTTTGATAATGAAAAAAAAAACATTAAGATGATACTATGTTGATCCCAAATTCTAAAAACAAGTTCTAAAGGGTGTCTGAATCAAAGAAAATTATTTTACTTGTTAAGTATCTTGTGAATTGTCAAGATGTCGTACTCCTAAGCTTTTAACATTTTAATGAGGGGATTGTGATTATATGATGCCAGTTTTAGAATAGCAGCAGATGATGGAAAAGAGATGTGGAAAACAGGGAGACTGATGGAAGAATAAATCAAAGAGGTTCAAAAAAGAAGATATTTCAGGAGGAAGGGGAGGAGGAAGATAATCAAGAAGACTGTAATGAATGATTGATTGATTTTATTGATCTCACAGTGGAGAAATTTACTCATTACGCTCAAATAGTCAAAAAGAAGAAGAAGGTGCGAAAGGAAGAAAATGTGCATGGGGGTATATACAGTATATAGTGTGACCACATATATATGACAGCTGGATGATTTTTACTTCTCTTTGCTTTTTTCCTTATAACCTACTCTTAAGAAATGCTGTCTACAACGAGGAGGAGAGAATTCCTCCTTCATGTTTTTAAAATATGAATAAACATGTATAAAAATAAACCTTAACCCACCCAGTTCTTTCATTTCATCTTGTTAACATGAACATTCTTTAAATCCAAAGAAACATTGACACTGAAAGCCGTAGTTGGGGTTTGAACCGACAACCTTCCATTTGCAGGGCAAACTCCTGCATCTGACACTAACATTGTTGAAACATTCAGCTTAAACAGAGCTGCTGTTAAGAATTTTCATTGTATGTCCGGTATAAAATTGTCAGTTAATGACAGACGTGTGTTGCACGAATTTAGAGAACGTTTCTCAATTCACTAGAGCGCGAGTACGGACTCGTTTCCTCACCAAGTATGTCAACTGGAACAGAAGCGTACTGATGACATCACACGCTCGGCTCGTCTTGAGCTGCATTTCACCTCCTGTTATTAATAGTCTCTAGATGATAATAAATTCTGATTTTTTTCATTTAGTGGGGGTATTACAATGAACACTGAGCTAAAACCAAATAAAACAAGAATATGGCCATCAGAGGCAGCGGTCCTTCACACATGGCTATGCAGAGAGTGGGCTGCTGCAGACGGGCTGCAGTCAGACCTGGTCCGCTGGCTGCGGTCCTCTCAACATTGAAGCTTTTACGCAATAAATCAGTAAATGGGCCATATAGTGATGCTTAAAAGTATAATTCCCTGATTGTATAGTTCTCACCTAAAGTGATCTCAAAACATACTTTTATGACAACAGCAAGAAAAAAAGAGAACTTTTAACTTAATACTCTGAGCTCTGGTAGCGTTAACCTGGAGGCTGCTGCTGCCGCAGTGCATGCTGGGACAGCTGTCAATCTCAAGAACGGAGAAATCTGCTCTGATGCATGCTGGGTAAAGAGGGAGGGGCAAGGGAGAACTTTGTCCGTTCTCGGTCTGCTGTTCTTGCGAATTGGAACAGTACTAGGGCTGAGGCTGATGTTTCAGAAGTACATGGAGGATGCTGAAGTTTAATGAGTACATGAGAACGCACAAGTACACATATTGAGAAACGGACGGAATTTAACTCTTCAAGAGAACAGCCTGAAGATGCTTTGCTAACATTATGAGCCCCAACCAGGAAGAAAACAGTACTTCCTTAAGAGGCAGGATTTACTGAATCCTACTGCTATGCGTTTAACTTTTTAACGAGTTGCTGGTCAGATGTATTCGGTTCCACACTCAAATTGACAAAAGTTGTCTGTATTTAGCATGCATGTGCCAAATTGGAAGAATTCTGTTTGTGGAGACGAAAAGAAAGAAAAAACAAAAACTTAAACTTGACCTAACTTAACCTTTAGAGAATCCAAAAAAGCATGCAAACCTGATCAACAGAAAACAGGAAAAGTTGCGTCTCCCACCTGCATCTTAGAATCGTGATTTGCATCTCGGATACATAGAAAATACCTAATGCGTTGGTTTAAAACATGAATGTGATTTAGGGAGTTATCATGGTAGCTGTTGCGGCGAACGCCCCCTTTTGTTTACATCAGCTGTTTAAGCGTGAGCGCGCAGTTTACCTGCGTGCAATCAATCAGTCAATCAAAAGGTGAGACAAACTTCCTAGTTCAAGCAGAGGATCGCAGCATGAAAATAAAAAGCCCCAGTTTACTCGGGCAGTGGAAGAAGCTGTGCAAAATTTGTATTAAGGAAGCAAAGGACTGAACAGACAGCCGGTAAGCTTGCATTTAATTCTGTTGTGAAAAGAATGTATGCGCCGCGCTGATGAGGCGTTGAGACGTGCGGGAAATGTTTGTTCGTACTGTTAAGCTTATAAATACTCACACGGTGCGTCATGAAAGTTTTGCCTTGTAAGTCTTGCTTGCTTGCTTTATTTGGCTGGAGAAATGCTGGTGTAACTTTTTTCAGTGATTTAACGTTGCGGTTGAACAATCCAAATTGTGTTTGTGAAACTGTTGCACGGGGAAATTTTTGCATATTTCTTCTGTGTGTGATTAAAATAGACTTCTAACAGTTAAAATGAAATTTCATAGTCTACGTTATACATATTTAAAACAAACTAAAAATCACTCACTGGTTATTTATTATTGCTATTTAAGAATTGATGTAATCTATGGAGTTAAATAACCTGCATAAATCGCTTCCGTTAAAATGCTTGAATACGTTTTTTGATGCATTTTTTATGATAATTAAAAACTAAATGGTCTTAATTTAAAGTTAAAAACATAGTCTATTTTCATAAATATATTTAATGTTGCATTTCTCAGAACTATTACAATTTGCTAGATGGTAAATGCTTTGTTTGGTTTCATTTCTTTCAAAGGTTTTTCACCTGCTTTATTAAATGATTCTGTAAACCTGTAAACAACACAAGAAGAAGAATAAAAAAGGAAAAAATGAAATAACAGTTTGGTCATTGAGTGGAATCCAGTTTAATGTTCAGCTTAATACAACCCTTCAAGTGTGGGAATAGCACAGCAAAAAATCAAATCACTTGACAGTAGCTCATCAGATCGCTAGGAATCATAAATATCCCTCCTCCAGCCCCCACCTGCTACTGTAATGCTCAATCTGCTCCTAAGACGGCTTCAAGCATCGCCATCAAATGCATTCAGCTATTCATGAACGGTGAATGGGGAGATGAGAAGCACTTAACAATGATAGGCCTCCTACTCACAGACACACTCATAGAACTCCTACGTCAGCCACACACACACATGGTGTGACAGGGACAGGAAGCGTTGGGTCTCCACCAAAACCCACGTGTTCCCAGTTCTGGGATCATTTTATCAGAGACTTTAGAAATTAAGGAACCGGAGTCGTTATGAAGCCATCAAGGGAGAAGGAAGGCAGAGGCGTCCTCACACCTGTCTGATGATGAATCACAGGGTGGCCCAGGGGTGTTTGCTCATTGCATCGCTGAGTATTGGGCAGGAGAGGGGTTTGGGAGATAATTGTAAAGGAGCAAGCTGAGACTGAGAGAAGGACTTATCGCAGAGACAGACGAAAGGAAGATGGAAGTCAAAATGAAAATCACTCACTTGTAGCAGAGCCTTCTTAATTACTCTCCCCACATCCTGCCTCCACTCGGGTATGTCGGGGTTGAACTCGTCCAAGTTCGGAGAGAAAGATAAAAGCAGAGACTTGAAGAATTCTGCGGGGGAGAGTCGGGGAAGAATCAGCCATTAATTCTCAGTGATCGGGGGCCATTATTCTCGAGGAGATCTGCCAAATGTCATTCTGCTCCAGTCCAGCTCCCAGGTAGTTAACGTTTGATAAAAAGACCAAGCTTCCTTATATCCCTTCCACTTATTGGCTCAGAGTAGCAGGTGAATCAGAACATATCTTACTGTAATTTCAATATGAAATAAAGACATAATTTTTCTGTTTCAGAAAAAGTTCTTGTTTTAAACAAACACGCAGATTAGACTACTAAAATAAACACACATCACAGCCTTTTCTCTTTGGCCATGCTTGGGACAGAAACTGACCTTTGACTGCTATGGTCTTGGTGTCCTGTAGGATGGTGTCACCTGCTGCTACTTGGACTGTGATGGTCTGCATTCCTTCACTCCTAAAGGTGTATGAGATACTTCCATCCAGGGTGATCACCGGCTGGAAGCACAGAGTCAAAGTGAAGAAAAAATCTGACGTTTCTTTGGACAAATCAAATAAAAAAGTTCCTTAAACAGTTTTGATATTCAACATGTTTTGGTTTTGTCACATTTTGTCACAAAATGTCTGTTGATGCGTTTTATGGGAGTGAAAAAATGTTACGTGGTAAGAAAGATTTTTAATAATTAGTTAAAATGTCAATTATATATATATATATATATATATATATATACACTCACCGGCCACTGTATTAGGTACACCTGTCCAACTGCTCGTTAACACTTAATTTCTAAGCAGCCAATCACATGGCGGCAACTCAGTGCATCTAGGCATGTAGACATGGTCAAGACAATCTCCTGCAGTTCAAACCGAGCATCAGTATGGGGAAGAAAGGTGATTTGAGTGACTTTGAACGTGGCATGTTTGTTGGTGCCAGAAGGGCTGGTCAGAAACTGCTGATCTACTGGGATTTTCACGCACAACCATCTCTAGGGTTTACAGAGAATGGTCCGAAAAAGAAAAAACATCCAGTGAGCGGCAGTTCTGTGGGCGGAAATGCCTTGTTGATGCCAGAGGTCAGAGGAGAATGGCCAGACTGGTTCGAGCTGATAGAAGGGCAACAGTGACTCAAATAACCACCCGTTACAACCAAGGTGGGCAGAAGAGCATCTCTGAACGCACAGTACGTCGAACTTTGAGGCAGATGGGCTACAGCAGCAGAAGACCACACCGGGTGCCACTCCTTTCAGCTAAGAACAGGAAACCGAGGCTACAATTTGCAAAAGCTCATCGAAATTGGACAATAGAAGATTGGGAAAACGTTGCCTGGTCTGATGAGTCTCGATTTCTGCTGCGACTTTCGGATGGTAGGGTCAGAATTTGGCGTCTACAACATGAAAGCATGGATCCATCCTGCATGTATCAACGGTTCAGGCTGGTGGTGGTGGTGTCATGGTGTGGGGAATATTTTCTTGGCACTCTTTGGGCCCCTTGGTACCAATTGTGCATCGTTGCAACGCCACAGCCTACCTGAGTATTGTTGCTGACCATGTTCATCCCTTTATGACCACAATGTACCCAACTTCTGATGGCTACTTTCAGCAGGATAATGCGCCATGTCATAAAGCTGGAATCATCTCAGACTGGTTTCTTGAACATGACAATGAGTTCACTGTACTCAAATGGCCTCCACAGTCACCAGATCTCAATCCAATAGAGCATCTTTGGGATGTGGTGGAACGGGAGATTCGCATCATGGATGTGCAGCCGACAAATCTGCGGCAACTGTGTGATGCCATCATGTCAATATGGACCAAACTCCCTGAGGAATGCTTCCAGCACCTTGTTGAATCTATGCCACGAAGAATTGAGGCAGTTCTGAAGGCAAAAGGGGGTCCAACCCGTTTCTAGCATGGGGTACCTAATAAAGTGGCCGGTGAGTGTGTATATATATATATATATTCATATTCACTATAGCAGCTGCAAGTCATTTAAGGTATGTATATCTAGAGTTCACAAATTTATAGTTAATTTTGTTCCATTATTGTTGCAAGCAAAAAAAGAAATGTGTAGAAGATAAAGATAAAAAAAAGACAAACCAGAGATGACTTAAAAAAAAAAAATCTATTTAATAATAATAATCGAACTTTATTGATCTCACACTGGAGAAATTTACCTCTGCATTTAACCCATCCAGTGGGCTGCCACTGTGTGGTGCCGAGGAGCAGTGTGGGGTAAAGGGTCTTTGCTCAGGGACCCAGAGTGGCAGTGTGTGGGAGTGGAGCTTGAAGTCAGAACCTCAGGATTCCAAGCTCTATGCCCTAACCATTAGGCTGCCACTCCCCTTTTTCTCCTTTGCGATGCATTTTTGTTTGCCTGGATTGATGTTAACAACTTTTTTTTTACTCAATGTAAACAACAAGAGCGTTTGAATTGGATTCGAAATAGGGATGAACAATTAATCTTGATTAATCGACTATTGAAATAATCGCCAACGGATTTAGCAATTGATTAATCATGAACTGGAGGATAGAGACTCTAAAATGTGCCTTTAGCTCACAAAGCAACCCGCTTAGAGCAGTAACTATATAAAGGTTGCAAAAAATATATTAACAGTTTGCATCCTTTGGATATTAGATTATTAATCAATTAATTGAAAAAATAATTCAGAGATTAACCAATTTGTAAAATAATGGATAGTTGCAGCCCTAGTTTGAAGTGTAGAGAATGTGATCCATGTAGCCCAATTTGAAAAGGATAAAATTCATAAAATAAAATCTAAAAAGATACAAAGAAATACCAATAATTTGAAAGTAGAAAATATCCTGAAAAATGTTGGGAAAAAAGTTTCCAAAAAATGGAATGTAAAGAAAATGAAATATGCTAAAAAAAAAAAAAAAATGAAAAATAACCTCTCAGCAAAACAGCATTCGTTTTATTTAAACGTTTTACAATATTTAATTTTAGGGTTTCCATTTTTTATAAAAAAAAATTCCATTAACAAAATGTTTTTTTTTGCTAGCTACACTGCAAAAAAGGAAAAATCTATACAAGTTTAATAAACTTGAATTCAGCATTTTGGTCTTATTACACTTGTTTTTCAATGTATTTTCTTAGTAAGACTGAATATTGTTAAGATTTTTTGACTTGTTTTAAGAAAATTAATCTTTTTAATCCTAACTAGATAAGGGGGGGGGGGGGGTATTTTGCTTAATTCTGTGACATTTCTGCTAAAATATTTATAAAAAAAAACGTTTTGAATGTATTTTTCCCATACATTCACTACACCTAAATAATGAAATTAATTCTAGCTAAGAAAAACAGACTAGCTTTAAGCCTTTAAATGAACTGGTATTAAGTACATTTGCCTTGTTTTTAAGCCTGTTGTATGCTTGTTTTGAGCAATAATTGGTTAGAGGACATTTAATTCTAAGCAATAATGACTAATAAATGAGAATACATTGCATAAAATAAGAGAAAAAATCTTAACGAGTAAAAGAAAAAATAGATTTTTATACTTGATTTAAGTTTTTTTGGATGCTTACTACTTAGATATTATGTTCTTGTTTTAAGAAATCTTACCAAGTCTCATTTGCTTGCTGCACTGGCAGATTATTTTGCTAAAAATAAGCAATAATTCACTCAAAACACTATATTTTTTTTCTTATTTTTTAGGAGGCATTTTTAGTTGTGTAAAATAATATAACAAAATTCACTCCATACTCTCGGTCTGAGGTTAATTTATTCAAACTTCTTATGCTAAGTTATTGGATTGATCAGAGTCCTTTGAGTTTTTATGACTAACAACAACAGACCACACAGAGTCCAGCAAAAATCTGACCATGTCTGCAGGTCTTTACATGTTAAAATGGTTCTTTTTTGATATTCTGTCAGGTTGATGCAAACATTTTATCTCACTCTGGCCGAACTATTGCTTCTCCGATGTAGCCTAGTAAGAGAAAAAAAAAGGAATAAAAACATGTCGCCTCAGACGAGTTACCTCTGTGTTGTTACCAAGCCACCAGAAGTAGGTGACAGTGCGTGATTGGCTGGGCAGCACCACTGCTGTGATGTTCACCTCCTTGTTTCTGATAACCACAAAGGGAGCAAGAAGCTGGACATGCTCTACTGCACCTGTAAGAAAACCCAAAGAAAACAGCTGATTTCATTCAAAGGCGTATATCGGGTCAACACTGAGGGTGAGTTTCTTATTCAGACTCAGAACGCTCAGAGTCAGATCACAGATCCTAAACATTTGGGGTTGTGAAGGTTATTCCAGGAGACTAAACACTTCAAATCCCAGCACTTTGATTTGACAGGTAGCTTTTTCTACTTCTCTTTCCCTGACTAAAGATCGGCACCTGAGGTGAAACCATGAATTATCCAGGAGTGTGTTGGCTCTGTAGTAAACCGTCAAATCATCCAGGTTGTTTTTCTTTATCTTGTCAGGATCATTCTGGGATATGATCTGCCCTATGCCCCCCCATCCTGAGTACAGCATAAATAAGTCAGGGAAATGGATGGATGCAAACCTTTTTAGAGCAATTATACAAAGTCCCAGAGAAGATTACCTCATAGACAGGAGGACTCAGGCTAGATTCACCTGAAGTGATGGATGGGACTTTTAACCTTTTTATGGCAACAAATATTACAGCAATCTGAATTCAAACAAAAAACAAACATTTAATCCCAATTTAAACAAAACACAGTGTATGCAAAAAAAAGGCACCAACAATAAATGAAATATTGCTAAGAAATAAACTACTCATTAAAATTATCACTTTTTAAGTCAATTTACTTCGTTTAGCTGTTTATTCTATTGTGAAACCGATTTCACCATTGCTTTAAGTAAAAAAAAATATTAGTAAATAAAGTCTAGCTGCGTCATTTATTCAATAAACTCACTGCGGATCCAGACATTTGAATTGAGAAAGCTTCCTGGAGAGGTGGCGAAACGTCTTCAAATCTTGAAAACCAAGTCCAGTGGATATTTTTTGAATTTTTACGGAATTCAATAAAGTTCTTCCACGCCCCCCTGCAACCACGCAGTTCCACCTCTAGATGGCGCATCCCCCCAGTTTGAATCATTAATGAATCAGCCAATGCATGTATGTATATGATACCAATACAACAACAACAAAATCAACCTGCTGACGTATTGGTCTATCTCTAATTTTGTTTTTAAGTAATTCACGGGAAGCAGGTGTAAACATGTCAATCTTAATAAATTATTAGATTAGATTTAGCTATATATTTAGTCAATCTGCTGTCTGGCCAGTTAAGAACAATACAATACCCTTAACATGCATTCAGTAGCCACATTGATCCATATACTCCAAATACTTTAAGCTAGTCAGTGATTATGTGCTGAGGTCTCCTCAGAGCAAAGTTGGACATATTGGGACAATCGTAACACTTAGTCACACATCTGACTATACAATGAAATTTCTGATTCTCACAATGATGATTAAAGGCATTTTATCTAGTAGCTTTAAAGCCTGACTATGGAGTGATTTCAGAGGGTTTAATGCTGAGGGATTAACATGGGGCTAAATAGAGGTACAATAATTCATATGTGAATATAATTCTTCAGCCTCATAAGTGAGCATATTTCTCATGAGCCTCAAGAACTGACAGATTTTATTTCACAGTATTCCACATTTTGCAACATTTTACATCTTAAACAGTACAGATGTATTTGAATATGTCCACAGTATCAATTTCTTTCACAAAACTATTGGTGATAGACTTTCTTTTTCTAGATTTGGTTAAGTACAACTCAGTTTTTTTTTTCTTAAATGTTAGGATAAGGTAAGCCATTTTGCCATATTTTCCAATACAGTGTCATCAGCGAACATTTGTACGTCACTCACTGAAGGGAAATCATTAATATAGATCATTACAGATTCTCTCATGCTGAATGAGGGTAAACTGGTAACTTATTTTATTAACTAAAGAACACGTTGGCCTAAATATGTTGTATTTTTCCTACTAATTTATATTTATTGTTTTTGATACATTAAAAAAGTAATAATTATTTAAAAAAAAATTGTATTTCTTATGTTTTTTTTCTTTTTTTTGATTTTTCACCCAAAGAGGTTGCCATTTGATGTAGTTAAGTCTTTCCAGACTGGCACTGGTTTAAGACAGGATGGCTAACATTCTGCAGATGTTTTTTTATGGTATTGCTTTTTGACTGGTGTGAATTTAGATAATGCCACACAAAATAAAATTTTGAAGATAATAAATTACTGCTCAAGATGACAGTGAAGCATCTTTTAGTCATTGTAACACATTGTTCTAATATATGACAGAAAGCTAACAGCCTCAGTTAGAAACTGGAGCTCGGTCTGCTTTAGCACCTTCAAGCAGCCAGCACTAGCTTTATAGGCCAACTCCCTACTCTTCCTCAGTTTAGTCCTCATCTTCATCACCCTTCGTGATTCCTACATAAACTTTGATGCGCTCAAGATAAAAAGTAGTGGGACTTATTGCTGTTTTGGTCGGACAGAGCTAACGCTACAGGACCTAGCATGTGTCATTTACCCAGAATGTGATAGTCAATAATTTTATTTTATCAAACAACGAGGCTCATAGTATTTCTAATGTATTGTAGTGATGGTGAGATGAAGCCTCATGAGACATTGAACCATTTTGCCAAATTGATTCAACGATCCCCACAGTTCATGAAGCTTCATGTGAACACGTCGCCACTTACTGGTGAAGTGCAGAACTACAGTTAGTAATATAATCTCATCTTTTTGTAATATTGTTTTTCTTGTTTGTTTTTTCCCCCATATTAGTTCAGTTTTTTGAGTGTAAAATGTCTTAGAAGAGAAAAATAATGTAAGGTAACCAAACAAGTTTTAACCAACTAGATTGGTTGGAAAAACACCATTTTATTCTTGGAACCTATCCAACTCTCCTACAAACTCCCACATCTTGACTGAACACAGAGGCTGTTTAAATGCTGCCGAAGTTACCGGCAAGCTGAACCACTTCTGGAAGCGGTCAGGTGGTATGGCGGAGTTGCGAGGCTTCGGACATCATCGATTTTGGCTCCTCCCCTAAATGAAGCAAGCCTCAATACGCACCTCGTCGAAACACCCCCTCCAGTACTCGACACATGCCTCGAAGCCTCGGCTCATCTCATAACATCACTACTGTATTGTATTTGCATCAAAATAAAAAAAAAAAATTCTGAAATAAAGTCTAATCAGAAGGGGTGTTATTAATCGTTTTGTATCGATGCATTGATCCAACAGACGACGATCCAATGCATCGACACGTCCGCAAGAGTATAGGTTCATGTTTTTTTTTTTCCTTCAGTCTATTTTCATTCATCTGCTCCTGGACGTAATTCTGACTCCCATGCTGCGGTGGCGCTAAACCTCTTTTGCCCTCCTACCTCACTTCCTTTAGCCATTACCCTCTTTCCACTTACAGTAAGTTTCGATGCCAGGCCTTCATAACACAGAGGGATTATTTTTCAGTGAATGTGCTTTTCATATACCTAGGTGGAGTACAACTTTACTACTTTTGTTATTTGCTGCTTCTCAAATAAAATGCACAACGATATTACAGCTTGCATTGATTGATTTCAAATTTGAAACATTGTCTAGCCTGTAAAGTAAAAAAAAATAAAAAAAGATTAATCGAATCAAATCATACTGCGGTTTATTCTTGAGAATCGAAAATAATCGAATCATTCGGTCAGGACATTTATACTGAATCGAATCGCCATGATGGGAGTGATTTACACCCCTACTAATCTGACAACTAATTATGGATCCTGTTAAGTTATTGATTACAGTATTGGAACTTAAAGTTTTTTTTTCTGTTTACAAAAATTTTACTGCTGCCTCATATTGATAAAAATTAAAGACACTGTTGCTAACTTAGTGACTTTGTCGCTATATTTAGCAACTTTTCAAACCCCTCTTTTCTTTAAAATCTAGCATCTTTTTCCTGCGCTGTCTCAGACTTTTGTGACAAAATAAAAGCAGCAATCGCTGGAGTATAGTGAGGGCCCCTTCCTCCTCCAAAGCAGGCGCTCAGACTCAGCACCAAGCCGTTTCTGCAGTCAGTGAGGGAAGGCTGATTTTCCTGTGTTTTGATTTGAAAATGAGTTAAAGCTTTCACTGATCCCCTTTAAGTGGGATGTAAACATGACATTTAACCTAAGAGTCTTTTTTTATTTATTTATTTTTATCTGGAACGAAAATAGTTCCTCACTGCATTTAACGCATACAGTTTCATCCACTGTATTTGCCTCTGCTTACTTTAAAAGTGAATTTGATAAAATAGAATTGATTTATGTAGATTTTGCTTCCACAAAAATATCACTGAATACTCAAACTTATTTTATAGAGTTTCTAAGGTATTTTGAGTCTTTATTTTATTAACATATGCAAATAAGGCAATGACATCATTTAGCCACGTCTGGTGACTCTCAGGACAACAAGTTGTGACTTTTCTGTTTGTGATAAAATACACCCGTGTGTCAACATATAGGCACTAATATTTTACATTTTAAGCCAAGCTAAAAAAGAGAAAATGAGTTGATGGCATCAGGTATTTCTTGACATGAAGCCACAAACCTGCTAAGAGAAGCTAATGGGACCCGACAGAGCTCCTAGCTGCTTTACTCTAATCTCAGGATGAACTTTCCTGCTGTGGACAGATGTAACACACCGCATGCACTGAAAACCTCTAACAGCATCTGTTTGTGTGGCGCTGTGATCTGGGCTGCTCGTCTTGCTCACACTCATCCTCTTTCAAAACTAATCTTTATCCCTGCTGTGAGATGCTTGGTGTGTCTTTGTGCACTCGGGCTTGCTCCTCCGTGTAAACGGGACCAGACGAGAAAGTCATTTGGCATTAAACGTGTTCAGCTGAGAAATCTTTGCAGCTTTTGGCTTTTCTCCCTGAAGGTATCGCCCTCACCGCGAGACAAAAAAATCCAGCTAAATTTACGGCTGTCAGAAATGTATTAATACGGAGCACACTGATACAAGAGGACGGCAGAGGTTAGATCAGAATGAATTGAACGAATCAGAGAAACAATAACATGACAGAGAGACAATTCAACACTTACTGAAGGTAGCTTGTATAATTCCCTTTAGAGGGCTAAAAAAATACTTTTTCTTATTGTGCCTGAGTTGAGCTGAGAGGCATGACAATCATGTAATTTGTTTTGTTTGCTGCTGTGTGAAACCTGCTTTAGCTTTAAATTAGCTATTGTTCTAGATGTGGATCCTGATGAAAGGCATTACCTGCAGTGGCCTTAAAGGCCTCCTTCTCAGTTTTGCTTCCCTCTGCAGGAAAACATTTCATAAGTGGCTCTGTTATGACCTTTTCTGTAAAAATGTGTATAGCCATCAAAGTATCCTCCATAATCCACCATATCAGTCAGTGCCTTTATTCTTCAATAAGTCTTGCTTGGATCAACAGTGTTATTGATCCATAGCAACTTTAGTACCTGAAGCATCACGAAACATAACGAGGAAAAGAAGACGACAGAGCTTCACAAAGACTTTAATTTTTCCATCCCTCAGGTCACAGTGAGGTTGGTTCCTATCTCCATCAGTATATAGGGGAAAGGCAGGGTAAACACTAAACAGGTATCTGGTCCTTCGCAAGGCAACACAGAGACAGACAACCAAGCACACACACTCACACCTAAGGACAATTTTTAGAGATGATAATTAGCCTTAAAGTCATGGGAGGAAGCCATAGTACCTGGAGAGAATCAAGCATCTAAGGGCAGAACATGCAAACTCCAGGCAGAAAGACCCTGAGTCGCGAATCGAAGGCTTCTTGCTGCAAGGCAACAGTGTTTTAAACTGTGCTACCTTGTAGCCCAGAGTCTAATTTTCCTAATGGCAAATTAAAGGATTTTTCACAGAATGTGGCTCAGATTATCCTAATATATAACTATATATATATATATATATATATATATATATATATATATATATATATATATATATATATATATATATATATATACAGGTGCTGGTCATAAAATTAGAATATCATGAAAAAGTAGATTGATTTCAGTAATTCCATTTAAAAAGTGAAACTTGTATATTATATTCATACATTACATACAAACTCATATATTTCAGATGTTTATTTTGTTTAATTTTGATGATTACAAATGACAACAAATGAAAATCTCAAATTCATCATATCAGAAAATTAGAATATTACTGAAGACCAATAAAAACAAAGGATTTATAGAAATGTTGGCCAACTGAAAAGTATGAGCATGAAAAGTATGAGCATGTACAGCACTCAGTATTTAGTTGGGCCTCCTTTGGCCTGTATTACTGCAGCAATGCGGCGTGGCATGGAGTCGATCAGTCTGTGGCACTGCTCAGGTGTTATGATAGCCCAGGTTGCTCTAATAGTGGCTTTTAGCTCTTCTGAATTGTTGGGTCTGGTGTATTGCATCTTCTTCTTCACAATACCCCATAGATTTTCTATGGGGTTAAGGTCAGGAGAGTTTGCTGGCCAATTAAGAACAGGGATACCATGGTCCTTCAACCAGGTACTGGTAGCTTTGGCACTGTGTGCAGGTGCCAAGTCCTGTTGGAAAAAGAAATCTGCATCTCCAAAAAGTTGGTCAGCTGCAGGAAGCATGAAGTGCTCTAAAACTTCCTGGTATGTGGCTGCGTTGACCCTGGACCTCAGAAAACACAATGGACCAACACCAGCAGATGACATGGCACCCCAAACCATCACTGACTGTGGAAACTTTACACTGGACTTCAAGCAACGTGGATGAAGTGCCTCTCTTCTTTTCCTCCAGACTCTGGGACCTTGATTTCCAAAGGAAATGCAAAATTTACTTTCATCAGAGAACATGACTTTGGACCACTCACCAGCAGTCCAGTCCTGTTTCTCTTTAGCCCAGGCAAGACGCTTCTGACGCTGTCTGTGGTTCAAGAGTGGCTTGACACAAGGAATGCGACAGCAGAAACCCATGTCTTTCATACGTCTGTGTGTGGTGGTTCTTGAAGCACTCACTCCAGCTGCAGTCCACTCTTTGTGAATCTCCCCCACATTTTTGAATGGGTTTTGTTTCACAATCCTCTCCAGGGTGCGGTTATCTCTCTTGCTTGTACACTTTTTTCGACCACATCTTTTCTTTCCCTTCGCCTCTCTATTAATGTGCTTGGACACTGAGCTCTGTGAACAGCCAGCCTCTTTAGCGATGACCTTTTGTGTCTTGCCCTCCTTGTGCAAGGTGTCGATGGTCGTCTTTTGGACAACTGTCAAGTCAGCAGTCTTCCCCATGATTGTGTAGCCTATAGAACTAGACTGAAAGACCATTTAAAGGCTTTTGCAGGTGGTTTGAGTTAATTAGCTGATTAGAGTGTGGCACCAGGGGCCATCAATTTTGAACCTTTTCACAATATTCTAATTTTCTGATATGATGAATTTGAGATTTTCATTTGTTGTCATTTGTAATCATCAAAATTAAACAAAATAAACATCTGAAATATATGAGTTTGTATGTAATGTATGAATATAATATACAAGTTTCACTTTTTAAATGGAATTACTGAAATCAATCTACTTTTTCATGATATTCTAATTTTATGACCAGCACCTGTATATAGTTAGGCTGCTATACACTTAGACTGCTGGAGGATATAGGGACAACTTTTCATCATTATGCTTCAATTTACCTTTATCCTCCTATTTTGCAGAATTTGTTAGTTTAACCCTTAGCTTCTTGTTCTCCTTGCTTTTTCTCATCTTAGTATCTTCATCGGACCTGGTTCTCTTTCGCTGTGACTCCATCCTGGATGGAAATATCAGCTTCAGTTATAGATGCTAGTTTGAGGCCTCTTTATTAGTGCTTAGTCCTTTTTCTCGCCTAGGCATATTCTAGCTATGGGCTCAGCTTTTACCATAGGTAACTGGCTGTGCTCTCTTTTCATCCCTTTTGGCAGAATTTACTCAGAGCTCATCTGCTTAACTATTTCTTTTCTAGAAACAGTCACCTCTGGAGCTACTTTACCGTTTCCTTTTCTAACATAGAAAGTATTCTAAATCAGTACTTCTATGTTCGTTGTGTATATTTGCTTCTGTCTCCTGTTTCTACCACTGAAATCAAAACTGTACTAACATGATATCAATAGTGTTACACTTCACCTTCAGTTTACCCCCAGCATCTGGTGAGGAATAACATACAAGTAGTTGTATTTGTGTTCTTAATGGCATTTTAGACTTTGTAATGTCCTTAAAAATGATTTGCAAATGGTTATGACTCACTATACCCACAGAGGGATCAAACTAATTTTCTTAAGATGAAATACTTTATCAAATTTCGTTAATGTCAGCACTGCTGATGAAGATCAGTAGACGAAGCCTGATGGAGCCCTTGAGATAACCAATAAGAAACGGTCCTGCACTTCAAAAGGAACCTCTAACATACGGACATGAATATCATTCAGATAGCGGCTTGTTTATGTGGAGAGAAAGAAGAACTAGATTAACATTTCATTTCTTATAACTAGAAAAAAACATGTTGACCGTTAAATCACTAAAATCTAATGCTGATCTTGACATTTAAAAAACTGTATAGAAAGACATACGTTATGTAAATATTAATGCCAGAAGTGTCAAAAAACTAAACATACTTTGCTAATGTGCTTAAGTAGGTTTGTGTTTGGTTTCTTTCTTTTATCAACCAATCTCAGCTGTTTGAAAACAGAAATACTCATTAAAACTGGGTCAACCACACCACTTCACTAGGGAGGCAATTTCTATGAAGCCAGAATTCTAGTGAAAGTGAACACATGTAATAAATACTGATATTAGCAGTTTTATATCAAACAAACACACATATAAACTACTCTCAACATGCATTTTGAACATTTTATGCATGTAGATTCAACACTATAGGCCCCCAACATGTCACAAGCATAAGTTCATGCTCCATCTTTTGATTTTTATGCCCCTGTAGATTCCGTTCTACTTAGGTGTAAAATTGTTTATGTGCCCTCATGAAAAAAAAAGTGTCATTTTGAGAATGGAACCAACCTGAGAACCAACAACCTGTTACTGTCACTTCTCAATCCGTATAGAAGCAGGATGCATTCCTTTAGCTCATTCACATTTGTAAAACAAGACATCATCAAGGCAACCATAAATATTGTTATAATGAAAATGTGTTTTTTCTTTACTTAAATCATCAAAGAATGCAAATACAAATAAAAATTATTAACAACTTTTCTGAGAGAACTGGAGGTATTTTACGTTTTTTTTTACAGTATATTTATTTTCTGATGTTGTCATCAAACATATTAAGAGCAGTCTAGCAAAACATGATTACGTCGTGTTTATCTGTATATTATTTGCAGAGATGGGAAGTAACGAAGTACAAATACTTCATTACTATACTCAAGTAGATTTTTCTAATATTTTTACTTTACTTTACTACTTATTTTTATGGCGACTTTTTACTTCTACTCCTTACATTTTTACACAAATATCTGTACTTTCTACTCCTTACATTTTAAAAAATTGTCTCGTTACTTTAGTTTTGAATCATTTCAATGGAGTTACCGTTATTATTTTTCATGTCATCAATACCAAATCCAATCTAATTAGATGGGAATCTACGTTGCATTTGACGCACCACTACAAGATGAATTGACAGATTCGGCGGTATTCATTGGCGGCAAATCATTGCAGCTTGGTGGCGGTGGCGTTAGCATAGTAGCATGGACGACGAGATGATTGAAAATGAACACAACGGAGATCTAGTCCTATTGGCAGACATCCATTTAAAATGTAGGCAACGGCATGAAAAAAGTGGTTTCTACTTTTACTTTTATACTTTAAGTAAATTTACAAGCCTGTACTTTGTTACTTTTACTTGAGTAAAGAAGTTTAATCAGTACTTCCTCTTTTACCAGAGTATTTTTTAACACAAGTATCTGTACTTTTACTCAAGTACGGAAAGTGAGTACTTTTGCCATCTCTGATTATTTGTGTCTTTTGATAATGCACTATACAATAAAACCACAATGAACCCTAAAACTTCAAATCACTACAATTATTTACAAATCTAAACAAAAAAAATAATTAGCTGCTGGAAGAAAGGTACGATCGCATTTCCCAGACTGATTGTGCAAGACGGGTAATATAAGTCAACTGTACCCAAGATAAGAAGCTTTTTTTCTATCAGAAAAGCCATTATTTACGTTTTACATGCTAGAGTTAAGTAAAAAGCATATTCATTTTTTTTCCTTTTTTAAAAAAGTTCAACACTGGCGACCCAGGTGTATTATTGGTGAAATTGTTGGTATGGATCATGCTACCGTTATGGATTGGGTAGCGAGATAAACATAAGCAAAGTATCTAGCTGTTTTCTTAAAGAGATAAAATCATTAAACAATTTTGTCCGATGAAACTGTCCTCGTAGCAATAGTAGCAATATGTTCTAAAATGATAATCAATGGAAGTTCTTAAAAGCTAAGCTAATGCTAGCTTTACTGTTTTGGGTAAAATGGGGCTTGAAAAAACCCTCATTTATGGTTACAGTTGCATAGAGAACTTTCTTTTTTGTCCATCATCGTGTTTCCAAAGTTGTCAGTTAATGAAAGAGATGCGTCTGGAATATGAAAAGTAACTGCATATTTATTTTGGCTAATAAGTTACTTCCACTGAGTGGTAACTGAGTTGCTAACTCTGGTACCCCTATTGAGAACTAACCAGCAACTATGACTGGTTAACTTTAACCTGCCCATGATGAAGATGCTAATTACCACAATATTTGGAGCAACAAGCAAATACAACATAATAAATAAACATTAAGCAGGTGGTTATCTCTTCCTCCTTGATTCTTAGATCATGCAGATCTTGTCTCATTAAGTTTTCCTGTTTTCCATGAGGAACTTTCATGTACCCAAACTTGGTTGTAGAAAAGCACACCAAAGCCTAGAAGTCTAAGCAAAACAATTTTTTTGAAATTATTTATTTATTTTTTCCCACTTGCTTTGTTTCTGTTTTATTTTCCTATATTTTAATCATGTAAAGCACTCTGCGTTGTCATTGTACTGAATTGAGCTATACAAATACATTTACCTTGCCTTGCCTTTGCCTTGCCTAAGCGCACAAATCACAATCATAAATCAGCAAAACAACTTATAGGTCTTCTTATAATACCAACTAGCTGGCAATATAAACTAATGTTAAAATTATCAGTTTTAAAACATATTTAGATCAACTCTTAATCCCTGGAGAACCACTGTACCAGATTAGCATCTTACAGAAAGTTTTCATTGATCCTATAACATTTTATCGGGGTCTCTTTTACTCAGACCAGCTGCAACCTGTGGTCTCGTCTTACTTTTTGATGATTAGCTTGACTTATATATAATTTTGGTTCCTAATCTTTAGCAAAACAAAGCCCCGTTTTTTTAATTTTCACCTGGGCAGGAACCAAACAGTCATCAGATGGATCAGACCAATCCAAATAAACTGAATTGATTAACAACCCATCTGCTGTAACCGTTTGGGACAACGGATTTCCACCTTCCTCTGTTTTAAAAGTGGTGCGCTTTGTTCTGTTTCTGCGGTTACGAGCTCTTTCTACCGTTATATCAGTCTACACAAAATATTTTTCCCCTCATTCATAAAAACAGTGAAATTAGGACATTTCCGGAGACAGGAGGTCCAACATGGTGAAACATGAAGGAAACATCATGCTTTCAGTTAAGTTTCCATCAGAAACTAAAAATACAGCTGAAATTTGGTGCATGACATGAAGACTGATGTTCACAGGTGTCTATCCATGTAAACTGCTTGTCTAGCAGCATTGCAGGTCGAACATCCACAAAGGCTTGTGGGTAAAATCAAAACAGAGGGTGTTTCTACCAAATACTGGCTCAGCGGGAATGAACACAGACATAGTTTCCACTTTTCTGATTTAACATATTTTATCTTTACCCTCATAACTTCATTAAAAGCACCAGCTGTTCATCCTGAAATCCATGAGAAACATCCATTTTTAATTCTGTTTTAGAAGAGCATCTTTAAATATTTCTGAGCACTCACATGATACATGCAGAAATAAAGTAGTGGTGTCCGAGCCGAGTGTGTTCTCTGCCAGCGCCGTGACTCGGAATATTCCAGCCGACTTGTAAACGTGTTTGATCCCCTCCTCGGTCCAGCTCAGGTTGGAGTAGGAGACTGCTGTACCATCGCCGAAATCCAGCTGGATGTTAGTTCTTAGAGAGTCCCCCTGAAACACAGCAAAGCTTAGTTTTACTATCTAGGAATTGTCTAAAACCTAGTTCTGACTCTGTGTGTAAAGTTTAACACATTTAAAATGCTCTCTGTATGCATGACTTCATTGCACCTTCTTAGAGTCACAAATCCATATTAAAAATAGTGGGATTGTGGTTCCTTTTCTGATGAGAAGACTTGAGTTTAATTTATTTAGTTTATCCATATAGCTCCTGTTCACATCAAATTTCATCTCAAGGCACTCATGCTGCAAACCATCCAGTCAGATTGGTTAAAAGCTTTTATCAATGGAAACCAGCTGAACCAATGGGTGCATTCAGCTGACCTCCAGCAGCCAAAGCCTCTCCTTTGTCCACAGGAGCCCTGAACTGAAGGGGATGTTGCTTCAGCAAGGAGAAATAGGTGGACACATATCACATTACAGACTCATATAGTATTTGGAAATAGCACCTTTGCACTCTGGAGAGGAGGGCGTTTCCTGTACCAGCTGCCATTTGTCACATTGTGTTTTCTATTTTTTGTTTGTTTTATTTTTATCTTCATTTGTTACAGTTTTTTTTTCTTGTTTTTCAAAAGATAAGATTTTTAGAAGATCAGATCAAATACATAAAAGGTCCACATAATAAAAAAAAAAAACAACCAAAGAAAGAATAAGAAAAATAGTGCAGTGGAATGTCTGTGAACCTACTCTTGTCTAATTCCTGAATGTTCCACATCACTGAGCCGGGAATCTAACTCTGACAAAAATTTCTGTATCTCTATAATATCTCTATTATGAGTTATCTTCTCAGTTCAGAGGGCCCCATGCCTGTCTTTGCCTAGAGCCCCAAATTTCCTAAATCCGCCCCTGCGTAAGACATAACACAACATTAGCAATAGAAAAGATAACATATGCAAGCGTGGTGTGAGCAATTGCTGTAGAGTCAACAACGCAATTTAGGTGAATGCCCACTGTCACCCCATGCTTTCAAATAGGGGAAAAATCCTGCAATCAGCTGCTTTTCCTTAGATTGAAAACTGATCTCGTTGAATTATAGCTTTAAATGTCCTTGAGATGACGTGAACTGGCATTATATTGCATGAAATTAACTGCAAAACATAGCAAAGATGCAATAAATTAATACTAAACTGAAGTAATGTGAAGGATGTTTCAAAAAGACTTTAGAAATCAAACCTAAAAAAAAAATGTTTTTCAATAGTTTTTTTTCCCCCTAGTTCCACTGCACACTTTTGTGATAAATCATCCGCTGATGCATTATGCTTTTGACAAAATTAGAAAACCCATAAACTCTCACAAAGAAAGTGAGAAAAAAAACATTCCCATCACCTTTAGGGAGTCTCTACACAGAAACAAATTTCCTCTGTCAATCATTATGAGAAACACCAATAAATGGAAAAGTCAAATATAACCACGGAGGAAAAGAACTGTACTAAAATCTAAAAGCTGTTACTGTTATGTAGTGCGACCATTTTGGAGTTGCCGTGGTTACAGTAGCTTGGGGGGCTGATGGGGTCACAGCAGCTGTTTTCTAAGTGCTGCATGCTCTGTTATAAGGCTGATTTTCATAGGGTAAAAGAAATGACGAATTTCCATACCTTCAATTTAATGCAGTGACAGAAAGAGGATTAAAACATAAGACTTAGATTCCTGAATCACCAAGGAACAGGAAAGCATTTTAAAGTACAGCTTTTTGGCCTGCAGGCTGTTTTAGAAAGAAGAGATGATGAAACAGGGTGGCAAACATGCCACCTAAGCCTCTTTAATAGGAAACCATTACATTCAAGACAAAAATGCACAGCTCTTTAGTTAAAACAAATGAATATTGCTTTTTATGAGCCTAAATTTTTTTTTTTTGAAATAAGTATTTCATTATGGATTTCCTACAGATTAAAACCAGCTCTAAGTGGATCCATAAAGTCATTGGTTAACTAGGATTTCTTTATTGTATTAACGCATTGATAGAATTTCTTGTATGCTTTAAGCACCTGTCACACTTTGATGATTTAGCCAGGGTATGCCTGACATCCTAGAATCTCCTAAAACGCTGCCAAACGCTGAGCTTTCTATTAAGTTTTTTATTTTGGGCGTATGCATAGAGTATTCATAATAAGTCCAGAACTTATGTCCAACGACAACCTAACTTCTGCATAACGCACGGCAGCGTTATGCACATGAAATGATGCACAAACCAGTGTCCTGAAGGGGGCAGCGATGCACCCGGAAAGGCGCCTGGCCTGCATAAAAAGTCGCTTTGATCGCGGTATTAACCTAGCTGCTGTTTACCGCCCACCAAAAAATAAATGAATAAATAAATAAAAGGAAAAAGAACGAAAGAAGGTTTGCAGTCGCAACAGATTCAGCGTCATGTTTGCTAGGAAGTTTGTTGGTGGTGGGTGTGAACGCAGGGAGGATCCACCACGATCACCTTCTGGCTCACCCTATGATGGGAATGAAGTCTGGAGGAGAACTGATGGTTTCCTCCTGTGAACCCCCTTTATACAAAAATGCTGCCAATATGCAATAATATAGTAGCTGGAAGTTAGAAACACGTTTAGTGATGGTCTAAAACACATCAGATGCGTTGATATGAGTTGGAGAGAAGTTCTTGATAAGTTATGCACAAGTTAACCAGAGGTTTTGAATAAGCTAGACGGCATGGGGAACATCAGATAACTTACCTTTAACAAACCAAAATGCTGAAGAGGTTAATGTTGGTTGACGCCAGAATAAACAGTGCGACAATAAACAGTGAATGGAAGCTAAACAGCAGGAGACCAATCAGGGTGCCTGTGCTGACCCCCCTCCTGCTGCTACTGGAGAAACAGCAAGCAGGGAAGCATCAGTCCTGGACTGGGGATCATTAAAAGAAGGTTTTGCAAGTTATTTTTTTGTCTATTTTTTTTTTTTTTTTTTTATAGATTAACACATGGAACCAGGATGTACTTTACAGTACCTCATTGCACTTTCAGGGATCTAAAGGATTCACTGCCTCTACACTACATGGCTGTTCTGAAAGAAAAATGGCCCAGTTCACCCGACTATTTGATAACCAGAATTGGTTACTGGAAGATCCTGGTTTTAGACCTTTTCTGATGGCAAGACGCATACATCTGAGTGCTAGAAAGTTGATTAATTTACTGATTATTTACATCCACACTTAAAATTTTAGTTTTAAATCAAGCCTTTGCTTTTCAAATAATGAATACCTTTCAGGTATAGAATAAAAGACCAACATAATGGGTTTGACTTTTCTCCACAATCTTTGTTTATATCTGTAAACCACTAGTATATGTATGTTTTATTTTTTTTCTGTGCAGCTGATTTATGGGTAAGTTATATTTCGTGGGAAGGAGGAAAAGAGAAGTTTCTATTCACACGGCTTCTAAATTTCCATCTCCATGTATGTTTGGGTGCAGAAGTCTTTAGCTGCAAACACCGGCTCCTCTGGGAATCACATCTGCTGCTATCGGCATGCAGCACCAGCGTTATAGCCTGCTGCTTAAAAAACAAACCAGGCCATCAAGTTGACTTCTAAGAATTCCACGGTCACAATACGAACGTAAAGTTACTGGTGCCCACATCTGAAGCCCCGGATTAAAACACCAGCTCCACTAAAAAACTAATAACATAAAAGTCTTCATTCTTATTCTCAAGCCTCTTTGTCTCTTTCTCTTTTTAATTTTTTCAAGTTTAACTTTTTTATATTTTCTTTTCTTTTTCTAATTCCTGTTTTTCAGATTGAGTTTTTTGGGCTGTCATTCTTTTCAAATTGCATTTCACAGATGAAAGTGACGTGGGCGTAAGCAACATTTTTATAGGTCAATGTGTGCGTTTAAAGAAAGCATCTGTAAGAGGTTTAAAGTTAAGAGAATTTGATCTGTAAACTTAATTTGAGAAAAAAAAACTTGTAAAGCTGAATCAAAAAAACTGAAATTTGAAAGAAAAAAAAGACAAATATGAAAAAAAAAGTTTAAATAAAAAAAAAACTTTTTTTTTTAAATATGGAAAATTAATTTAAAAAAAAGATAATTTGAAATACATTTAAGGAAAAACATACTATTTTTGTTTTTTCTAAATTTATTTGGATTGCATGTTTCTTAATTTTCCATTATCACAATGTGTTCTTTGCTTGCAACAATAATGGAACTAAATTCCCTCCGTAGAAAAATGACATTGTTTGCATCAGTGTCCTGTTTGTCTGCCAGGAAAATGATACTTTTAATACGTCGATGGACAGAACAGAGAAAGCTAAGCCGACACTCTGGGTATTGTTATGAACCGTAATGAGTTGGCACCCAAACAACACTCTGGCTTGGTGGCACCAATGTCACTCAGCGCCGCTCAGCATCTGCGCTGCATCCTGTGTTTACAGTGAATACGGGCCACCCTGGGATTCACTCATCTGCATGAAACTGACGCTGACCCGTCTCCCTAAAATGTCACTCTTTGTGTCTGCGAGTCTCCAAAGGCTGAGCGGATCCAAACACCTCGCAGCGTGCTGCCTTGAGGCTGGAACGGTGCTGCTGGTTCCCAGTGACAGCGCCACTGCAGAAGGTGACAGGGATTTGGAAAGATGAGGCCAGCATTTGTTAAGGTGTTAGACCAGCACATACAGCGTCAGTGTGATGTGTGACAACAAAAGAACAACTGTTCCGGTTATATCTGCTGCATGCAGACCCGATAACATGAATTTATGCTGTAAAGGTCAACGCTTGCATTGAAGAAAATATGCTAGCCGTTAGCCAAGAAATGTTAATGATTAAATGCTTGGATAAGAGCATCTTATTGTGCTTATATACATGCATACATCCCAGAAGCAAAGAAAGACTAACTAAGCGCAAACTCTGTGTTGCAATGGCATAACTATCGGTAAGTAGAGAATGCAGTTGCTTAGGGGCCCCCGACCTCTTAAGGCCCCGTCCCTGACACCTGGTTGGCCCCCTACGCAATTGTGGACTAGGACATCACTTTTAAGATGTAATGATGCGAAACATTAATCTTAAACCCACCTGATACTAGTCTGCCTGACCGGACTTTATATTATTTACAAATTTTTACCATTGACCACAATCCATATGAGGGAGCTGCCACAGTGCAGAAGGATGACCTGACTACAAGTATCAAATAAAAAAATAAAATATAGAGCAGGAAAAATCAGTAGTACAGTCAAATCCTCTAATTTTCAGATCCCTGCAGGATTTAGGTGATTTATTTGTTTCTTTGCCCCACATTGCCTGCAGAATCAGGTAGATCCTGATGGTAATGAATGTTTATTCTGTATAAGTATTTCTGATGTGAATTTGGTGTAAAAAAATAAAACAATGTTGTTTTTCTTCAACTGAAATATTTTTTTAACTGCCTCGTAGTATTTTTGCAGCATGCTCGTCTCATTCACTATTAGAAACGTCTACAGTAGGATGAATCACAACAGTTTGATTCTCAGATTTTCAGGGTTCAAGGAAATTCTGTGACTCATTTATAATAAAAAAAAAATCAGCTGCAGCTTTATTGATTTTGACTGTTCAACTGCATGTTAACACAAAAAAGCAAATCAACCAAAAGCAATTTGATGCATTCAGGCATCCGGCTGTGGTAAAGAAGGGGATCTGATTGTCTCTAAACATGGCATAACTGTTGGTGCCACTTGACCTGGTTTGAGTAATTCAGAACCGCTGATCTGCAGGAATTTTCACAAGCAGAAATCGCTTTTGATACAGAGAAAAGACAGGCAGGGTTGTGTCAAAGAAAACGTCTCTGTGATGTTTAAGGTAGAAAGAAACCAGGATCATTCCAACAGATGGGTTTTGTTCAATGGAAATCCCATCTATAGATTGTAAGAACATTTGATTAGAAATACCTATTGTTTTACATAAAATGTATATGATCTAATGGGAAATTATGGATATATGATCATAAGGATTAATAAAAAACTACAATTATTACAGTAAATCAGAATTTACCTTTCCTCACTCTACGGAGTTACACGCTACTAAAAAAACAACAAATAAGATACTAAAATATATATTTTTTTGCATATTTTGTGTAAATTTTTAATCTGTTTATGCTTATGGTTAATTTCTATCAAAAGAACAATAACATTGTTTCTTAAATTACACACAGTGTGTGTGTGTCTGGGTTTTCACTCAATCCTGTCATCTTTACATATTACCCCATGCAGAAAAGTTGGGAACTTCCAGCAGTCAAACATTCATCCAGAGTTTGATCAGTTTGATACTTTGAGAGTCATGGGAAGAAAAAAGGTTGTTCTTTCATTGGCTTTTCTGTAAGTCTGATCATAGTTCAACTCAGACTACAAAGGGTGATCTCAACATACTCATGTCACCCAAATGACCTCTCAGTTTTCATTACCTCCACCTAGGATGTTATGTTTTTAGTCGAGTTTGTGGGTCTGTCTGTGTACAAGATTTGATTCTGAAAGAAAAAAAAAAGTAAGTTCCCTCTGGGATTATTAAAGTATTTCTGATTCTAAAGATACCATAAAAGTTCATTAACAGATTTTAATGAAAATTGACCAAATGTGCACCTCAGTCCAAGGAACAGTCCATTAAATAATGGTGATGATCCACATCATTATATGGATGAAGGATTTTTTTAAACATTCTCTAACATTGAAACAGTTCCCCACTAAACCAGAGGGTGGCAGCTGTGACTATGGACAGCATCAGCATCAGACTCAAAAAAACTGGAGATATTTTAGTGAAGACAAAAACACAAGAAAAGGGAACGTTGTTGATTTGTTAGCCTAAGAACGTGTTTTATGGATTTTCTTTTTAACCGGAGGTTTGCTGCAATTATAATCCTGATGAACAAACTGCACAGCTGACCGTTGGAGGTGGACTGTCCGGCTTAAAAGCGTGTTAATTCTTTCCCCCCCCCATTTTGTCAAAGTAAATTAAGCTAGGCTGCTCTTTGGCTTGCAAGGTGAGAATATAGTGACCAGACATCTCCAATTTTAAGGCACAGTCCCTTTTTTGAACCAACTGTCTTGCCAAATGTTGCCAATTTTACAATTTCAGGAATGAGGGATAAAATATTGCATGTATACTGTGATAATGTTAGAAAGAGCACGTGAGCAGTAAAGTAGCTAGTTGTGCTGCTGATAATGTAAAGATGAGGAACAGAGCTGGGAATCCTCAGTGAAAGCTCCCTGAAGTGGCCAGCCTGTGGCGGATTTCCCGCTGCCGTTCGCAGCAGCTGGAAATAGACAAAGTTTTGTAGTAAAAACTGCCAGTACCAAAATATACAAGGTTATTAAAATTTATTAGTTAATTTGGGTATTTATAAACTGTTCTGCCATAGTAAGTAAAAGAAAACATGTTTTAGAAAACCTTTGGAATTTAACCTTTTAATATTATTTATATGCAGAAGCATAGCTGGCGACTAGTGTCTGTCTTACCCAAAAAATTATTGGTGCTCAGTGTCAGGGTCGGTTGTGGTTTAAGACCCAAATGCAGAGGCAGAGAGGCTGAGGTGATTTCTTGTTGATTTAATCGGAGGAAAAAGTAAACAAAGGCAGGAATGCAAAAATCTAACTAATAAAGAAAAGCAAACCAGAACTATGGAGACATCTGGGGAAACCAAACACTAGGAGCCAGGGAGAGACGAGGTATGTGGACAACAACATGGGAAGACAGCAAAGACAAGGAACCAACAAAGAGTGAGAGCAGAGGGAGAGCATATGTAGCTGACTGAGACAAAGGGAGGGCTAACGAGCTGACAAGGAGCAGGTGTGAGAGGAGACAACGAGGGAGCCAAGGGGAAAGGAACACACACACACAAGAGGGCAACAGAGGACAACAGAAAAAAATGAGAAATAACATAAATCTAGAAATTACAACAAAACTGGAATTAAACCAATAAATCTAGAAAACAAGGAGCAAAGTAAAGAACAACAGAACCAAGACCATGACACCATGACACATGACAAGCATCAGTTAAGCAACGAAAGTTCCGATTTTTTTATTCTAGCATCTATTTCACTCAAATCTGCATTTTACATTGAAATAAATGCAGTTTTGTGAGTAACATGAATACATGGAAAACAAATTATTATCCAGCAATTCACTTTAATAAAAAATAACAAACTTTGCTGAATAAAATAATTATCTTAAAGCTACAGTGTGTAACCACCGCTTCTCCCCCCAACAGTACGGCGAGCGTTACGGGACAAAATGTCTTCCACGACGTCCGCATCACCTACCTTCTCAAGTGATGAGGTTTGTTTACATAGATAATTTTACCGATAGTATTTTATTAGTCTGTGTAGGGTATAGATTTCATGTAGACTTAAGATAATAAATATACCCGTTATTTTTTCTACATCGTTGTGACGTTTTGGCGAGCTCGCAATCGCTAGTTTGTTGGCTCTGCGCTGCCGTAGCGCAAAGATGTCTGCCTCCATGGCTGTGAGACCCGCTCCTATGTAATTATAAATAACAAATTCTAAGGCAACGCAAATACTAAGGTTAAGAGGCTGAGCTCGAAGATGATGATAAATAACATAGTTAGATATACTATATTACATTTCTGACTGTATATCCCTGTAATTATTACACACTGTAGCTTTAAACATAAGCCTGTCCTGCTTAACTTCAAACTGTAAAAATTAATATTTATATTTTATAAAACAATAAATAAATAGTGCACATTTCGGTGCAACAGCAAACTTGTAAACATATTTGTGCCTCAAATGCAATGACTGTAGGCTACAGTTGTAAAACAGAAAAAAGAACTCATTAGCTCAATGCCACATTATAGTCTACTTTTTCCACTAGTATTTCCTCTGAGCTCTTGCAGCAGTGAGGAGTTGTCTTTCTTTGAGTGCTGCAGAGTAAAGCTGAGTAAAGCAGCGTCAGCATTTAAATGACTCCTTTCGTCCCCTATACTGCTCTGTTGTCTCCCACTATCTTTTCCATGAGCAACACTTGGCTCAACCAATGGGATGAGGGGATTCTGTTCATTGTTGTCACCTTATTGGTCACAACGCAGGACAGGGCCAGGGAACAAGTTTACCGTAAGTTTTGTATCTAATGTGCCTTTATTTTTTTACTCTCACAATATTACGGGACAAAGTGTGTTCCTTTTCAACTAAATACGGGACAGGTACTTCTATTTCTAAATATGAAACAATTGCGTTTTTCAAGGTACGATTGGCAACCCTTGCGTGAATTTGGAGCAAAATAAGCTGATTGGTGGACGTCTGCGCTCTCTGAGGGCTTTTATAGTTTGTTAATTTGAACATTTTGATAAATCAAAAGGATGCGCTCAGTGGCTACGATGTGCCATGTATTTGCTAACTCTATGCCAAAAAATGAAATGAGCCATCAGTTTCATGAGGAAACACCAGGGGCTGACCCTCGCCCAGAACTGACATAACAGGTTAAAAAAAATTGTACTGTGGGTCTTTAAAAATGAATAAACATGCCTTTGGGTGCATCAAACACAATTCCCTCTGATATAATGGGAATCTTTTGGTTAAAAATAATAATTATTTGACTATATACTAACTATTGCATCAAAACAAAGATTTTATTATGGATGAACAAATACATATTTTGAGAGGCTATTAAAAAAGCTGAAAAAATATTTTAATTAATATTTAGAATTTTTTAAATAAAATACGCTAAGATTGATCAGTACTAAATTTGAATAGTTACATTAGCTTGTGCCTAGATTCTGTTTAAAAAGATATATAAGAACATAATTTAACTTTGGACCCTTTCTACAAGTCAATGAGACACACATGGGAGAATGACAAAAAAGATATAAAGCTATTTTCAAAATGCTATTTTTAAAGAAACAGCATGTGTGTTTAAAAATGAAGCTTTAGGGTCCTGCTGGTGGGCCCCGCCCGGCCCCCTCCTTCCTTAGGCTCTAAATGTGTAAACAGTGTTAAAGCATGCCACCTGAAAATATGTATTATAAGATTTTGTGATAAAATGTTAAATAATACACAACAAATACCAAAGAAACATTAATATTCTTTTGCTTGAAGTAAAACTAGTACAGATGAGTCATTCTAAGCTGTGATTTCATAGGTTCTGAAAACGAAGGCAGTGTTTAATATTTTAGCTGGGAACTCTCAGTGGCCTGGTGTGGCTGTCATGTTTAATCACCGAGTTCGTCTGTAAGAAAAATCCTCATGGTCTCCCACTGGGGCAGAAGCTCACTTCTCAGAATGAAAAAGATGTGCAAAAACAACCGTAGGACATAAAATGTGTCTCCTCAAAAAGAAAAAGAAAAAAAAAGAAGAAGAAACGTGACCAATTAAACTGAAAACTGACAAATTAGTCAAATTAAAACAGTGTGAGTAAGAGACCGAACTCCTCATCATTTTTTTTTTTTTTTCCGACTCTTAAGTTGTTTTAGAGGAAATTTGAACCAGTTCTTATTTCCAAATGTTTCCTTGAGGTTATCAGGTTTTTATTTCTGCAGGTTCAGTGAATGTATCACAGCAGCATTTCAATGAAACTCAAGACCATGACTTTGACTAGGCCATAACAGAACCTCTAGTTTTGCTCCATTTTCAGTCTTTTTGTCGTAAATGTAAAAACGCAGATCAACTAATATGTTTGGAAGACTACAGTCTCTCATACAATAAACCAACAAAGCATGCTGTCATCACTGTCTGCATGCTTGTGCAGAAAGCTAACAAAGCTTTGCTTATTTTAACTTTGCCTGCAGAAATGAAGCCAAATCTGATTCCATGCAGCTTTGAACCAAAATAATGTTTATCCAGTTAAAACCAAAACTGTGTTTCTATCTCATATCTTTTCTCTTCCTCGCTGTCTTAAAGATTGATCTGCTGAAGCAAACTAAAGTTGCTCTGATTTGCAAACAATGTAGCACAAAAAGCACTATAGGGCCCAAGTTGTGTTTTTAATTTTTATATTGTGCCTCCTTCCCTGCCTCCTTTTTCAAATGTCAATCTGACCCAGTATGGATAAAACAGGTAGGACTGATTTAAAACACTTTTTAGAAAAGGCAAAGAAGCATGAACAATCTGGGATTCACATGGAAAATTATAGAATACAAAAAATACAGAATTGTGGGTGAAATGTGAATTGCATCAGTGTTATAATGGTTGGAGATTTGGTTAGAAATAAGGCATTGGGACTTTTTTTTTATTTCCTTATCAGTTAAGTAATAAAATAATTTGATTAATATAAAATCTGACTCTTCTACTCATCCATAACTGAAATAAAATGACTGGCTTGGTTGTTTCCTGGAAACAAATTACAACTTGCTTGCGAAGGAACAAAAATGCTTTTTAAAATCATAATCAACCTTGTTTTCTTACAATTTGACAAAATTAATCTGCATGCTGGTTGCACAGAGATATTAATTCTGCACTAGGATGAGCCTTAAACATTTAAAATGCAGAAAGGAAAAAGGACCTCCTGTCTTCCATGCAGAACGAAGAAGGAACACTTTGAGTTCTGGTCGACTGATATTCAGCCATGAGCCCATTGTGTCTCTGCCAACTGCTATCTAGAAACCGAACCCATTTGCATGCAAATATTGTGTTGCATAAAGTTTTCTGAACCAAAAAAAAAATGAAAAGATGCACAAATGTTTCTGATTTTCTTAATAATTTGGTTTTTAAATGAACAAAGGAGTCTTCAGCTCATCAACTATTTAGTGTAATTTTCTTTCCCCAAGAAATAAAGCCATCTCAAGGTTCATGAATATAAATTAAACTTTGAATTCCTCATGAGAATTTCCTCAAATAAGTCTGAAACCACAAAGATCCCTCTGCCCACCTTCCCATTGTCCTGCAGAGCCGCCTCCCCTCCCCACTTCACCTCCCTCCCTTTACCCACTGTTAGTCAGACAACAAGCTTAGCTTCTTAAACGCATCTGATAGGGATACAAAAAAATAAACCAACAACAAACAAGCTTCCCAGGAGGTGTCAGTGTCGGGAAAACAGATCCCAACCATGTAGCTAATACCAGCTGAGTGTGCTGTGTGCAAGAAGCATGGAAATGGTTTCCCAGTGACCAGGCAGGCCTGACTCTGAACGCAGCACCACTCACTCGCCAACAGGGTCTCTGGTGGTGTATTTTATTTCTGCTTATGGCTTTGATCTGCTGCATGGTGTGGGCGAAAAGCGGGGAACTGACTCTGCTTGTGTTGGAGAGCAGCGACTTTCCAAGAAATCACCAGACATCAGTCAAGCTCCAGCTTTGGTGCCTCGGGGTTCTGCAGACGAACCGTGTATGCATGACTGAGCCGTGCCCTCGGCCTCAGCCTTCGCCCCGAGTGGGTTTTATAAAATTCTTTCTGAATAACAGTGTGACTTTATACAACTGTACTCCCATTTACTGTTGCTATAAAGAAGTACTTCCTCTATTGTTAGGGTTTTGTCATGATTAGTATTTTCAGGTAATCAAACAGATGTAAATATTAGACAAAGTTAGATAAAAACAAAAATGTATCTAAATAAATATGGTAATTTTGAAACTGTGATCAATGAGATACATCCAGGAGGTCTAAATAAAACCTTATACAATGAGAAAAACAGTTAGCCTCAATTAAAGAGTACCAAACCCAGAACCAATGTGCTGTAGAACTCCATTTTCAAGGAAGGGGTTCTTTTCCATCAATAACATATTAGAGAGAGACAGTAAAAAATGAGGTGTGATGGTCAGGTTAGGGTTCCATGTTCAGGAACTGGATCAGTTACTAAAACCATTAGTTCTGCTTCACTTTTAGAAAATCCTGAAAATGTCTGACATTTTTTATTGGCTAATGGGACAATATGGAGGGAATTACTGTTCCTGTTTTAAGCAAAGAACATGTTTTGTAAAAAGAAATGTGGAAAAAATGCAATCCAGAAATAAATCTATGAAAAACGTGTTAGCTTTTATTTTCTCAAATTATTTATTTTTCCCCTTTTTTTTGCCAGATTTTCTATTTTTTTTTCTGATTCAGTTCAAATAGTATGTTATAGAACTTAACTTGGAAAACAGAAATAATAAAAAAAAATAATGAATACAAAATTAAAATAGATCTGTTAAAACATCCATGTTGCTCTCAAAACCATTTATTTTGGTTAACATTCTTTCATTTTTTTTTCTGGATGTGCTCCTCTTTCTTTAATTTCTTTTTACAAAATATGTTATTTGCTTCAGAATGGAACAAAATTCACTCGACAGACAATAAGAAAGAGCAAAAGAAAAAAAAGCAACTCCACCTTTAAAAGGCTCTGAGAAGCACCATAAAAAAAAGTGTCTGGATAGGTCAAATTAAAGCACCAGAGAATCTACAGCGTGACCTCAAACATACTGTTAAACCATAAAAATCCTCCAAAAAGGCTGAAATACATTTTCTCTAAAGCAGCACGGCCAGTTATCAACTGAATTCAATAGCAGCTGTAGCTGTCAAGCTTGGAAAAAGCATTTAGTAGGTCTGGGAAGCTCATTCTTTAACTCACAGGGACATGTTAGTTTGAACTGCTAGATTTCCTTGACCTACAAACTGGATACACCAAAATACCCTAAAATGCCTGAAAACTCGTGAAATAAATCAGCTGCTGTGATTGAACTCTCTGGGGGATCTAGCCTGCCATATAAAACCATTGCAGGGATTAAAGAAAAAGAAAAAAAATCCTGAACCTGAACTTCTTCGACACAGGAAAGAAACTCAAATATATAAATATAGTGCTATACCCACCTGCCGCTGGCTCCCTGCCCCCTTCCACCGGGGTTCCCGGAACAGCCCGGGAACCCTGGGCTGTAGTCAACCAAAATCCTGGACGATTTTGAAATCCCCCCAGAGTTCAAACCCCATCGACTTCTCCTTTCTCTGCAAATCTCACAATTCTGAAATTTCCAACATAAATTGGGCAAATTCAAACGAAGCCCAGAATCAACGTCAACTCGGGGATGTTGCCTTATTTGCTACTGGTCACGCCCCGAAATTGACATGCAGACCAGCCCACTGGTTCACTGGCACAAGGGAGTGGGGGGGGGGACGATTTTTAAATTCCCCCGGATATTTTTTTAGGTCTGAAAAGTAGGACATGTCTGGGAAAAAGTGGACGTCTGGTCACCCTACCATATCAACAGTATGATGTTTCAGTGAGTTAGTGCTTGTTGCTATGATGCATCTTTGCTCAGCAGCTTAACTCGTTGTAAACCAACCAATCAGCGCACATCTCATCTAAATATTCATGATCATACCATAAAAGGAAGTAAACCTGTCGTTTCATTCTAGGGCTTTTAACCAGGCTTGCATTAGGGCTCATAGAACAGCAAATATGCCATTTTCAGCCCAACTAATGTTACACACCCTATTCAGAGACCTTAAGGATCAGCACCAAATACCCTATAGAATCATTCTATGACCCCCTTTAATCAAATCTATTTCAGATCTTCTTAGTTGTCTCTGTCTATTTTTATCAATGTGGAATGCAGCAGTGAGCTTTGCAGAACATTTTGCAGAACTAAGATTTCATAAAAGATTTTCCTTCCATACACCATTCATTAAAAATGAACTCTTACTGTGAGAGAGACAAATCTATTTAAAACAGCATTCCAGTATTTTAATTGCTGTGTGTTTCTATGAAAACTGAATACAAGGATATGACAAAAAATCCCTTAGCAACAGGGGCGTCTCTAGGTTTAAGAGACAAGGGTGGCTCAGCCCCTAGAAGATACTGCGCGCACATGAAATTTTTTCAGTGCACCTGCTAAGGCGTTGTCTAAGACAAGGGTGTAACTTTGTGTTGAAAGTTGGTGGGGACGGCTCATAAGGAAAGGGAGCTACCTGCGCGACGCCTTTTTGTTGTTGTTGAAAAGGATAAAGCCAAAAAAATGCGAATAACATTTATCAATTTAATGCTTACAGTTGAAAACATAACTGTTACAATATTCACTTATATATTTTGTGCAAAAAATATCACATAAATCTAAACAGACAGTACAAATCAAAGAAATCAAATAAATATATCAATTTTGTAGAACATTTATTGACAGTCAATTTTGGGTCACTTTTTAAAATTAATTTACTTTTAAACCAGGACTCGGACAAGATCTTATGGCAGTTGCCTAGGGCCCCAAGTTCCTAGGGGCCCCATAAAACTCTGTTTCCATGTATGGTTAATACAACTAATCCTTATTTGTGCACATTAATTATGTTTTTGATAAAAATCCTTTGGCTAAAATGCCATCAGAATGCTGATAAATAGAGAGGAAAAAGGGACAAGAAGAGAGGGACAAAACCTAGAACAAATAATGGATGTCTATTCTATTAACATTTCTCTATCTGTAGAATGGGTCTGTTTTATGGGTTTTCTTCTCAGGGGGCCCCCTGCCTGTCTTTGCCTAGGGCCCCAAATTTCCTAAATCCGCCCCTGAGGGTATCAATACTGATTTGATAGAATCTGGGAGAGCGGACTATGTTCAACCATCCATTTTCTTTAACCTAATCCCTCAGTGGGATCAGGAGGTGCTGGTGCATATCTCTAGCCACGTTCTGGGTGAGAGGTGGGATCACCCTGGACAGGTCACCAGTCTGTCGCAGTATGTTCAACCAGCTTAAAAGTAATCGGTAATCAGATTTATTTTTTGCACTTTTACTAAGTGAACTTTCTAACTCCCTTAAATCTGAAATTCCAATGCCAAAATTGTTTAAATCTTTTATCTTTGGACCCCCTGCAGAGTTACGTCACACCTGCAAGATCCTATCTTTACCTTCCTGCTAGATTGCAAAAAGCAGCTTGCTCATGAGTTGTCAACTTAACACGCTAAATCTTAAATGTACGTGTACATATAAAAGAAAAAGGGGCGCAGTGCTTGCTACTGAATGGCAACACTATCAAAGTCAGGAAAAAGTTTTAAGTAAAGCCGGGATTAAAACAGTAGCTACAAGAAGCTTCAAATAAAAGCTGTTCTTTATGTTTAACCTAAACACCAACTCCGATAGACCATCAGTAGAGCCGGTGTTTAAATTAATCAATCACTGCTGCGAAAGCTTATAGCAGTGAAAGCTAATACAGGTGCTGGTCATAAAATTAGAATATCATGAAAAAGTAGATTGATTTCAGTAATTCCATTTAAAAAGTGAAACTTGTATATTATATTCATACATTACATACAAACTCATATATTTCAGATGTTTATTTTGTTTAATTTTGATGATTACAAATGACAACAAATGAAAATCTCAAATTCATCATATCAGAAAATTAGAATATTGTGAAAAGGTTCAAAATTGATGGCCCCTGGTGCCACACTCTAATCAGCTAATTAACTCAAACCACCTGCAAAAGCCTTTAAATGGTCTTTCAGTCTAGTTCTATAGGCTACACAATCATGGGGAAGACTGCTGACTTGACAGTTGTCCAAAAGACGACCATCGACACCTTGCACAAGGAGGGCAAGACACAAAAGGTCATCGCTAAAGAGGCTGGCTGTTCACAGAGCTCAGTGTCCAAGCACATTAATAGAGAGGCGAAGGGAAGGAAAAGATGTGGTCGAAAAAAGTGTACAAGCAAGAGAGATAACCGCACCCTGGAGAGGATTGTGAAACAAAACCCATTCAAAAATGTGGGGGAGATTCACAAAGAGTGGACTGCAGCTGGAGTGAGTGCTTCAAGAACCACCACACACAGACGTATGAAAGACATGGGTTTCTGCTGTCGCATTCCTTGTGTCAAGCCACTCTTGAACCACAGACAGCGTCAGAAGCGTCTTGCCTGGGCTAAAGAGAAACAGGACTGGACTGCTGGTGAGTGGTCCAAAGTCATGTTCTCTGATGAAAGTAAATTTTGCATTTCCTTTGGAAATCAAGGTCCCAGAGTCTGGAGGAAAAGAAGAGAGGCACTTCATCCACGTTGCTTGAAGTCCAGTGTAAAGTTTCCACAGTCAGTGATGGTTTGGGGTGCCATGTCATCTGCTGGTGTTGGTCCATTGTGTTTTCTGAGGTCCAGGGTCAACGCAGCCACATACCAGGAAGTTTTAGAGCACTTCATGCTTCCTGCAGCTGACCAACTTTTTGGAGATGCAGATTTCATTTTCCAACAGGACTTGGCACCTGCACACAGTGCCAAAGCTACCAGTACCTGGTTGAAGGACCATGGTATCCCTGTTCTTAATTGGCCAGCAAACTCTCCTGACCTTAACCCCATAGAAAATCTATGGGGTATTGTGAAGAAGAAGATGCATTACACCAGACCCAACAATTCAAAAGAGCTAAAAGCCACTATTAGAGCAACCTGGGCTATCATAACACCTGAGCAGTGCCACAGGCTGATCGACTCCATGCCACGCCGCATTGCTGCAGTAATACAGGCCAAAGGAGGCCCAACTAAATACTGAGTGCTGTACATGCTCATACTTTTCATGTTCATACTTTTCAGTTGGCCAACATTTCTATAAATCCTTTGTTTTTATTGGTCTTCAGTAATATTCTAATTTTCTGATATGATGAATTTGAGATTTTCATTTGTTGTCATTTGTAATCATCAAAATTAAACAAAATAAACATCTGAAATATATGAGTTTGTATGTAATGTATGAATATAATATACAAGTTTCACTTTTTAAATGGAATTACTGAAATCAATCTACTTTTTCATGATATTCTAATTTTATGACCAGCACCTGTATACCACAGCCATCACTTAATAAACGCAAAATAAACAACCCTCTAAAAACGGAAAACTGTAATGGACTGAAAGTCCTGTTTTTTATGTGGGAAATTATTTGCGTGTGTTTTAGTATAATTCTGATATATGGCGCTGTTGTATGTTTCTATGGCAACGATACTGAATGTAGTGTAGCTTAGAGACCTGCATGGGTCGAGTTTTACCAACCCGCACCCGCCCGAACCCGTTAGGATGACTACCGAACCCGAGCCGTCACCCGCGGATATCTTCAATTCAAATGTTATGGGGAGAGGGCGGAGGGGGGTGATGGGGAGAAAGCGAGAGGCAACAGATTCTTTTTTCTGAGTTTTTTGTCGGGGTTTGTGGACGGTGAGCAGCGGGGAGAACTTTTTTTATTTTCTTTCTGAGGAGCGGCATGAATGGGGTTTTAATCAGATATACACAGCACCGAAAGCAAAATACGTGTACAAAATATTGGTGGGGACACACACCAGTCCTTAAGGAAGTTACGCCTATGATTGTTCAGATTAACTTGTCTTCTTTATGGCTTTTATTCGGTGCTTTACTGCATTTGTTTTGGGAAAATATGAGGGAAATTATTTTTTTTTTTTTTTAAATCGCTAAATAATTATAGGGTGGCTAATGCCAAAGAAAGGTTGACTGAAGCCACCCTTAAATAGGTCTAACGACGCTTATGCTTAGCAACCTTCTACACACAATCACTTTGTTAGAAAACAGCTAATATAGAGGATCCTTTTTCAAGGTTTTTCCACATCAGTATAGCTTTGATATAAGTATCTGTCTATAAAATTAGAATTTTCTATGAGAAGGTTTTAGAGCTCATCATAGCACTAAAATGCTACTGGTGAACGTTGATCATGACACCCTCACTGCCTCAGAATAGATTTGTTTCTGTACTTGTCCTGTTAGATCTCACTACATTTGACACAGTTGATCAAAATATTCTTTTAGAAACACTTGAATGTTTTGTAGGAATTAAAGGAACAGCATAGACTGGTTTAAACCTTTTTTTTCTTGCATATTTCAATTTGTTAACATTAATTATAAATCCAGATTGGATTTATAGACAGAGTTTGAGGAGAGCATGCACACTATTATTATTTGTTAATTTATAGGAGAAGGAGTTAATGAATGCTTTTTATCAATATGACATACTTTAAACTCACCATCAGTATCCAACACACATGAAGTTTTCTTTTTGTAATTTGGATAACTAGGATCATCCAATAGTTTGTTCTCTACTTCCAAACTCAGCATCTCTTCATCCATGTCTGCAATAAGATGTTACTTTGGAAGCTGTGAAATGCATTCTTGGACATTGTTTTCACAGGATTTGCAAAACTTTTAATTCTATTTTCAGTTTAGAATAAATATTTTGATCAAGAGAACAATCCGGTTTGTCATATGTTGAAGTACCAATAGTTTGCATCCAATAAAACTGTCTTCTTTTCTAGGAATACATAAAAAGTATGCTATAATTAGTAGATACTGTTGTTACCCTTTTTTACTTTGATTAAACCGGATCTTCTCGATGTTCTGGCTGTAGAATAGTTCTCATTGATTAACATGACTGCGCAAGTGCTCCGTCGGATGTACGTGAGTGGGGCAGAGCAGTAATGGATGATGTGGAATGTTGGGGCAACAGAGCACTTCTCTCTTCCATCTCTTCAGGGAAGATTGTGGCTGATCCCTCGCACCCCAGCCACAAACCATTTTAGACACTTCCCTCTGGCAGGAGGCTACAGTCCATCAGGACCAAAACCTCATGCTACAAGAATAATTTCTTCCCATACGCTACCAGCCTTTTCAACAAGGCCCGGAAACCCCAGTATTGGCGACAGTCAAAACAACTGAGTCGCCAAGCGGCTGATTAGGAGAATCCTTGTTCACGCACTCAAAAGTTCAGTCTAAGATGCAGTTCAGATCCTTTTGTGTTATTGATCTTCAAAACATGCAACGCAGCGTACAAGAAAAAACGAATCCACAAGTTCGAGCCGTGATCAAGTGCAAAAAGAGAACCATCCAAAGCTTTAAAGCGGTCAGCAAAAACTAGAAATCCCCCATCTTTCACTGATTGAAACTTATCAGGTGATCAAAACAGGTGATCTTAAAAATCACTGCTGACATGATGTGATCAAAACTAAGCCTATCCACCACACCCAGTGACACTGACACTGCCTTTCTCCCTCCCCGTTCAGGACCTAGTAGTTACTTCAATGTAGCATCTCCAGACCTCCTGCGTTACATTAACACATAGTCTACTGTGTATAAAATATATAGCTATATCCTATATATTTTATATAGTATGTTGTATGTTTTAGAATAGAAAATGTCCCACAATGGGGAAATTCTGGAATTTTTCCTGGGATACATTATTCATATTATATATAGCTATAGATTCATATTCTGTTTATATATCTGATTTGTCTGCACCATAAACAGAAATTCCTTTTAAGTGCAAACCTACTTGGCCATAAACTTGATTCTGATTCTGCAGGTTTACTAGTGGTTCCTAGAATTTCTAAAAGTAGAATGGGAGGCAGATCTTTTAGTTATCAGGCTCCTCTCCTGTGGAACCAACTACCAGTTTTAGTCCGTGAGGCAGACACCCTGTCTACTTTTAAAGATAGGCTTAAAACGTTCCTTTTTGTTAAATTGTCACAGATTATCCTGAATTATCTATATAATTATGCTGCTATATGCTTAGGCTGCTGGAGGACAAAGTGACCATATTTCATCATCCAATTTATTCAGTCTCTATTCTCCTTTTCTGCAGTATATGTTAGTTTAATCCTAACTCTTCTTTGCTCATCATAGTAGCTTCATCTGGTCTATTACTGTTTTGCTGTGACATCATCCTAGAGAAAATATTAATATCAGAACAGAATAATAGATTCGAAATGGTAAAAAAATATATTTCTAAAATATAACCGAATAGCTTGTGAAAAAAAGAGAATCTCACAAAGTTTTAATAAATACAGCCTTCAAATTTAAAGTTAAACCTAGAGCATATTACCTTAAATAAAAAAAGATGAGTGATCTGCAGTCACATGGAGTTCTGTTCCCTTCCCTTCAATAAATCATTCTTATGTATAAGAGTTTAGATTATATGAAAGTGGTCCAGTGACGGCTACATGCTGTCTGTGTTCTCACCTCATCCAGGTGCACGATGAAGGTGACGTTGCTTCCCATGTTGGCAGTAAGTTTACCATCCTTGGTGTTCAGGGTGAGTCCTTTAGGGGATCTGTTGGGGCACTGCTGCTTCCTGGCCGTGTACATCTCCTTCACTCCCTTAGTGCAGTTGTTCAGCACCACTTTACGGTAACTTAGGGAACAAACATGGAGAAACATGTCATTCCATCCAAACAGGGATTTTCAGCCTTGTCCTTCACAATACCGTATTTTCACGACCATAAGGCGCACCGGACTAAAAGGCGCACTCTCAGTTATGTGTTCCATTTCTGTATTTAACACACACATAAGGCGCACCGGACTATAGGGCGCGTTTTTTATATACAGGTACAAGTCCTCTACTACCTTTAAATACCTCTACTGCGTATTTAAAAATACAGCGGGGGCAAAACTGAGTATGACTGTGCTTTATTCATGTGAGACGGACACATCGCAGATGACACAGCGCTGTGATCACTCCTAAATTAACTTAAAATCCTGAAACCTGCTGACGGAATATGTTCGCTTTTATTGCCGGTATCCTGGTGCCTGCAGCTAAAATTATTTAGATGAAAAACACCTGCCAGCAGCCGCGGTGAACCCCAGGCTGCCCAGCCTACAGGCTGCTGATGAAGAGATTTCTGCTGTCAGCGCACCGCTGGTATGTGGGGGTCTGAGCGCCTCCGACAGAAATAGATAATCTGGATGAACTGACTGCAATTATGAAGTTTTCAGGTGGACTTTCTCACTTAAAAACATATTAAAACTACTTTATTCCCACTGATCACAGCAAATATAGCTGCAAGATTTAGATTATTTAGATGAAAAAACACCTGCCAGCCACCGCGATGAAGAGGAGGAGACGCGCCGGGGCTGCTGTTGAATTAAGTTTTCAGGGAGAAAAATACAGCGGGAGCAAAACTGAGTATGATTGTGCTTTATTCATGTATTTATTACAAAGTATTAATCAAACCCCTCAAAGTCATCATCCTCTGTTTCTGAATAAAACAGCTGCGCTAAATCAGACATGCCAATTTCCCCTTCTTCGCTGTCAGTCACTTTCCGTGCAGCGCAGCTCCTCAGAAATAATGCCGGCTTTTGCGAAAGCTTGAACAACAGAGCCAGCAGACACGTTAGTCCAAGCATCTACAATCCATCCGCAAACGGTGGCGTAATCTGCCCGGCGCTGCCTTCTTATCCTGAAACTGTGGTCTCAGTCTGTCATCCATCGCTCCCACGCCGCTCGCAGCCTTCGAACGGCCGCTTCACACCGATGTCGAGCGGTTGAAGCTCCTTTGTCAGACCCCCGGGATAACGGCGAGCACAGCGTTCATTTGATTCACCTTTTTTTCACATCGGCTGTGAGATGGGCACGCAGCGATGGTGATGCGTGGAAAAAACCACCTAGTCTTCTCACATACACCTGCCTCAGCCACGCATCCATCCAGCCTTTTCCATTTGCGTTAATATCATATGTCATCAGAGCGCTGTCTGTCTCGCTGGCAGCTCCCAGATCAGCTTCTCTGATTGGTTGATGCGGCGCGTCCAGCAGCAAAACTTCAATTTTTCCATCTCGAGCAGCAGAAGCGCGGCGCTTCAGATGCTTAAACGCTCCCGACGTGCTGCACCAAAATGCGCTGCGGGACCTTTTGCTGCACCTATATGCGCGTCAACCATTGACTTTGCATGTAAACTCGCTGCTTCTGCTGCACCTGCTGGGTCCGGTTCACACCGATGTCGAGCAGCGTTAATTTGTTTCCCCATGTTTTTCACATCAGCTGTGAGATGGGCACGCATGGAGTTACATATTAACAGCGATGGTGAGGGGTGGAAAAAAAACACCTGGTCTCCTTACATTCAGCCACTCTTTCATCATCTCCTCAATGAGGTGGTCTCAAAAGTCGCAGTTACAACACACATAAGGCGCACCGCACCATAGGGCGCACCGCACATTTTGAGGAAAAAAAAGACGTTTAAGTGCGCCTTATAGTCGTGAAAATACGGTACATGTTTCCTGTACTTTGTTTTAAACTAAATCCATGCTGAATGAGCTTAGGATGTACAGAAAAAGTAGAACTCAACACAGTGTGGCTGTTTTGTGTTAACAGCCTTCGAATGCAAAATGTCAACTGACAAGACATACTGTGTCAGAGGCTGCGACTCTGTTGGAAGTTTAATCAGTGCAACTGAGAATGAAACAGTGTTTCTGTGATTAGGCTTCATAAGGTGTCTGTCCCCTGAGGAGTGAGGAAGGGTTGTAAGCAGGACACTGCTCAGGAACAACAAAGGAAATATGCATTATAATGGCACAGACGCACGGATCCAGATGTTAGGTTTTATCTAAAAGCAGATCTATGAGACATTGTCAATAATTCTATTCCGATGGAAAATTTTTAGATTTTAAGTTAAAGGGATCATAGAATGCAAAACCAACATTTCATTTTCATTGATGAATAACAATAGTTCAGTGGGTGAAATGTACGTACAGAGAAGTTTAAACCCCATCGACTCCTCCTTTCTCTGCTAATTTCACAATTCTAAACTTCCACCATAAAAGAGGTGAATCCAAACGAAGTCCCGAATCGACGTCAACTCGGGGATGTTGCCTTAAGTGGTTCTGGCCTGTACTTTTGTCACGCCCGGAAATGGACATGTAGACCAGCCCACTGGTTCACGGCCCAAGGAGGGGAGGGGTGTGGTTGTATGAAGTTTCGACTGCTGGGCTGCTGACTGGACCGGACCTCAGCAGACAGCCATGAGCCGCCCGTCCTTAGCTGGAGGAGGGGGGCTGGGGGTTGGTAATGCACGCAGGGGGAAGCTGGGGGCCGCTGTTCCCATCTCATCTGCCGGGGTTCTAGGACCAGCCCCGGAGCTTACGGCTCGGTTCGAATGCCTGGTGTGTTTCCACTATGTGCTAAACTGCAGTCGACCAAAATCCGGGACGATTTTGAAATTATCCCTGGACATTTTTTTTTTAGATATGAAATGTAGGACATGTCTGTGAAAAAGAGGACGTCTGGTCACAACAATTTGTTGTTTTATTGAGTGAGTGCTTGTTGCTATGATGCGTCTTTGCTCAGCAGCTTCGCTCGTTGTAAACCAACCAATCAGCGCACAGCTCATATAAATATTCATGATCATACCATAAAAAGAAGAAAACCTGTCGTTTACTTCTAGGACTTTTAACCAGGCTTGCATTAGAGCTCATAGAACAGCAAATATGCCATTTTCAACCCAACCAGTGTTACACACCCTATTCAGAGACCTTAAGGACCAGAACCAAATACCCTATAGAATCATTCTATGACCCCTTTAAATAGAAGCTTTGAAGGAGCATAGTCATGTAACTTTACATTTTCTAAAGGTCTAAACCGGTAACTCACTCTAGTTGCAAACCAAGCTTTTTAAAAGACTACCCTGTCCTGCTGGAATATTATTTGTTAAGTTTTGTGTTTTACTGTTTTTACTCAGTTTGTTAAAAAATAAAGGGCATACTTCCAATAACAACAGAGGTACCATACTGCAAAAGGAGGTAGCCTCCGTTGGCTATGCTAGTGAGCACCCTCTGGCATAGTTTTAAAATAATGACGACAAGTTCAAGATCCAAAGTGAAAAAATGCAAAACAGAAGAAAAACAAAGATGAAGCTGAAGCTGCCGAGGCGTTCAGATGTAGCTGCTAAATTGATACATGTGTTGCATTGTTTTCCGGTACTTCTGGTAGTTCAGTGGTACTACCAGCAGATGGCGCCATTTTTTATTTATTTATTTTTTTTTGTCTGCTGATTGTGCCTGGTGCTGAAATTCTATTTAGGCTCAAAAAGGAGTAAACGCTGTCAGGATGAACAATTGTTGAATTTCAGCTCATTTTATCATGATCAGATGGGTTTTGTAAAGGCATTTAACATGACTATGTACATTTGATGTATTTTCTTGTATTTTCTTCTTTTCAAACAATGTAGTTTATAGTAATGAATAAAAAAAATCCAATTATCTCTGAGTAAAGGACTCTGAAAAGACTGGCATGCATTTATATTGATCTTCCAATACTCTGGTACGACTGAATGTAATGTGGAGCGAATAGCTGCCTTCCAAATTAGTCACCTGATCAATAAACAGAGTCCAGCTTTATGTAATTTAAACCGCATATAAATCCAGCTGTTCTTTAAAAGGCATCAGAAGTTTGTTACAGAACAACCAGCAACATGAATTCCAGTCAGCACAGCAGTCAGCCAGAACGCTGTCGAGATGTTTAAAGCTGACTAAGCTTTTAAATATAAGGATAAAAGGTAAGATGGGATGCACAGAGTCCCCCTGAGTCAATGGTCCTCTTGGTGTGTTTTATTTACTCATTTAGTAAAAATCTAATTGTGTTAATTTTCAAATTAAGCTTAAAATCCTTCATCAGCAATTAATACAGCAAAAAAGAGAGAAATATAATAAACTGCCCTATGCACAGGACTTATTTATTGCAAATTAACTAGTTAATGAGATGCTTTATGATCTAGGACGTAAAGGTGGTCTCTTTGTGTGAACTGCTTCATTAGGAACTTTTGAAATATAAACTGAATCTTAAAAGTTTTAAGGATTCATGCTGAAAATCTCTCTTGATCTTTCCAGCATATCTGCAGATATTATAAAATGAAATGTTAAAAGGCAGCTATGTCCCCCTAAAGGCGATTACACTTCAGAACTTCCCTTCCGATTCTTTTCCTGGGAGCAAGCTACTTGGTTTAACTACTCTTAAATCAAAACTTGGTAAATCTATTTAATAATGACTAAAAACAGGAGTAAAATTAACAGAGTTTATTCCAGATCTGATCGGTACAGGACATAGAAATTGCTTGGAGTCGGCACAGCTGTGGGCTCAAGTCTTCAACATGCAATGGCATAAGGGAAAGTGAGCCCCGACCAAGTCATCTCCTGCTTCTTATTAGTGTTGCGCCAATGCCATTTTTTTGGCCCCGATACCCGACACTTGGCTGTGCAGTATCGGCCCATACCGATACCATCTGTCTGAAATTGATGTGTGTGTGTATATATGAAGAACTGCATACTACTTGGATGTAAAACAATCACCATCATGGCTTTATCAAGCTGCTGCCTACCTTTGTGAAGCAGAAAAAAGACTAATACAAAGTGAATCCAGTGGAACTTTTTAGAACTCTTTGTGTTCATTCATCTGTTTCAACTTTAAATATTTGATCAGGTTCGAGATCTTGAAACTGCCAGTTTTAATATCACCTTTTGAAAATTTCAGGTCACAGATCTTGCACTTAGTCATTGTAATCGCCAGCGTTTCTATAACAAAATACTTTCACACTGCAGACATTTTCTTGTCCTGGTTTGTTTTCCCTGCGCATTAAGAGTAGATACTGTATTGGCCCGCTCTCATTGGTCTGGAGCAAGCCAATAGCGATAGTTAACATAGTGAGTGTCGGGAGAGAGAAGGCTGCATTCAAGTGACATACAGACATCAAAATGGTATCTGTACCCTATTTGTTGGTACCTGCCGATACCAATACCACCATTTTAGTGCTGGAATCGGGGCCCCACACGATACTGGTATCGATATCGGTGCAACAGTACTTCTTAGTCCTCATGAATCTATGTGTTGCATCAGGTGGATGCTTAGGTGTGCATATCAGTAACTGACACGCCATCCAAGCCCTGACCTCTGTGCATCTGGCATCTACGCTTCAGGATTACAGATAGCTCCTCTTTATCAATCTGGCTCCGAGATGTATCATTATCCTGTGCTTATTGTACAGATCCACCATGTGAAGGAAGGCCATCCATCCCATCTAATTTGGCTAACATATAGGTAATACACATGACTAATAAAGAATAAACCTAACAATTGTTTAACATAACTGAAGACCTTTTTAGGATGGTTTTAGTCAAAAGCCAGCAGTAACTAACAAAAAAACAAAGCATATTTCAATTATGTTAGACCTAAACTAAGTTATAATTCTTTTTCAACCTAAACTGGTGTTGTTTTCAGATGTCTGCCCAGGGGTAACCTCATTTTTTCTTAAGCTGAGAGACATTGCTTTGACCATTTAAGCGCATCTGTTGTGTTAATGTGAACAAAACAAAACAGAATCTCACATCAGGAAACATAATCTCTTTTTAATAGGACATGATTCATTCCTCTGCTGCTTGTTTGTTTTTGCACCATTTCTCCAATGACTGTTTTCTCCAAAAATAGTGATGAAGGGTTTTTGTTGGATCGTCGTACATTCCCAGTAGCCTGTTCAACATGCGCCACTGTGGTATTAATCAAAAAAAGAAACGAGAAAAAGAAAAACAACATTCCCTTTTGTAAAAACAAAAAAAAAAACAGAGTTTCTACATGTCTTTAGATTTCTGTAATTAAACCTCCAATGAATGGGAAATTAAAATTCACCCTTGTTGTGCTAGTTTCCCCATTATTATCATGTTTATGAGTACTTTATAATGTTTACAGCTGTCAGAAGGTAGAAAGTCTGTCTCCTCTAATTTCCTTTCAGAGGAAACAGTGATTGGCAGTTGATGGCTACGTTGGAGGAATGGGATTTCAAACATAACACACAGAGTTGATTGACAAGAAGAGGTAAACAGGGAGATCTAAAAACAAAGTAATCTAAAGATCTGCCATCAGCAGCTCAAAAAGAAGGAAAATGAACTGTTTGATTTGTCCTTCATATATACATATATATATATTTGCTAACTTTCTACATAAACAACCATTTGGAGGAATGCAAACTCACAGCTCCTCCTTCCTACCACAGATATTATAAATCTGTCATGATTATCTGCTCTAAAACTCACTATAAAAACCCTTGAAAAGGACTTCATTTGTGTGCAAAGTATGTGCAGAGCAATGTAAACAGACATTTGTTATGAGTCAGTCCTCACCCAGTGCTGTTGAAGTAGTTTTGACCTTGACTGCAGCTTCTAGACACAGAGGAAGGATTAAACCAAAAGGCCGGCCGGCAGTTCCCGTCGCTCCTCCGCTCATATCCGTAATCACTGCCAGACAAAAGCAAACATCCACACGCCGACTGATCAGTATCAGTGTAAAGGGACACTGTGCTCCAGTGTTTCCTCCTATCTGCTGACCGGGGGCCCGTCTGGCGCAAAACGGCATCATTATTACAAATCGATTAAAGCTTCTTCTTCAAAACACACCACCAAGGCGTGGAGTCATGCATGCCAGGTCACACACCCTGCAGATGGTTGGTTACTGTAAATAAAAATATTTACTTCAAACAGAATCCAATCAGCACATGATTTACATGCAGCCAGGCAAGGTGGGCAAATGTCCGTCCTCATTGCAGTTCTGACATTGATTTATCAGGTAATTACTGAGCCAAAACAAACAGAACTAACAAGCCAGCAGCTGACTAGTCCGCTTTAATTCAGTGATTACAGCACTGTGAACTGGTCATTAGAAATCTGTCAAGATAGGCAGCATGTTTGCAATTAAGGGATTGTTCTTTTTACTACTTCTTTTTATCTCAGAGTTGTATGGAGTAAGTATGAGCTGTCAGCATCCTGATTGTTTTGCTGCCCACAGAGGTGGGTAGAGTACCTAAGAGTAGCATTACTTTAATATGTTTTTACTCTGGTTAAAACAGAAAGAGAACATTGAAGAATTTGTGTATTTGGTCAAATGGCTGCTCATGTTGAACATCATGTAATCAGACAAATACCAATAAGAAAATACAAATAAATAATATTACAAAATATCAAATTCATGCAGGTAACCTAAATTTATATCGACTTAAACTTTGTCCCTTTAAGGCCAGTATGAAAGCACAATACCAAACTAGTGTAGCTTGAAGCAGAAGCCTTTTTTGGTTCCACCCGGCTGCCTGGCAAACTCAACGGGTTTCAGCTAAAAGGGCTCCCGTATTCATGACAGCGCTGGATTGTAGTTCGGCAGGAAAAGTTTCACAACAAATCAATTAAAAAAGGTTGGAAACTTTGACCTCAGAAGAAACATGGTGTCTGATAGAAATCTGGTTAGAAGATTTTTTTGTGAAGAAATTGTCCAGTAGACAGAAACAAACAACATATACAGTTGTAGCCATTCAAAATATCCCCACTTTCCTTGATGGGCCCTTGGTTGGCCCTTGGCTGGTCCCCTACAATTCTTTTTTAAACATCAATATTTGTACTAAAATATTCTTACTGTTATGATTTGTGGACATTAAGATCTAAAGAGAAGCGCCATCTTCTGGTCAGACCTTGTAATTCAGTGAAAGGGTGGAGTCAGAGTATAAAAATATGCACGCCCAGGAGAAGGAGGGGGTCAGTCCAGTGGCTGGAAGTTGTAGGGGATTTTGCTGGCATTTGACTGAGAAGGACCATTTTGAATGGCTGCTACTGTAAACTATTTTCAGCTAAAAGCTCAGAGAAAGGGGCTTTGTCTGGTCCACTGAGCAGCGCCACATAAAAGCATGAGGCATAGACCTATTAAGTCTGAACATTAAGTTTATTTGACCTTAATTTATTCTGATACGTATTGTAAAAAAGTGGTTCAGTTTGTGTTCACCACTTGTCCCTTATTCTTATTTCTGATTCATAATACCTAAATTGAAACAATAGTTTGCAACTTCGCTGCACTAACTATCCCGGGCTTTTTTGTGTTTGCATTATGTTGTAGTTTCCATCTATATACATGTTTAGGTTAAAGCTTCTACTTCTGTATTATTGGTTGAAATTGTGTATTTTGTTTCAAAGTATATTCATGGTATTTGTTTTTCTTTTTACTGACCATTGTTTGTCCAAGTATTTCCTGCTAAAATAGCTTGATGATGTCATTGATTACCTTGCTGGGTTCTACCAATTAGAGGGTTTCCTTTGGAATAATGCTTTGCTTGTTTTTCTTTGAAGTAACTTTTGAGTTATCTTGTATCACATTGTTTATTTTGTAGACTCTTTCATTATGTAGATGAATTTATAAATTAGATTAATAACTGTATTCTTATTTTACTGTTTAGACTTTTTTTTAAAAACCTGTTTAATTGTGGCTTGGTCGACTCAAGTGTAGGTGTGTTGATAATTGGTTATATAAGCACTGAGTTCTTGGAAGCTCAGGAAGATGGTTGTCAGAGTGAAAAGTGCCAAAAAATAAAAAATAAAAATCCGCAGAGGGATCTGGAACCTGTGGCTTGTGCTGTTTTTGTTTTTTTTGTTTTTTTGTTCACCTGCTATTAGAGGTAAACAAACTTTAGGAAATACAAGTTAATATTGCATCATCATGACTGGTCTTATAGAGAAAAATAAATAGCAATAAATGTCATATGACAGAGCTAAAGATAAAACCTAAGGGGTCTTTTTTTTATTTTATATTGGGAGGGGTTTACAAACAGGAAAGGCCTTCAGTATTTAGTGTTTTGTTGATTTTCAAAGAGCTTAAGCCATATGATTTTTTCTTTATCGAAAATAAATTAAATAGTTTTTGCTCCAATTCTTTCTTTATTTAATCTTGTAGGGGCTGCAGCAGGCATATGAAGATGAGCTACAGTAATAATTAATCTCATTCCTCCAGAAAATTTGAATAAAATCAAGCGTTTCCCTTGGAGAGGAAGCGGAGAACACCAGGCTTAGGAGAGCTGGTGCTGAGAAACGCAAAGAAGAGTAGATATTTCAGTTTAAAAACGCCTGAAAAACGTAAAAAAGTTTATTTTGTATTCTAGAAAGTGTATTATTTGACATTTTGATTCCCTGACCGATCTGCTTCGACCCGCACTGAATGCTGGGAAATTATGGTCTACGAAGGAGGTTCCTGATCTATCCTTGTTTAACTTATTTCAGAAACTTAAAAAAAAAATAAATAATATGAAAACTATTTAAATTGGCAACACACAGCATATACACTCACCGGCCACTTTATTAGGTACACCTGTCCAACTGCTCGTTAACACTTAATTTCTAAGCAGCCAATCACATGGCGGCAACTCAGTGCATTTAGGCATGTAGACATGGTCAAGACAATCTCCTGCAGTTCAAACCGAGCATCAGTATGGGGAAGAAAGGTGATTTGAGTGACTTTGAACGTGGCATGATTGTTGGTGCCAGAAGGGCTGGTCTGAGTATTTCAGAAACTGCTGATCTACTGGGATTTTCACGCACAACCATCTCTAGGGTTTACAGAGAATGGTCCGAAAAAGGAAAAAACATCCAGTGAGCGGCAGTTCTGTGGGCGGAAATGCCTTGTTGATGCCAGAGGTTATAGGAGAATGGCCAGACTGGATCGAGCTGATAGAAGGGCAACAGTGACTCAAATAACCACCCGTTACAACCAAGGTGGGCAGAAGAGCATCTCTGAACGCACAGTACGTCGAACTTTGAGCTAGATGGGCTACAGCAGCAGAAGACCACACCGGGTGCCACTCCTTTCAGCTAAGAACAGGAAACTGAGGCTACAATTTGCACAAGCTCATCGAAATTGGACAATAGAAGATTGGAAAAACGTTGCCTGGTCTGATGAGTCTCGATTTCTGCTGCGACATTCGGATGGTAGGGTCAGAATTTGGCGTCTACAACATGAAAGCATGGATCCATCCTGCCTTGTATCAACGGTTCAGGCTGGTGGTGGTAGTGTCATGGTGTGGGGAATATTTTCTTGGCACTTTTTGGGCCCCTTGGTACCAATTGAGCATCGTTGCAACGCCACAGGCTACCTGAGTATTGTTGCTGACCATGTCCATCCCTTTATGACCACAATGTACCCAACTTCTGATGGCTACTTTCAGCAGGATAATGCGCCATGTCATAAAGCTGGAATCATCTCAGACTGGTTTCTTGAACATGACAATGAGTTCACTGTACTCAAATGGCCTCCACAGTCACCAGATCGCAATCCAATAGAGCATCTTTGGGATGTGGTGGAACGGGAGATTCGCATCATGGATGTGCAGCCGACAAATCTGCGGCAACTGTGTGATGCCATCATGTCAATATGGACCAAACTCCCTGAGGAATGCTTCCAGCACCTTGTTGAATCTATGCCACGAAGAATGGAGGCAGTTCTGAAGGCAAAAGGGGTCCAACCCGTTACTAGCATGGGGTACCTAATAAAGTGGCCCGTGAGTGTATGTATTAATAATTAGTTGTATGTCATTAAAACATAATGCAATATTTACTTCTCTAAACCTGTTTTATTTAGCTGGACTCAGGTCTAAGTGGCTCTAAGGATTTTAATGGTGGCTGTACCACTGGACTCATTGTGGATTTTGGACTCCCAACATGGATATATTAATGCAACATGACAGCATCTGTTGTCCTGCCCCACTGGTGCTGTTTTTTAATTAAACTACACAGCTGTTTAGAATATCACTGCTTTAACTAGTAATTTATGATGGGAGCATGTTTTATGTTTTTATGACAAAGATGATGCTTAAAATCTGGTAGTAAGAAGTTTAATAACCTTTTACGCCAATAACCTTTTACGCCCCTTTGCTTCTTTGCATATTGTAGATATAAAGAGAACACAATTATTAGCAAGAAACTTATTAGAGTCATGTGGCATCTGGTGGAAAAGATTGAAATCTTTTTTTCCATGCATTTTTTTCCCCCCACAGTCCAAATTCTTCTTCTCTGCTGGGAGTTATGAACACATGATTGAAGAAAGACTCCAAACCAGCAGCCGGTACACTTATCTCAAATTAGGTTAATAGGGATGAACTCAGCTAAAGATGATAAAGGCCGATTGGTCACGTTTCATACCCAGTTAAAGGATTCAAGACATTTTTTAGAAATCTCAAGCATACAAGGAAATATTCTCTGATGGAAGAATGTAACAGAAATCAAACTTGGAAAATGTAAAGGAAAGTGAATGTCCCAAACAGGAACCAATTAACACTCGCTCTGTGCTCTTCTATTAACAGCAGTTAGATAGATAACTGCTGAATGTTTGGACTTCTTTTTTTCTCTTCCCTGTCATTACAAGATAAAATAATACACCCAGTCTGGATTTGCATACAAATTGCAGCCGTCCTCACCGCCATGTGGTCTGAACTCAATTATAAGCCCAACAGGCTGCTAACAGGCCCAAATAAGACAGACAGAGGGGAACCACAGCGTGGCTAAAGAAAGTCCTAGAAACGAGGCACATCACAAATACAATCAATGGAAAACTTGGCTGCATGAGAGAAAAACCTCCCTGAGCTGTAAAAAAAAGCAAACTTGGCATTAAGTTTCTTTTATAGGTATCTATCTAAACACGACTTCAGTTGCCAGTAATTTCATAACATGATTCGCCAAATGTATTACAATCACTCAGACTATGATGTCATCTGATTTCCTATACAAACGGATCCTGATCACGAGTTTTTCTTTGCACCTTTCATTGTGTTTTAAGGGTTATGACCAGGATTGTTTATAAGCATAGAAGGAGGAAGTTTCTTTTTCTGTCCCTTTACTAATTGCAGTGGAATGTTGACATAAAAGTACAACCTTTTTTTATCAGATAACCATTTTTTAAATATGATTTATTCAAGCAAACCGAGAGGGGTCTGGCTACAGACCTGCACTGTCAGGATGCTTTGTTGCAGACCCGCACAATGCAGTCTTCTGCACTGTCAGGACTGGAAGTTTATTCCAGAAATTTTATTCAAAGCCTTCAGAAATAGCATGTAGCATGTATGTCTTGCCTGACTTTATCAAACAAGAAGAACACATTGTTTTTGCGAGGTGAGTGCTCACTTAAATGTATCTTTTCCCCACTTTTTTTTCCATCAACACCTTCATTTATAGATGTTGGAGCTTGGCCAGTTTTTCAGTGTAGTCCTGTTTCTCTGGCTAACTATGTGTGCTCTCTTCATTCAAATTTTGTCTGGTAGATTCGGGGTCTCCTTGTCTATCAGCCCGTTATTGGATGCCCGTGAATACCAAATTATCGCATGGGCCTCAGATCTTCCTGTTCTACTCTGACATTAAATCAGTGAGTATTTTTATATGTCCTCCTTCAGCGCTTTATTTTTGGCAGTAATTGATATCAGCTGAGTTGGAATGAATTCGAAGGATTCCCTCAAAGCTTGGAATTCTTGATGGAGAATTTCAAACTAGGGGAAGGCAGGCATTAAAGCTGGTGGGTTTTTTGTCAATGGAGCCCAGAATGTCTACACTGTTTTCTTCTGGAGATATAGTGGGGTTGCTGGTGGCGGAACTCTCAGCGTTTAGATGATTGTGTGGCTTCAGATGTGGTGTTTTCCCGTGTTTTTGCTCATCACAATGTTATGAAAGCACTCGTCCACATAACTCTCCAGGCTCTCCAAAAATTCCTCATCCAGTTTGAGTAGTAAAATAGGAGAAAAATAAGGGTTTAGTTTAATTGTTAAGTGTTAAAGTTGTAGGGAAGCGGCTGTTCCAATCGTTGCATTTCCGAATTCTCCTGAGTGGCGCCCAACTTTAGATGAGTGAATAAAGTGAATGTGATTGGTCGTTTATCAAGGGGGTGGGATTGTTGTGGCAGAAGGTTTGCAAGCAAGTTTTTTGTGGCCGATTTCTCTGAAGCATCTTGCTAACCAGTTAGTAACTTAGTGCTAGTAGGTTCCCAATGGGAAGTTCCATTGGGACCAAGTAGCACTAAATTGGTGACTTAGAAACGACACTGTCAAGGAACGCTATGGACAGCGGAAACATGCAAGAGAGTTTTGTGTCCGAGGTCGTGGATGAGTCTCCTCCGTCAAACATTTTTTATTTAGAGGAAGATGTTGTGGAAGAGGACGCCAGGGTGGCAGAAGCTTGGTTTGGTGTAGAAGGCTTACAGCCGTACATGTTTGAGCCCTTGCCTCGCAACGCTGCCAGTTCTGTTAGCTCTACGCCTGCTGAAGACACAGACGTCCATCCCTGTGAACACTGGGACTGAACTCAATGGGAAAGGAAATTATTCTTAGTTCTTATTTCACCCGTTATGTATAATACAGGCGACATATGAATCAAGATGCTATGACGGAAAACATTTGATTTACAGATGACCGTTAATATATGATTGGCCTAATTTACGTGTACAAGCTGAGGTATAACTAACTGGCCTACATAAAAACACAGATTTTAAAATGGGATTTAAAAAGAATAAAAACATTTTCTAAATTTTGGGACAATATTGTCTGATAAAGAGTACATTTATATACATGTTTAAATCAGAATGATTTGACATTTAAATATGACTTCCTTATGACTTTAAGACCATTTTGTCTCATTCAGTCCTGAGCAGTCAACCGGTTGATGCACAGGATTTAGGTGTGAGCTTTAAAATACCTTCTTCATCTTCATCTTATTTCTATTCTGTTTATCAGATGTTCAGAGATAATCAAAACTTTCAATGAGTAAAGAGAAGAAATGTAAAACTGTCTGCAAGTTTTTTTTCTTTTTTTTCTTTTATTAGCTGAAACAGCTAACACACAGCTCAAACCCAAACGGCACACTTAAGCTTCCTCCCCTGTTTTTATTTTACAATTTTCCGTTGTTAGACTCGCTGTGAGCCTCGGTGGCATGTCATTCTGCCCTGGTTGCTGTCGCTGTATTTTCCACAAGAGCAAACATCAATTACGGTAACTTTCTCCCAGCAAACCTGCATCCGCTTGCTGGGTTTACTCATAAATGCAGGTATTAGAAAATCATTAGGAGAGGAGAGCGTGCAGAAGAACAGGGAATCAGGCTGAGGGTCAAATCAACCATATTTTCCAATCTGCACAATTTGTTTACCTGTTTGCTGCTGCTGCTGCTTGTTAGACTCGGAGATCAACCCTAAAGAGAATATTAAAGTGGACTGAAGAGGGAATTTAATGGTTGCTGAACAGATGCACTTGAAAAATAATAAATTGGTAGTGAAGGGCAGATACTTTATAATAGGTCAGATACGTTTTTCCTGTTTTTAGACAACCCAGTATCCCAGTAAATGGCCTGCTCCTCCACCATAGTTCACTGCTGCCTGCTTAAAATAATTAAGTATTAGTAGGAGAACATTTTTGAAAGGATTAATAAAATTCCGTTTGAAGCTTCTACATGTGGCAGTGTTGGAGAACAAATACCCCATCAATCAAGCACTTCTCTTCAGACAACAGAGGAGAACTTAATCCCTCTTGACAATTATGAGGAAAGGAGCCGATGAATAAAGGCGCATGTCTTCTTACCATTCAAAGTCATGAGCTCGACAAATACAGGATTCGGCTGAGAGGATTCTGGAGTAGTCCTTTCCCAGCATGCAGTAGTTTCCAGGCCGACGTTTCATATAAATCTGCTTCTGACCCATCACACATGGCTCGCCCTGCATCGGCACAACACAGCTGTAAGTAAACAGACGTTAAAGGTGGGGACGCTTGGACTGAGGAGCGTCACCTGGTTGTGTAGGTGCCATGTTTGGTAGTCTTCCTCGGTGCACCTTCTGCTGAAGATGGACTTGTAGTCGATCTTGATGAGCTGCCACTCAGAGCGGTGGCTGAAATGTCCAAAAAAGCTGTAGAGGAAAAAGACAGCATCGTCCTAAATCAGTGGATCTCATTGATTGTTTTGGATTAACACCGTTTATTTTCAGGAAATATCTGGTATATATTGCAGAGCAAACCAGGTGCTTTCTTGAACCAGTTCTTTCCAGAATTTAATTATCTCTCAGAACTTATAAGTATCTGTACGTGATTTACAACCGAATTAAATAAATGGAAGAAAAGCATATCAATAGTGAAAAATCTGGCCTTTATCTACACTCTATTGTGATTTAAAACATAGTGGCCACTTTTCAATTCACAAGAACAAGAGTCCGGACTCATGTCCTTGCCAAGTACTTGAGAAGAACACAGGAAAGTGTGGACTCTGGGAGAACAGGAGCATGCAGAATAAATATGGGTCAATTGGAACAGAAGCGTACTCGTGATGTCACCACCACTGAGCTCATCTGGAGCTGCATTTCACCTCCTGTTATTAATAGTTTCTAATAAATTCTGACTTTTTCATTTATTGAGGGAATAATAATTAACACAGTCAGATAAACACAAATCAAATGAGCATTTTGCCAAATAAAACACACAAAAAAATGCCATCGGTACTGCACACAAGACTGCACAGAGAGGGCTGCTCCAGATGGGTGCGGTTAGCCCTGGCTGCCGTTACCCTCGGAGGTCTGCTATTTGCTGCAGTCCTCTCAACTTTGTTTTTCAGATTATGGTAAATGGTAAATGGCATGTACTTATATAGCTCCTTTATTCAAGTTAGGAGACTTGACCAAAGCGCTTTACACTACATATATTCACCCATTCACACACACACTCACGGTGGCAAGCTACACTGTAGCCACAGCTGCCCTGGGGCTCACTGACAGAAGCAGGGCTGCCGCACACTGGCGCCACCGGGCCCTCTGACCACCGTCAGTAGACAATGCAGGTGAAGTGTCTTGCCCAAGGACACAACGACACTGAAGGTCGGAGTCGGGGCTTGAACCGTCAACCCTTCGATTTCAGGGCAAACTCCTACATCCCACGCCACTGTCGCCAAATTATGCATTGTATTGGTAAATGGACCATATATTGACATTTAAAAGTATAATGTTCTCGCCACAAATGATCTTAAAACGTACTTTTATTGACCAACAGCAACAGAAAAGTGAACTTTTGACTTAATACTCTGAGCTCTGTGAGCGTTCCATTGAAAGCTGCTGCTGCTGCAGTGCCTGCTGGGACAGCTGTCAATCTCAAGAATGGACAAGTCTGCACTGAGGCATGCTGGGTAAAGAGGGAGGGGCGAGAGCAACATCCGGGGACTTTATCCATTCTAAATCTGCTGTTCTTGTGAATTGGAACAGAACAAGGGCTGAGGCCGATGGCGTTTCACAAGCACACGAGAACGCACAAGTACGCATATTGAGAAACTGACATAATAAAAGACAAACGTGACCCACAATGGATGTATTTTATGGAGATGAATTTATCTCAATATAATTCAATCCAAAAAAAAATATTGGCCAAACATTTAATTTTATTAAATGTGTTTCTGTAATTGTGGTCAAAACTTTCTTAATTGTTATGATTTTTTTATTTTATTTTATATTTTAAATAAAACAAGTTTTGTCAAAAGAAGTTTTCCTTTTTTTATTTAAATGCCTCAAATTTTCTCACAAAAAGAAACATATATTTGCAGAACATAAACTTTTATTAGTGCATGTCAGAAATCTTTGTTTATGATTCTCAACCCTTTGGTTTTGATGCTCCCTGTTTTCGGTGCTGGGAACAGGAACATCTGGGGTGGACACTAAAGACAAACAATGTAAGACGTGTCCCTATTGATTAGAGATGATTAAATCTATTTTTGATTTTAATCCTCATAGGATAGAAGTAGCATAAGTTATCCCCCATAAGTTATCCCCCTTAATGCTAACACCTTTTAAAAGCCTAACCAGGGACGAAGGCTGCAAATTAGGCCATGGCTACAAGCCTTATGTACTTGGACATCGGCCACCTGTTTGGTTGCAATGTTTAATTGTACTGTCCCTGTCAAATAAACAAATAAATAAATAAATAAAAAACATTTTTTCCTGGAAGCTCACTTAGCTCGCCCTGAATTTACTCTACAGCACCTGTAATTTTTCCGCAGTCTACAAGCTAACAGGATGCTAACATTGTTTTACCACTAAAAATAAAATAAAACATCACCAGTGACATATTCCAGGGTTTGAACCACCTGGGAGGGTCGTGAGACACCTAGTGGGGGGTACAAGGTGGTTATCACAATCATTGTGATGTGACCCATGAGGTGTATGGAGAATCAAAATACATCATGATATACTACTTTATGCAAAATGAATAGTCACCCTAAAATACGTAAATATAGTACTTATTTATGTAACACAGAGGTTCTTAAACCTTTCAGCCCTCGACCCCAGAAATAACAAAGCCGCAATTTGACAACCCCCTAAACGTTAATATTAATTCACTCTTTTTACATAAATATATTAAAATGCAAAATTCAACTCTTTTGAAATGACATTTACTTTTTTATTTTAAGTGTATTTGTTTTATTAATTAATGGAACATTCAATTGTTTTAATTATACATTTTATAATTGTAAGGGGGGTGCATTGTGGCACAGCTTGTAGAACTGCTGCCTTGCAGGAAGAAGGTTCTGAGTTCAATTGCCAGCCTGGTGTCATTCTGCCTGGAGTTTGCACATTCTCCCTGTGCATGCGTTGGTTCTCTCCGGAAAGAGGAACCAGACAGAATAAGTAGAAGAATATGGATTGGATGGATGTATTTAGTGTAATATTGGTATCAATATAAATAAAATTTACCATCTAAAAGGAATTATCTGCATACTTCATGATACTTTTATGAATTTCATGGAACATTTTTCTTTATATACCTCAGGGATCACATCATGATTGTGAAAATCATCTCACGATTCCTTCACTAATCAGTGAATTCCCCAGTACGGGAACCCCTGATCTAATAAATATTTAAATATTAACAGTTTAAAAATAGATCAGAATGAGTTATTAAATAAGTACATACCATTAAAATGAGTATAATAAATATATAATATATATTCATCTGTCATGCTTATCCCAAGCAGGGTGGTGAGGGCTGCTGGTGCCTATCTCCAGCTGTCTACGGGCGAGAGGCGGGGTTCACCCTGGACAGGTCGCCATTCCATCGCAGAGCAACACAGAAACACACAACCATTCACACACACACTCACACCTAAGGAGAATTCAGAGAAGCCAGTTAACGTAACAGTCATGCTGTTGGGAAGCCGGAGTACCCGGAGAGAACCCACACATGCCCAGGGAGAACATGCAAACTTGCAAAAAGACCTGGGCCAGGCAATCGAACATGGATCTTCTTGTTGCAAGGCAGCAGTGCTACCCACTGCACCACTGAGTAGCCAGTTTATTATTTATTTCCTACTTAAATAATTTCAGCACTTTTAATCTTCAACTGTCTTTGGAGAAACTAAAGGAGATTACTGTGTGATGACGTGTTGGATATTTTAGTTTTAAAAAATCCCTTTAAAAATGTTTAGCAGGAAAAGTATTTATCGCAGCCAGGGACAAATACATCGTGTTATTCATGTGTCTGAGTTTTAGAGATTACCGGGTGACACAGAGAGTTGATGGAAATGACAGGATCTGTATTTGTTGTGATGTGGCTGTTCTGGAGACAGAGAGCGGATATGACTATGGAAATCTGTGGTCTGTTAGATGCACACCTTTTAACGTTTCAGTCAATAGGTTTGGAGAGTGGTTTTATAGGTGTCAGTCATGAAAACGTGTTTGCAATCCATAAACACAGATCCACACAGGAGAACTGCTTCCACTCCGATGATTTTATGCCATTTAATGTTCACAAGAAACCTTGTCTAAGAGTGGCTGCAGCTGATTTATAATGATCCTGTAACTGTAAAGTCTTATATCTATTTTCCCAAAATATAATAGTATGAAGTACCAAGATGGGAACATGACATGGGACATGACAAGATGGGAACATCTAAGAAACTTTTAATATTTTTCTAAAATAAAGGTATTATTCAGCAGAATGAATCAGCATGTTGCCCTCAGTCAGACACTGGTCATTAAGAATGGGCCCAGAGGTCCTGTTCAAAATGTTTTCTGATTAAACAAAATTGATCTACTAATCCTGACAGGAAGCAGCCTTGGCCTCCCTTAACCTTCCAGTAAATTGTTTAACAAGAGGAAAAAAAAAAATAAAAGGCTGCAGAAGTTGGAGGCATCTATGAGAAATATTTGTAAAAGTTTTTTTTCTGTATTTTTAGTTTGATTAAAACAACAAAGAAACATTTATAGAGGTTAGGACCTCTGTTCAAGGTGCATAATCACGTTATTTGACATTTTTTATATTTATACGTTGTTACTTCCTCTGGCTGCATCCAATTTTTTTTTTTAAAGGTTTGAGTGTCCTTCTGGTTTATTATTTTTGCATTTTGTTTTTTTGCTCATTTATTAGTAATTTTATTTATCGAATCTAAACAGAATTGTTTCTGCTTATTAGATCAGAAGTTGAGTAATTTAGCGGGTTGGTGGGGTTCCCGTGTCAGTGAGCTGTTCCCACTGCCACTAAAACTGATTGTTCCAGGGTTTAAACAGGTTTATCAGGCCATTGGGAAAGGGGTATTAGTCTATACAATTTAACTAAACAAGACATGACAGTCTCGTACAGACTTCGCATTTGTGGTTGATGCAGATCAGTTTTTTAAATGAATAAGTATTGGTCTTCAACCAAAGGCGCTCTTGCTTTATCCCGAGGGATTCATGTTAGGATCTATTTAGTAGCTGCATCAACTTTCATCACCTATCTCTATGTCAATTCTGAATACAGTAGCAGCCATTCAAAATGGCCCTTCCCAGTCAAATGCCAGCCGAATGGCAGACCACTTCCCTACAACTCCCAGCAAAATCCCCTCCAACTTCCAGTCACGGGAGTGACTCCCTCCTTCTTCTTTGATTTTTGAAGATGATGCTTCTCTTTAGATCTTCATGTCAAAAATCATGACAGTAAGAATATTTTAGTACAAATATTGATGTTTAAAAAGGAATTGTAGGGGACCAGCTTACTGTAGGACCAGCCAAAGGCTCATCAAGGAAAGTGGGGAAATTTTGAATGGCTACTACTGTATATGTTGTTTGTTTCTGTCCAACGGACAATTTCTTCGTGAAAAAAATCTTCTGACCAGATTTCTATCAGACGCCGTATTTGTTCTGAGGTCAAAGTTTCCAACCTTTTTTCAGTGGTTTGTTGTGAAACCTTAAAAAGAAATTGTAGGGGAACACCAGCCAAGAACCAGCCAAAGGCCCATAAAAGAAAGTGGAGACATTTTGAATGGCTACTACTTTAGCTGCCAGCAGATGGCAACACGTTTGTTCATGCTTTCTCATCGTGCCCGCTCACTCTCTCAGGGTCAAACCGTGTTTGGTGTTTTTCATATCGACATATAACACTGCTTTAAAGTCAGACAATTTTTGTACTTACGTCATGATTTGGTTCTCAGCGCCAGCCTCGACCAACACTCCGTCCACAAACAGTGGCACCTGGGAGAAGGTGTGTTGAGTCCACTGCCTTCCCTCGTCAAAGCTGACCCTGTGTCAGAAAGCATTACAGTCACAAAGCCGGCATCAGCGACGGCACGGAAAGCAGACGCTCCCCATTTAATTCTGGTCATAGGGGAGGGTTTAGGTCAGGATCAGGATGACTGGCTTGTCTCAACAGAGAAGTCTCAGAGTCACCGTGCAATTAGCTACTGTAGCTTTGGGTAAATATCAGAAGGATGAACATTAAAGGGATATTTAAGAAACTGTCAAGTATCAAAGCAAAGGAGCAGAAAACGTCTTTCAGAGACGATGAAAACAACAAAGAAAGAAGGAGAAGGAAAAACCGGAATATAAGTGTTTTATGTTTTAAAAACAAAAGTGCAAAGGGAGAGTGATACAGTGCAAAAAAAAAGAAAAATGGGCAGCTTTCATCACTGGCTACTGGGCTCTATTGATCCTGACAGCTTATCAACATCGGTGCTGAGGTGAGAACAACTAGAAGTATCCGAGTGTGACATGCAGTTAAAAAAAAGAGGAAAAGAAAATCCCACCACGTTGCTTCAGAAAGCCGACTGCTGTCACTTGGCTGAGCGCGGTGACAACAGCAAAGCACTGATGTGCACCTGTTCTAGGATTCAGCCAGAGGAAGTGTTTAACTGAACACTGGCTGTGAAAGCCATACCACTCCACGGCTGTGGAAACACAGGCCTTTTCAGAACAGTCAGTTTTTTTTCTTTTCTGCATCATCCCACTGAAATTGGGAGGGAGACAAAAACCCAGCTGGCCACACTTCACTGCTTCTAAAACTAATTTCAAAATTGGTGCAAAAGTGAGGAGAGAACAGATCTGGTCTCACTTGGATTAGTCTGCACTGAGGCACAGCGTACGCTTTCCATTTGGCAAGTGCAAGGCTACGTGTTAATGAAAACACTGAGGGGGGGCCTTCTGACTCTTAATGATAATTGGCTTAGAAAAAAAAAAAAACATTTATCAAATTAGAGTACAACTTCTTTCTTCTGACTGTGCACAAAGTGCAGCAGTAAATGGATCAACTTGCGACATGGTGCTCCTTCTTTGGACCATAAAAAGCGTGATTCAACATTAGAATAGACATTAAGATCTGTGAGGCAATTAGAAAAACAAAAGTTGTGATGCAAAGTGTTCTTAATGGACCTACCACAGATGTCTTGTTGGCACTGATGGTTGTTTCACTGCAACAAGGGCGCCTCCTTTGTCCAGAAACCAGATATTGTGCTCCTCTTCAAAGATCTGACATCAACAGCGAAAAAAAGGTAACAACACCAGAACCTTAACTTATGGAGGAAAACGACAGTCAGTGATAAATAGATGCAGCTATTTCAAATTTAACATTTAGAGCAAAGATTAAGAATTTGAAAATCATTTATCAAAGAGGAACTGTAAATTGCATTTATAAATCCATCAATAAAAACAGAAGGTTGAAAAAATCTTTTCAAATCCCACTTTTAAAAAAATATTATTATAATTACATTTCCTTATCAGTATTTTAAAAAGATTATTCCTTATTCCATTTTGTTTTAAACTTTGCATTTCCTTTTGCGATATCTATTTTTATTTTTATTTTTTACTTTACCCTCTTTGCTTCCCTTTTCCTTTTAGCCTTTTGCATTGTTAATAAGGTACTCCTAAGCTGGTAATAAGTTATTAAGAAACTGTTTATAAGCTGCTTCCAAACTGCTGAGATACTTTATATAAGGGGCAGCAGCAGAGCCACAAAATGTTTCTAGGGGACCAGGGTCCCTCCCTGAGTAGAAATGGCAGAAAACTGTTTGGGGCCGAAACCAATTTAGGGTCAATCTACACTAATCATGCAGTACCAACTGGAAAATGAACAAGCATAACATACGTTTTTTCAAGATAAATCAGTAAAGACAGACTAGATTTTCATGAATCAATTGCTAAAAAATCAACAAACATAACATCTATGTTGTCTAAATCTATGGTTCTACATAATACACACGCTTAAAAAGTTAAGCAATGTTCTTTATTTTTAATTTCACAGACGACTTTTAGATGACTGAGTCATGCATAAAAAATGTTCTGAAAAAGAGCATAAATTCTTTGTCATCTTTTTTGTTAGTATATTGTTGTGAGTAATGGATTAATAAAATGTATTTTGCTAGCAGTTTTTGTAAAAACAGGAAAAATCTTGGTAGTTCCTGTGGGACATTACAGCTGAGAGTATTACTGCTGCCACCCTCTGGTTTAGAGAGGAACTGCTTGGTGGTAAACGACGTTCAAATGGGAAAAAGAAATGAACAACAGAGGCGGTTAGTGATTGGCCCCCTTCTAGCTCTGCCACTGAGAAACGATAAAGTTAAAAAAAAAAAAAAAATTGCCAAAAGCATTTGCAAATGCAAAGCAAAAAGGAAAATTGTAAAAGAGAAAGCATTTTAAATCATTGATAAGGGTCTTTATAACTAGGTCAATTAATTGTTTTAAAATCTCTGTTTAGATGTAGGATGTGAAAATGCATTTTGAAAATGCCGTATTTATTGATTGAGTGATAAATACAATGTACAAAATAATTTTTAATAAACTGATTTAATTGTGAAATTACAAAACACTTTTCCAATTTAATGTTTATAGCTATGATTATAATGTTAGATGTGAAACTGTTTTATTTGGTTTTCACTGACTCTTCTGGTCCTCCGTATTATCCTATGCCTCTTTGTCTGAAATATCATTTAGTAGAAATCATTTTGATTGATTGTGGTTGAATATCATTAAATAGAGTATAACAGACCCATTTCAACCGTCTGTGTTGTTTGAATCCACTTTACTCAGATGGCACTAATAAATTGTTTAAATGGATGCACTTCATAGAGCGCTTCACCCAGCATCAGCATCATGAGGAGCAGTCAGTGTGAGACAGAAGAAATTCACTTTGATGTTTTTAGCAGAAAAACACATCATCTGATCAGAGTTATTTAGGAAATAATTTAACAATTAAAAACATGAAGGTCTTTTCTACAGTGTCGTTCAACATCAGTTCAGGAAAAGCTAATATCAGAGTTGACAAAAGAATGATGCTGTTGCAACATGCACACATTTAAATGAACAGGATGTTCAGCGTTAGCATTGCTGCTCAGTCAGCGCTAACTCTGATGTAAAAACCAAGCAGCCATTGATGAGGCCAGCCAGCTACCTGGTATGTTAGCCTCAGGCCACACAGGCAGGTTTTCAAGAAGGAAAGTAGAAAGAAGTATTAAGAAATTATCTATTAATCACAGTTTTTTATTATATATGAAAAATATCTATATTTTGTTAATTTAAGGAAATGTATCTTGACAAAGCCCTTACTGTGGAAGATATTGAACCTCTTCAGCTTCTTATATGTCACAAAGGACCAATGGATTTTATTTTCCAGTTGAATTTGCTTTTAAAAATCTCCCCATATCCAGTATTTCAGAATTTAAGAGGAAACATTAGCAGATATGTCTTGCATAAGTAAACACTGAGAAATTTAGGAGAGGACACTGAATTTGTGATACCAGAAAACTTGAATTTGATCTTTTTACTGAAAGTATTTCAATTAAAAATATATTTTCTTTATGCTGACATAAGACACAAATATGATTAAGCAGATTTAATTTCAATAGAAACAGTAAATAGTAAGTAGAAGAGAATAGAACAGAACATAATAGAATAGAACAGAAAAAAATGGAACAGCATAGAACAGAGCAAAACAGAACATAAAGGACTATATTATAACAGAACAGAATGAAAAAGAAAGGAACATACAGGAACAGAATAGAGCATAACATAATAGAATAGAGCACAGCAGAACAGAATATAATAGAACAGAATAGAGTATAACACAACAGAATACAAAAGGGCATAAAAGAATAGAACACAATTAAAAAAAAGGTATAACAGAGCAGAAAATATTTATGCTCTACTACTCACACAACTACTAACATAAGCCCAAAAATTCTATTAATAACCTTAAAGATAATTAACTATATAATATAACTGCTGCTTTATTGACCATGTACCATGTGGGAAGAAGTTTGTAATTGATTGCTTATAATTAAAAAAAATATATATATATATAGACATCTGTCGTACAACCAGTTCAATTAATAAACAGCAGCATGCCTATGATAGTGTAAGGCTCCACTCTATTAACTGATAAATATCTAGTACTGTCTCAGTTTGTCCTGGCCCACTTTTTACCAAACTCTTCTAAAAAGGTTAATATTTGGCCTAAAAACAAAGGAAACAAATATCAAACAGAATAAAAAGAAATAAACAAAAAAAAAGCCCAAAGTTGTTTTGTAAGTTTTTAGCTTAGCTTTGCTTTTAGATTTTTTTCTTTAAACGGTGTTAAGCTGGAAAAACACTAAATTCAGGGTCTGCATCCTTCAAAGGACCCGTTTCACTCTTAAAAGTGAAAGTCAGAAGTGATCAGCAGTGAATTGGGATGGTTGAGCTCTCAGCAGCCTTCCTGCCCTCACTTTGGTTGCCTAGCAACCTTGACAACATGAGGCTCATGTGTTCTCACCGATCATTTGGATGAACTTTCACCTCTAACATTGGGAAGTTATTAAATAACAAATAATACAGCCTATACTGGATCCCCCATGTCTTCATCATCTGATTTAAAATCACATATTTTATTAGTTTTGCTTGTTAAGTTGTCACTGACACAAATAATTGCTGATTCATTCATCTATTTTTGCCTAACAGTAACCTTAATGTGTCTGAATATAGAACTACAATCTTAGTTTAAATAACTGAACAGTAAGCTTGTGTTTACCAGTTTGCCCCTGTAATACCTCTGCCATGGTTTCTCCTTTTGTTCCACTAAACATTTTTAGGGGTATGATTTTATTACTATACTGATTTAAAATGAAATCACAGAGATATTGATTTTGCTCACCAATAATAGAAAAAAATGGCACATGCAGTCTGAAACTAGAGCTTCAACAATTAATCAGGTGAATTGTTTGAATCGTCAACTAATTTAGTGGTCAATTAATCATTAACTAATGCCATTAGCCAGTGTTAGGAAAGTTCTCTTTCTACGTGAACTAGTTCAAAGTTCAGTTCACACATTTTAAAATGAACTAGTTCAGTTCATAGTTCACAATTCCAAAAAACGAACTAGTTCATAGTTCTTTTTTTTTTTTGTCATATATTGCTCAATTACACCATAGCCTACTGTAGAACCACAGACAGCAATTATTTTAGCAGTTGTAACACTGAAACTGTGCGTCAGATTTCATCTTCATATCCAGTTTTGAATCCTTCTCCAACCAGGGTTTACATTAGCATTGAGGAGACAGCATTTCCCCATTGTTGCTTTAACGCTTTGTTGCTGTCCATTCACTTCACACTTTAGTAGCAGCTGCAGCTTTCACCCCTACAGTATATTCTCAAAAACATCAGGAAAAATGTGCTGCTTGAATGGTCTTTTTTATGAGTAATTATTAAAAGAAAAATAGGAAAGTAGTCTTTAAGGTGCAAATGTTTTTTTTTTTTTTTTTTTATAATTTTTTCCATTTGAAATTCCATTTCAATACATACTAAAAAGGAATCCTGGAAAATTATACCAGGCAGGTTTAACAAACAAGTTACATGGTTAGTAAAACCCTCAATAACAGGGGTCTTCTTTTCCAGACCAAGGACCCCCAAACTGATGGCGAGATGGAGCGGGGACCCCCTATTTATATATATTGTATGAAATTGTGTCCTATAGTCACTCTATTACAGATGGAGTAATGTAAAGAAATTAATTTCTCCCTGGGATTATTAAAGTTTTTCTGATTCTGATTCCTGGTTGTTGTGAAGGAAACGGTGCCCAGCTTGAAAGAGCTCCTGTGTGTCGCTGAATGTGAGCATTGATGACTGAAAGACATCTTCTGCCTCCATTTATCTGTTTACTACAGTGTGTTGATTTCATGTTAATGAGTATTTAAAGACATTTCAATTAGTGGGGGAAAAAAATGCAGGGGGGGAATATAAAAGTATCAACTAACCATGCAGACCCTCATGCAGTACCTCCGTAGACCGCTAGGGGTCGCGGATCCCCTGTTGAAGACCTCCGCTCAAGAAGATTTTACTAACACAAACTGAGGGACCAGGCTGAGGTAGGAATTTAAGGTTACTGAAGTGCGGATTTTTTTACTGAAAGCCGGCGGGCAAACTTGTTGCCATCATCCTCACCGACCACCTGGTCATAAACCTGTTTTAAGTCGCCTCCATGCTGCTGTTGCTTCCACGCTGCATTTTGTTTTGATGACGCACGCGGCTGTAGGCTACGACGCTGGTAGCTGCTGTTGCCAGATTGGGTGTTTTTCCCGCTACATATTAAGGCCTGTTTACGGTGTGATTTAGCCGGGGTTTCGCCTGGAGGGCTTTATAGAAATCTGGCAACCTGTTGAACGGAGTTGAACTGAGAGAGCCTGCCGTTCACAGACACCAGAATGAACCTGTTCACAATAACGTTCACCAGGCAATAATGCAGTACGTTCAGTTCACGTTCGCCCAAAATATGAACGAGTTCATGAACTTTCGTTCAATGAACGCGTTCAGGCACAACACTGCCATTAGCTGACTGAGCAGCCCACTCAGAGCTGTAAATATACCAAAAATGTAAAAAAAATACCTAAAACATTTTACATTTAGGAGGAGAAAACTTCTTTGTCCTTCAATAAGCTCTGACCAGAACTTCACAACTTCCATAGTTTTAGTTTCTGGTTTAAACTGTTAAATTATATATATCGCTACTACCAGATTCATTGATTAGAAAAATTTGATAAGAAAATTTTGTTGCTGCCCTAAATGTGACTATCAAAATATGAAACACTTTATACACACTTTCTAATTGAAAGATCCTGGCTCATAATAATCCCCATGCTAATTAGCTGCAGCTACCATAGCAACCTAGCAGCTGAACCTGAGGGCCTTCTACCTGTCTCTGGTTATTTGATGGCTAAAGAGGAATCGGGAGAAACTTAGCATCAACCGGGTCTGTTAGTGAAACTATGAAACCATAAGCAGAGAGATTATGAGATATGAATCCATAAGCAAAGAGGAAGCTTAGAGTACTGATCTGTAAAGCTCCATGATGTCACCTTTGCAGCAATTCTGCGATACAGTTTTGCAAAAAAAGGCTTAAAGTTGCTATTTCACATGCAGCAGACACTCAGGTGTTTTTCTCATCCTTTTACTTTAAGCACATTGTTTGAAAAACCCAAATGAAAGTGAGCTGTTAGGCTTTGACCAGACTTTCAATCTGTCCAAGTTTAATTCTAGTTTCCAGCTCAGTGAGCCGTTGGTGTAAACTTAAATGTGCGTCTCACCGCTCTCCAGCTATTGCCTGCATCCGATGACACGAACATGCCAACGTTGTTGTATGACAGCTCGGCTCCGATATTTCCTGCAGTGGAAATAAATGTAAGACGATCAAAAGCGACACATTAAATGCTACATAAAATCCACAAGCCGTATTTTTTGAGGATTTATGCTCCAGGTAAGCTGGTTGTTTATTAAGTTTCCTTCCAGGTAGATGTTTTGCTCATTCTTAGCACCCTGGGTTGCAGACTCCAATGCTTTGTTTGGTGAGCCTGCAGTGGGTAAACTGCTTTTTATGTGTTGATCTGCTTCACTTTCTTGGCCAGGGCACAGTACAAAGACATGTGTTTGATCTGGATGGTGTTTGTCATGTTGGTAAAATAATCTGTGCAACAGCTGATGTCTTAAAAGGCCCAGCGGGCAGAGGGGATTGTGGTGCCAAAGCAAAGCCTCGGCCAGCAGCCCGAGCACACACAGATTCACAGAGAGCAGGCCAGACAGCGGAGCTCTCTATTTAGTCAGCATTTTTACTCACCTAAGAGAATGATAACATAATTATACCGACACAATGACTAAATTATAATATTACTCAAAAGTTTAGTTATTTTCTGTTTTGTTTTTTTCCATACAGCTAATGATAAGACATCATTAAAGGGACAGTGTGTAACAAAATTGGCTTTTTATCAGCAAACGTGAAGAAAAGTGATCAAAAGTGTTCTCATTACTTAGATAGCAAGTTCATAGATACATAGGGGGGTGGTGCAATCAAAGGGAGACGTCATCTTGTGTCGCCATGTTTGGTCAAAGTAGCTGAAATGGGAATAACTTCTCAGACTTTTCTATTTAACTTGTATAAAAATGTGCTGCCAGTGAGAAAGACAAGCAAAAGCAGCCATAGATCATTCCAACCTCCATTTCTTGTTGCATTTGAGGACCAGAAGGACTTTTTGTCCAGTGAAAGTCAAGAGACACGAACAAAAAAAAAATAAAAGGAGTAACAAACAGGAGGAAATGAGAACAGCAAAGCATTTAGCAGGTGGAGATAATTTATGAAGGAGCAGGGCTTAAAACCCCGGACGTTTCAGGGTGTCTGTTGGACTGGTCCAGTAATTCAATACAACAGTTAAGTTTAACTTGACGTTCTTTTAGAAACAGGGGAGTTTGTCCAGTAATTACAGTAGTAGCCACTCAAAATTTCTCCACTTTACTTGGCTGGTCTGCAGCAATTCCTTTTGATTTGTGGACATTAAGATGTAAAAAGAAGCGCCATCTGCTGGTCAGACCCTGTAATTCAGTGAAAGGCTGGAGTCAGAGTAAAACAAATATGCACGACCAGGAGAAGGAGGGGGTGACTCCAGTGGCTGGAAGTTGAAGGGGATTTTACTGGGAGTTGCAGGAAGCTGGCTGCCATTACCAACATTGAATGAGCTCCTGTTATCAGATGATGTTAATCTTTATAGAAGTTATACAAGCTAACCATCATAGGCCTCTTTCAGTTCTGTTTTCAGAAAAATGTTTTGTGCGTTTCATTGTTTATTTCAGCTGATATAACAAGGGTGACGGAGGTTGATGTGTCCCCTCCATTCGGAAAGAGTAGCATGTAACTGTGGTGCTTCTGTTGTAGGATATCTTTGAAATCCATATCCTCTCTAACCTCTCCACTCTGTTCCAGACCGCCTCTGTGAAGCCATTCCTACGGCTTCCTATGCTCCTCCCATCCTGCCCACTCTGTAGTGATGGGTCCAGCAACACCGTTGCACCGATGCGTTGGTGCATGCGTGGAGCCCATAGAGCTAAACACTGTATCGGTGCGCGTGTCGTTTTTAGGAAGTCATGTGACCAATACAGGAGCTGTTTCTAACTGACTGACTCACTAAACTGTGTTTAAAACCGAATCTGTCAACATGATGCATCTGCTTAAAAAAATCTCTCTTCTTTTGCGGTTTATCATTCAAATTATCAAGAATTTTGGAGCCGCCTAAAATGAATTGAAACGTTTCATTCCTTTGTGTTTTTATTACATTTTTCTCATTGTGTCATCCTTTTCCTCTCAGTTATCACTCAACTTAGCGGAATTTAAGTTAATTTCAAATTGGCTGTTAGTTTATTTACTGTTTTTACTGTACTTACTGTTTTAAAAATATGAGTCCACAAGCATCCTCATTCACATTTCACGTTATGATATATGTTTAGATTATTTAATGGCTGTATCTAAAACTATCAAAGATATTATGCTATTATAAGATGATATTATAAGATATAATGTAAACATTGATATGAAATAATACAATATAACCTGCAATAATTTTAATTCTATCATTGTACTAGGCTATCAAATCAATTCAGTTTAGTCTGTCTAATCAGCTGCATGTAGTTTCTTTAAAGGTCCAGGAGGTGTCAGTATTCTGTGAGGCAGTATCTACGCAGCATGAACACAGTTGGGCAATGAAACGCTTCAAGTCGCCTCATTAACCATCATCACTATCACTCTGACTACCTTGGACCTCCAGGAGACATGCAGGATATCATATTATATATACTATGTTAATTCATAGGAGTACCATAAAAGGTAACGAACGCTTCATTTAATATGACATCATTAAAACTCACCACAGGCATCCAGCACATGGGTAGTTCAGCTGAAACTTTTTTTTTTTTTTATTGCGTGTCTTTGTAATAAGGCTCTGTAGGATCATACAAAATTGGTTTATTATCCACTTCCAAAAGTCTCTTTGTCCATGCCTGTGATAACAGGTTTGTTTTGAAGTTGCGAGATGCGCTCTTGCGAGATGTTGCAACTGTATTTGTAGAAATGATCAAGCCTTTCAGAATAAAATAAATATTTTGATCGACATAACACATCCGCATCGTTGTATGTTGAAGAATCAGTAGTTTTGGTTGAATAATTCAATCAAACTGTCTTCTTTTTTGTGAATATATAAAAATAATTTTTCAATTTGTTGTTGTTTATCTGTCATTAACCTTTTTTACTCTGCAAAAATGATCTTCACGAGTATGGCGTTACATTTATGTCATAACCAACGCGAGCAAAATAAACATACTCGCATGTATGTTCAACTGCTTCTGCGCATGGTTTATCTACCACCGCGCGAGAAACTGCTGCTTCAAGAGGAGAAAATCTCTCTCCGCGCGCGCCAGCTCCACTACGCGCGCTCGGAAGCTCTCCGTGTGCGCCAGCCCCTCCCACGTGCGCGCGGGATCTCCCTGTGCACACAATTTTCTATCCAGCGGCCACGCTCGAAGACGGCTGCCCTCTTGAAAGCGTCTCTGCGCTCGGACAGATTTTCTCCTCGCGCGGAGGAAAAGTGGTTTTGACAGGTTGGGCGGAGACAACTGTAAGGCCTCCTCCTGATTGGGCAAGCGCTGCGTCACTGTCCCGCCTCGAGCCGTTGTCTTAACTGACGAGCCGTCAGTCAAATGCTTCCTGACACTACTTCCTGTGAGATCGCGTCTGCAAGGCCCAATCAGGAGGAGGCCTTACAGTTGTCTCCGCCCAACCTGTCAAAACCACTTTTCCTCCGAGCGAGGAGAAAATCTGTCCGAGCGCAGAGACGCTTTCAAGAGGGCAGCCATCTTCGAGCGTGGCCGCGTAGTGGAGCTGGCGCGCGCGGAGAGAGATTTTCTCCTCTTGAAGCAGCAGTTTCTCGTGCGGCGGTAGATAAACCATGCGCAGAAGTAGTTGAACATACATGCGAGTATGTTTATTTTGCTCGCGTTGGTTATGACGTAAATGTACCGCCATACACGAGGTTCTTTTTCCTTTTTTATACAATTGTAATTGTGGAGTTTGACCTGGCCGGATCCAATTGACCAAAATGGAGGAAAAAATAGACTTGCTCTGTATATTTGCCCACATGTATGCGGACGTTTGGAGTAGTCGTGGAGAAAGTGAAATGGTTTTTATTAATTAGCATAACTACCAGTTACTCCAAATGAGAGGGCCACATGGCTGAGAGGTTACAAAGGGTGTGAAATGTGGGGAAAACATGCTTGAAGGCAAAGCACCAGTGTTTCCTTTGTAATTCATTAAGTATACCACTAGATGGGGCTAAATTTTACACACTGTCCCTTTAAAAATTAGAATACTATATTGTAAAAAAATGTGGGTTCAATAAAAATTTGATTTACTGTAATACCTGCTTAAAGGATATTATTTTAAAAAGGTACTTTTAATTATAAGGAGCCTTTTTAGAATGTATATAGCATGTTCTATATGCTCAAATGTGGCTAGACATGTAATCATCAAAATGTGGAGGAAGAAAAGAGGCTGAATGGTAACAAACAAAGCAGCTGAGACATTAAGCCTAGTGGCATCACTGGGTCATTAACTTAGACAGCATACTTTTAAGAGAAAATGCAAACCGGAACTTTTTTTTTTCAACAGTAAAGCTTTTACTCTAGTTCAGTGTCTCCCATTTTAACTTAATGTTCTCACCTGTGGCCACAATGATGCCCGGAGCAGTGCTCCTGGTGGAGATCGTTCCTGAAACGTAAGGGTTCTCTGACGTTTGCAGTTGGAGATGAAGGGAGCAGAAAGGCTGAAAGCAGAAAAAAATTGAGAAAAAAAAGTAATGTTTGCGAAAAAACACGAAACAACTCAACAAATCAAATGCCTAAAACACGCATTTAGATATTTAAATGCTGTGAATGAGAAATGAGATCTACCTGCCTTTGAATCTCAGTTTGATTTGATCATTAAACGACTGAGATTTTTAACCTTAACCATCCGCAGAACGGTTAGAAGTAGAGAAAATAGTTAGTGGTCAGATTTTGTGTAGACCAGAAATCTCCTTTGACCAGAGGTCAAAAGAGAAATGGGCAGTTGGGTTTTAGATGATAGAAAGGCGACGGCAGCTAATTTTACCACTCTTTGCTTCTAGTTCATGGATAATACCAATGAAAGTAGAGTAATGTTTAATCCTGAAACTATTGGGCTACAGCGGTTACTACTGCAGAACAATTAGCTGCAACATTTTAGAATAAGAATTTGACATAAAAAATATAAGAAAACTAGTAAGTAATTCAGGCTGCAATGATACGAGGAATAATTTGCTGACATACTATGGGCATCTTATTTTTCTCGACCGTGGTCATCTCTTCATGTCCACAATCTGATGATGAACAGGTAAATGCACCTATCAAAAAGTATTTTAAAACTGGTTTCTTTAACATGACTATATGGTGGTTACGCCATTTTGGATGAGTGTTCGAAGGTCTAGCAGATGGAAAAGTAGTGGACTCGAAATTTCACACCATACACCTTGAAAAATAGTGATCATCCATGGTTACTAGACGACCAGATATATCCTGGAATGGTTTGCGAGGAGAGCGCTCCTCGCAAAGCATCATGGGATTTGTTACAGCAGTTTGCGGTCACTTACGGCTGGAGCTACCTGACAGCTGCGACAAATAACAAAGATGGCGCAGACAAAATGTTGGGAGGCGGAGTCACCTGACCAATGGGGAGCGAAGAGTGGTGATCATCTGTCCGAACAGTCAGTTAACTGAGTTTACTATAATGTCCACTATATACTCCCCGCTCTATGTAGCGATGGAGGGATTTAGGATTTAGGACGGACGGAAAACAGCCAATAACTTTATTGGTCTCCATTGGCCTCAGCAATTATCAGATTTCAATTCAAGCAAGCAAATTTGAGACATTATATGATGGAGGATTTAATGTCAGTAAAGCCAGAATAACTTACATCGTGGTCATGGCATACTAGTGTGGAAAGAAGCAGGTAGAGCCTGATTTTAAAAGTCGGACCAACAGAGACTGAAGAAAAATTTTAGAACTGATTAGATAACTATGGATGTAATGCAAAATCATTTTTTCTAAAAAGGAAAGATCTTACACCAGCCATTTGTTAATATTTAAATAATATAACTGATATGGTAAAAAGCCTTACCGGTTGGGTACCAGGTAGGGGATTGGTATCATGGATGCAGAACCAATAACTGTTAATTGTGTGAAAAAAGAACCAAAATACCAGAGAAAATGTTTCCAAACACTTCACAAGTCACGTCTAAAGGCAAAATAGGGTTCAACCTGCTTGCAGCAAGGTGTACCTGAAAACGTGATAAATCATCAAGTTACTTAAATGATCCTAAAAGCTAGAGATCTTTTATTTGGAATAAAATGAAACAAAACAAACAACAAAAAGGTCTGTTAGTTCTTCAAAGAGAACAAACTGTGCTTTCACAAGTTTTGCTAATTGCCTTTAATCTGTCATTAAAACAAAAAGAGATGTAATTTGCATTAGAGTATGAAGGCGAGCCTCGGAGGCATGTACACAACAGAATACAATTACAATTGCTCACATTGCAGAAAAACAATGTCTGCTTTCATCTTAGCAGCAGACAGCATGTCACTGGTGTAAGGACATCAAAGCAGTGGGACTGAACAGGGTAATCAAAAGGAATCTATGGCAGTAATTAAAATGTCACATGAATGTGCAATAACAGGGAAACCTGGAAGCCATGCAGCTCGGCTCTGAAATCACCTCTTAAGCAGCATGAAGTCGTACTAATGTCTGAAAACATGATTCCTCTTAACAGTCGGCCTGTTAGTTTGAGTAGTGGGGAGGCCGTCTAATGAGGACAGAATGTTAACACGCGCAGTCGATCTGGATCTGTCACTCTGGCACTGATTCTACCTCGTTTTCTCATCTGCTAATGTATTCTCTCTAAGCCTGACCCCAACAGGTCGAGGCAGACGCCTGCCCACCAGGAACCTGAGTTGGATGTTTGCCCTGCTGTTGCTGAGTGCCTTCTAAAAGGAAAACTGCTGAGATGAAGGGAAGATTTGGTGAATTCTGTTGGTGACCTTTCTCCTAAAGGTTACCAACAGAAAAAAGCATCTAAGGCAGTGGCTCTTAACTGGAAATAGGCTCAATAATACGTCTTTGTCAGAAATCATTTGTTTCTACTCTATTTTCATGTAAGTGTCTTGCTTAAGACTGCTGGCTTGGTGAAGCAGTAGAATGTGGATTGGGCCTTTGCTGTAATGAATCTGTTGAGAAAAAAAAAAGCTGAGCTGACAAACAAGGCTTTTGGTTAAAGCTTTATTCCAGGAATTAACAGAAAAGATTATGATCAAGAGAACATGGTATGCTATGATCTCTAATTAGATTCCTCCATGTGGTCGGGAGGGGCTGTCTAAGAAGGTGGGGAGGTTTGTCATCCAGCAGGAACACTACAGGTTTTTCTGACCCCTCCCAGTTGGAGGACCTTTATAATTCTTTTCTGACCTCAGAAATCGAAGTGAATTTTGTCCTATTATTGTTGTAAGAAAAGAAGACATTTTATGAATAGAAATAAGCAAAAGATCCAATCCAGAGATGAATCTAATAGTGACCTTTCCAGGGTTAACCCTACCTTTCACCCATGGAATGCTGGAGATAAACACCATCTCCACTGTGACCCCTGATGGATTAATTAGAAGATGGATGGATGGATGGATGGATGGATGGATGGATGGATGGATGGATGTTGGATGGATGGATGATGGATGTTGGATGGCTGGATGATTGATGGATGGATGCATGGATGGATGGATGGAGGGACGGATGGATGTTGGATTGATGGATGGATGGATGTTGGATGGATGGATGGATGTTGGATGGATGTTGGATTGATGGATGGATGGATGTTGGATGGATGTTGGATGGATGGATGGATGTTGGATGGCTGGATTATTGATGGATGTTGGATGGATGGATGGATGGATGTTGGATTGATGGATGGATGGATGTTGGATGGATGGATGGATGTTGGATTGATGGATGGATGGATGTTGGATGGATGGATGATGATGTTGGATGGCTGGATTATTGATGGATGGATGGATGTTGGATGGATGGATGGATGATTGATGGAAGGATGGATGTTGGATGGATGGATGGATGGATGGATGGATGGATGTTGGATGGATGGATGGATGATTGATGGAAGGATGGATGTTGGATGGATGGATGGATGGATGGATGGATGGATGTTGGATGGATGGATGGATGGATGGATGGATGGATGGATGGACGGATGGATGTTGGATTGATGGATGGATGGATGTTGGATGGCTGGATTATTGATGGATGGATGGATGTTGGATGGATGGATGTTGGATGGATGTTGGATGGATGGATGGATGGATGGATGGATGGATGGACGGATGGATGTTGGATTGATGTTGGATGGATGGTGGATGTATGTTGGATGCTGGATGATTGATGGATGGATGGATGTTGGATGGATGGATGGATGTTGCATGGATGGATGGATGGATGTTGGATTGATGGATGGATGTTGCATGGATGGTTGGATGGTTGGATGGATAGATGATTGATGTATGGATGTTGGATGGATGGATGGATGTTGCATGGATGGATGGATGTTGCATGGATGGATGGATGGATGTTGGATTGATGGATGGATGTTGCATGGATGGATGGATGGATGGATGGATGGATGTTGGATGGATGGATGGATGTTGGATGGATGGATGGATGTTGGATTGATGGATGGATGTTGCATGGATGGTTGGATGGTTGGATGGATAGATGATTGATGGATGGATGTTGGATGGATGGATGGATGGATGGATGTTGCATGGATGGATGGATGGATGGATGTTGGATTGATGGATGGATGTTGGATGGATGGATGGATGTTGGATTGATGGATGGATGGATGGATGGATGTTGGATGGATGGATGGATGGATGGATGGACGGATGGATGTTGGATTGATGGATGGATGGATGGATGTTGGATGGATGTTGGATGGATGGATGATGGATGTTGGATGGCTGGATTATTGATGGATGGATGGATGGATGTTGGATGGATGGATGTTGGATTGATGGATGTTGGATGGATGTTGGATGGATGGATGGATGGATGGTGGATGTATGTTGGATGCTGGATGATTGATGGATGGATGGATGTTGGATGGATGGATGGATGTTGCATGGATGGATGGATGGATGTTGGATTGATGGATGGATGTTGCATGGATGGTTGGATGGTTGGATGGATAGATGATTGATGGATGGATGTTGGATGGATGGATGGATGGATGTTGCATGGATGGATGGATGTTGCATGGATGGATGGATGGATGGATGGATGTTGGATTGATGGATGGATATTGCATGGATGGATGGATGGATGGATGGATGGATGTTGGATGGATGGATGGATGTTGGATTGATGGATGGATGTTGCATGGATGGTTGGATGGTTGGATGGATAGATGATTGATGGATGGATGTTGGATGGATGGATGGATGTTGCATGGATGGATGGATGTTGCATGGATGGATGGATGGATGGATGCATGGATGTTGGATTGATGGATGGATGTTGGATGGATGGATGGATGTTGGATTGATGGATGGATGTTGCATGGATGGTTGGATGGTTGGATGGATAGATGATTGATGGATGGATGTTGGATGGATGGATGGATGGATGTTGCATGGATGGATGGATGTTGCATGGAAGGATGGATGGGTGGATGTTGGATTGATGGATGGATGTTGCATGGATGGTTGGATGGTTGGATGGATAGATGATTGATGGATGGATGTTGGATGGATGGATGGATGGATGGATGTTGCATGGATGGATGGATGTTGCATGGATGGATGGTTGGATGGTTGGATGGATAGATGATTGATGGATGGATGTTGGATGGATGGATGGATGTTGCATGGATGGATGGATGTTGCATGGATGGATGGATGGATGGATGGATGTTGGATTGATGGACGGATCTTGGATGGATGGATGGATGTTGGATGGATGGATGGATGTTGGATTGATGGATGGATGTTGCATGGATGGTTGGATGTTGAATGGATAGATGATTGATGGATGGATGTTGGATGGATGGATGGATGGATGGATGTTGCATGGATGGATGGATGTTGCATGGATGGATGGATGTTGGATTGATGGATAGATGTTGGATGGATGGATGGATGTTGGATTGATGAGTGGATGTTGGATGGATGGATGGATGTTGGATTGATGGATGGATCTTGGATGGATGGATGGATGTTGGATGGATGGATGGATGTTAGATTGATGGATGGATGTTGCATGGATGGTTGGATGGTTGGATGGATAGATGATTGATGGATGGATGTTGGATGGATGTTGCATGGATGGATGGATGTTGCATGGATGGATGGATGGATGGATGGATGTTGGATTGATGGATGGATGTTGCATGGATGGATGGATGTTGCATGGATGGATGGATGGATGGATGGATGTTGGATTGATGGATGGATGTTGGATGGATGGATGGATGTTGGATTGATGGATGGATGTTGGATGGATGATTGATGGATGGATGAATGGATCGATTTTGTTTTTATTAATCAAGATCATATGGACTTTAGCGTGACCAGTGCAACACAATGGCTTTGTTAGAAGGTTCGCCTTAATGCCCATATAAGGGTTACGCCACTTGAAATGAGTGTTCAAATGTCAAGCGGATGGAAAAGCAGAGGACTAAACATTTCAATGCACCTTGAAAAGTAGTGTACATGGATGCTTACTTGCAAGAGCTCCCCTTGCAAAGCATCATGGGAGTGTTTTGGGGTTAGAGAGAGCAAAGATGGTGCAGGAACTGTGCGAGGAGCCACAGTTTCTTGCCTAACTGTGCTGTCAGAGCTCTAACATGTTGCATGTTAGCAGAGGCCAGGAGAGTGAGACGGAGGATGAGGGGTGGGAGTGTCTGGGCAATGCATAGTACAATATTACTATTGTTTTAAAATAAATCATAAAAACGGGATACAATTTATAGCTTTAATGAAGTGAGCAAATTTGAAAAACCCACTGCAGGATATACATGCAAGCTTTTCAAAAATAACCACGATCAGAAGTCTTTCTTAAACGAACTCACTGAACTTCCACCGTCCTGCATCAGAGGCCCCGCAGGAGGAGAACGGGTCAAAAATCAATCTGAAATCAATCATTGGCTGAGATGCTGAGTAGCCAGCACTGAAATTTGAAATTCTCTGCATGATGAACTCTGCTAGCTGAGGTCTCTGAAACCAAACTGTTTTTCTTTATCTATCTTTACTTTTTTATTGATTTATAATGAAGGAATTCCTAAAAAATATAATTTTACCAAACAAACCAAGACAAACAGTGACTGATTTATACAATTCTGTTCATGTTTGGAAGCAGTAATTCAATCTGTTTCTATTCTACCCTGAATTCATGAGAAAGACGAACATATTTAAAAAATGTAGGTAGATATTTTGGCTTTACGGTTCTAATAACCGGATAACAAGGTCTCTGGTGTGACCATCTGGACTCAGACTCAGAGGGTGACCTGGTGGGGCGTGCCCTCAGCCAACCTGCATCTGACAGCACCTGGTGATGGATCGCTCTCACACTGAACTGAGCTCTATCTAATGTTCTGGACCCGACCATCCAGCAAACATCACTTTAGACATTCCTAAATACCTCCATTCTATAGTTTAACAGTTTAGTGGGGATAGGACTTGATATATATAAACAAAAACAAAAAAAAAACAACATAGACCCTTCAACCAATGCATTATTATTATTTGGATAGGCTGTTATGCAAAAGTCTGCAAAGAACTATGGTAAAATGATGATGTGCTTCTCCCAAAGCACTACAATAGAGGTCACGGATTAGCAGACACCGGTCCAGATCCAGACCCACCTGCTGGTTAATCCGGACCCAACCTGATTTAAAACATTTATAAATTATTGCATGTTGTCTGACGACAGTGTCTAACTTTACTTGCGCTGCTTCTCCTGTTAATACGGTAAAGCCCTACAGTGCGTCTGTCACCAGGCTACATGTGATACAAATGATCCAATGAGGTGCTGTCAGTCTGGGTTGCTGCTGCTGCTACTTTTAGACACAGCAGGCAAACCTGTGGCAAGACGGGCGATGGGAAAGAAGGAGAAGATGATGAGAAAAAGAGCAGAGAAAGTGTGGACTGTTGGAAGAACTGCGGTGAACTGGTGAAAGAAAAGTGAAATGGTGCTCATAGATGACCCTGCACATTTAGAGGATGTTTGGCTCAACCTGCTGCTATGAAGCAGGATTCACCACAATAAACATAATTTAAAAAAATATGGATCAAGGCTGAAAATGAGTACCTTGATATGTACTTTAGAATGGCTATGTCTCCATTCAAACCCAGGTTTAAAGAATTGCAGGGCAGCATAAAGCCCACTTTATTAAATATTGCAAAATGAATAAACATTGAGTTAGGTATATGGTTTTGCAGCCAGAATCTTTCCTCCGACAGGCGGTTATAAAGAATGCAGAGACAAAGCACAGCTGTTTGGGTTCAGTTTGTTTGCAGCAGCTCCTGTTTGGTTTTATACACAGTTTAATGGCAGATTTCTCCCACAGTCGGTTCCCCCTCAGGTGCGCCCCTCAGCAATAAATGTGTACAAACATATTTGCACTCCAGTTTGATGCCAAACACATTGTGAGATTGAATAAAAACCAGCCTAGTTGTAACTTAATTACAACTAATAGCGTATTATTTGAATGCCTTACAATGGAGCGGAGCTGTAAACTATAAATCATTTTTTCTAATTACGCCTGGCAATGTTCCACCTGGCATATCCTCACCACATCGGTGCAAACATGTGCAGAATGAGGGTTTGAGCTCCAGGAAATATTTGGCTGAAGTGTTTTACCAGAATGCAATGGATGTCGTTCCCTTCCAGGTCTGCAGCAGGCGCCTGGAGGAGCCTCCAGTCCCGGCCTTTATTGTAGGTGATGTAGGTCTTCACCTGGTTGTCTTGCTTCTTGTTTGCGATCAGCATTCCTTTGATCCCAGCAACCTAATGGAAACACAAATTACTTCAAATTTCTTCAGATTTGTGTTGCAAATGCAAACAGAAACAGTTGTATATACATCTAACACCCCCGCCAAATCAGCTGACAGTTAGGTAGCCCCTTGATGAAGGAGCAGATCCAGCACACGCATCAGAGGAGGCGTTTAGTTTTCCACTGCAGCAATCTTTACAGCACCGGTTAAATGAAAATGGAACGCTTATCGTCTCCTTCTGTTGTTGACAATTGTCAGCAGAAACGGCTGCAGGTAGCACTAAGTGCTGTCTGTAATTATATCCTTATGTGTCTCAACAACATAGAATGGATAAAAGACTGCTAGTCTGTTTTCTCCCAGGAAGATTAAATCACACAAATCCTCACCTTCGGAAAGCCACCTGAACCCTTTCAGCTCAAAACGTTTGAGGACTCTTTTTCTGTAAATTCTAACCAGGGGCGGAACTAGAAGGGGGCCGTGGCCACCTGTGGCTACCACCCTGGCAACCCTTAGCAGGTGATTTGTTGTTCCCATGTGATCTTAAATTGCCACCACCTGAAAAAAAGGTTCTCCTCTAAACCAGAAGGTGGCAGCAGTCATGCTCTCAAGTGGAATGTCCTAAATAATTACCATATTTCCTGGACTATAGAGCGCACCTCACTATAGGCCGCACAAAAAAAGTTTGTTTTTGAAAACTGGAAACGTACAAATATAAGCCACAGCGGCTATAAGCCGCTGATATCCACTGATTATCTGTCTTCCACCTAACCTCTAGGGGGAGTTCTACATACAGAAGAATGCTAACTCCTGTTAGCTTGTTGGCTCGCGTCAGTAAGAGCTTCCACTGAAAGAACTTAGCTCCTTATTTCAGCTCTGCAGGAGTTGAGCCCAGTCTCTTCATTGTTTTACAGCTTTAATGTGGCAAATAAATGTCAAAATATGTGAATTCAGGATATTTGTCTGGCTCCCTGTTTGTTTTAGGATAGATTTTAAGGTTTTATTGTTTGTGTTTAGAGCTTTGAATGGGATGGCTCCTCAATAGATTAGCGACCTCCTCCAGATTTACTCTCTGGCACTTGCTTTTACGATACGGCTTAAAACCAGAGGGGCAATAGTCTTTTCTGTAGTTTGCCTCAGACTTTGGAATACTTTGCCCCTCCATATATGAACATCCTCCACAGTGGAGTGTTTTAAGTCTCACTTTTACTCTTTTGCTTATAATAGTTGCTTGGTCCTCTGTGTCCTTTTTTATTTATGTATTCATTTTAAGCTCTTACTGCTGTGTGTGTGTTTGGTTTTTTGTTTGATTTAATGTACAGCACATTAGAAACATTTTTTTCATTTTTAAATGTGCTATATAAATAAAGCGGATTGGCTTTTTTTCCTCTGTCATGCCTGCTGCTAGCATGTTCTTGTGCTAAATGAAAATTAGCTTATTCTTTCATTTCCAACTTTGACTTCATCCTCTGGCGTTTAGGAAAAATCCACAGAAAAGTTGCTCCTTCCTACAGTATAAGCCATATGGTTCAAAGTTCAGGAAAAAGTTCCAGAAAATACTGTAAGCATTTTTAATGACAGTAACTATACAAAAATGGACTTTTCACATCAATATACCAATATTAAAGATGACAGAATTAATCCTCTTCTTCGAAACTAAGAAGATGTTTGTTTGCATTCATCTAGGATGAATATAAATGTGCATAGGAAGTAGTTAACGTGTGTTTTTAATAAAAAGGCTGGTATCAATGTTTATTAAATTTTTGCACCTTTGGTGAATTTTGGTGCCAAATGGTTTTCGGCCGCCCGTCAGTTCACATTGGTCCCTGTCTTTTCATGCCTACAAACTTTTTGCACCATACATCCCAAGTAGTCACCTATGACACAGAAATCTCTGATTCAAGTGATAGAAGTGTTCCTGAACCATAGCCGAGTGAGTGAGATGATGGAAAGGACACAGTCCCTCTGCATGGTTGCCATAGAGAAGGGCTCTGCTTGGATGTGCTTCCCTCCCTGCAGGGGCACATCTATATAAGTGGCACTAATAGGCTGCACATTTGACATTGTCAGAGATACATGGCGCTCAAGATGGATGCAGCTAATGAGCCCCCCCCATCCTGATCCAACCAGACATGTCAATCGCTGCAGTTATTATTTATTGCCTCCACCTACTCGCTCTTTCCCTCCATCACATGCAGACACTCACATTTGCACACAATCAGATAATCGCACACGTCCACCAGCGCGCGTTCCCTTCCATCCATCATTTACACCTACATGACGTTTTATGCAGCACAGCGAATGGATGCGGGTAGAAGTTCCTGTTCCACAGATTACTCAGAAGTTTGACTCGGTGTGCGGGCAGAGGGAAAGAAATTGAAGCTCGGTGATGTGCTGCAGGATGATGGCAAAGATGTGATGAGCTGGCTGGAAGAACTTTACGACAAATAAATGGAGCATCTACAAAAACATTGTTTTTTATGTTATTTTTTTCCCTCTGCCAATTTGCAAATCTATTTTTGACCTAATTTGTATTATTATTAATTAATCTCTTCCTTTTGCTATTTTAGAGGATATCATCCATAGATGTTGGAGGCTGGGGCCAGAGGATACGCTGCCAGGGATTTGTTCAGCCACCTTATTTCCTCCCAAACGTGTGTTGCTAGTGCCAAGTACCACAAGGTTTCCACCTTTCTCACCATTGTAATAATATCTCACCTCCAGGTGACAGATCAACACATAACACGTCCAAAACCCAAACACATATCTCTATGAAGGGAATTTTGTTCCAATATTAGTTGTTAAAATGAAAATAAAATAGAAAGAAAAAACTTTAAAAAAACTACTTTTTTAAGAAAAATTTCAACAAAAGCTTTGCTGTTTTCTTGGATTTGAATTTGTCAAATCATTAAATAATAACTTTTTTATTTCTCCTTCTTACATTAAGTTGTGTGCACTGCATTCTTTACAAAAAGCATTTCTCAGATCACATTATCTTCTGATGTGGATTTCCCTCTTATGAGTAGTAGGGCCAGGCTAGAGATTTTTTTTTCTATTTCAAGAATAAAGTAATTAAACTATAAGAATAAAGTCTAAAGTTGTTACATTATGAGAATAATGTAATAAAGTTATGAGAATAAAGTCGTAACATTACAAGAATAACGTCATAAATCTATGAAAATAAAGTCATTAAGTTACTAGAATAAAGTTGTAAAAGTATAAGAACTAAGTCATAAAATTACAAGAACAACATCATAATATTACGAGAAAAATGTCACAACGAGGAGTCAGAATATTACTAGAATAAAGTTGTATGTTCAACTCTTAAAAGAAACACTTTCTTCCCTAAATTAAGGAATGTCGAGCATCATGTGAAGTTATACTTTGGCTCTGGTTTCACATATAAGGAAATCTTTTAGCATTAGCATCAAATTGGGCAGAATGTCAAAGTGGACTCTGGTTGCTCCAAGTTATCTTTCTGAAACAGGTTGTGGTGAGATGAAGTCATTCTCGTAATGTTACGACTTTATTCTCGTAATATTACGACTTTCTTCACAAAATAAAAAAATAAAAAAAATCTCTAGCCTGGCCCTAATACTCCTGGAGGGAGGAGTATTTGTATGCTAAATGTTGGAAACATTCGGGATCCTGTCCTTAAGGTAAAGAGGAAGCGATCTTTGAAACACAATTTGAAAAGAATGCAATTTGTGAAACTTGACATGAAAAAGAAATTTAACAAAATCCATAAAAACGCTTAAAAAAAGTAAAAAAAAAAAAAAAAAGTGAACTATGAAAAAAGTATTTTAAAGTTTAATTTCTGGATTCTCATTCTGGATTTTTCTCAATAATGGAACAAAATTCCCTCCATATATTTCCAGATATCCTTTTTGTAAAGGAAAGTTGCCCTGGCAGATGTACGCAACCAACGTATTGATATGGAAAATAGCCTGAAAGCACATGAAAGGAAAGAAAAGCTGATAAGTTCAGCTTTTAGTCGTATTGTAAAGTGGAGCCATTTTAACTTTTACTTGAGTTAAGTGTGTTAGTTGATACTCTTACTAGAGTAGCCTACATCTGGTTATCATTAGGGCTAAACTAGAACAAAAACGTCTAATTCCAGTTGTTGTGGCTGTAAATCACGAGTTTTTTTTTAAATTCTCTCTTATTTTATTTTGTATACAGGACATATTTAAAGGTATAGACACCAATCTTTTATCTTCTTATTTCAAGGTGGATCATCTAAATAATTGGTTTTCCTAATTGTAAATCATTCTGCTGATATGTTTACATAAGGCTGTCCTATGTGCTCGTTCTACTAGCTATCCTTTTGCTGGGCACTTTCAGGCCCGTATCTGTGGTGAGCTACATTTTCAGAAAGTCATTAAAGCTCAACTTTCTCACGGCGGTTCTGTGAAAATGGTTGAGAGTCGTAAGAGAAAGTGTCTACAAAGTGTATGAGAAGAAAAGAAAGGCCTCAGAAAAGGAAAATACATTCCCAGAATGCTTTGCGCAGAGAGCTCTCCTCGCAAAGCACTATGACGCTGTCACAGTGGTGACTTATAACAAAGATGGCGCAGGAATCGCACGATGGAGGAGGTGTTACGTGGCCAACGGGGAGCAAAAAGCAGTGATCATCTGTCTGATTATATATATATATTACATTTTTATTATTATATTTTTTTATGATTACTTTGGTAAATATTAATTGAGGAGTTTTTGAACAGACATCAGGAGTGGGAATATCCTATTTTGTTCAAATGTCTGGTCTGTGATGGGAGATGGTAAAAACTATTTTTTAGACCACTTTTGATCATTTTCTAAGGCTGTAACAGCAGATTAAGAGTACTTTTGTTTTTAATCTAAGCTATTAGATATTTTTTTGTTATATTTTGTCTTGTATGTTTTTTTTTTGCTGGAAATAAAAAACATATATTTTTCAGGTCAGAAGTACATATGTGAAACAAACCACCTGTTGCCACCCATGGCCTCTAGGAAAATGTTGGTATTGGAACATAGAAGTCTGTGACACCACTCGCTGTATAATAAATGCTGACATGCAACATAAGCACATTTTTGTTCATTCTACAATAAAAGGTCATCTACAGCTGGACAGGATTCATTTCTATTATGAAAATATCATAATTTTGTCCCTAACACACTGGAAAAAATCAAAATCTAGATAAGTCATTTTGTTCTTAAAATAAGTACATTTGTTTTTGAATTGAGGTGGTAAAAGAGACATTTTAACAATGGAAAAAGACAATTTACACTTAAAAAAAGAAAACACATTTGCATTGTCTTATTTCAAGTGCATATTATCTAATTATCTTATTTTAAGAGTAAAAATATCCATTTCATAGGCAAACTATCTCATTTACCTACTCAAATTAAAGGTAAATACACTTAATTTAAGAAATGTTTTCTTATTTCTAGATCGTTTTTCCAGTACATGGTCTACAATGAGTTCCTCCTTAAACCAAACCAGCACTGGAAAAACAATGTAGAAATAAGTAAAAATGTCTTAAATTAAGTCTATTTAACCTTAATTTGAGTAGGTAAATGAGATATTTTGCCAATTGAATGAGTATTTTTACTTTTAAAATAAGATAATTAGATAATATGTACTTGAAAGAAGACATTTCAATTATCTTTTCTTATTTTAAGTGTACATTTTCTTGTTCCATTGGCAAAATGGCTCCTTTACCTTCTCAATCCAAGAGCAAATGTACTTATTTTAAGAAAAAAAATACTTATCTAGATTTTGATTTTTTCCAGTGAGACCAATGCATAATGACGAGTCTGACATAAAACTGGCATCAACTGAAGATTTTAAATCAAGAATAATAGAAAACTATAGATAAGTGGTGGGCGTTTTAACGCTAATAGCGTATAATATTCACACTAAACATCAGTTATCTTTAGTTTACTTAATGCAATCAGTGCTGTACTGATAATTTGTAGGACAAAGCTAATCTGAGTTTCTCCTCCAGCTTTTAAAAGCTCTGACAGCCTCCTCATTCATCATCCTGTGGTTGCCGCATTGGTGAGCAGCTTCTCATTGAATTCAATAAATGCATTCACTGTATCTTCAGCAGATCATAGCCGTGCTGCTGATCTAATGAGGATGCATTTCATTAGAGGTGCAGCGTCTTTGGTGAACAGCAGGGGATCACAGATTATTTAAAGTGATACAATAAGTCAAATATTTTATGTCTCATTTACTGTTTCAACGCCATCATGACTTTGAATGCGCTGCCAGGAAAATTCCAGGCAGTAGGAGCCGGATCAGCGCTAGTATCAGCATTTTCACAGACAGCATCCTGTTCCACGTCTGATCACTCATATGGAGCCAATCATGACAAGTCCAAAGAACTGAGAGAACATCGGAATATTTGTTAATACACAGATAACCTGACAACTGCCAGTCACCTTCTAACCATAGATAGCAACTATTAAAAAGTTTCAGAGGAGCAGTTTTCCTCTTAACAATAAAATTATTCTACTAATTTAGGAGGTCATCGTGCAATTTTCAGAGTGGAGTTAAAAAATGTACCGGTAATGCTGTCCTCTAAGTGGAAATCAACTGACTGCTTTTAGAAAGAAGCACAAGCTGCATGTCCTCTCTTACCAACAACATGAGCTGTGTGCCGTTATCCTGCATTATTTAATGGATCCATTCATCACAAACAGCTTTAAATCAACCCCATTGTTTAGGATAAGATCCAAGCAGCGATGCTGCAGTTAAAATGAGTTCCTGTGTCATCCTTTAGAGATTAGCCTAAACTCCCAAACATCAGGGCTGAATCGAAAGTCCTGATGGGCCACAAACCACCGAAAACTTTCTTACTGTGCAGCGGTCAAGATTCTCAGTCATCCAGGTCTTTCCAAAAAAGTAAAAAAAACAATCTACTGGACTTTGGTTCCAAGTTTGAAGACGTTTTGCTTCCCATCCAGGAAGCTTTTTCAATTGCTCACCATTTGAATTCCACTGAATTGTTTTTAATTTTCTTTTTTTGGAATGACATTCTTACCGAGATTTTAAAAACATTATTATAACAACTACATACGAAATATACAGCAACTACACAAGAAACAATTTTTTTTATCTAAAAGTATTTATATTTTTGTAGAAATATGATTTGCCAAAAAAGGTAAAGCATTTCATTTTGTTGGATGTTTCATTTCATGGGTGAGAAAAAAGCTTTCCTATTCAGGAAAACAATAACAGGGTATTGGTGGCTTCCAAAGTGCTTTTCTTATTTATGCAAGTGTAATAAAAGTGTTGTTATAACACAAATCATGATATTAACATTGGAAATTGGTAGAGGAAGATGCAGCTTTGTGCACCTCTGTGAAAAACACAGAATTACAGCAGAACCTTGGAGCCAGAGGTCCCAGACTTGGTTAAACTGTAGACTAACAAATGATAAATCTACCTGTAGCTGCCCATCTATGACCATCTGAGAAGAGAACACAGCCTCCCTTTGAAATGCCTCACTTTTCCTTTCAAAGCTAAAAAAGAGTTCAAAAGAGTTTCCAACTAAACGATTCAGCTATTTTTGATTATTTATGACAATTTTATGTGTTTTACTGATGAGTAAATCAAGCCACAAAAGCTAATACTGACCACAGGATTGCACATCCTAATGCTAACATTAACACTTTATTTCAATAAGGGTTTAAACACTAAGATTATGTTAATATTTATGTGTTTCTTGATATGCAAATTACATATAATCACTAAAATGTGACCAAATCAGTCAAACGTATCCTCTGGAGTCTACTAGCAATTAGCTCCATTGTCTTATAAACCAAACCTAACAAAGAAGGGTCCCTAACCCACTTACTTGTTCAGGAGCTATAAGAACCCAAAATGTAAATGATTAGTGATTTCTGATTAAACAAATCATTTAATCACATATGATTTTACCAAATAAAGTTTTATGTTCTCCTTGGATTCATATCTGAACAAATTCACACTGCAAAAACTATCTAATAATACAGTGGCCCTGAAGAGCAAACTGCAACTACAAATCTAAAAGCGCAACTACATTAAGGAAATCGCAACTACATTAAGAAAAACAAAACTACATAAAACAAAAAATTTTTTACTCAGTGAAACTGTCATAATTGGTTTAATATCAAACCCACATGCAGAACACAGCGGAGGCTGGGTAAAAGTTTAACAGAGTTTATTGAAGGTTCTGAAACACAAGATAATGTACAGGATCTGGAACAGGTCCGGGCTGGTTCACTGAAGTCTGCAGAGATGAAAGTTTGATTAGCTGGGCAGGCAGATGAGTAATGAGTCCTTTAGATAATTCAGATTCTACCTTGACTGGGTCCGGGCTTCTCTTTGAGAGAGAGGGAACCGTTGGGTCCAGAGACTGTTGGTTCAGCAGAGTACACGAGCAGCTGCAGCGTCTAGCTTCTGACTTTGAACGGCAGACCTTGATCAGAGTTTCCAGCTCTTCACAGAGAGCAGCAGGGGAGATCCACATAGGAATCTTCAGGTTTGGCTCACCAGGGCAGATTGGCAGGTTAAGCTCACCCAGAGCTTCAGGCTAGAGACAGGTTTCCAAACTAAGGTCAACACTGCGGCGTCGAAGGAAGGTCTGGCAGCTGGTTATAAAGGGGAGGTCTCCTGATGAGTAGATGCGTCTCAGGTGTGCTGGAAGGCTCCAGCTCCAGGAGACCCACGGCACACTCTGCTGGAGGAAGGTGGTAAAGCTCCAGATCCCAACAGAAACACACTGAGTAGAAACATTTTTCACTGGATAAATAGCACAAGTAAATATATGAGACAAGAGAAATCTAAATTTTGCGACACACCGGGTATTCCGACTTCCTCCCAAAGTCCAAAAACATGACTGTTAGGTTAACTGGCTTCTCTAAATTCTCCTTAGGTGTGAATGTGTGTGTGTGAGTGGCTGTTTGTCCTGTGTGTCTCTGTGTTGCCCTGCGATGGACTGGTACCCTGTACCCCGCCTCTCGCTCTTAGACAACTGATGATAGACACCAGAACCCCTCACAACCCCCGCTTGGGATAAGCGTGATGGAAAATGGATGGAAAAACTAATGGTATGCCGATCTGACAACGTTTGCTGTTCTAACAGGACACAGGCCATATTTTTGCCCACAGTTAATTATTCAAAGCGCCATGAATGGTCTGTAGACTCCATTTTTTGTGTCGTCTTTCCCCCTTCATCTATAGATTTGCCTTTGTTCAGCTCTTCAAACAAACATCCTCTCTGTTAACCACATACAGTATTTCTGTCCATTTTTCTCCTTTTGTTCAATTGCGTTCAATTCATTATTTTTTTTCTCTCTCCTTTGTTGTTGCCTTTTTTATATTATGCAAAAGGGCTCTTTGTAATGTCTCCATTGTGAATGAAGATGGCTCTATAAGTAAAGACTGTCTGCTTGATAAGTGCACTGTACCCAACGGGTCACCGTTTTTCTTCAGAGGTTGTCAGGGTATGAGGAAATCGATCAGATTCTGTGCTCGTTTTCATTTCCTCCATTGGAAATAACAGCCAGGAGCTGCAGCTGGCCTCCTAAAGAGGCAGTCAGTCTGGAAGAAATTGTGATGCAAAGAGATAATCATTTTCATAAGAACGCCTCGTTTTTTTCTGACAGCCTCTGAACACACCTGTTGTTTGAAATGCCTCTGGTAGAAAGAGATGAAACCTGTTCAAGAAGGTTTATTTCAAACTAACCAGGTGTCTGGATGTAACATAATTTACCCAACACTGTGTGTATCAGTTGTTTCTAAACCATCAGTTTCCCTCTTTTGTGCTTCTTGTAGCTGATTAATCTATTCTAGTTATCTCTTTGCCTGTAAAACAGCTCAGGTGCTCTCAGACTGATTTTTAGCTATTTATATGCATCCTCCTGAAGATGCATTATTCCCTCTCTTCCAGCACAGAAATGAAGCAGTGTTGCATGGAAATGGGGACTGCACTCACAATCAGTGCACATATCCAGAGTCTGGGCAGGAGAAGTAATGGCATTGTTAATTACCACCCCGCTGCCACTGCAGCTGGCCAATATCTCACTTCCTTCCTCCACTCCCTCTATCACACCTGCCAGTGTTGGAGTGATAAACTAGGTTCACAGCGGAGCGTAGAGGGATGGAAGTGAACTCTCCCGCTATGAATGCAAACACATACAGTAGGTAGCCTGTGAGCTAACAAGGTCTGCTCCATAGTTTCATAGCAGTGAGCCACATTACAGGTCTTTTCTATGCTGTAGATGTTTGCTGTCAGGAAGATGGATGAGCACAGCCTGTTACACAAACCCGTCCACAAGACAACTAAAACTAAATCTGAGACGACTCTGTGGACGGATATGTCACCTACCGCCATGACACTTCTCACTCATACTGGTTTCCAGCTGGATGTTTCTTCCTCTGTTAAACATGATCAGAATTAATTTACTAATTTTTGGTGCCTGTCTGTTTTTTTTCCTGTCTTCTCTGATAAAAAGGGTCATTATCAGTGGACAATTTTTGCAAACATTTTGTTAAACAATGCACCAGTAGAAAATGGCTCCCTAAGTTGAAAAATGTTTTTTTTTTTTTTTTTTTCTGGTCTAATCGTTTAACAATTTACATTAGCTTATAAATGCAAACTAAAAATACAAAAAAAAATTAAGCTAACTGCCTTTTTTTCTTCGATATTTTTTCCACTCCGTTTGGTTTAACTGGATATTTATTATATTAACTAGAATATAAATATATGTTTATTTATTTGCGGCTGTTAATATTATTAAGCTGATGAAGATTCTCAGTCATCCACTTTATAGTCATTCCATAAAAGTTTAAAAACAATACACTGGGCTTAGTTTCCAATTTTGAAACTTGTAAAAAAAAAGTCCAGTGGAGTGTTTTTAACTTTTTTGGAATTAATATTATCTAATATTGCATTCATATTGCAGTTTTCCCTGCATTCTTATATGCATAACATTTCATGCTTATCCATCTCACATGCTTCTCTCTGTCCTCTACCTTTTTTTCCTCCTCCTTCTTTATATTCATGTAACATAACACATAACATCACCCTCTCTAATTTGCTTTATAAATACATGTCTTATCAGAATAAGAAATAAAGCATAGCAACTGAAACACTAGAGCCGTTAGGTACACAATAAAACCGTCATAAAATTTGGAAAAGGTTGATGATATAGATTGTTTTTGGATTGTTTTGGCAGAAAATAAAAAAAGATAAATAAATTCAGTGCATACATAAAGTTCTATGATAAGTGGAAAGGTATGCAAAACATTAAGCACATTAATACAAGGTCCTGCAAAGGAGGCAAAAGCCAAGCACACTAAAAAAAATGACTCACTGGATTAACTCAATTTAATTAATAGCAGTTTTTCCATCCAATACATTTTTGCTAGCTGAACCAAATCCACATTTATCTGTTTGGTGTAATTTCATTGAGTCTGTACAACACAATTTGTCTAAATACTTTAAAAAGGAAATTAATATATAGACCAAGTTTGAATATTTTTGGTTCAACTTAATACATTTGAATTGGGTTGACCTTAATTGAATTAAGTTATGCTCAATTAACTTAAAACATTTGAATATCTCATGACAAATGAACTGGTTTTATGAACTGAACTGTATTTAATTAAAAAATGGAGTGGAGGATGTTCTTTCTCTGGATGGATCATCTAAATAATTTGTCCTCCTAATCATCAATCATTCTGTTGATATGTTTACATAAGGCCGTCCTACGTGCTCGTCCCCATTTACTGAAGGTGAGAAATGGTTGACCAATTGCGAATCTTTTTTTGGAAAGTAAGCTTGTATGAGCGATGCAAACAGCAATTTTTAAACAGAGTGTGAACGAGGAGATATGTGCTCAAGCATGCTCTCACTCGCATTTAATAGGTGTTCCCTCTTTGGAGCAGGTAAAGGGTTGTGAATGAGCATGCCCTTTCAAAAATTCATGAAAATCCTGCACTGTACCTTTAAAAGCGGACATTTCAATCGTTTTGCTCAGCTACAGCTCAAACTGTACGATGAAACAGCAGGGATTGAAAGTTCACAGCTCACAATGCATGTTCTCACACTGTGCGACCTGACGATATGATGCAATCTATCTGCTCACACTGTACGTCCAAAAACCACACGTAGGACTCAGCGTCAAGAGATGGCGATGGTCTGACTCGTCAATCCGGAAGAAGAAGAACTCCCTTGTTTGCACATGCGTGGCGTGCGATGCTCTGGTAAATCGGCTCGTAATTCTGCTTCAACAGATGATCGTCCACGACCACGAAATTATCTTAGCAAGGACCAATTTTCCTCAGCATTGCAGATTAACCTAAAATTCTTGAGTTCACTTCAAAGACTGTCCTTGTAAGCTCACAGGTCAGCCATATAGACGATCAAGAGTTTTAGGTTACTATGCATTATACATAAAATGTTCATACATATTGTGTTACATCAATTAAACAACTAAATAAATAATTCTGGAACCAATTACTTTAGGGTATGTTGAATGATAACAATGTGTCACCTCAAAGAGGGGCTTGAATAATTGTTTTGAGTTTATAAAGCATAAGCAGGTAGGATGATCTTATTCATGGGCAGTTACTCCAAAAGAAAGGTTTCTTATCTACATTTCTGAAAAAAATCATCCACAAAACCTTTAATCGATTATGGTTCTGAATGACGTTAATATGAGCATACACTCATACATACATTAAACAGGTTCGGTTATTATTCATCTGTAGCCATGATACTCCTGACATACAGACACAGGTGTTCTACAACATAAAACACAAAAACATTTTCAGTTATTAGCAGGAATTCCATAATATGTTAATGAGAATTACTGGATGTTCATTTTATGGCTAATCCACTAAAATTTAAAATGTTCGGTCAGGGAAGATTTTCCAATTGCTGCCACCCTCTGGTTTATATTAAAACTGGTTGTTGCATGAATGTGGTGAATTAAGTTGCCATGGAAACCACAAATCACCTTGTAGGGCTAGTATCAGGGTTGGCTAAGGATTGGTAGCCATGGTCACTTTTACACTGTTGGCCGCTCCTTAGCAAGATAAGTAAATAATGGCTGTCCTGCAAGGCGCTAGATGATGTCATCGCCTAATGTGCATATTTTATCTCATCCAGCTGCAGGAGATTGAGAATCCCTCCAATTACTTTTTTTTTTTGGTTGTCTATCAAAGCAGTACAGAGAGATATTGGGAAAGCTGAAAGGGAAAACTGTTTGCCAACTTCGGAAATAAAAAAAATAGGAGACAGCAGTGCAGAGACAAGAGGATTTCGTAAATTATTGCAACGTAGATCAGGAGTAGTAATAGTTTTGCATGTGCAGAATTACTTTGCAATCTGGATTTTAGGTGGTAAGGTTCTCTCTCTCTCTCTCTATTGCAGTGGGCAGCCTGCCAAACATGAATCATGACAGCAGACAGTGATATCTCTTTTGCACTGGACAAAATACCCGTTAAAACGTGGGAACAATCAGCTTTTAGTGGCAGTGGGAACAGGTCAGTGATGCATGTCTACTTGGGTCAAGATACTCTGCAAGCGACTCCCTTTAAAATCGCCTTGGCACTGATCGGCATGCTGTAGGAACACCACAGCCGGGTAGACCTGCTAACACACAGCGCCAGTAGCTTCTGATCTAACAAGCAGAAACAACTGTGTTTATATTAGATAAACATAGAGAACCACAGCTGAGAGGGATTCAGACAGATAAAGAGGGAAACAATAAAGCACACTGACTACATCCTGGCTTCCTTATATGTTGCTCTCCATTGTTTACTTTCCTGACTGCTGTCGCACTGGTGACATCATCAACGCTCACCCACCATTAAGGTGCAACCAGACACGCAGCCCTGGGGGGACAGAGGCCACGCAGCTGCCAGCGAGGGGTTAGACCAGCTTTTTTTTTTTTTTTGCTTCGCAGTGAGAAGGAAGCCAGATACTGATTGTTTCTCGTTTGAAACACCTGGGTTATTTCAGTGGGAAAGAGGCTTGAGAGAGAGGGGAGGATCCACTTGCTCAGGAGAACACAGTTTACTGATAGAATCTCAAATAACACAGAAACAAGTCGCAATATTTGTTGCTCAGTGTTTTTTGAAATAAAAAAGTTGCTAAATTTAGCTGCAAAAGCACTAACTTTTCACCACTACACCCATGCCTGCGGTCATTTCAGATAGCTCAAATTGTTTTGGAAAAGTTGCAAACTAAATGTTTGGCCAACAAACAGACACCGTTTTAGATTTACATTAGATCCAGAGACTAAGAAAAGAAGAGCTTGATACATTTAACTAAAGAGTTTTCAAAAACCTTTTCAGAAGCGTACCTCGTAAAGGTCCAACATCTGGTTCCCAGCAATACCCCTGGTAGTCTTGACATTTTCCATTGCCAAGGTAAAGTAGATCCCTCTAGTGTCAGACAGGTAGAGGTTGTAGGTGTCGTTCTGGTTCCATTCCTGCACGGCCGCAAAGACCTGCTCCCCGTCAGTGCTGACGATGTGTAAATCCTTTCAGGAAGCAGCAGGAGAGATTAAGAGCACTTATGACAAGAGGCAGTGAGGTGATGGATTAGAATATGTTGACCCTATGGGAATGGTCATGAGATCAATAATGTGGTGTGAATATATATAGCTGAATTGTATCTCCCACAGCGAGAGTTTAAAGAATCATAAGAACAATTTGCCTGCTTGCAAAACAAACAAATTGAACATGTCTTCATCAGCTCTAACCTTTAAAAGTGTAAAAGTCTAACCTTGAGATATATTGGCAAATTTAATTATTAGCTGCATGATTAATTTGTTTTGACATTTAGAAATTAAAACAGACATTACATGAGTCTGATAAGAAAAAGTAAGCTGCAGCTTACCTTTGGTAGAGAATATTTAGGCAGTTTGATCTGTATGAAGGCTTCTCTCTTATAGGAGACATAATAAGTTGCTCGTCCGAATGTGGGAACCTTTAAGACAAAGAAACACAACAATTTAGTTATGCTTTTTAGTCCAAAGATTAAAGTTACTTATAGTAGTTTAGGTGAGGACAGCACAGGGGATGGTGGGATGCCGTCTACCTGCACATGCCCAGAAAATGGCAACATGATGCGTTCTCTTTGGGATGGTTTATATTTACTACAAGTGTTCTCTTCTTAGAGTTTATCCACCATTTTCTTTCTCATAGCGGGTTTATCTTTTATGATTTTCTTATTAGGTTGTTTTATTTTCTCCAAAAGTGTCCTTTAAAGGTGTTTTTGTGTTCTAGAGGTGTTTTAATGTTCTATCTGAGTATTTAATGTGCATTACAAGGCAAAGATTTAACGTTTGATTATAATTTCATGAAGATAAAGATTCTAGCCTTTTCTGAAAACTAGATTAATATTTTTTATTAGTTTTTCATGACCATAATCCTAATAATTTGTTTCAGACTTTAAATCAAGTTGAATATATCCATTTATATAAAAATGGACTTTTACAAAGGTATATCAACCTCATCTACCTCACTGTCTTAGCTATCTTTTTCCAGCCTCTATATTTAATAGAAATATGCATTGTGGCAATAAAATCATAGCACTTAGATAAAATTACTTTATCCTGTATTACGCTGCGCAAACTCTCCACGTTCTCTGATAACGATCCCCTCACCTCTGCATGCTAAATGCTCCAAATGATCAGCAGGGTGACCTTCTTTTGTCAAGGCAATCTATAACCACTGTGGCCAAAATTGGATGTCGTAAAAGTAATTTGCTGACATCACAACCTAATAGACATATTTTGTAATGCTCATATAAAAGAGAGGAATATCAACATTTGCGAAACGAAAGTGATGAAAAACACTCTGAATACTATTAAAACGTTTATTTTTCCTGAACCAAAACTAGATAAATCTTATGTGATCAAGTTCAACATACAGACAGTTGGCAGAGGGACACACAGTAGATGAGGCTGTAATGAAATGCAGGGATGATACATTTTAGTGCAACAGTAAAGAAAAAACACTATACTTTAAATTATATTTATGTTGAGCGTTTTAATCCAGAGGGTTAGCGGGAGCTTTCCACATGTTTGCGATATGGAAATAGAGGGGAGTCACCCCTTGCTCACACTGGCTCTGGTGCGGTTACCGAGCCGACGGAGACCGCAACTCCCGCACACCCCCTCTCACACCGCCCTTTTGACTACGGTGCGGTGCGGCTCTGCGGCTCCGGCAACAGGTCCGGAGATTTAACTCGCGAGAACAGAAGTTCACTTGAGTTCACGTAACTTCACGCGATAACACGGCCCAAATAAGGATATTTGCGAGAGCTTGTTGCGGAGGGCTCCGGCACGCCGCAAGGATAGCTTTCTTGCTGAATTTTCTGCAGCGCCGGAGTGTCTCGGTAACCGCAGCCGGACAGCTCAGCAGCTGGTGAGAGAGGTTTACGTCTTTTTAATGACTTGGTAAGGTAAGACCGGAGTCGGTGTGAGCCGGGGGTCACTCCTCCTTTGACTAACTGTTAGTGCTTTGGAGGACGGTGGGGCTACAGCAGCACTCTCTGCTCGCTGAAGACAGTAATCTCAGATCAATCCTTGATTTCATGTTTTTTACTAACGTCTTTAAAATCATAGAATGAAATGATATTGCTTTATTAGCATAAGAAACATCACTAGATGTAGCAACAAAGTCCTTAAGTTTGCAACAGTTCCTGTATTGGGATGGCTCATGTAAATCATTAATGTGTAAAATACATTAGCAGTAGTTTTTGCCAGCTAAAGGCTGATTTATGCTCAGAAACCAGGTCGTCTGTGTGTGTGTTGCAGTTACACAGGGGTGCCCCCGCCCCTTCCACAGACAGTCTGTTGCACCTTTCCAAAATTGGTACCTTACCGGCTTGTTTTGTTTGTTATACCGCTATTGTGGAAAACGACTCGTGAAGATGGACCAGCTTGAAGAGCGAGGTGCGGGAGAACACTGTGAACTTTTTTCACCTGGATCCCCGCTCTTTTTTACCCGAATGTCCCTAGTGGTGGGGTGTTTGTCGCACAAACACCCCACCCCCACTTATTTACCGCCTCAGCCGTTGTGGAGTGGAATAACATAGCTCAGACCACACTTCAATATTGGGCATAAATCAAAAATATCTGTGAGAAGCTCACTGCGACACACTGCTGTGGGAGGATAACCAGGCCTTTAGCTTTACCAGTAAGACTTTTTAGTGATCTTAATTCATAGATGTTTCCTATAGTCTGTTATCGACATTTGTTAGAGATTTTATTAACTGTTTATTCAAATGCATGACCCTCATTTATAAGCACTCGACAGTATAATAACATTTAAAATGTAATTTTTGCAACTAGCAGTTATTAAACTTTACTTGAGTTAAGGGGAACAATTTATTACAGTAAAAATTATCTAATGGCAGTTAAAGTTGGGCAACAAAATGTTACCACCTACATCTAAACAACTTTTTAAAGATTTATTATTAGACCTAGATTTAAATCCAGACATCTTTATGATGGGTTATCATTTCTTACTTATTTCCAAGCTGTCACACAAATGATATTTCTGGTTCTGTCACTGTTGAGTTGTAGTGAGAACATAAAAAAAAAAACGTCAACTCTCACAATTTACGTAATGACAGTTAATGACAACAGTTATGATCATTTATAAAGACTGCTTTATGATCATGACCGGTGTTACAGTATGTCATGTTTATGACATTGTAATGTCAGTCTTATACATGCGCCTTCGAGTAAAGTATTATCAAGGGTTTGTATTTCTTTTTTATATGTATTATCTTGTCTTTAATTGAAATTATAGCTTTTTTCGTTCTTCTCACAGTAATCAGCAGTGGAGTCTGATTCTCTCTTAGGTTCTTTCTTTTTTAATAATAACAAAAATCTCCCACAATGTGGATATTTTATGCAGATTGTATGCTGCAACATTTTGTTTAAGCTCCTCATAAAATGGTTTTCAATCAATAACAATGATTTGGGTTTAGGTCTCTAGTCATGTATCTTTATTGTCAGATTTTCAAGGTGGTTACCCAGAGAGTTGTCCTTTGTTCCCGCTTGGTGATTTATAGTCACCACCTGACTTTAAGTCAGAAAATACCCTCCTCCCTAGGCGTCAGTGAACTTGGTGGTTTTAAAGTGGACTTTGGTAATATCTCATAGGACAATCAATAGTTTCATTATTCTTTGTCAGGAGAAGTCTTTAAGTTGCCTAACGAAGCCTCATCTGAAGTGAAGGGGGGGATGGGAAAGTCATCCTTCATGTTGCAGACCTTCTGGAAACACTACAAGCTGTTAGGAGTCTGTTTGGGGAGGTGGGTGGTGGAGAAGCGTCATTAGCCTTGGGGCAACAAAGGACGGCCATTTGTAAACATAGAGATACACAGAGCAAAATGATTGTGTAGTTTCATAACCCAATTTTCCTCCTGATCGATAACGACATAAAATTCATTAGATAAAAACCTTCAATTTCACAGCTTGCGGAGGAGAAGCGATGTGAGCATCAATGTTACACGACGCTGCTGATATTGTAACTGATCTTGTAAGTGCTCTGTGTGACTCAGAGGAGAGAACACAAGCTTTGAGAGGAAAGTCGACGGCCCAGCTGTGAGCACCGCAGAACATTCCCACATGCAATCGAATGCAGGAACTGCAGATCGATAGCCAGATAACCAGCAGCAATTTGAACTTTAAAAGGAATTGGTATGATTGATTTTTTTTGCCCCCCCTCATCCCTTGTTGGATCTTTCGTCTGTGACGCACGTGAGTTAAAATGTGGAGGCGAACTGAAATTAAACAAAGGTCTGGGTCAGGCGCCTGTTAGTTCAGTTGAAAGACTCAGGAGAGGTTAGGCAGGATTGAAGGACCTTTACGGAACAGCTTAATTTCTTTGTTTAAAGTGCTGGAAGGGTGTAAAGTTTCAGGTAATGGGGCTTTGAACACATTCATGTGCTTCACTGAAAACATTTCCTCTGATCAAACTGTAACAGAAGTACAAACAATGCAAAACCTTTTCATAAGAATTTGATTAAGTTAGCATTTAAATTATGTTCAATAAGTTCCTATTTAGGCAATTACATAAAAAAATTTATAAAATACATTGAATAACAATAATACAGTAGCAGCCATTCAAAATGGCCCCTCCCAGCTGAATGGTAGCTCAATGGCAGCCCATTAGCAGCCCACTTCCCTGCAACTCCCAGCAAAATCCCATTCAACGTCCAGCCACTGGAGTGATACCCTCTTGCATATTTTTTTACTTTGACTCCCTGCTTTCACTGAATTACAGGGTCTGACCAGGAGATGTTGCTTCTGTTTAGATCTTAATGTCCACAAATCATGACAGAAATAATACTTTAGTGCAAAGATTGATGTTTAAAAAGGAATAGTAGGGGACCAGCGGAGGACCAGCCAAGGGCCCATCAAGGAAAGTGGAAATTTTGAATGGCTACTACTGTATACCATAGACCATACTTCCTCAATTACAGTCCTTAAATGTGTCCTGCACCTTTAAAAGCTGTCTCTACTTTTACACCTGAATCAAAAAGCTATATAACGTCTTAAACATGTAGTCAAAGGGTTAAATCTGATTGGAGCTCCCAGCTCCTATTCCTTCCCCTTTAATGAACAGTAAGAACCCTATCCATGCTGAATTCAGACAGCCTTCAGCCTTTTGACCATCATTACACAGCAGATTCACACATGAATAATACTGGTCAAATTGCAAAATAGAAATACAAAAAGAAAAGTTACACAAATGTAGTGAATGGCTAAAGCTGTTATAGGAAAATTATAAAGTTATAAAAACTGAAACACATGAAGGAGTGTAAACAGGTGTGCGTAAAGGCATTATATGTTTTTGTTAAACTACATGAGGTGGGCTGTCTGTTCTGTCAAGTGAGTTAAAATGTGGAGGCGAACTGAAATTAAACAAAGGTCTGGGTCAGGCGCCTGTGAGTTCAGTTGAAAGACTCGGGAGAGGTTAGGCAGGATTGAAGGACCTTTACGGAACAGCTTAATTTCTTTGTTTAAAGTGCTGGAAGGGTGTAAAGTTTCAGGTAATGGGGCTTTGAACACATTCATGTGCTTCACTGAAAACATTTCCTCTGATCAAACTGTAACAGAAGTACAAACAATGCAAAACCTTTTCATAACAATTTGATTAAGTTAGCATTTAAATTATGTTCAATAAGTTCCTATTTAGGCAATTACATAAAAAAATTTATAAAATACATTGAATAACAATAATACAGTAGCAGCCATTCAAAATGGCCCCTCCCAGCTGAATGGTAGCTCAATGGCAGCCCATTAGCAGCCCACTTCCCTGCAACTCCCAGCAAAATCCCATTCAACGTCCAGCCACTGGAGTGATACCCTCTTGCATATTTTTTTACTTTGACTCCCTGCTTTCACTGAATTACAGGGTCTGACCAGGAGATGTTGCTTCTGTTTAGATCTTAATGTCCACAAATCATGACAGAAATAATACTTTAGTGCAAAGATTGATGTTTAAAAAGGAATAGTAGGGGACCAGCGGAGGACCAGCCAAGGGCCCATCAAGGAAAGTGGAAATTTTGAATGGCTACTACTGTATACCATAGACCATACTTCCTCAATTACAGTCCTTAAATGTGTCCTGCACCTTTAAAAGCTGTCTCTACTTTTACACCTGAATCAAAAAGCTATATAACGTCTTAAACATGTAGTCAAAGGGTTAAATCTGATTGGAGCTCCCAGCTCCTATTCCTTCCCCTTTAATGAACAGTAAGAACCCTATCCATGCTGAATTCAGACAGCCTTCAGCCTTTTGACCATCATTACACAGCAGATTCACACATGAATAATACTGGTCAAATTGCAAAATAGAAATACAAAAAGAAAAGTTACACAAATGTAGTGAATGGCTAAAGCTGTTATAGGAAAATTATAAAGTTATAAAAACTGAAACACATGAAGGAGTGTAAACAGGTGTGCGTAAAGGCATTATATGTTTTTGTTAAACTACATGAGGTGGGCTGTCTGTTCTGTCAAGCACAGAGAAGCTGTATTTTATGTGGCATCTAGAAACATCAGGAGGTTTCTATGCTAACTGCATTAGCACCAGAGGTGTCAAGTAACAAAGTGCAAATACTTACTGTACTTAAGTACACTTTTTAGGTATCTATACTGTACTCCATTACTTATTTTTCTTCCTACTTCTGACTTCTACTCATTACATTTTCACACAAGTATCTGTACTTTCTATTCCTTACATTTTTAAAACAAGCGTTACTCGGTACTCCTGGATTTGGTTTAGTGTTTATAAATATTTATTTAACGTCATGTGCGCCATCATTGGATGGCGCAAAGATGTTGAAATGTCTGAAAGGTCGGAAACAGGCGAGAGCGTATCGGGAGATGGAGACGGTGACCAACAAGATCTCCCTCATCCTTGGCCCTAGTGGAAAAATTAAGCTTTCAATTCATATAGTGGCATCTGGCTGTTTTTTTTAAAGGTTACTTTATACTTTTATGCTTTAAGTAGATTTTGGAGCACATACTTTTTCACTTTTACTTGAGTAAAGAGGTCAAGTTGATACTTCAACTTTTACCAGAGTGTTTTTAAACTGCAGTATCTATACTTCTACTTAAGTAACAAATGTGTGGACCTTTGACACCACTGATTAGCACTAGAAAGCAGAGTGCTTCTTGCTCCTTCCTAACTGCCAGCGCTACTCAGATAAAACTTTTTACCGCGACCTCAGGCACACTTCTGCCATGGCTTATGTGTCCTTACTCATTTGAAGAACCAAATTCTCCAGAGTTCTGCTAATAACCTGAATGAATCTGGTGTCTTTAAGCAGATAAAAGGTGATAAAGGTGGAGCACGCTAGAGCACATGGACCAGATAGAAGACTGGGTGTACCATCTCCTGTTGATCACCTGATTCAGAGAAACTCAGACCAGCCATACAGGCACCAACAACTAACCTTTACTCTGCTCCTGTTGCTTTTAATTTCTCAGTTTTATTTTGTCTCTTCCTAAGAAGTGGTTTACAGTAGCAGCCATTCAAAATGGCCCTTCTTAGTCAAACGCCAGCCGAATGGCAGCACACTTCCCTACAGCTCCCAGCAAAATCCCCTCCACCTTCCAGCTTCTCATGAGTGTTTATTATTTTACTCTGACTCCACCCTTTCACTGAATTACAGCGTCTGACCAAGAGATCACACATCTTTTTAGATCTTAATGTCCACAAATCATGACAGAAAAAATACTTCAGTACAAAGATTGATGTTTAAAAAGGAAAAGGGGATCAGCCAAGGAAAGTGGGGACAATTTTAACGGCTACTGCTGTATAATAAAGTAGCCACAGACCAGGCGCCTTTTGAGCTAAAAAAAAAACAAAAGAACAAACAAACTCTTAAGAGACATCAAGCAGCCCAAAAGATTCAGGTGTGTTTGTGCAGAACAAAAACACCAGAAAAGAAGATGGATTAACTGGGCTTAGATGTATCATTTTCCACAAAACCTAATTGGAATTTATTAAAGGAAAAAATGCTCAGTGTGAAAATAACATGCATTGCTCTCTTGATGACCTTGAAATATCAATCTACTTTGGATTGGCAATATTTTCTTGTTAAATTTGTCTTTCACTATATATCAGACACTAACCTTGATAATTATCAAAACAACTTGCACATCAAGGACACAAAGAAATCAACAACTTAACATCAAATCAGGGTTCCCTAGATAAACAAGATTGCACATAGATATCTATAAGTTTAATTGCTACTTTTGATTGAAAGGATCAATTTCAAAAATAAATACTAAAACAAATAAGTATCTAGTAAATAGCCTGGACCCTTACAGGACCTTCAAGTTCTGATGCTCTGTAACTGAATGGTTTGATTGGCATTCAATTATTTGATATATTTAACACACATTTGTAAACAGGAATGGAAAGGTACAACATTTAATTCTCCTTTAATGAAGTATTTTTAATTAAACAGAATTTAAATGAGCAAATAAGGAAATGTGATCCCCTTATGTTTAAGGGGAGTGGTGGCATAGTGGTTAGGGCCTAGACCTTGGAATCCTGAGGTTGCCACCCTGGGTCCCTGAACAAGACCCCTAACCCCTGATTGCTCCCTGGATGCCCCATGATGGCAGCCCACTGCTCCCCAAGAGGATAGTTTAAATGCAGAGGTAAATTTCTCCAATGTAAGATAAATAAAGTTCAATTAATATTATATAACAAAGACTAATGGAGATACTTTGTTATTATTCGGTTGTTTTTGCGATTTTAATGTTGAAAACTTTGTGCTCGTGGTGAAAAATATCCAAATTAGGTCCCTGGAAATAAAAAAACAAAAAACAAAACAAACATTGGTTGTAAAATCTCTAAAGTTCTGCTCTCTCTGCTTTTTCTCTAGCTGTAATGGTGCCATCAACACCTTTGTTAATAGATGTTTGAGATTGGCCTGTTTCTCAGTGTAGTCCTGTTTCTCTGACTGTGACTAACTGGATGTGCTCTCTTCATTTTCTGACATGGGAGCTGGCTCAGAGCTCGTCTGCCTGGCTGTGTGTTTCCAGGACGGGGCCGCATTTTATAGTTACTTTTTGTATCTCTGCTTCTGTCTTCTTGAACCCCAGTCAGCCTCAGCAGATCACACTGAGCCTGGTTCTGCTTAAGGTTTCTTCCTGTTAAAAGGGAGATTTTTCTCTCCACTGTCACTACAAGCATGCTTAGTGTGAGGGATTGCATCAAGTCAATGAGTCGATGCAATCAACTGGTTTTCCCTAGATAGAAAACTTTGAATTAATTTGTATGATCTGGTGAACTGTAAAGCAGAGATGGAAAATGTGGAGTCAACAAGTCATCTCCATGTCATGTATTTGTTCTACCCACTGATTGAAGCAGGTGAGTCCAATCTTCACTGTGAATCAACCTGTGCAGATTGGACTCACCTGGTTAATTGGCTGCGGAGATTAAATACATGACATGGAGATGACTTGCTGACTCCACATTTCCCATCTCTGCTGTAAAGTGCCTTTGAAATGACGTGTTGTGAAATGGCGCTATGTAAATAAACTGAATTGCATTGAATTAAAACCAAACCTTTGAGCCATCATAGCAGGTAATGTATATTTGACATGGGTTACCATCAGATAGTCTCGCAAAGACGCAAACCTTTTATCCCTCTCATGCTTTCTGTTGTAATCATTACAGAATCTGAATTTCACATGTTAGAATCACATGTGAAAAACATGTACCAAATGTGAATCACATAAGAGCGTGGATTGGAAACAAGTGGTTTCCAGTAAAATGAAATTAGATTCACATTTTAGGCACATGTGAATTCGACAAACATGTGAATAACATGCTTTAATAGAAATTGCATGTGAAAATAGGAGTATCACACCTGATTCATGTGTTTTCACATATGAATTACTTGCTAAATCATGTGAATCACATGTGATACAGTTGAAAACATGTCAATCACAAGTAATACTCAAGCTTTCACACCCAATTTCCATGTAAAACACATGTACTCCACATTTGAAGCACATTTTAATCAGATTTGAAGCAGATCTTCACACGTTATTTGCATGTTTTCACATGTATCTCAAATGCAAACCACACGTGTTTAACATTGGGATTGCATGTGTATAACGTGTATAATAAGGACATTTTCCGTGTGAAACATGGGTTTTACTTGTCATTTCCACATGTCGAATCTTACTGTAAGGGTACATATTTATATTTAGCTTATGTGTTGGTTTTCTGAAAGCAGCAGTTCATTTGTAAATGTGGAGCACCTACTCCTTTCATGACCTCCACAAGATGGAGTCCAAAAGCAAGTGGTGAAGAAAGGAAAGAGAGACGTACAAACAAAGATTTTAAAGTCCAATATAGAAGATAAACTGCTGTATTGTTTTAGTGTTCCTTTATTATAATCCTGATATATATCCCAACAAACCAGCCAACTAATTTCTCCAGTTAGAGCCTTGGACCACAGTGGACAAATCAGTGTCTTTAAAATGTATGAGAGAATGGCAGCTTCTAAGTTGATGAGCTCTTTATTGATTGCAAACGCTTGGCTGAGCCAGGAAGAATTGAGAGAAGTCAGAGATAGTTTGGAGTTAAGTGGGTTATTTCCTTTTCACCAGACAGTATGAGTGATATTTCATGTTCTGTAGATGCCTTGAATTTATGCCCCTAAATCTTTTCCCCATTTCCTTATGTTGTAACTGCAGATTTAAAGGGATCAAATGGATAAATTCCCTCACTGGCACGTTATTTTAGCTCTGCAGAGAACTGGTAGTGTAGCATTATTTCAATACAGGTGTGGTGAGAAAGGGATACAACTAAAAGTTGCGGTATAGTAGTTCTCCAATACTCAAATTGAGCACTGCTGCTTTTGTAGTGTATTCATGTTGGAATGACAAAGTCAAAGTCTTAACTTAAATCTATTTAAGAGTCCAGATCAATATTCCTGGATGCTCTCCCTTCAGTCTCTTTGTGCTCTTGTATAAAGAACGAGCAGAAATCTTAGTCTCTGTATGTACAAAGCTGGTGTAGATAAACCCTGAAAAGGATGACCTACTAAATTCCCTTCAGATATTTAGGATACCTCTACAACACATACAAAACATCATTAGATTTTTGAAACAAAATCATTCATTCATTCATTTTCCATCACGCTTATTTCAAGTTTGGGGGTAGGCGAGAGATGCTGGTGCCTATCTCCAGCTGTCTACGGGTGGGAGGCGGGGTCCACCCTGGACAGGTCGCCAGTGTATCGCAGGGCAACTTGAAACGAAATCCCTCTAAGATAATGAGATCCTCCTTCTTCACCTTTACTTCCATCTCTCTGCCTGCTAAGATGCTTTTCTCCGATGCTTGCTTGCATTATTTTACTCCAAACATTTTATCTCTCAGTCAGAACTGGGAGAAACTTAGACTAGAACTACTTCATATGAGGGACTGGCAGGGATTATTTTCACTGAGCTATCTAAAAATTATTAGTTAAGTTTCAATCATTTTAATGTTATTTATAACCTTGTTTATACATTTTTTATGACCTTATTAAATTTAAATAGGTTGGAGCCTATTTTTTTTTTTAGAAGGGGCTGTGAAACGTTGCAGATTATGGATCAGATTCTGAGACGCAAGACATTCCCCATGAATTCCCCCCCTTTATAAAATTCTTAATTTATATGCTGAATCTGTTTTAAGTTCTATTTCAATTTAAAAGCTATTTGCAAATTAAATTTTCTGAATATCAGAGCCCTAAAACTATTCCACGGCTAATCTACAGCATATTACTCCCTCTAAAACTTTTAAATTAAGCAAAACTAGACAACATCAGTTTTTGATGTCCATGTTTTATGGTAAAAACTTTAATTTACTTGAGTGTAATTTTGTGAACTTGGACTTTTACTTAAGTAAAGGAGTTCAACCGGTACTTTTATCCAGTCTTTATGTGTTTTGTTTTATGTGGCCTCTGTTTTAGGCTGTTTTGAATAATGATACGAGCTGTAACCCCTTTGGAATGAGCTCTTGGACCGAATTACACACAATTTTGGGAGGTGAAACTTCAACCCTCTGATCTGTGATGGTTTCTCCATTTTAACAAAGATGGCTTCCTTCACCATCTCTTGTCTCTGTTCATCAGAGATGTGTCCTTTGATCTTTAAGTGGCTCGTAAGTTTGTACAGTTGTCTGTTTTTTCTAATATAGGAGTCAGAACAGTCCTTGCTACACTTGACCATTTAAATAATAACGTAAAGCTTTGGTTTGAACAGGCATGTTAAGTAAAAACAAAGTGAGTGCTCTTGACAAGTTGGTCTAAATCAGTGGGGTCCGAATAACGAAAATCAACAACCAGTGAATGTCTGAAAACATCTTTCATTATAATCTTAGTTTGAACTGCATTTAACACTAAAATGAAATGCAGGTTTTATGCATCCATGTTAATCAACTTTTTAAATTAAAAATATAAAAAATAGAAATTTTTTCCATTTTAAAATCTAAATTGTTTTTGAAGTAGAGAATAACAATCTTGACTGTTTTTTTCTTTCTTTTTTATGGCTTAATGAGAGCAGTGGGCTTTAGGCTGTGTTACAGTCTTGGTTCTGTTATTTTTTCTTTTGAGTATTCAGTTTAACTTGTTTTCCATGTTTTCTAGTTTTATTGGTTTAATTCTTATTTTGCTGTATTTTCTGGATATATTTTAGTTCTAAGGCTTTTATTTGTTGCCCTCTGTTGCCCTCTTGTGTTGGTCTCCTTTTTTCCCTAACTCCTTAGACTGCTCTCTCCACACCTGCTCCCAATCTGCTCGTTAGTCCTCTATTTGTTCAGTTAGTCATAAAAACTCTCCTTGGGCAGTTCCTCAGTGCTGGTTGCTCGTTTCACTTCTTCTTACCCAGGCCCCTTGTAATTTTTTTCCCCCTGATGGTTCTGGTTTGTGTTTTTTTTTTTTTTTTTGGGGGGGGGGGGTTACGTTGAATTGTTCGTTTCACGTTTTTGCTACCTGTGATCACTCATTAAATCTACAAGAAATTCACCTCTGCCTCCCTGCCACTGCATTTGGCAACCCCAACCAAAAACAGGCTGCCCTGCAAGGCTTTAAACCTGGGTTTGGATGGAGACTAAGCCATTCTAAAACACATATCAAGGTGCTCATTTTGAGCCTAGATCCATATTTATTTTTGATTCTGTTGATGGTGGAGAATCCTGCTTCCGAGAAGCAGGTTGAACCAAACATCCTCTAAATGTGCAGGGTCACCATTTAACTTTTCTTTTACCAATTCACCACAGTTCTTCCAGCGGTTCACACTTCCTCTGCTCTTTTTTCTCATTTTCTTCTCCTTCTTTCCCATCGCCCGGCTTACCAGAGGTTTGCCTGGTGTGTCTAATGCTGAGTTCATTCCGGACGCAGCAGGCGCAGCGAGTTTACAGGCAAAGGTAATGGTTGATGCGCGTCAAGGCGCAGCAAAATGTCCCGCAGCTCGTTTTCAGCAGCAGGCGCAGCGCGTCTGAGCAGCTGAAGCAGCGTGTCGGGAGCATTTAAGCATCTGATGATACAGAGCGCTGTGATTACTCATCTGTAACAGTTTATTAACGCCTAAATTAACTTAAAATGGTGAAACCTGCCGACAAAGCGTGTTTGCTTTTATTATCCTGGTGCCTGCAGTTTGGATTATCTACATGAAAACGACCTTCCAGCCACGGTGAACCGCAAGGTGGCGACCCAGCCAGAGGCTGCTGTTGAATGGGATTCCTACTGACAGCGCACCGCTGGTATGAGGGGGTCTTAGCGGCTCCGACAGAAATAATATTGGAAGGCAGGGTGGTAATCTGGATGAACTGAATGCACTGATTAAGTTTTCAGGTGTATTTTCTCACTTAAAAACATATTAAAATAACTTATTCTCACTGATCACAGCAAATATAGCTGCAAGGCAAAGAAAGGATAGGTTTGCTCCGCCCAACACGCGTCAGACCCACTTTTTCAACGTGCAACCAGAGCAGCAAAGCTGCTTCAGTCGCGCGTCAGAACTAAACTGGTACAGGCAGCAAAAAGGAAGCAGCAGATGCGATTTTGCTGCTCCTGCTGCGTCCGGTGTGAACGCAGCATAAAAGTGGCAGCAGCAGCAACCCAGACTGACAGCAGCTCATTGGCTCATTTGGATCACATGCAGCCTTGTGCCGGATGCTCCAGAGGGCTTTACCATAAAAACAGGAGAAGCCGTGCAAGTGAATTTAGACACTGCCATCTGACAACATGCGGTAATTTATAAATGTTAAATGTGTAAAAAAGGTTGGGTCTGGATTAGCCAGCAGGTGGGTCTGGATCTGGACCGTGGTCTCCTAATCCGTGACTTCTGGTCTATATGTTATAAAATAAGCCACTTCATGATCATGCTTTACTTTATGTTGGTGTATTACACAGAAACCCAGTAAGATACCCTGAAGCTTGTGGTTTTAACCTGACTGATTTGCAAAGAGTATGATGAGGAATCGAGTTGGACCACATGGATCATCAGGTTAAGTAATGGACAGTCAGTTTAGAGTCTTACCTGTATGAAAATGTAGTCATCTTGGACCACCAGGGAGCTGATGTCGATGTATCCTGGGAACGGGTAGTTCCTGTTGGCTTCGGAGCACATCTGAGCTCTGCATGTGACATACTGCACATCTGCCAGGCACACACATTGGAAGCACAGGAGCCGTTAAAGTTGTTATTCCTCTCATGCATGCTAATGAACAGAATGCATCACCTGTTTAAGATAAGCTGACAGGATCTCTCTGCACCATCGTTCTCAATCAAACCAAAAAAAAGCTTTTAATGTTTTCCTGTTCTGTCCTCCCATCCACACCCACTAACATTTTCCCATTTGATTTGCTTCTTTTTGTACCATCTAGTTTTCTCGTACATATATCATAAACAATCCTGTCAATCATAGAAAAAGCTTGAATTTCTGAGTATAAAGTAAGAACTGCAATGCCATTTAGAGATTAGTAGCTGACATGCAGCAAGAGAAAGGGAAAGAAAGAGGCCGTGTTCGTTTGAGCTGGAGCCCAGGGTTTAGTCATGGATGCAAACTTTTCTCCTAGTTATTTATTTCCTGTAAAGAGCAGCCCCTGACCTCTGATTTAGAGCCAAAAATCACTTACTTCCTTCTGGTGTGTGAGCCTCCATGTGGACCAGGTCTGGTTCTTTGTCCAGGCCGGAGACTGACCTGGCAGGGATGAAATGAAAAAACATGTATGCATAATTAGAATCATTAATATGTTGAAGATGAGGAAAATAGAAGAAATCAGCTTTTTGGAGTTGTTGCCAAAGAATAGAAAGCAAATATAAGCCCAAAATGATAGAGGCTTGAAATTCTTCAACAAATAAGAAGCCTTAAAATGAACGCCATTTATTTGAATTACACATTTACACAATGTTTTTGTAGAAAACAAAAGAATAATTGCATGTCCACTTAGTGTTGAATGTGTTATTTACTGGTTCAGGAAATCACTCTATGGTTTTTATTTTGATCAGTATGTAAGCAGAGTTATTGGTGATACTATTTTTTTACTATGACCACGGGCGCTACCGTTGTCTTTATTTTCCAGGCTCTTCCTAGTTTTCCCTAAACCCTTGGTATTTCTAAAACGTCTCAGGTTCTTTTTTCTGTTGTTTTCATAATTTCTCCACATTGTTCAATATGGTTGTCCTCTGCTGCTTATCCATGATCACCATGTCCTGTTGGTTGGTCACTTTTTGTTTCTGGAAGTCCCATAGGAACTAAGCTCTGCCATTCTCCACGATTTTCATTTAAACATCTATATGTCTTGTTTTCCCTAAGATTTTAGACATAGTCCACAAATTGACAATAGCATTTGTAATAAATGGAAAATGCGATTGAATTGACGCCAATTTACAGCACATGTCAAAAACAGCTTAATGTTGTTGAGCTTTAGGCTTTTTAAAATGACTTTTTCATAAAGACTGCAAACATTTTCATCCAAATGAGTGCGTTTTTTTTCTAGAATTAGATGTATTTTAAGGGGAAATACTACAAGTACGTAAAATAACCATATGTAGGGCAATTTGCCAATTAAATAAATATTAAAATGAGAAAAAAAAAATACTCCATTATCTTATTTTAAAAGCATAATATAAAATTATCCATTGTAAAGGTTAAAACTACCAATTCCACTAGCTGCTAGTCTTATTTACCTGCATACCTTAAACGCAAATATACCGTTTTTCAGATTTTCTTACACTTACTTTTAGATCAGATTATGCAGGGAAAGGCTATGATTATTTTCTAGTTGCAAAATCTTTGCTAAGGGTTAATCTATCAGACCCAAACTGCCCCCCCTAAAGGAAAGGAAGTTGGTCTGAAATTCTAAGAACCACAAAATAAGTTTCCAGTTTGTTGTGCAATTAGACTATACCATAGGAATTGTTCAGAGTAAAACCAATTAAAAATCGTCCTGGACCAGGATGGTCCAAAGAAGAAGCTTAAAAACATACAGCTTCAAGCTTAATGGGAATTTGACCCTTCCTACTGTAGATGTTGGCGGTTGCATCTTGCTCTGGGCCTGCTTTTCTGCCCTGGATTGGACAAAAGTGGACAACATGATAAAGAAGAAGGTATACCTTTATTGTCTTTTACCTGACCAGAAATCAACAAGTGTGTAAACTCACATCTAAATTGTTAATGATGTGAATCTAAATATTAAGTTTGAAAGATAAAGTCCCTTCTTTCTCTGCAGCTGTTAAGAAAACTTGACGTCTCTTCTAAATTGTGGACAACTACAAGTGGAAATAACAAATCCTGCAGAGATAAAAGAAAGCCAAAAACATCTAGTGTGATCAAGTTTTATGTCTTTCATTATTCAATGGTTGGATTTGCTAAGATGGCAGCAGCTGGTTTCCCAATGCAGCAGCGTTGAATATCCCTCAAAGGCCAATGGAGCTGTAGAGCAGATTCAGCCAACCGGAGTCCAGTCTGGCTGCTGTCACAGACCCATCCAGTGCTCCAGTGTCCTTGAAATAGCTTTTGGTGATGAAGGGTACAGTGAGTGATGGATTTTGCACATATTTAGGATTTCTCTACAGCAGGATGAAAGAATATCTTATGAGCAGTAGGAGAATAAAACCCAAAGCCATCCCAGACACAGCCCAGTCACCTCCTAGAGGGAGGGGGAGAGCAGCCATGAGCTGGACAGTATTCAGTTCCACGTTTTGATGAGTGTGCACATTTAGACAGAGTTAGTTCACCACAGGGGGAGAGAGCATGAGGCTGAGTGGATATGAAGCGACAGGACCGTCCCTGGTTCCTTATTACTCATAGGTCCTGACTCAAAATCTGTATGTGTGCATCATAAGGGATGTGCTGCTCCTGCTTTGGCTGTTTTAGTTTAAACACAACTCTAAACACTTAGAACCACACTGAAAACCAGGTAAATAAGAAAAAAACAGCAATGTGAAATACTGATGGAAACTGATCATACAGTTTCATTATTATTTAGCAAAAGAGACTTAGGGAAGCGGCTGTTCCAACCATTGCATTTCTGAATTCTCCGGAGCGGTGCACGACTTTACACGAGTGAATAAAGTGCATGTGATTGGTTGTTTATCAAGGGAGCGGGATTGTTGTGGCGGAAGGTTCACAAGCAAGTTTGGTTGTGGCCAATCCTGCCAAGTCATTGACTCAATTCAACTAGCTGGTTTTACTTAGATCAGGGGTCTTCAAAGTTTTCCAGGCCAAGAACCCCCATACTGAGGGCGAGATGGAGCGGGGACCCCCTCATTATCTATATACTATATGAAATTGTGTTATATTAAACTGGTCCTATAGTCACTCTATAAAGTATTTCTGATTCTGATTCCAGGTTGATGGGACAGGTGTTGTGAATCAAACGGTGCCCAGCTTGAAAGAGCTCCTGTGTGTCGCTGAATGTGTGCATTGATGACTGAAAGACATCTTCTGCCTCCATTTATCTGTTTAATACAGTGTGTTGAGTTCATGTTAATGCGGATTTAAAGACATTTCAATTGGTGGAAAAAATTGCAGGGGAGAATATATGAAAAAAAAAGAGTCCAAAACACCAAAACTTTCGTGACCCCGATGCAGTACTTTCGTGGGCCCCCTAGGGGTCGCGGACCTCCTGTTGAAAATCTCTGCCTTAGATAGAAAACCCATCTGAATGGATGATCTCATTGAATAGTCTTTGTGCTGTGAATTGGCACCAGCTATATGAAATTAATTGGATTGCATCTGATCTCGATCCTAAAAACTTGAGCTAAATATTTTCCTGTAGAAATATTTAGTTGCAGGAAGCGGTAGTGCAGACAAACCAATAAAATAAGCTTATGCATTATTTTATTTTCATTAAAAATTAAGTTCTATATCTTCCTCATTCTCATTACTTCAGACTAAGAAGACATGAGGTTGTGAATGCTGCCAAAGGGGCTTTAAAAACATGAAGTGACAGGTTATACCTGCCAAGAATATTTATAAAACCCCGGATTATCGAGGATTTGGCATTAAAAAAACAACTGTTCATTTTTCCAAGAAGGCTTCTTCCTTGTCATTATGAAGTGCTTTACATTGAGAAAAAAAAATACTTAAATTTGTTTTAGAATACATGTATTAAGTAATAAAATGACATGATGTGAAGAGGTGTAAGGCTCTTCAGGTGGTACTGCAGAGTCAGGTGTTTCTGAAGTCAGAGATCAGCCTCCTGCTCACTGTATCGAGCTGAATAAATGTGCAGGATTTCACCACAATCACTGCCACTCACAAACCCTTAGTCCATTGCTGCATTCCAGAGTAGAATAACATGAGAGATGTGGAATGCAGCAGCAGAGAGAGGAACAAAGATGACTCACCAGTAGAATCTGTTTGGGGTGACGTGCTCATGGATGAGCATCCATTTCCTTCCGAAGTCGACTGAGCTGTACAACTGCAGGAAAAGAAAAAAAATCAGAGAAACAGTGATGTTAGCTGTGTCATTGTATACATCAACATCCATCAAGCATTTTAATCCCAACCAGCTAATGTAAAAACTTAGAACAGTGATGAGAGATGTGGCTTGTTGGTTCCACACTGGAGGATAGTCTGGGGCTATAAAGCATCATCCAAGGAGATGACAACAGAATCGCTTTCAGCGTTAACAACTGGCAGATAAAGCTAACAGATTATGACAAATGTATGCATCTCTGCTCCCTCTGGTACAAACAAGAGCCTCATATTATCAGCTAACGCTGCAAAGAATCTCCTTTGATAAGCGCGCCAAATGCTGGTTACAAAAGCACTTTATCTGCACCATTGCAGAGGACAATGGATGCAAAAAATGATGTATGGCTTTCCAGATGTGCAGGTGTGCGCCTTGTAGCCTGTGGCCCAATTTCAATGTACTAATTACATTTACAGGCACCCAGGCAACCAATTAATGACCCCTTTGTGTTTCCCAGCGCTGTAGTGATCGATGATGATGGAGCGGCTCACATATTTCTTGCAGCCTTTGTGCATCCATCAAGCACAGTTAGTCGGGACTTGTGGAACACAGCGAATGTTCTCGCTTCATAGATTTCAATCACAGCACAAATGAAAATGCAAAACAATAGAGATGTACGCCTCAATTATAGGTGTATTTTTTCACCTAAGGATTGCACCAATACAGCGTTCTCATCTGAATACTAAAGATTTTCAAAGAGAATCATGTTTGCTTAAATCCTGTTTCTTGCACCTAACAATGTGCTCCACCTTTATGGAGTGAATTTTGTTCCAATATTTTAGAAAGCAAAGAACCGGTTTGGAAATTTTGAAATACAGAAATGCATTACAGAAAAGCAACTTTGAGAAACTTGGCTTTTCTGAAATATTTTTTTCTTCTATTTTTTCACATTCTATATTTCAAAACTTTACTTAGTTTTTTTAAGAACTGATTTTATATATACATGTATAAATATATATATTAATTTTCTTTTCAATTTTCAAAAGTGGCAGTGGTATTTTCAACATAAGATTTACATTTAACAACTTCATCATGAACATTTTCAGAACAGATTTAATATTTTCAATTATAATTTTTCAAATTTCTCCTTTTTCAGATTAATTTTATGAATTTTCCCTTTGCAAATTGCATTTTCAGGAGCCTATTCTCTTCACCTTAAGCCCAATGCAAACTCTCACTATTGACCAATAAAAAATATTGCTGCCAACATCCGTAAAGACCAGAAAAATGGATCTTCTTCCAATGTGACCTGAACGTTTCCTAAAGGTTGTATTCAAATCAGATAAACAAACAGCCCTATCTCCCTCTGGATTATGGAGCTACTCACTTTATCTTTGACCAACCAGCAGATGAATAATTTAGCTTCTTCTATCTGGGATATTCATCCATCAGCTTCACTCTTTCTCCACCATTAGATACAGTCTTTAGCTGCTCAGCTGTCCGCCAAACTCTGGTGGTCTCTCTCTTCTGAATGTTTGACTCTGTTCATTTCTCACCCTTAGATCCATCTTTATAAACTAGCTTTAACTTTGATGTCTCTATTTTAGACTTTTTTCTACTGTCCGTCTCAAAAAAATAAAAACAATCCACTTCACTTTGTTTCCAAGTTTGAAGACGTTTCGCTTCCCATCCAGGAAGCTTTTTAAGTTCGAAATATCAGAAACAGCATTCCAACAAAACCTTGTTTTTGTTTTAAAAATATTGCAAGTTGAAACAGACGAACAGGGCCGCCCCTTTGGGATGGGGGTCGTTTGGCTTCTCTTGTTAGCCTGCAATGCCCCATACCCATCTAAGTGTCTGAAAGGGGGGTTGTTAAAGGGAATTGTTGGCCTTGCTGTTTTTGATTTTCAGAAGATTCCCTCTCTTTATGGGCTCCATTTTCACAATGACATACAATGAGGAATCTTTTCAGCAATTATTTTCTTGATCAGCCAAAAGTTTCCACATTTCTGATCTTCTTGTTTTTAATTTTATTTCACTGGAAAGTAGATTTAGAAGAACTTTTTTTAATATATATATTAAGCCATTATTGTCATATTTGAGATGACACAAAGGCTTGAAATCCAGAACACGTGAAAACATGTAAGCCAAACTCATCTGCTGAAGAGGAAAAAAAAACTAATTGTGCAAATACTTGATAGCCATTTACCAAGCTTTTTATCATGATAAAAAATCAAGTAAAAAACTAATTTAAGTTTTTTTTTCCATTCATTCTGCATGTTTTACACATTTTGGGATTCTGTAATACAGTTTTAATAACGGTTTCAAGGTGGGTTAAGATATTGGTATTTCTAAATGTCTAAAAGGGTCGCCTTTGGTTTCAGCAATCTTTAATTAACTAGTGGGAAATTGTTTTGCTTTAACTGCTTTGAATTTTTTCACTTTCTCAGTCTCTTTGGTCCCTGAAAATAAAAATGAAAAATGAAACAAAAACACAAAGTGCGCATTTAGAAGCTGCATTTCCTCTCAGCTGTTTCTGACTCTGGTGGAGGCCAACCGCGCTTTTGATTTATTGAAAGAAGAAACTTTGAAGCTTACTTTCTGACAGCCTAGAAGCTTTAAAATTTAAGATGTCATTGAGCTGATGAATGGAGAGAGAAGAGGCTGGAGATGCCCACTGGAGCCATATGTCACTGTCGTAAGTGATGAGGGACGCTGCCGGTTTGGCTACACCAGCACTCCTCAGTGACCAATCTCTGCAGGGATCAGAAATATTCCTTTTTGTGTGTTTCCAGTGTTTGTTTGAGGCTGAGTCAAATGTAATAATGTTTAGACAAATTATTTAAAAAAATGTATCATGTTCTATTTATCTAATTCAAAGCATTCATTGATGGAAATGTGTTTAATGTATGCAGTGCGTCTCTTAGCTGTGTGGCGAAGTTATCATAGCTGGTTATAAATATGTATTACAAACATAATAATGAACGATTTTAATTCATCCACCAAAAATCAGAAAATTTATGTAAATACTTTGGATTAATGGGTTACTAGCATTTAACAAATATATTTACCAATTATGATGACCAGCTAAATTTACCAATACGCATAATTGTTCAACCTGTTTTGGATTTTTGTTTGTTTACCCAAAGCTTGAATATATAACTTCAATTGGAACTTAATAATCATTAATCAACATGGCAATAAATGTCACAGTATTATCATTAACTAGAAGGGCATGTTTGCAGCACTAACCTTTAGAGACAGCAGCTCACTGATATAAAACATACACAGACACAAATCTCTTTATTTATGATGAAACTCATTAAACACAATAAAGTCATTCTAATAGATTGAACACAGAATACTACCAGAAGAGAAGCTAGCTACAATGATTAAGGGTATAGTTAGATGGGGGGGCTATAGCCAATCATTGGCCATCTCTGTGGTCAAGGCTGAAGCCTGATTTGTTGCTCTTGTGGAGATAATTCACCAAACAGTTCCCCTTTAAACCAGAAGGTGGCAGCAGTGATACCCTGAGCTGGAATGTCCCAAGAATTAGACTAATAGCAAAAATACAGTACCGTATTTTCACGACCATAAGGCGCACCGTACTAAAAGGCGCACTCTCAGTTATGTGTCCCATTTCTGTATTTAACACACACATAAGGCGCACCGGACTATAGGGCGCGTTTTTTATATACAGGTACATGTCCTCTACTACCTTTAAATACCTCTACTGCGTATTTAAAAATACAGCGGGGGCAAAACTGAGTATGACTGTGCTTTATTCATGTATTTATAAAAAAGTATTAATCAAACCTGGTAGCTGGCCGTGAGACAGACACATCGCAGATGACACAGTGCTGTGATCACTCCTAAATTAACTTAAAACCTGAAACCTGCCGACGGAATATGTTCGCTTTTATGGGTGCCTGCAGTTTAAATTATTTAGATGAAAAACACCTGCCATCCACCGCGTGAACCCGGAGGCTGCCCAGCCTAGAGGCTGCTGATGAAAGGATTTCTCCTGTCGGCGCACCACTGGTATGTGGGGGTCTGAGCGCCTCCGACAGAAATAGATAATCTGGATGAACTGACTGCAATTATTAAGTTTTCAGGTGGACTTTCTCACTTAAAAACATAATAAAACTACTTAATTCCCACTGATCACAGCAAATATAGCTGCAAGATTTAGATTATTTAGATGAAAAAACACCTGCCAGCCACCGCGGTGAAGAGGAGGAGACCCGCCCAGAGGCTGCTGTTGAATTAAGTTTTCAGGTAGAAAAATAGAGCGGGAGCAAAACTGAGTAGGATTGTGCTTTATTCATGTATTTATTACAAAGTATTTATCAAACCCATCAAAGTCATCATCCTCTGTTTCTGAATAAAACAGCTGCGCTAAATCAGACATGCCAATTTCCCCTTCTTCGCTGTCAGTCACTTTCCGTGCAGCGCAGCTCCTCAGAAATAATGCCGGCTTTTGCAAAAGCTTGTACAACAGAGCCAGCAGACACGTTAGTCCAAGCATCTACAATCCATCCGCAAACTGTGGCGTAACTTGCCCGGCGCTGCCTTCCACTTATCCTGAAACTGTGGTCTCTGTCGGCCATCCATCGCTCCCACGCCGCTCGCAGCCTTACTTTGAACGGCCGGTTCACACCGATGTCGAGCGGTTGAAGCTCCTTCGTCAGACCCCCCGGGATAACGGCGAGCACAGCGTTCATTTGATTCACCTTTTTTTTTCACATCGGCTGTGAGATGGGCACGCAGCGATGGTGATGCGTGGAAAAAACCACCTGGTCTCCTCACATAGGCTACACCTCCCTCAGCTACGCTATCACCATCTCCTCATCCATCCAGCCTTTTCCATTTGCGTTAATATCATATGTCATCAGAGCGCTGTGTCTGTTTCGCTGTCAGCTCCCAGATCAGCTTCTCTGATTGGTTGATGTGGCGCGTCCAGCAGCAAAACTTCAATTTTTCCATCTCGAGCAGCAGCAGCGCGTTGGCAGATGCTTAAACGCTCCTGCAGCTCAAAACGCGCTGCAGGACCTTTTGCTGCGCCTATACGCGCGTCAACCATTGACTTTGCATGTAAACTCGCTGCTTCTGCTGCACCTGCTGGGTCCGGTTCACACCGATGTCGAGCGGTTGAACAGCAAGCACAGGGTTAATTTGTTTCCCCATGTTTTTCACATCAGCTGTGAGATGGGCACGCATGGAGTCACATATTAACAGCGATGGTGATGAGTGGAAAAAAAACACCTGGTCTCCTTACATTCAGCCACTCTTTCATCATCTCCTCAATGAGGTGGTCTCAAAAGTCGCAGTTACAACACACATAGGGCGCACCGCACCATAGGGCGCACTGCACATTTTGAGGGAAAAAAAAGACGTTTAAGTGCGCCTTATAGTCGTGAAAATACGGTAATGATTTCTTTACATGTATGTATTAAAATTCAACATGCCATATGCAAAATTTGCTCTCTGTTCAGAGTTGGTTTATTGTGTTTTACCGGGTAGAAAGCAAAGGTCTAGGAGTCTCATATGCAATTAGAGATTTTTCAGAAATAAAGCTGAGATACTTTTTGAGGAATCCTCTGGTCTTTAGGTTTTCTTGCTGCTGTTCACAGTCACTGTCCAAGTATACAGTTAGAGCAGTGGAGCTACAATAAATGTCTTAAACTGAAGCTAAATGGGTACTTGAACAGTTGTGCATACAAGCCAAGTTTTTGCTTATTTTTTAGTACTTCTTAAAGTCAGGTACCAACCTACATGCAGACATGCCTGTCTTCATTAATGTCATAAACAAGGAATTCAATTCAATTCAATTCAGTTTATTTATATAGCGCCAAATTCACAACACATGTCATCTCAAGGCACTTTACAGTTCAACCAGATCAAATTGATACAAAGTTTTCTATCTAAGGAAAACCAGTTGATTGCATTGACTCATTGACTCAAATACAATCCCCCACACTAAGCATGCTTGTAGCGACAGTGGAGAGGAAAAACTCCCTTTTAACAGGAAGAAACCTCCAGCAGAACCAGGCTCAGTGTGAGCGGCCATCTGCCGAGGCCGACTGGGGTTCAAGGAGACAGAAGCAGAGATACAAAAAGCAGCTGTAAAAGGCGGCCCCGTCCAGGAAACACACAGCCAGGCAGACGAGCTCCAAGGCAGCTCCCATGCCAGAGGACGAAGAAAGCACATCCACTCAGTCACGGTCAGAGAAACAGGACCACACTGGAAAACAGGCCGATCTCCAACATCTATAAACAAGGGTGTTGATAGAAGCAGCACAGCTGATGTTTCTTTCCAGGATGACGTCACAGCCAAACAGGAACAGACGAGGCAAAGCTACTCTGAGGAAAAGCAGAGAGAGCAGAAGGTTAGAGATTGAACTAACAGATTCTGCAGAATAGGAGAACAGAGAGAGAATGAAGCAGAATGATGAAATGGGGGTCCCTATGTCCTCCAAAAGTCTAAGCCTATAGCAGCATAACTATAGAGATAGCTCAGGATAACCTGAGCCACTCTAACTATAAGCTTTATCAAAAAGGAAAGTTTTAAGCCTAGCCTTAAAAGTAGACAGGGTGTCTGCCTCACGGACTAAAACTGGTAGTTGGTTCCACAGGAGAGGAGCCTGATAACTAAAAGATCTGCCTCCCATTCTACTTTTAGAAATTCTAGGAACCACTAGTAAACCTGCAGATTGAGAGCGAAGTGCTCTGTTAGGAACATAAGGAACAATCAGATCTCTGATATAAGATGGAGCTTGGCCATTTAAGGCTTTATATGTGAGAAGGAGGATTTTAAATTCTATTCTTGATTTAACAGGAAGCCAATGAAGAGAAGCCAGGATAGGCGAGATATGATCTCTCTTTTTAATTTTCATTAGAACTCTGGCTGCAGCATTTTGGATCAGCTGAAGGCTTTTAACTACAGTTTGTGGACTTCCTGATAGTAAAGAATTACAATAGTCCAGCCTTGAAGTAACAAATGCATGGACTAGTTTCTCAGCATCACCCCTGGACAGGATATTTCTAATTTTTGCAATGTTCCTCAGATGAAAGAAGGAAATTCTAGAAACCTCCTTGATATGGGACCTAAATGACAGGTCCTGATCAAAAACAACACCAAGATTTTTTACTTTATTATCTGAAATCAGTTTAATCCCATCCAAATGAAGTGACTGGCTAATCAGTTTCTTTTTCAGAGACTCTGGTCCAAAGACTATAACTTCTGTTTTGTCTGCATTCAGAAGCAGAAAGTTAAGAGTCATCCAGGTTTTTATGTCTTCAAGACATGCCTGTAATCTATGTAATGGGTTAGCTTCATCTGGATTTATAGACAGATATAGCTGGGTATCATCAGCATAACAGTGGAAATTAATCCCATGCTGTCTAATAATTCTACCAATTGGGAGCATGTATAAAGTAAATGTTGCAATGTTAACAGATGATAGACATTCTGTGAGCATGTAAACATAAATGGACCATCAGGAATAACAATAATAATCAATAAAGAAAGAACATCTATCCAGGCTGGCACAAATTAACAAATTATCTTTACACAATTAAAGCAAAATGAAGAAAATGGCAGAAACAAAGTGTTCTGTTAAGTTTAAAAAAATATAAAAAATAGAATATCCTAAGAGCCTCCAAAGAGAAACGCGGGGTAGAAAGTATGCATCTTTACCTCCTCGCGATGGGGATTTTATTCTCCCCCAATTCACCCTTGGGACAACGAAGAAAGCTTTCTCATGTTTTATGATATTCAAGTTATTTTCATTATCAAAGTGTTTGTAAAACTCTTATTAAGGATAGGCTACCTATTTAAAGGGCTCTATAAATATAATTTAGTATTATAATTATTGTTTAGATTTTTTTTTAATCATTATTACCTCCATCTCCATCGCTTTGAACCTCATCTTACTTTTACAACCACTATCAAACTGCCATTTAAACACACAATCTGCTCATTTTAATGGATGGAACCCAATACATTTAAGCAGCGATCTTTGTACATAAACAAAAACACGGCAACCTTTTCGCCCCTACTAAAAAAAAATAAAAAAAATACAGCACATGCAATTTAGCTCCTGTTATTCTGCATCTTCAAAGTTCATGCATTGTGTGTCGAAGTAGGACAGTCTAGATTAAAGTTGCATTCTGTTGTTATCCATGACAGCTTAGCAGTTAGCCAACAATCCAAATGAATTAGAAGAAAACATGAATCATCAAACCAGTTCCCTATAGCAGAGTGTAAACTGGTCCATTTACTAGTGATGTTATGGGATGAGCTGAGGCTTTGAGGTGTGTGTCGAGTAATGGAGGGGGCGTTTCCATGAAGCGTGTGTCGAGGAGGGATTAATTTAGGAGGGGGTCCAAAATTGATGACCTTTAGAAGCGTCTTTACCGTGATTTCTGGTGACCGCTTCAGGAAGTGGTTAAGAAAGCAAAAAACTTCGACAGGCATTTAAACAGCCTCAGGATTCAGTCAAGATGTGGGAGTTTGTAGGAGAGTTGCTGTCAGCTGGATAGAGTTTGGATAGATTCTAAGAATAGATTGGTTGGTTTTCCCAACCAATATAGTTGGTGAAAACAATTTAAGTTAGAATAACCAATGTATTAATCCAAATCTGAGCAAGCCACTGGACACAGTTGTACCTTTAGTGTTAACTACTATTGCTGTCTGTTGAACAGTTATCAGTGTTGGTGGCTTCAGCTATAAGACAGTGACTTTCACTCCTCAGTTTGATTGTTAAAGACCCACCTTAAACTTTTGAAAGTTGCGATTATACTTAAGTATTTTATCTAATGTGACTAATTAGTATATAGACTTGGTAAAAACACTGCCAGATTAGATTGGCTGGTTTAGCCAAAAGATTGGTTGAACACATAACTTCCAAACGGATAACTATTATGTTTAAATAAAAATGACTAACACCTTTCATTTTGCTCATCATTACCAAATTTACACAAACACTTTCCAAGAAATTTTACACAATAAAAAAACACAAAAGATTTTATTATATAAACCAATCATTAATAATTTCAAAGAATCTTAAATGGGAAAAAAAAACAAGAAAAACGATTGCATAAAATCACTGATTTTATTACGAGGTGTAGTTATGAAGCTAGAAATAAAATCTGATGGTGACATGTTCACATGAAGCCCCGTGAACTGAGGGGATCATTGAAGCAATTTGGCCAAATGGTTTAATGCCTCATGAGGCTTCATCTCACCATCACTAACATTTACATAGGTCATAGGTCACCACTGGCTCATCTGTGATGCTCTGTTTATTCTTTCAGAAGCAGCATTAACTGCCTCTCAGCTAGTGATGTTGAGTAATGGAGGGGCGTTTCCCCGAAGCACGTGTCGAGGCGTGATTCATTTATGGGAGGGGCCAAAATTGAGTTCTTCAAAAGCCTCTCTACCGTGATTCCTGGTGACCGCTTCAGGAAGTGGTTCAGAAAGCCTAAGAACTTCGGCAGACATTTAATTACAACAAGATGTGGGAGTTTGTAGGGGTCGCTGTCAGCTGCAAAGAGTTTGTATAGATTCTAAGAATAGATTGGTTGTTTTTCCAACCAATCTAGTTGCTTAAAACTGTTGCTTTGTGTTGTTTAAAACTGCAATCTAATGATCAAAATTTGAGCAAACCACAGGACACAGTTGTAATGTTGGTGCTAAGTAGTATTTTCGGCATTGAACAGTTCACTATATAAGTAACGTCATTTGTATGAGACAGACTCCCCTCCTGAGGTTGATGGTTCAAGATCTACCATTGACTTTGACAATTGCGATTATACTAAATTATTTTGGCCAATAGGAGTCATTTGCATTGGTTTTCCCTAGTAAAAATATAGATTGGGTAAAAATGCTGCCAAAGCAGCCCGGTTTAGCCAAAAGATTGGTTAAACATAACTTCCAACCCGACTAAAATCAAAAAGTGTTTGAATAAAAATGAGAAATACCTTTCATGTTGCTTATCATTGCCCAATTTGCACAAACACTGTCACGGTCTGCTTGAATTTATTTCACTAAAATGGCAGTAAAACTGTGCACCTTAAATGATTGTTCTAAGAAATTTTACATTAAAAGAAAATCACAAAAGATTTTATTATACACACCAACCATTAACAATTTCAAAGGAACTTAAGGGGGTGAAGAAAAGAGAAAAATTTCACACAAAAAAAAACAGATTTTATTACGAACTGTAGTTTTGTACAGCTTATATCAGGCAATAAATGCTGCTGCTTCCCACAAACCTTGGCTTCCATTACCTGAAAACCAAAATCAAGGAGACATCAGGGAAAATACACATGAGAAGCCAGGAAACAACGGAGCAACCAAACAACAGCAAGAAACCAGCAATGAGTCTTCTTCTTCTTTATGGGGGTTTATTAAGGTTTGGCACGCAACGAAATGGTGCATTAAATTGCGCAACTAGTATCTGAATGGCTACTACCTACTTATACTGAACAAAACAAAATCATCAAAACAAAAACCAATGAAACCAAAATAAGATTCAAATCCTCTCAATTACACTGATTAATCTAAGATTATGAAAAACAATTACATAACACTTATCTCCTGAGCTCCTCTAAGGATTTCTATTAACCACCACTGAGTGACGGCTCTGCTGCTCTTTAAAGCGCAGCACTCTGATGAGACTGATGAGCTCCACCTGTGTAGACCACCCAGGTTCTCCACAAAGATCCTCTCTTGAAGAGATGCATAACTCACACAGATATATGGGAACCCTGACAGAGCCAAGACATCAAGATACCTGTCGAGTAATAATTTGGTGCTTTATTAGTGTGTGCAGGTCTCAGAAACAGGTCACATTTCTTTTGGGAATTTACACTCACCGGCCACTTTATTAGGTACCCCATGCTAGTAACGAACTGCCTCAATTCTTCGTGGCATAGATTCAACAAGGTGCTGGAAGAATTCCTCAGGGAGTTTGGTCCATATTGACATGATGGCATCACACAGTTGCCGCAGATTTGTAGGCTGCACATCCATGATGCGAATCTCCCGTTCCACCACATCCCAAAGATGCTCTATTGGATTGAGATCTGGTGACTGTGGAGGCCATTTGAGTACAGTGGACTCATTGTCATGTTCAAGAAACCAGTCTGAGATGATTCCAGCTTTATGACATGGCGCATTATCCTGCTGAAAGTAGCCATCAGAAGTTGGGTACATTGTGGTCATAAAGGGATGGACATGGTCAGCAACAATACTCAGGTAGGCTGTGGCTTTGCAACAATGCTCAATTGGTACCAAGGGGCCCAAAGAGTGCCAAGATAATATTCCCCACACCATGACACCACCACCACCAGCCTGAACTGTTGATACAAGGCAGGATGGATCCATGCTTTCATGTTGTAGACGCCATATTCTGACCCTACCATCCGAATGTTGCAGCAGAAATCGAGACTCATCAGACCAGGCAACGTTTTTCCAATCTTCTATTGTCCAATTTCGATGAGCTTGTGCAAATTGTAGCCTCAGTTTCCTGTTCTCAGCTGAAAGGAGTGGCACCCCGGCGTGGTCTTCTGCTGCTGTAGCCCATCTGCCTCAAAGTTCAACATACTGTGCGTTCAGAGATGCTCTTCTGCCCACCTTGGTTGTAACGGGTGGTTATTTGAGTCACTGTTGCCCTTCTATCAGCTCGAACCAGTCTGGCCATTCTCCTCTGACCTCTGGCATCAACAAGGCATTTCCGCCCACAGAACTGCCGCTCACTGGATGCTTTTTCTTTTTCGGACCATTCTCTGTAAACCCTAGAGATGGTGGTGCGTGAAAATCCCAGTAGATAAGCAGTTTCTGAAATACTCAGACCAGCCCTTCTGGCACCAACAATCATGCCACGTTCAAAGTCACTCAAATCACCTTTCTTCCCCATACTGATGCTCGGTCTGAACTGCAGGAGATTGTCTTGACCATGTCTACATGCCTAAATGCACTGAGTTGCCGCCATGTGATTGGCTGCTTAGAAATTAAGTGTTAACAAGCAGTTGGACAGGTGTACCTAATAAAGTGACCGGTGAGTGTATTTTGCAGTTAAATCAAGAGAAAATTGTTCTTAAATTTTAACATAATGGGTCTATAATTCTTTTTTTTTCAGGCATTGATTTGAACCGACTGAAAGGTTTTTTACATATGTAAACTAATTTACATATTTTTAATGAAATATTATTTTTGTGTTTTTTATTTGAGAATATTTCTTAATATTTCCCATTGCTTGACAAGGTACAGAATGCTGAATACCTTGATTACAGTCAACATTAAAATAAATGATGATAAATAAGAGACCATAATGATGGAAGCCTTTTTTAATCAGAGGTTTGATGCTGACATTGTTTTCCTGAGTAAAAATTCTCTGCCTGAAATAAATTGGAAGTGACAAGCATTGTTCTACAACATCAGTTAAAACCACTCTACATGTGTGTCCTACTGCTCCTAAATCATATCTACTGTTTCATTTTTATTATTTTGTTAGGATCTAACACTATATTGAGTAAATTTGTTCAATTATTGTTGCAAAAAAACAAAATGTTGTAATGGTATAATTGCAAAAACGACTAGAAATAACTCAACTTTTCCAAAATTAAGTAAATTGACCCTTAATTTGAGTAGGTAAATAAGATGATTTGCCAATATAATTGGTATTTTTACTCCTGAAATAAGATATTTAGATAATAAGCACTTGAAATTAGACAATGCAACATTTTTTTATTGTTTTAAATGTAAATTATCTTGTTCCATTGGCAAAGTCTCTCACTTACCTCATCAATTCAACAACGGATCCATTTATTCTAAGAAAAAATGTCTTTTTCCAGTGTATTTGCTTTTTAACACTAATGTTTTTTTCTGAATCAGGTTTTCTGATACAATAATTAGATTTACGATTGAATGCAGCACAAAACCGTCTTTTTTATGCCGTCTTGTCCCCCTATTTTAAAAGATATGGGTATGTGGATCTTATGGTGGAATCAAGAGTATATATATTTAGAAAAAATGCCATTTCTTATCAAAATGTCTCAGATGATTTATTCTAGAGGACTAAATCTACTTAAAAATAATCCGATTAAACATAGTCCACCTGTACCCTGATATGACTGAATTTAGCTGATTGCAGTTATTAGATTACTAAATTATAAAGAGCAAAGAAAGCCGTCTTCCTCCTTTAGAGTATGCTCAGAACAGAGGATGGATGTAGAAATAACTTCCTTTAAACTAGATTTAGCAGAACCAGACTCTGAGTCACCATCTGCTTTAATCGGCTGGAGAAGCATGTTTTTCATCCACAAGACTCCAAGAATATCTATGTTTTATATCATCAGTTCTGCAGCTGGAGCTTCACCTCTTCAGCAGGTTTCTGAGGTGCTCCTGCTTTGTTGGAAATATAGATCCGTTCACCTTTTTAAAAATGTCTTCCAGCTTGAGGCAGAATGATTTGGCAGAAACAGTGATACAAAGAAAAAATACCTAGTTTCTAAAGTAATCAAGTGATAAAGCTGTAAAAGATGGACAAGGTCTTAACATGATGTAAACAAGGTTCTGTTTCTCACAAATAAATTATCTTCCATCTGGATACAGGAAAATGCACTATAGCAATGATTACACACACAGAGTGCATCTAAACTGCAGAGAACGTCTCAGTCTGCAGCTCAGCTCAGAGCAGAAGTCTTTGAAGGCCATGTCTTATGAGAGACATGGTGCTTTTTTATCCGGTTTAACCATTAAACCTGTGAGAGTTTGCTGCAGGCAGGCAGGAATAATAACCAGGCTTTGTTTCACTGCTTTCCTATGAAGAGTTATGCAGTGATATTCAATTTCAGCACATGGATGGAGTCAAACTTGAGCGATGTGTGTGTGTGTGTTTGTAACTTGTGATTTACAGCAAATCAACAAGGAGAAGTCAAGCATTCAAACAGATGGAAGGAAAATAAGAAAGGAATCGATTCCAAAGCTGGTTGATCACAGAGCGCTTACATACGCAGACGGATGAAGGTCAAACATTTTGTTTTTTTATTTCAGCTTAAAGCGGTGCCAGGAACGGTTAAGGCCCAACAGCTAAAGGCTGGAGTAAGTGCACTTTGGCTGGGGATGAAATATGAATCAGGATGAAAGATAAATGACGGCTCTACTGCAGCTGTCAGGCCTAGAGATCAATTAAAAAAATGGTGTTGCAGAGAATAATCCGCAGCTGATGAACCGACAGTTTTCAGAGTTCCAGGAAACCTGCACTGCTTCCCTGGACGTGAAGCTGACAATGCCGGCGGTTTTCTGCTCCTAACCTAATGACAGGTTAGCAGACAGGCTGCCTCTGCTGACTGCCAGCAGCCTCCCATTATAATCACACCTTTCCTGAGCTCCCAGCTGTAAAACCGAGAACCAGAAGGATATCATGTCCTCTGAAGGAGTGTTGAAACATTTCAAAGCATCAGAGACAGAGCTCCGACCTTTAACCTGTAAACACCCAGTCATCTGGATGCAACATCTGGCTAATAATAAGAGGTTTTTTTTTTTAGATTTTCTTACTTCACCAGATTTTTTGTTTCCTATAGCAGTTACAGATGACACAGATCTCACAATTATTTGGATACAGAAATATTTCATGGCAATCTCTAGCTTTATATCAGAGGTCACGGATTAGAGGACTGCGGTCTGGATCCGGAACCACCTGCTGGCTAATCCAGACCCAACCTGATTTAAAACATTTATAAATTACTGCATGTTGTCCGACGACAGTATCTAACTCCACTTGTGCCGCTTCTCCTGTTAATACGGTAAAGCCTTCCAGAGCATTGGGCACCAGGCTACACCTGATCCAAATGATCCAATTAGCTGCTGTCAGTCTGGGTTGCTGCTGCTGCTACTTTTAGACACAGCAGGCAAACCTGTGGCAAGCCGGGCGATGGGAAAGAAGAAGATGATGATGAAAAAGAGAGCAGAGAAAGTGTGGACTGCTGGATGAACTGTGGTGAACTGGTGAAAGAAAAGTGAAATGGTGCTCAAAGATGACCCTGAACATTTAGAGGATGTTTGGCTCAACCTGCTGCTGTGAAGCAGGATTCTCCACCATGAACAGAATCAAAAATAAATATGGCTCCAGGCTCAAACCCAGGTTTAAAGCCTTGCAGGCCAGTCTAAATCCCAATGCTCTCATTAAGACAGAAAAAATAAATAAATATTTTATAAAAATATATGAATCAGGAACTTGTCTATATACCCAACTGAATGATTGTTGTTCTCTACTTCAAAAGACACTTTAGATTTTGGAAATTGTTATGTACTTTTTTAAAATATTTTTTTTATTAAAAAATGTAATATATAACATGGATGCATAAAAACTTCATTTTATTTCAGTATTAAATTCTGCTAAAAGTAAGAGATTATAATAAAAAATGTCTCCGGACCTTTACTGGTTGATGTTTTTTTTTATTCAGACTCCACTGATTTTAAATGGTTACCCGGGCTTTACTTGTTTTCTATCCATGTTTACATTTATTTTCCCGTCAAAACCACACAGACCCATGAAAAGAATTGAATCTAATAAAGAAGTGAAGCTGAAACCAGATAAAAGGCAGTAAAAGATTTGTCTTAACATGAAGTTATACTAAATCATTGCATCATTTAGGATTAAAAATGATTTGCTGTTTAGTAAATACAGAAACAATCCACATTATCACCCAGTGGGTGCCTTTTTATTAGATGATGCATATTGTTTTCTCAGGAACACCTGCAGAAAATTATTACAGCGGAATGCATGTCAGTCTAATGGCGTTTTTACAAGAAATAGGAAACCTGCAAAAAAATCGCCAGTTTCTGTTTGCCTTACAAAAAAAAAAAACAACAACTTTAAATTGGAAAGATAAATAAAAAAAAAAAGACGCAGGCAAAACAAATATGAACAGAAGTTTTCAACTCCTGTGATTTTCTCATCACATCCTTTTTCAGGTGGGGTGTTCTCCCCGCTTCCCCCCCATCCGGATGTAATTCCCAGGCTTCAAAGCTCCCCCCTTTCTGACACAAGCAGTTAAAAGGTAAGAGGACGAATGTTTTTAAAAAGTGCCTAACTGGTTTATATAACTTCCTCACATCAATTAAGTAATTTTATATTTATTAAGCTCTTTTCATTTACTCAGATTTCACATCTTGCCTGATGCAAACCCGTCATGATGTACAGATGTGACCTTAGCCAACAGGTGGAAAACAAACGAGACATTTCGTGTCACTCACCAACTGACTCCACTCAGCCTCCATCGAGAGCTGGTGATGATGTCAGTTATTTGTAAAAGGTTTAATTTATGTCTGTTCACCTTTGCTTTTTCTGCATTAATGTTTCTCCTCTTGTGATGCTCTGGGCGTTCCAGCGACGTGTAAATGCACTCATTTAAATATCAGCCTCTATTCTACTCGTGGTCCAGTTTACATCCAAGTCAGACCAATGTTGATTAACAAGGTGTAAAAATGTGTTTAGAAAGATGAAGAAAGAAGCAGCAGAGCCTTTACTGAAGAAAACATTTTGTTTTATTTCTAACAGAAAAGAACAAATCAACATTTTAAAGAAGTGTGTGTTTTTTTAGTTTTGGTTAAAATTTGCAAACTTTTGCTTTCTGTGTGTCGTTAAGATCTTTCCTGTGGCGCTCGGCGGTCGCCTTGTTTCTTCGCAGCATCACTGCAGAAATTCTGCCACCAGAAAAGCTGCCAGTCGAAAAAACATCAAAGCGGCACAGCTTTTTAAATCCAGAAAAGTTCAGAGGAAAGGATCAAGACTTTGGGATTATGGAAATGATAACTGCTGTGTTATAGGGCCCGGTGTCCCAAACAATTACTGTAATTCATTTTTATAACTCTTAATTAAGTCTCTCATAAATTCTTGATGCATCTGTGTACAGCGCTGTAAATCAAACTGCTTCTGCTGGCATCGCCTGGGGGGAGGGAGAGTGAGAGATGGTTTTATGTCCTGCGATTTATGAGGCCAGCAAAGAACACAACCAGGAAGGGCCATCTTATACGGGGGGAGGGATGCAAGGGATACAGGAGCGATACTCAGACTCTGTTCTGGCTGAGCTGCCAAAAGCACAACAGTATAGAACAACAACTCCTGTTGTGTTTGAAAAAAAGACCAAAACAACAGCTAAACCTTCTGCACAGGTGCCATCAATCCATTCTCCTACTGTATGTAGCATCAATCCAGCAGAGAGTGTCTTATAATCCATTTGTTGTTACTTCCAGAAGTTTCCAAAAACATAAATCGGTCTTTCCAGAATTTAAGCAAACTTTAGCGTCCAATATTTATGGTAAAAAGTGATGATCTATTTTTTTTTTTTTGGAACAGTGGGTAGCACTGCTGCCTTGCAGCAAGAAGGTTCTGGGTTCGATTCCTGGCCCGGGGTCTTTCTGCATGGAGTTTGCATGTTCTCCCTGGGCATGCATGGGTTCTCTCCGGGTACTCCGGCTTCCTCCCACAGTCCAAAACATGACTGTTAGGTTACTTGGCTTCTCTAAATTCTCCTTAGGTGTAAGTGTGTGTGAATGGTTGTGTGTCTCTGTGCTGCCCTGCGATGGACAGGTGACCTGTCCAGGGTGGACCCGGCCTCTTCCCCGTAGACACCTGAGATAGGCACCAGTACCCATCGCAACCCCGTTTGGGATAAGTGTCAGAAAATGGATGGATATATTAAACATCATAACATTTGAAATGGCCATCCAAACCATCAACTGCATCAAACGTTGACGTGTGATTCCCATCTTCTCCATGTGGGTCACATGTTCCATATATGATTAAACATTTTTTCCATGTTCCATTTAACTTTTGATCCAAAGTGGAACTTCAGATCCCATATTTTTAGATGGGATTCCCATGTGTGACACATGGGTTCATGGGAGCACATGGGATTTTCACACGTGAAATTCATGGTATTTAGGGGCATTTTTATTTATTACATCCTGTTTCAGATTCTCATGAACTTGAACACATATCATTGGAAAATATTTCAGAAAATATCCTTCATGAATAAATATAACTCATGTTTTATACAAATACTGGTTTATTTTGACTTTCTCATGCTCCTTCATTTATCCTAAGGAAAAAAATGATTGTGGTTTAACTTAAAGAGCTGCAGAGTTTCACGGCTCAGGTGGTCAGATCCAGTGACACTACTATCAGAAATAATCTCCATAACTTAGCCCAGATATTTTCAACCTTTTATGAGCTGTGGCGTATATTTTTAATTTACAAAATCCTCAGGCAAACCACCAACCAAAAGGACATTCTAATACAGTACATATTATAGACATAGTTAATAACATGGTTTCCAAATGTATTTATACATTTAGAAACCTGGACCTGTTTTCCTGGCAGGAATGGTAGAAAGATACAAACAAAGCTCTTCCTCAACAGTTCTCAGTCTCTCTGTTTTAACTTTTTATCCCAGTCAAACTTGAGAAGTTCAGCTCATGTGGCTGAAAACGGGAGCAATGTCAAAATAGCTTTATTGGCCAGAATTGGGAACTCCTTGGCAACAGATAACCAAAAACTGTCCAAAGGAAGATCAGAAAAGTTTAGCTTTAAACGATGATCTCGTTTTAGTGTCAATTAGTTCCCCGTGCTCTTTTAAATTTATGTGCTTTCCAGCAACGGATACTGAGCTGTTTGGGTCCCTAACCCAGTCGAGGCATTCACTGAAAGCTGAAAAGAAATAAAATGACAACTTCTCCTCAAGAGTTTTCAAATGTGTGCCAATCACCTCGCACATTGCAGTAGTGTTGCTATCTTGCAGTTTCTCTGTGAGCGGGAACATCTCAAGGTTGCCACGCTGCTCATGTTTTTGCCAGAGCTATTAAGCAAGTTTTCATTTTGGCTTTGCATTCGTGTATTCAGTTAATTCAGATAATGAAATATATCAGCCAGATACGCCATCTTTGCACACCACTCATCACTTGCAAGCAGCTTTGAGTAATCGGACCTCTCATTTTTCAGAGATACCTCCGGTTCCTCTTGCAACTCATACAGTTGGGCCAGCGCTCTGCCGCACGACAGCCACCAGACCTCCATGTGGAGTAATAAGTTTTTATGTTTCACTGCCATTTCTTCACACAAAGACACAAATAAGCGACATCTCAAAGGTCGCGTTTCACAAAGTTCACCATATGCCCAACATTATCAAACACAGGCACTTTAGCTCTCTTTAGCCAGGTCAGAGCCAAGCATCTCATTTACAGTAGCTTTACAGGCTGGAAGTTTTCATGAATCTGTCACATGTGGGACTTTTTAAAATTTTGCTACTGTACGAGTTCGGCAACAAGGTAGCTGAACTCGGTTAAGCTCATTTACCTTTAATCCAAGTCCAAAAATGTCCAAAAGAAAGATAGTTTCCCCTCTATTGCCTCTTGCTCACCATCTATGGTCGACCACTCATACTAGGACCTTTATCTGGGTCAGAATTTCGTCCAGAGCTCTGTTCTGTATTTGCATTTTCTCTTCTCAAAAACTTGTCCGTCATGGTCGCTTGCTCTTCCTGCTGAGATCCCAAACTGTAGCTGTCACTGTATTGTCTTTACAGGCATCTATCACCCTCTGCTGCCACCTAATGAAATAGAAGAGTATTACATTATCTGCCAACCCTTAAAAAGCAAAGACACCCGACATTGGTTAATTAGGTGATATTAGATATTTTCCCAAGGCACACCTGCCGATCTCTCACTGCACACTTGTTGAAAATCACTGATTTAGACTATATGGTGAAGTGCATGAAAAAAAAAAACAGGAATCATTGAGTAAAAGTGATTTTAGAGTTCCCCGTACAGTCTGAAAAAAAGCCGAGCAGGTCAGATGAGACCTAAAAAGAACACTCTGAACAACATGGGGATACTATGTGCAAAGAATCATTACACATCATCCTCCACAGGGAGGTGGCTTTGACTTCATTGAACACAGACAAAGTTGAGGGGAAGAAAAGCAGGCAGAAACTCGAAAGACTTGAAAATCTGACAAAAACAAACACTTTTAGATAATTCTGTAAAAACTCAAAAAATATCCACTGGACTTGGTTTCCAAGATTTGAAGACTTTTAGATAACAGCATATTCATGGGTTGCGATGGTCAAGTCCAAAGACAACCTGTCATCTTCCCTCTCCTTTACTATTATCAACTGCTTTGTTTTGGTCTATAAATAAATAAAAAAAACGCAGGTTTTCCAACAAGGAAATGAGAAAATAAAAAGCTGGTACTATCAGTTTAACACTAAACAGCTATGGAGTGCAAAATCTTTGAGCTCCTGTGCAGAATCAGACAGCAACGCATGAGATGAATTAACATTTCTTCACCTTTCTTCAGCAAAAGGTCCGACTATGTAATCTGTTCTTTATTTTATCTGGTTGGATCAGTTTAACCGTTTAATCAGGAAAATACATCATGTTATTTCATTCACCACCCTTTTAACAAATGACTCCTTCTCCTTATTTGGTTTTCTCTGCTGCGGTGAAAGCCTCTGCTCTTATAGCTGCAGGTTAAGAGTTTTATTGGGGTTGGAGGAACATGACTGTTGTCTCATAACAGCACAGACCCCTCTGGATAAGACTGCTTACCCAAAACAGAAAAAAAAAAGTTTGTTCAGAACTGTGTGGATTCCTCAGTTTGAATTTGATGTTTGTTTGTACGTTCTGACCTGGTTGTACTGCTGTGATTTCACGACATGAGAGCTGCTGGTTAATTTAGTGTTGCTGCCATTTCTGCTGGAATCCAGAGCTGGTGAAATCTTAGAGTTCACACTCGGGACATATGAGATTAGGCTGGGATAAATTAGCCTGAAGGGTATGTTTGTTTGTTTCTGTTGGGCCAACTCAGTCAGAGAACCGTTTTTCTCATTATACCAGAAGACTGAGCTATTTTGCAAGGGGATGGGTTCAGGGCAAAGGTGGGAATTGGGTTTAGTTTGGGGTGAGGTATGCACTAATAATTGTTTGGTTTATTTTCAGGGTTAAAGGGGTCATAGAATGATTATATAGGGTATTTAATGCTGGTCCTTAAACAGCACCAATTTTTCTGAACTCACTCCTTTTCATGCAGGCACACTCAAGACATTTTATCTCACAAATAGGCCGAGGAAAAATATGCTTCCACAGATTGCTAAAGGCAGTAAATCAATGATTTATCTGCCTATTGATGATTTTCAAAGGTTTTAAAAAGCAGGATAGAACCTTTAACAGGCCTCCTTCTGGTCGCGTTCTAGCCACAAGGATAAAATGATGCTATAAGACACTCTTAAGATGTTGAGGTTCGAGATGTCTGTACTTATTACTACGTTTCAGCATTTTATGATGCCATCATGCAAGACTTTCTAATGTCACTGTGTCCTGAAAGCAGTTATCTTTTCCTCCTGAATTACTCCCAGGTGATCTATTATCTACTTCCAGCCCTCCCCTGACCTCATAGTCTGAAAGTTGGTGTTGAGCAGGAGCCAAAGAGGCAGCTCAGCTGCAGCACAGCATTTCACATCCCAGTGACTGTCCAGATGGCAGGCGACCCGCCGTAGCTCCATCTGCCTGAGCTGCAACTGCTTAGCAGTCCAGTTGTGCTGGGCCCTCCCTGCCAGGGAGCTTTTAATGGACTTTAATTTGAAACACATGATCAGGAACTCACAGACAGTGCTCTTTGGAGATGATGACCCAAACATGCACCGAAAAATCACGGCATAATGCTTCCACATTCCTACCAAATAGCTGTTTTGTCAGCCAGATTGGAGCTAGCTGCTTCACATCATATTCTATAGCTTAGGCTCATGTAGAACATGGAGCAGGACTGGAGTTCTGCAGCACATCATTAGCTTCAGAGAAAAGAGATAAAGTTCTAATACTCACCGTAAATCAAACCAGAACTCAAAACCAGTAGCAAAAAAAAGCAACCTGCTTAGATATGTTGTTTGGTCAATTTAAAGCAGAAATATTACAGTTGGAACAAACTTTAATTTATCATCATACACAACCTTTTAATTCTTTAGCCTTGTTTTGTTTTTTATTTTATTTTTTTGTTGTTTTTTTACACAGTAACCTATAGTTATAATGATGAAATAATAAAAACAGTAGCAATACTGGAAAATCTTTTCTATGCAGCAGAAAAACCAAATCTTCTTTTAGAAAGATCTCCATTATACCAGCATTCCCAAAAATTCCTTATTATCCCAAAACATAAACAGGCAATTCACAATAATAAATATAATTTCTTCTCTCTATATTAATTTATACATATAAAGCAAAGAATCTATATTAATTTTTAATTAAAGTTAAAGCACTAATTTATAAATTTCAATTCAATTGGTATGCATAAAAAATAAATAAATGATACATCTACATATTTAATGAGACATTAATGTTTATTTATTTCACTTACATTTGCTCCTCCATCAATCTCAGGAACTACATCACTATGATTATGAAAACCATCTTGGGACGCTTGGGAGGCTACTGACCCCACTTTGGGAGCCCCTGGACTAATATTAAATAGTTGTCGACACAAAATATTTCTTTAATCAGGAGCTTAATTTGGGCTCATGAAGACCAACAAAAAAATAAAATGTTCTGATTATCTGATGATGGTTCTGATCAGATGGTTCTGATCCCCCATTGGATACTGAATGTAGGCCGATGCAGCATATACAGGTGCTGGTCATAAAATTAGAATATCATGAAAAAGTAGATTGATTTCAGTAATTCCATTTAAAAAGTGAAACTTGTATATTATATTCATACATTACATACAAACTCATATATTTCAGATGTTTATTTTGTTTAATTTTGATGATTACAAATGACAACAAATGAAAATCTCAAATTCATCATATCAGAAAATTAGAATATTGTGAAAAGGTTCAAAATTGATGGCCCCTGGTGCCACACTCTAATCAGCTAATTAACTCAAACCACCTGCAAAAGCCTTTAAATGGTCTTTCAGTCTAGTTCTATAGGCTACACAATCATGGGGAAGACTGCTGACTTGACAGTTGTCCAAAAGACGACCATCGACACCTTGCACAAGGAGGGCAAGACACAAAAGGTCATCGCTAAAGAGGCTGGCTGTTCACAGAGCTCAGTGTCCAAGCACATTAATAGAGAGGCGAGGGGAAGGAAAAGATGTGGTCGAAAAAAGTGTACAAGCAAGAGAGATAAACGCACCCTGGAGAGGATTGTGAAACAAAACCCATTCAAAAATGTGGGGGAGATTCACAAAGAGTGGACTGCAGCTGGAGTGAGTGCTTCAAGAACCACCACACACAGACGTATGAAAGACATGGGTTTCTGCTGTCGCATTCCTTGTGTCAAGCCACTCTTGAACCACAGACAGCGTCAGAAGCGTCTAAAGAGAAACAGGACTGGACTGCTGGTGAGTGGTCCAAAGTCATGTTCTCTGATGAAAGTAAATTTTGCATTTCCTTTGGAAATCAAGGTCCCAGAGTCTGGAGGAAAAGAAGAGAGGCACTTCATCCACGTTGCTTGAAGTCCAGTGTAAAGTTTCCACAGTCAGTGATGGTTTGGGGTGCCATGTCATCTGCTGGTGTTGGTCCATTGTGTTTTCTGAGGTCCAGGGTCAACGCAGCCACATACCAGGAAGTTTTAGAGCACTTCATGCTTCCTGCAGCTGACCAACTTTTTGGAGATGCAGATTTCATTTTCCAACAGGACTTGGCACCTGCACACAGTGCCAAAGCTACCAGTACCTGGTTGAAGGACCATGGTATCCCTGTTCTTAATTGGCCAGCAAACTCTCCTGACCTTAACCCCATAGAAAATCTATGGGGTATTGTGAAGAAGAAGATGCAATACACCAGACCCAACAATTCAGAAGAGCTAAAAGCCACTATTAGAGCAACCTGGGCTATCATAACACCTGAGCAGTGCCACAGACTGATCGACTCCATGCCACGCCGCATTGCTGCAGTAATACAGGCCAAAGGAGGCCCAACTAAATACTGAGTGCTGTACATGCTCATACTTTTCATGTTCATACTTTTCAGTTGGCCAACATTTCTATAAATCCTTTGTTTTTATTGGTCTTCAGTAATATTCTAATTTTCTGATATGATGAATTTGAGATTTTCATTTGTTGTCATTTGTAATCATCAAAATTAAACAAAATAAACATCTGAAATATATGAGTTTGTATGTAATGTATGAATATAATATACAAGTTTCACTTTTTAAATGGAATTACTGAATCAATCTACTTTTTCATGATATTCTAATTTTATGACCAGCACCTGTAGAGCTGCTTTGATCACGTCTTTAGCTGAACTTTCACACTGTTTTTTTTATTTACAATATATATGAAACCTTCCCTAAAATCTACACACTGAGTTTTTTTAATGACTGTTCTTCATAGAAAACAAAAAAAACAGTCAACTTCCTGCACAAACCTCGGCCTTAACCTCAGCTCACTGTAGTGAAATGTTCTGAGATCTGTAGCTTCAGACTCATTAAAGGAGATATTATAGATGATCAATCAATTTATTTATTTATTAATGTTAATTAACAGTTTCATTAGTAATTCCTTATAAACAATCTGGGGCAACATTTACTAAGTATGAGTGAAAAGGAAACAGGAAGAAAAAAATATCTTGTTATTAAGGACCTCCCCCTGTCTTAATAATTCCAACATTTCTCCTGTGTTGCAAACAATATATCATTCTCAACTTTTTTAATGAGAACTGAATAGGACTTAGGAATATCTTTATTCTTATAAATTCTTTTAAACTGGTTTCTAGTCGTTTTTAAATCATCCAAGCTGTTCTATAATTTTACTCCATGCACTAAAATGCACATTTGTATTAAACAGTTTTGCATTTGAACTCATAACTCCTACAATTTCCACTATCATTTCATTGTAAGACGTGTAAATTTATTGGCAATAATCTCTTTCTAACTAGTAGCATTTCTAGATTAGCCGAGTCTCCTAATTTTAAGATATTTGATTGGATAAATAAGTTATTGCTATGTTTTCTAGCATTCACATTGTATAAAATACTCATTGATTTCTTTTGTGCCACAAACTGATGTTTGATGTTAGTTTTATATATGCTGCTCCATACTGTACCTCTAACCAGGCATCCCCAAAGTCGGTCCTCGAGGGCCGCTGTCCTGCAGGTTTTAGAGGCGTCTCTCCTCCAGCACAGCTGATTACATTGATAGCTGATTAACAGACTTTTGCTGAACTGCAATCATCAGAATCAGCTGTGCTAAAGCAGACAAACCTCTAAAATCTGCAGGACAGCAGCCCTCAAGGACCGACTTTGTGGATGCCTGTCTATACATAAGTCATATATGGATATGAATTCTAAAATGTTTTTTACTTTCTGTCCAATACTTTTACATAACTTTTGCTTTATGTATTTTAAATTAGCTTTCCAATTAAGTCTGTGATCCAGAACGACACCTAAGAATTTGAACTCTTTTACCTTTTTCCCTAGATTATTTTCTATAGTCATTGTTATAGAATTAAGTCTATTTTCCTGTTACCAAAAATTATGAAGTTATTTTTATTCCAATTTATTAAGAACTTATTACAAAAGATAATGTGGGATATAATGTATGTGAAAAATAATACATGAAAGGTCCATCAAATATTTTTTTTTATCATTTTTCTTTTGGTAAAGAAACGGATGAAAAACCATTTAAAGTAAAATTTAACAATCTGTGTTATGTGACAAAAAAGGGAAAAAGGCAGCTTTAATAGAATTGGCAAATTAATGTTTGGTTGCAAATCAGATTCATGGCCAACATCCAGTTCTCCAGCAAAGTTTCTTTTAATTAAAACTCAGGGCATGAAAGCACACCGCTGGTTATCTCTTCAGTTGAAATATTAAGGATGCTCTCAATCAGCTGTAAATTATGCAACTCAAATGTCTGCTTGAATAATTTATACACTCTCCCTCACTAAATTTTATACTCTGGAAGTTAAACCCTCCTGCACCAAAGTAAACAGCATTTGCACCTTCGCCGGTCTAAACTTTTGGCCTCATTGAAAATATAGATGATTTATTTGTGACTAAACTGTTTTCGTCTGGCACAGAAAACTGAATCTGTTTAAAAAAATGTGTTTAGGTTGGCAAAAGTTTAGCAACAGTTGAGGTTTAGGCTGGGAGACATACTAAAGTTTGAGAAAACAAACACTAAGGCAGTTTCTTTGTCAGAAAAATGTTTTTTTTTTTTTTGGTTTTAACTCCTGGATTGGAGAAAAAAGGCAAAAAACATTAAATATAGATCCATCTGCTTATTGTTTTCCTTCTAAAGTGACTAATTTCTCATTTATAAATGAGCTTAATTAAATCCTTAAGGTGGCTTTCCTATTTTTAGACAGATATTGATCATAATAATTCACAAACACCTGCCTTTAAGAAAGGGGGGAAAAAAACTAATATTCTACATACTTAATTCCCAGGTGAAGGATTTGAACGTCTTTACAAATTTGTTTCATCACTTTAAAAGGAATCGCTTTAGGGGCCACAGTTCCTCACAGAGGTTTTTATGTCATGATCTCGGCGCTGATGACTGGCTCGATCACTTATTTCATTCCCCTGCCTAGGTCCGTCCAGTTTCTCATTGCCGCTCATAATATCCACCTGTTCCAGCTTCTATTTAATCTGCTTCTTCCCAGTCATCAGTGCCAGATTATTCTTGTGCCTTTGGTGAGAGTTCTCTAGCGTACCTGTTTATGTTCTGATTGCCTGATCATGACCTGTTCTGCTTTTGGACCTCTGAACCTGCCTGTCTCTATTCTGATCTGTTTGCCTGGTCTGTCTTCAGACTCCTGCTGGATTCTGCCTTCGGACTGAACCTGGATCTGCTTCCTGACTTCGACCTGGCTTTCATTCGGTACCGCTTCAAACCTCTGATCTTCTGGTTCTGAATCCTGAGCATGTCCTCGACACTGGCTTTGACTTCGCTGTTTGGATAGTCCTGCCCTCTTTCTTCTGTTTGGATCTGATCTCCTGTCAGTTCTGTAGTCTTCAAGGATTCAGTGTCTGGAACTCTCTGTGACTACCACTGCATCTAAGCAGCTGACCGGCTGGAATCAACCTCGTTCTCTGGGCACGGACTGAACTCTAAAACCAGGTTAGTGACTCACGTGTTCATAATCATCCTCCGTAAGATTACCATGGTCACTAACCTGTGTTTCTCTCTTGCAGAGATTCCTGCGTTAGACGTCCTAGCCGCTGATACTGTAGATCCGCAGTTCATTTCTAATGAAATGTTTTTTGATTAATCACATTTTCTGTTTTGTCTTGAATACAGGGTCCTCTGTTATGAGCCTTGACAGTATATGTCCCTTAAAAGTTTCCGCATATTGCCACCTTTCAGTTACAAATTCAGTGTTCTTGCTGAAAAATATATCCCCAGTAATATTTAAAATAGTAAAAATGACATGCATTGTTGGCTTTTAAATGATTTAAGCCTACTGTAACCTTCAGAAGGATTGTGTGTCTTAAAACAATTTGTATGTCTTTTTTTGGTTTGTGCCTTCATTATCATTATTATAAGCAGACAAAGAAAACTTTCTCATGTTTGATATTTCATTGTTTTACATTTACCTAGTAGTTATTTCCATTATTTTATTTTACTTTCGTTAGTTGCATTTTGAGATAAGCTGCCTATGTAAAGGCCTCTATAAACATGAACGTAATATTTTTTATTCAACTTTTGTCATTATTACCTCCTTCCTCATGGCTTAGAACCTCATCTTTCTTTTAAGGCTATTCTCACACCACCTGTAGAAAACACAGTATGGCCATTTTAATGGGAGGAACCAAACAATTCTGTAAAGCCTAACATTTTTTGCAGAAATATATGTTGATCAAGTGCAACATAAAAAAAAAAATAATAATGCTTCTCATTTGGAATCTTTGAGGGTCCGGAAGATCAAGTGTTATACGGTTATACGTATACAGTAAATTGAAAACATTACATGATGGCCCCATCTGATTCATCACATTCTTCCAGGGGATTGCTTTGCATCTTAAGTGTCTAATTGAAAACTGTATATTAAAAAAAATTATGGTTTTATTCCAAGAATAAAGATCTGCTTACCTCTCTTTTATAATAGTTAGATTTTTCTGCATGATGCAAAAAATTGTCTTTTCATCCCTCCTGAACTATGGATCTGTGCAGCCTTTCAGGAGTAACGACAGGTCTCTATGTCTCTAGATCTGTAGTTGTTCCGTCCAACCCCCCATGTTAGAACAAAGTTTTGTTTATAAACCTAACCTTACCTCAAACTACTTGAAAATGTTCTCCTTGACCTCTCTGCTCTGATCTCCGGTCTCCATGAGTCTAATCTCAGAAAAATCTCTGAACACTTCTGGACTATGTTTAATAATTAGATTCATCTGGAAAGAAATTGGTTACATTTTTGTAAAGGATATCCACATTTTTCAATTAAACACAATTATACCATTGTGGTCTCAGTGAAAACTGGATTATGATTGGCAGCAGAGTGTCTGTCAAATAACCTGATTGATGTAAACACTAGTAAGCAACAGAAAGACAGTGAATAAAACATGAGTGATTTTCAGTGAGTCATCTCACTTCCCTCTACTGATCAGGCCTAATAACAGCTGACCAAGCTGCAGGTTCTGTGCCCAGAGCCGGTTTCCCTGGCAACATGTCCAAGCGAGAGATGTTGAAGAGTCCACTTACTTCTTGTGAAAAACTAATTGGTTTAACATTTATTTATTCCGTAACTGACCACGGCATAAGCAGGATAATGCCTGCCGAGGCTTCCATTAAAAACTTCACATAAATGACGCTAAGCGAAGCAGAGGAGGGTTTAAACCTCTACATCACCCATTCACTTCTGGTAACGGACCTCTCATCCAATTTTAATCCTTACCGAGATTCCCTTATAGATTCAATCCAAACATTTTGGGCCACTCCAAAAAAGCTGAGTTAATAACTTATGTAAAAGATTAAGCCAGATCTAATCAATCAAAAAATATCTACTATGATGACATTATGCAATAAATGGGCTTTTACATATCTATATTCCCTCAGAGGTTACAGTCTCTATTCACATTTCCTACAGGTCACATAAAGAATCAGAGATTTAGATTAAGAATCACATTAAGCACGCCAAAAAATGACGTTAGCCAAGAACTCGGGATGTAGACTCAGGATTTCCTATTAATATAAAGTCCTAAATGAAAGAGGCTTATCTAAAGAAGACTTTCAATGGCAGAATCTGAGGCTGCAGACAACAATATCTGTCATATTAGGAATGTTACAAAATGGGAAATGCTAATTCTTTTCATGGACTCGATGCAAATGAAAAGAAAGAATAAAAAGAATAATCCTGAATGAATGTCCTCCTGCTTCTCTCTCTGAATACTTTATTGAGTCTGATGTCCCCATTGCATATGTGAGAGCGTTTAGTCAGGGTACAATTCAGCTGGAAATAATTAAAAGCATAAATTTGCATCATTAGGTTGGATTAAGTCAAACAATGTTTGCATATAGAGGCGAGTAAAGAGGCATTGAGGAGCTCTAAGAAAACATCAGCCAGTTCTTTTCCCAGGTTTGGTGAGCCACTAACTCCTCCTCATGTGTATTACCGTTTGCGGCTCCATTAACGTTTTCAAACACATCAATAGAGCGATGTTAGAATCAGGAGAAACAAAAAACGCTCAGGCCTAATCTGTCTGAGGGCAGAGATGATGGTAAAAGCTGCCCTAAGCATCTTAGTCACTAACTAACTTATTAAATTCTCAGCAGAACATTTCTCCATTCATCATCATCCTCACTGTGGCACTGCGATCACCCACACTACATTCCAACAGCTTATCTCATTTGCCTACAGCTATGGAGGGAATTTTGTTACATTATTGTTGGGAGCAAAGAACACGAGTTGTAAATGGAAATTTGACAAAAAAGACCAGATATAAAACTATGAAAGACTCCTGAATCAAATAAAGATTTAGAATATAACTTTGATGTTTTCTCAGTTTTTAGTTTTTGAAAAACATATTTTATGATTGTTTTTTTCATATTTTAGTTTTTAAAAAGTTTTATACTGATGTTCTATTGTTGACATTTTTACTTTGCCTTTTCCAGATTTATTTATAAAGATTTTATAATCAAATGTTTTTTTTAGGTTTCAGTTTTTCTGACGTAGTTTTATGAATTGTATTCTTTCATTTTGGGTTTTCCAGATCACATTTTCTTCAGTTCTGGAGATGGGCTTTCCCATGGAGTGAGAAGCAAAGATGCATTCTATTGATCTGCTGGATGTTAGCAGCAACATTTTTATTGGTCAAGAGCGAGAGTTTTCATTGGGCTTAAAGTGGGCAAGATGTATAAATAAGATCAATACGTAGACATGCCATCATTTTCTCCAACTGAATAAAAATAAAATTGAGGTACCTGCAGAGGCACATAAAGGAAGTTAATAAATCAGATGCTCATCAGCTGAAGATATCTCCAGGATTAGTAGACTAATGTCCAGCAGGATCTAAAAAACACATTCATGCATTTATCTTTAGTAGAGTTGATCACTGCAACAGTTTCTTGACAGGTTTGCGTATAAAGTCCATCAAACAGCTGCAGGTGATCCAAAATGCTAGTGAAAGTGTTCTCACTAGAACTAAGACAATAGAGCACATCAGCCCGGTTCTGAAGTCCTTACACTGGCTCCCTGCAGCTCAGAGAATAGACTTTAAAATACTTATGTTAGTCTATAAATCACTGAATAGATCAGCACATCAATACATAACAGATCTGTTGTCAGTGTATCAACCTCCCAGACCACTCATGTCTTCTAGTTCCAGCCTACTCTGTCCACCCAGAACTACAACCAAACATGGAAAAGCAGCATGTAGTTCCTATGCTCCACTGATCAGGAACAAAATCCCAGAAAACTGGAAAATAGCTGAAAGCCTGAGTTATTTGAAGTCATAGTTAAAAACCCATTAGTTTAGAGCTGCCTTTGACTGTTGAAGTTAAACTGTTAACTAATGTAATTTATATTTGTGGCCCAGCTGTGTTATTTGATTTTCTACCTGTTTTTATCTTTGACTGCTTTTATTCTGCTTTTATTCCTCACCTTATTGCTTAATTCATGTAAAACACTTTCAGTTCCGTTCAGTTTATTTATATTTTATTTTATTATTTTGTTATTTTATATCTATTTATATAGCAGAAATTCACAACACATGTCATCTCAAGGTCCTTCACAGAGACATTTCAACCAGATCATCCAGTCAAATTGATGCAATTTTTTCTGTCTAAGGAAAACCAGATGATTGCATCGATTCATTGACTCGAAGGCAATCCCTCACACGAAGCATGCTTGTAGTGACAGTGGAGAGGAAAAACTCCCTTTTTAACAGGAAGAAACCTCGAACAGAACCAGGCTCAGTGTGAGCGGCCATCTGCTGAGGCTGATTGGGGGTTTGAAAAGCCTTTGTACTGAATAGTGCTTTATAAATAAACTTGCCTATCCTTGAAGTGAAGAGAATGTGATCTCTGAAATAAGAATTGATACGAAGATGAACATTTTTCGGAAAAAAAAATTAAGATATTAAATCTATAAAAAAATAAATTAATTAAAAATTAAAAGTTACGTTTAAAAAAGTTTTTTGGGGAATAAAACAATTTTTCAAATTTTCATTCCTGGACAGCATTTTACAATATTGAATGGTATAAAATCAATGATATGCAATCAGTTAACAATATGTGTTGATTTTTTTTTTTGTCCAAATTCACGTTTATAAAAAAAAATGTTATTTGGTTGCAACAATAATGGAACAAAATTCATTCCATATATAACCTGTCTCTGGGTCAGTCTTTATAGGTTTCCTACAAACAAGCAGAAAAGCAATAAAAAGCAGCTGAGACATTTATGCACTTTCCAAATGGATCCTTTGGAAAGAACATGCAGTAGCTTAGTTAAGGACCCCGACTATGATCAGAAGAGCAGTCTGGATCAATAAATAGAAAATGTTTTAAAATAACAGCAAGAGTGATGCTGGCTTGCAACATGCTGCATGTTAGCGTGATAAAGTGGGAAAAAAGTACTAAAAAAGAAAATCAAAATATAAGGAAGAAAAACTGTAACCCTCCATAAGTGTGAGGCAAGAATTTCCAACTGTCATAAAGGTCCTAATGTAAGGAGGAACAGGAAGATGGAGTTTTTTTGTTGTTGTTTAAAGGAGGAAAAGCTTTAGTGTAAAATCCTTTTGAAGATGTGTTTGCTAAAACTTCTAAGATTATCACAAGCCCTGTACAAAGGTGAGCTGAAAGGCCGCTTGGAAAGGAAGAAGCAATACCTCAAAAAAGCAACATTAAAACAATTTAAGTAAGCAGCCATTGTAATATTTAGAAGAAAAGGTAGAAATTTGCAGGCCTGAGAAGAGTACCTCAATCCTGATATATATGGATGCAGTAGCATCTTGTTGTACGACCCTCATCATGACCCAAAACAAAGAGGCTAAAGGAAACTATAGTGAATGTCTGGGAGTGGCATTAGAAAATCCTGATTTCTGTCCCACAGAAAAAAAAGTATTTGGAAAGCTGAAAACAAGAAGGGCTACAGTTCTAGCGTTGTTACATTACAATAGTTCTTTCTGGAGGAATGGGCCAAAATTCAAGCAAACAACTGTCAAAAATCTACTTTAATTGGAATAAAAGTTTCTGGGATATACCCAAAGTTATTATTTAAAAGAAATTACTAAAAGTCTAATCTCACAATCCTAGTTTAGTAATTTCTTAATTTTAAGAAATAAAACTGTAACAGTTAAGTCTGAATTAATGAAGGGTAGCGGGGGAAAAAACTTTATATTAACATATAGCTTCACACTACCTGCCACTTCCTCACACTAGAACAAGAAAGAGATGGAAAATTGAAACACCGCAGTAAAGATGAATCACTGCAAAGCAAAAACCTGTTTACCGGCTATTATTAGATTTTCCCTGTTTCTACAAAACAACTAATTTATGCCATAATTTGTAGAGCGGATGCTCAAACCCTGCTTCTATTTTCCTCCACTGCGTTCATGCAGCACTCAGAGATGAATGAAGAATAGATGTTTGCTGGTTGGTGCTGAGTTTTACTTTTGTAAGTCTTTCTCATCATATTTGGGGCTGAATGAATAATAATCTCCGAAGTTGATTCTGAAGTTAACAATGCGCTGGAAACAACCTGAATCTAAAGGATTTTGCAAGTAAAGTTGGAGCTCTTCATCATATCTGATAGCACAAAGAATAAAGTTGTCACATTATGTCAGTCTGCTTAATTTTGACTGACACTACATGTGTTCCCAGGTCTGTTTATCCTGATGGAGCTGCTGATCGATGATACCTGTATGTGAGGACCAGACAGAGATCTGGCATTTATGCAGGAAGAAAGTCTTAAAATGTTTGTCAAACACCAAAGTGATATCTTCAATTCCCAGGTGGCTTCAAACTTCTTGCATTTGAATGAGCAACAACCGGTTATGATTTTTGATGATACACCAGACATCTCCAACATAGATCTCTGTTCTTTGGTAGGATATGTTAGGCTGATTATCACAAACCTGGGATTTAAACTTAAAAAGCCAGAACAGGGCGGTTTTAAAAATTATTTTTTTTCATTTGAAGCAGCTAGTAAAAATAAAGCCATTCATATCAAGGCAGTGATTCATGTATTTGTGACACCTAGGCTGGATCCCTGTAACTTTCTCTAATTGGGGTTACTGATCCACCCATCAGGCGCCTGCAGGTTATGGAAAATGTTGCAGCGTGACTCCTCACTGGATCAAATAAGTCTGGCCACATTGCACTAATTCTTATTGCTTCTCATTGGCTGCCTGTAGATTTTTTTTAAAGTTTGTTTATTCACCTTTAAACCTACAAATGGTTTAAAACACACTTTGTTGTAGACCTTTAGCACATCCTGAGAGGTTATATTTATTTAAACCAGATGTTTATTTGATCTTTTATTATTATTTTCTGTATTCTAAATTATATTGATTTTGTTGTCTATTTTTCATTTTATATATTTCTATTGTTTGCTTTTTACAACACTTTTGGTAGAGATATCTGTGTTGATTGTGCTTTATGAATAAAGATGCATGGATGTTGACACTAACTACATTTGAATGGACATAAGAAATAGGAATGAACTAAAAAATGTGTTATTTAAACATGTCAGTGGGAATATCTGTTTGGATTCCTTCAGGATCAGAAGGAAAATGTTCTCCAATTAAGAGGGGAGGTTTATACCAATTGACAATATGATGGTCGTGAACGCAAACACTTGACAGGATCAAATTATTCTAAATGGAGCAAACTGACCTAAGTGCACATATTTCTGCCTTAAAGGAATAGTACACCCAAAACATGATTAGCCTTCATTTTCTACTCACCCCCATGCTGAACAACACTCTGGAGTACTTTTTTGATATCTCAAATGCATCTGGAGATCTGGGAGGCTTCTTGCTGTCTGCTGACATTCAAATAATGGAGGTCTATGGCGCCCGAGGCAGAAAGGTCCATAAAAGTCCACAAAAAACGTGTCAATATTCCTCCATACTGCTTGTCCAGTGTATTCCAAGTGTCCTGAGTGGGTAGCGTCCATAATTTACTCGAAACGAAGTCATTTAGAATGTTTTTAGAGCATAAACAGTAGTGTATAGGATTTCCTAAAAGCGCGTTAACGAGTCTACGGAAACCGCGGCAGACCAAACCAGACGAAAGTGCGCATAAACAAAGTCTGAAAGTTGTTGAAGGTTTTCTCCAGTACAGAAGATACTTGTATCATCAGTGAATAGAATGTACATAAATCTAATGGAAGCAGCAAAGCCAATATAAACATTACAAAATTAAGAGAATTGATTGTTTAGAATAAATTAATACAGTTGGAGAGAGGAAAATTAAAGTTTGAGGTTGTGAATGTAGTTTAGTGTTTTTTATTGATTTTAGGCCAGTGGTGAAAACTTTGAAGGCGCTCACAGCCCACCGCTGTTTTTATCTAATTCTATAGAATTTGTTAGTTCAACCTCTATCTTTTTGTTCTCTGCTTTTTCTCAGAGTAGTTTCATCTGGTCTGCTCCTGCAAAATATCAGCTGTGTTGCTGCCATCAATATCTTTGTTTATAGAAGACATAGACTAGTTTTTTCTGTGCCTAGTCCTGTTTCTCGCTTAGACACAGCTATGGGCTCAGCTTTTACTGAGACTAAATGTATGTTCTCTCTTTCATCCCTATTAGTAAGAACTGTTTCTTTCCTAGGCAGAGCCACCGGTGCAGCTAGTTTACTGTTACCTTTTTAACATAGAATGTATTTAAAGACCTGTTAATTATCTGTTGACCTATTAAAAGGAAGTTTTTCCTCTCTACTGCCTTTGCATGCAGGCTTATTGTGAAGGATTGCTGTAGAGTTAACGACACAAGCAAATGTCTACTGTCTCGAAATTCTCACCCAGGACGAGTGAATCTTGCAAATCAATGACTTGATGCAATTGAATGAGTTCATTGAAAAACCGTTAGCCCGTCTGCCTGACTTATCTGATTGAATTATCTCTTTAAAGTGCATTAAGATGACATGTTGAGAATTAACACTATATATTAGTATTTTAACAACCCGCTATTTTGCAAGTTCTCCCACTTAAAAATAATAGAGGGATCTGAAATTGTCGTTGTAGGTGCATGTCCACTGTGAGAGACATAATCTAAAAAAAAATCCGGAAATCACCATATATGATTTCTTAACTATATGTTTGTGTATGATACAGCTGTAAATAAGTGTTTCAACACCTATAAGCTAGAATTCTGACCATCAAAGACCTGTTAGTCTGCCTTTAAAATGTCCACCGTCACTATAATCATAATCCATAATTAGATTCACCTTTTTAAGGTCGTTAGCTGCATAAAGACACCTGTCCACCCCATACAATCAGTAAGAATCCAACTACTAACATGGCCAAAGAGCTGTCCAAAGACACTAGATATAAAATTGTACACCTCCACAAGACTGGAAATTGCTACGAGGAAATTGCCAAGCAGCTTGGTGAAAAGAAGTCCACTGTTGGAGCAAATATTAGAAAGAGATTGTCAATCTCCCTTGAACTGGGGCTCCATGCAACATCTCACCTCATGGGGTCTCATTGATACTAAGAAAAGAGAGAAATCAGTTCAGAACTACACAGGAAGAGCTGGTCAATGACCTGAAAAGAGCTGAGACCACCGTTTCCAAGGTTACAGTTGGTAATAATTTTAATTCACTTCAGTTTATCTATATAGCACCAATTCAGAGAGACAATTCAACCAGATCATGCAGTCAAATTGAATCAAAGTTTTCTATCTAAGGAAAACCAGTTTAGAGCATCGAGTCATTGGCTGGAAGGCAATCCCTCCCACCAAGCATGCTTGTAGCAACAGTGGAGAGAAAAAACTCCCTTTTAACAAGAAGAAACCTCCAGGAGAACCAGACTCAGTGTAAGCAGCCATCTGCTGAGGCCAACTGGGGTTCAAGGAGACAGAAGCAGACATACAGAAATAAGCAGAGATACAAAAGGCAACTGTCAACCAGCTCCACACAGAACACCAAACCATTGTCTACTCCTGTGATGAAGACATTGGAGGATTTGTAAAATGCCATGTAGGCCTTCATCAGGTCCTGATGTTTGACATCAGCTGGACTACAGGTCTACCTCGTTCCATAAGAGCTGACTGACAGGTGTGGATTAAGAGTTTTAGAGTTTTTAATCTGACTTTACCAAATTGTGCTTGCAAAGACCTACTACCACACTAACACCAGACGTCATTTAGACGTTGGTTTTAGGCTACGTCTGGTCAGTCAGTCATAATCTTGATTTAGACCAGAAATACACTAGTTGTTGAAAATTGGGCTGTGTTTGGTCGGTCGGCTTTTGTCCCACTTTAGTCCAATAATAGTCATTGAAAATACCTTTCAAACCCAGTTCGCAAAGTCTTTTCAGTGACCTGAAAATTACGGCCTTTCACCTTTCACTGTTAAACTAAATGTAGACGTTGTTTGGATGTAAATCATTTCGTCTTTTCAACCAATCTTTGCTCGGCGGGAAATACTTCTAGCTTTCACTGAACAACAGGTGCTCTTATCAGCATCATGCTGCAAAAAATCTCAGATAATTCTGCTTTCGGAAGGCGATGCAAATCAGACGGACATCTTTTACACATCTAATGCATTGTAATCACTACTGTCATGCAACATGAACTCATAATCATTCTAGCCTTTCCACAGACAGAAAATTAAACCATAAAACTGGCTAAGGCATCTGTCCTAATGAAGACTTCCGGACCTCTTAGGGTGCAAACACGTTTAAAACATGAACTCACGTGGCAATAACTGCCACTTTAACTCTGTCCTCACCATTAGTCAAGCAGAAGACTAATTCAGCTCGTTCCCTTTACACATAAGACAACAAAATGACACAGGGACATCATTAGGTGCAAGTGGGGGGAGAAGTGATGAAGAGCTTGCTGAAATGAGATTGGATTTAAACAAGTGCTGCAGCCGTCCTGAGGGCCTCACGGGGATGCTCTTTGAGAGGATAGGTGGAGGCTGCATAATGATGAGACACTTAGCTTCTCCACTGTTCAGATTTATGGGCTCCGGGGCCTGTTATGATCATTACGATGGGATAGAGGAAGGAAAAGGGAAATGGGGCTGAGCCTATATGTGCTGGGGAGGAGAAGGGAATTACACCAAGCATTTTTTTTGTGTGCCATTTTTCTGGTAACGCAGCACTTTTGAACCATAAATCTTTGATCCTCTCCTCCCTATTTATGCACTGACATTTTTAAAACTGGACGACTCCCAATAATTTCACACTCCAATTAGTAAATTACTAATTTTGCCTTAAAATGCAAATCGAGGGACGGCCATAAACAAACAGGTCACACCCTGAAGGTCCATTATCTTTCCCAAGGATGCTTTAAACATTGCAAGTTTTTAATTGTGATTCTGTCTGTTAAAAAAAACAACAATAACAGAAATAAACCAGCTTAAAAAAGGTATAAAACTAACTCTATTTATCAACCATTTGATGACTGTTTGCAGTTTTGCATTATCACTCCAAGCGCACCAGAAGAAAGTTAAGTCAATACTTATAATTCCTAAGGCAGGGGCTATACAAACATCAGCAATATCTTAAAACAGCTAATTCTCAAAGAACGGGACTCATTAGGCATTTGGAGCACACTGAATAATTCATTCTGCATAATCAACTAAAATCAACAGAAACATTTGCTTTTATGTTACCTGAGGTGGATTTATTACAGGAAACTTAAGGAGCACAGTGCCCTGGCAAAGCGTAATCTCCAGGGATTAGCTCAGTTTAGGAAGGAGCAACAGGGAAGGTAAAACAGGGATTGTTCTTATTTTTCTCAATCGCATTTCTGTCTTTCCTTTTACACCAGCGTATGAAATAAACAGCACATACCCCAGGAAAATAAACTGTTAATACCTTTAGCACATGTCTCAAGGTATTAACTTTAGACATGTGGGGAATTTTATAGCTGGGAGTGAAACGTTATTAACATCGAAGACTGCTGGCAGAAACAGAACTGCAGTTTGCAATTGTGTTTATGACATTAAAATGATTTAAACAGATAAACTTTGCTTGAACCACAGAAAACGGATGTACGAGTAAAACTATTCCATGAGGGCATAACTGCTCTTTATACTGAGATGAAAAAACAGATGCAGCAGCCTAAATCAAAGATTTAATTCCCAGTGATGCTCAGGAGTTACAAAAATGTCACAGGAGCAAAACAGCAAATTACCCCAAAAAATAACAGCTCCATGCATCCTTTCCAGTGCAACAGTCTGTGTTTACATGCAGATTTTTGTTAAAGGAATCAGCTTTGCACTTAGGGCTTGCATATCTTTCACTGAGGGGTTCACAGTTTCTGGAACTGTTTTTTAAATTATGTTTAGCTTACTGTTTCTCAGAGCATTAAATTTATTAAACACTTTTCTAATTTTTTTTTAAATACAACTAAATCAATTTTCTGTACATTTTTGCTGCCCACCTTTAAACGTGCATTGTTATGTGTGTCATTTTATTTATACCAGTACCTGACTCTGGCTGCATACAAAGTTTTCGTCTGTAGAGGTCTGATTCTTTACAATGTAAATAAAATATTATTCCTCTTTCATTACAGCTTGAAGACTTAAGACCATTTAGTGCCCTACCGTTTTATTTTATCCATCCATCCATCCATCCATCCATCCATCCATCCATCCATCCATCCATCCATCCATCCATCCATCCATCCATCCATCCATCCATCCATCCATCCATCCATCCATCCATCCATCCATCCATCCATCCATCCATCACTGTATGAAGTTGAGTTTGACTACTTTAACACTGCAATCGTTAACTAATAAGCATACAATATATTAGGGCTGCAACAACGAATCAATAAAATCGATAAAAATCGACTTTTAAAAGCGTTGGCAACGAATTTTATCATCGATTAGTTGTGTCGCGCGATTAATGCGTCATCCGCCGCCGTCGTCATTGCCGTCGGGCGCCTCCCCCATCCCAACCCTGTTCTCCCGCAGGAGTCCCTCTCAGCGCTGCAGTCAGAGCTGCAGGATTTTAATGAGGAGTTTACCTTTGTCCAGACTGCAAATGAAGCGCGCATGCGCCGGGATTGACGGCCCAAATTGATCACAATAATTAAAACAGCCTGCGCTTTGTAAAGTGAAAAAAGTCGTAACATGCAACTTTTGTAAAAACAAATGAACATGGCACGGAAGCACCACTGTTATGATGCAGCACCTGAAAATAAAACACGTTGGAGCCTTCGATGGCAGTGAAGAGAGCTGATCAGCAGGGTGAGCGTTTCTCAGGTAGCTCATCTGATGCTTTCTTTACCGTGTTAGTAGGTTACAGACAGTGATAAGGTTGGCTACTTATTTTACTTTTAATTTCTTTTGAATTAGCTTAAGCAGCTTTTATATTTTCTTTATAAATAAATTAACTTGCAAATTATGAGGGCAAGGCTTTTAAAGTTTAAATCTTCTGGCAAAGATAAAGTAAAGAAGATCCTGCAATTTATGGAATTAAAGCAGAATAAAATCCAGCAAGATCAGTAATATGTCAATTAAATATATGCCACATTCCCATGTAAATATCTGTCTTTGGAGGATGTGTTTTTTAGCACCCCTAGTTCTCTCATTTTTATTCCAAATACAATTTATAATTTGAATCACAGGGCTATTTTTATCTCTATGGTTCAGTATTTTCTCAAGCAGCAACTTTAACTGTTATACTTTCCTGTCTTAAAAGGCAGAACTCTTCTAGTCTAAAAAAAACTAATTTGTTGAAATGGGGGGACCTATTGTTTGAACCCCTTAGGGGCTATTAAAAACAAAAATGTCTTTTTTGCGCTTTATGAAACAAAGTAGCCTATATTTTGTGGATGTACAGCTACATTTCTCATGTACGCTTGCGTAGTTTTAACACAAACATTTATTTTTCATATTGCACCAGTACAGTTAATGAGCAACCTGTACTTGTGTGCTTGTTTGTTCTGTCTAAAATGTTTATTTTGGAATAAAGAGGTTAATATAAAAAATATTTTTTGTCCGATTCATCGATTAATCGAAAAAATAATCAGCCGACTCATTGATTTTTTTTAAATAATCGTTAGTTGCAGCCCTACAATATATTATAACTAATAGAAGCAATTTTTTGCCATATAAATGAACCTCAATCACTCTGCTAATAAACTACTGACCTACCACAGAGGCAAGGGGTGGTTGCAACAAATAGGTGTCATTTATTGTAATTTTCTAGGCAGGCCTTTCATACTCCAGAACAATCTTAACTCATGTTCCAGAAACACAGGGAACTTTCTTCTTTTTAAACAGTCAATGGGGACTGTGGAGCAGCTGAACAAGCAGCAGGAAAATCTTCTTCTTTCTGTTGACATTTTTCCCTTTGGCCTGGCAGAACACTCCCATCTGCTGTTTTGACAATGGGGTGACAACACATACTCCAGTCCTCCATCAGAGTGAGGGCCTCCATCTGTTCTGATGCCTCTCCTTCATGTTGCCATTCTTTCCTGTATCCATAATTTCCCTTTGATTTCGGAGCTCCATCGTCTGTTTCATCATTCCAGATGGATAAAAAGAAAACTGCAATAAAATATTTCCTAATGCATCCTGGCTGCGCTCAATCTGTGGATTCCTCGTATTCTTTTATTTGTGCCCACTGAGTTAAACAGATGCACCTCCTCCGCAGCGTCAGACTTGCCCGTGTGAGACGCTTTGTCATCTATATTTTGTTTGCTTTTGGTCTTTATTTCACATCAGATGTGCTTTTATATCAATCAGCTGTTGCTTTTTTTCCTCTTCTTTCACCATATGGAGTTAACCTTCTGAAGACTCCTCAGTCCTTGATCATTTAGTCATGATCTATTGTGTTATTACTGCTTCACATGGAGCCATCCATCACCTTGCTAATGGCATTAATCCCTTCATCTGCAGGATGCTGCCAGCTCAGTGCCATGGAGAGCTTTGGGTGAATCCCACATGCGTTCCAGGTCAGAGTCTGTAATAAAGCTGCTGCTGCCTCTGAGCCAGAGGCTTCTTGCCACAGATGCTCCAGCCTTAATGGATTACCACATCCCCAGTGGAAATGCGAAGACACAAATTAAATGTTTACTTGGACACGGGGTGTGTTGTACAGCATCTTAGAGTAATGAAATTGCAGTGTGTTGTGAATACGCAGCAGATTTTTCCACGCGGACGGCTGCGTATGGGGTTAGAGTCGAACCAAGGAAGACCTCAGCCTCGTTACACTCGACATGCATCGGTTATACCAGCAGCTCGCTTTGTTGTTTTGTTTTTTTTTTCTAAAGTGCAACTTGGGCTTTTTTTTCCCAGCTGTTTCTAAGGAAATGAGAAGAAAGAGAATTTAAATTTGCCACCGCTGCACCGGTGTTTCTGCTTGCTGGTCAGATCGTCATGTAATACATCGTCTGGGGGCCCTGCGTTCAGCACACTGCCGCTCAGAAGGTGTGCTGACAAGTCACAACAGGAGGCTGACAGACACATTTTTAGAATATAGGAGCAAAACAAAAAAATATGTCAGTCATGATCTGTTTGCAGAAACTGAATCAATAAACGTGGTATGAAAGAGGCCTGGCTATAGTACATTCCAGACAAGCTGTAAAGGACACGTTTAAGCACTTTATACACGAGTCAACCAGCTGCACAGGGAGCCACTCAGTCTGTGAAGCTTCCACAATAAGGACATCAAGAGGGATATCACACATTTTCAGTGGGACTTTACATTCCGCTTGAATAAGGAAGGATTTTCACCCCTAGTCGACGGTTTTATTCAGAATAACTAGAAAATGATTGATCTATATACAGTTAGCAGCTTTTTCCCATAAAGGAAACATCTATACCAGGCTTTATTTTAATGTTTCAACCATCACTTTTGAATATTAGACCATATTATTAGAACATGAATTAATATTCTGCCACATTCTCCATGACCAACAAAGCAGATCGGATTTGACTGACTAGGAAAATCGAAATCTAGATAAGTCATTTTTTTCTTAAAATAAATGCATCTGTTCTTGAATTAAGGAGGTAAAAGAGACATTCTGCCAATGGAACAAGACAATTTACGCCTAAAATAAGAAAACACTATTGCATTGTCTTATTTCAAGTGCATATTATCTAATTATCTTATTTTAAGAGTAAAATTACCCATTCCACTGGCAAACTTTCTCACTTACCTACTCAAATTAACGATGAATACACTTAATTAAGGATATTTTTACATATTTCTAGATCGTTTTTGCAGTGAGGGCATTTATGACACAGCTATGTTGCTATTCTCTGCCTCCAAAGATAAGCTGATCATGCTTACTCCACAAGTTTACAGTTTCCCAGCAGTTTCCCAGCTTTCTCACTGTGTGGTGTGGAGGCTGCAGCGCCTCAGACTGAAAGAAGGTTAGAAGAGTGGTGAGAACAGCAGTGAGGATCATCGGGGCTCCTCTTCTCTCCATAAAATACATTTCATCCCAGCGCTGCGTGTCCCGAGCCCCTAACATCATCAATGACCCCTCACACCCCCACCATGTACTGTTCTCCCTGCTGCACTCTGGGAAGAGGCTTAGCAGCATCCGATGCAGGTCCATCAGATTCCTAAACTGCTTCTTCCCCACCTCCATTAGAGTGCTGAAGGTTGAAAAACTGTCAATCATGTCACAGACTCAGCATCAAACTGACCATATCAATGCGTTTTTGTGCATCATGTTTTTTCTCGCACACTGATTATAATTGTTCACTGCTGGACTTTACAGAAATGGAAATGTCACGAGAGTTGTTCATAGCAAAATTTCCTTTTGCAAACACTCTTTGTATACAAAATTTCAATAAAGGTTGTCCAAGTTTAAATCTAAGCCTAGATGGATGGCTGCCTTTAACTCGGTCCTCAAGAGCTGCTGTCCTGTCAGATTCTGATGATTGCATTTAGAAAAGCCTGTCAATCAGCAATCATTGGAAATCAACTGTGATCCATGTGTAGCTGGAACAACTGTTACGCAAACTGTTTTTTTTAAATTCAGCATATTAGCAACAACAACAACTTAAGCCCCCTGATGTTATGGAAAGGTCCTCTTGATATAAGAGAAAAAGCTTGTCTTTTAGAAAATGGCCACTAACTTCGATCATTAATCAACTTTACACACTGGAAAAATGATCTACAAATAAGTTAAAATTTCTTAAATTAAGTGTATTTATCCTTAATTTTAGTAGGTATATTAGATAGTTTGCCAATGGAATGAGTATCTTTACTCCTAAAATACATTAATTAGATAATATGCACTTGAAATAAGACAATGCTGTTGTGTTTTCTTATTTTAAGTGTAAATTGTCTTGTTCCATTGACAAAATGTCTCTTTTACCTCCTCAATCCAAGAAAAAGGTTCAAAGGCAGCATTAAGTGGTGAAAAATTTAAATCATAGTTGTGTTCTTGACATTTTTTTTTCTCTTGTTAAAAGGGAGTTTTTCTTACCACTGTCACTGCATGCATGCTCAGGGTGAGGGATTGCCATAGAGCGGAGGTCTTAAACAGGGGGTCTGTGACCCCTAGGGGGTCCGCAGAGGTACTGCATGGGGGTCGCGAAAGTTTTGGCTGATTAGACTTTTTTTTATATTTCCCCCTGCCATGTTTTCCACTAATTGAAATGTCTTTAAATAGACATTAACATGAATTCAACACACTGTATTAAACAGATAAAGGGAGGCAGAAGATGTCTTTCAGTCATCAATGCTCACATTCAGCGACACACAGGAGCTCTTTCAAACTGGGCACCGTTTCATTCACAACACCTGTCCCATCAACCAGGAATCAGAATCAGAAATACTTTAATAATCCCAGGAAGGAATTACTTTCGTTACATTACTCTATATGTAATAGATGTTGGGATCCTCAGGCTTGCCCACCAGAGGGCGCCGAGGATCCTCTTCTGCTCTTTGTTATTTTCTTTTAGGACTGGAGTTACTGTTTGGATCTGGAGATTACCCCCTGTCTCCAGCAGAGTGCGCCATGGGTCTCCTAGGGCTGGAACCTTCCAGCACACCTGTCATGCATCTTCTCATCAGGAGACTTCCCCTTTATAAGCTCCTGCCAGACCTTGCTCCCACGCCGCAGTGTTGATCTTAGTTGGTTAGCAACCTGAGCCTCTGTCACTGGAAGAATCTTAGTTATCTCTAGTGTGAGATCAGATTCTAACTCTTCCTTGTTTCTGCCTCACAGGAATCCTGTCTCTTCGTGAAGCTCTGGATGAGCTTAACCTCCTGTCTCCTCGTGAAGCTCAGGAAGAGCTGCCTCACTGGAAACCTGTCTCTAGCCTGAAGCTCTAGGTGAGCTTAACCTGCTAATCTGCCCTGGTGAGCCAACCTGAAGACTTCTATGTGGAGTTTACCTGAGGGTTCCTATGTGGAATCAGCCTGAAGAATCCTATGTGGATATTCCCTGTTGTTCTCTGCAGTAAGCTAGAAGCTCAGATCCTGGTCTGCCACGCTAAGCCTTAAGCTAGACGCTTAGCTTCTCATGGACTCTGCTAACCAACAGTCTCCAGTCCAAGTCAAGACTTCAGTGAAACATTCTCTGAACTTGTTTATTCCCTCGTGTTACAGAACTTTAATAAACATTTGAACTTTTTCCCAGCGTCCTCCGTGTGTGTTCTGCATATGGGCTTGCTCCATAGATCCATCATGACAATAGAGGGACTATAGGAGCAGTTTGAACAAATTTTTCATACAATTTATGTAATTAGGGGGTCCCCGCTCCATCTCACCATCAGATTGGCCTGGAAACGTTGAAGACCCCTGCCATAGAGTCAACAACAAAATACGCATGACTACATACCTACTGCCCCTACCTGCTCATCCAGGAGGAGAAAATCCTGCAGATTCAAATACATGACCGATCAGCTGGTTTTCTTTAGATAGAAAACCTTTTAACCAATCTGACTGTATGATCTAATTAATTTGTTTCTATAAAGTGCCTTGACTTGTCATGAATTGGAACTATTTAAATGTACCGATTTGGATTTAATAAACAGAATTCTGGCTCAGCCTTCAATATATAAGTCAAATTGGTAAATATCCCCCTCAAAGGGTACAGTGTAATACATTTCTACTTTCTCATTTGGACTGGTCTGTTGCTATGCCAACTTAGATCTATCCATTCAGTTTTCTATACCTACTAAAGCCACATGCAGGGTTGTGGCTTTCTCTGTCACTCACTCATCTCTATAAGGTCAGAAAAAGAGTGGCCAATTAACCCTGCATGTAACTCTTTGAAGCAGGAGCACTCAGAGAAAGAAAAACACACCTTGGATTTTGCTGCACTAACAACAGCAGCACAGCCTATGATCTGAAGCAGCTCTCAGAAATATAGCTTCAAACCTTAGAAACATAAATACGTTTAACCATATGAGTGGTGAGAAAAATCTCATAGATCCATTACTGTGTAATTTGAGCTTCTAAGTAGAAATGTCTCATCCTGTTTATTTATCTTTGGTTCAACATCCTGACAGTTTGTATAAATCTAAACATCATGTTCAGCTCCATGTTCTCCACAGCTCCTGTTTAAATGCTTTCCTTAGAGCTTGTGTATGTCTTTGTTTATTTCTCAGATTTTGTTTTCATTACTGTTTTCTAAACCTTTTGAAGTACTTTTGAAAGACGCGTCTGTGTCCTTTTGAAGATTTTTTTTTTCTGCAAAGCACTTTAAAGCATTATGAAATGAATCCGTGCTTTAAGGTTTGACATGAATAAAGCTGAGTGCAAGCTTCAGCCTGGTGTATTATTCTTCAGAAAAATGGCTTCAACACCTTGTTCTTTGAACAAAATAAAAATGGGACGATTAGAATTTTATATTTTATTTTTTTCTTGATGTGAGATGTTTTTTTTTTATTATGGAGTGAAATTTGTTCAAATATTATTGCGAGCAAAACATGTAACCCAGAAATAAAACATTGAATAAAAAGGTTTTGAGAGTATCTTTGCTGTTTTCTCATATTTTTTATATATTTTTTCTAATAAAAATTTTTTCAAACCTTTTTTTTTTTTTTTTTTTTGTTGCATATTTATTTTTTTTTTTCAATTTCTCTTTTCTAGTCTGAGTTTAACAAATTGCATTCTTTTTAAATAGCGTTTTCCAATTCACATTTTAATTACTCTGCTAGACGTTAGCGTAAGTGTTTTTGGTCAAGAGTGATCATTTATATTACTGCATGATTTTTGCATGTAACAATAATGGAACGATACTGACTCCATATTTTACACAATATTCTATAAACTGGACTTGAAAAATGAGCAAACTGCCGACTGTAATTTTGCTCTTGGACACCAAAAACAGACCTGAATGCATTGGATTAGTGGGAAAGGATGCTGACATTAGCATTTAGCACCCAGCAGGCTGCCCTCACAATATTTCACACATAATATGTTCTGACAGCTCACAGAGAAAATGAGCAAAAGTGGTTTGGCCAGGTGTGAGAGCGCTGTGTAACGGGTGGGTGTGCACTATAGGGTGATTCCTACCGCAGAGATACAAATCACTTGTTTATGTTGCTGAAAGGGTTTGCTTTTTTCCCAGTGAACCAAACTGTTGATTCAGCCGCTCATAATGGTCCCGCTGTCTCTATGATGGATCTGTTGTGTTTCTGCAGCCTAAACTTGTTCTGTTTGCTTGCATTCAGAACCAAATTCATTTTAGAATTCATAACTGAGCTCTGAGATATATTTCTGTCTTTAGGACAGCCTGAGTTTTATAAATAATCACATCTTTGGATGTATATGTTTTTCTTTGAAAGCTAAAAGTCTGTAATTTGAGATAGCCTAAAGATGCAAACATTTTTCAGGTCTACACTTCGTTTTGGAACAGAGAAAAAATCTGAATTTTCACCTATTTCATTACAAGTACAACTTTCCATCTTGGTGCTATTTTTCACCTGAAAAAACAGGAAAGGAAATTCTTTAAAGAAAGAATAAATTAAATACCAATTAGCCTTTCTGTAATAAAAAAAAAAACATGATACAAATAAAACTCTATTTTTAAGAGCCTTTCTTATGACATAACAGTTATGTTCCAGTCACATCCTAGAACTGGTTATGTACTCCTGGATATGTCCAACATTGTTGGCTGTGGGAACATTTCAAATGCTTTCTTCCACAATCATAAGAACATAATTTCATGGAAGCTTTTATTTTTATGTGTACTTTGCTAGAAAAAAACTGCTAAAGTCAGCAGATAAAAAGGAATAACCACAGTGGCTGTGTATTCTTACTGTTTTAAATCCCATCAATAAGCTTTTTGCAGAGTTAAATTATAACAGAGGCTTTTACTGCACTAGTTCCTACAGTATTTATCAAATTCCTTCCACATGTTATCAAGGAGAGAGAAGCAGACATATGAAAAGAAACACAGCAGCAATTTCAATTAAGTTTTTTTTTTTAGTGCCAATTCATATCACATGTCACTCAATGCACTTTACAGAGACCATTCAACCAGCTCAGACAGTCAGATTGGTTCAAACTTTACCAAGGACAAACAGCTGATTTCATCCACTCATTGACCATTGACAACCATTAATCAAAAATTAATTGCAAGTTAAATATCTGTTTACATTCCTAGTTAGTGTTATTAATTCATTGCAGTTAAGTTCTAATAAAGAAAACAACAACAGAATCTAATGAAAAAATATAGACTGGCACAATCACCCCACTGGAGCACAGAGGCGGATGCAGAAGTTCTGTCATTGTTTCCCAAATAAGGTTTAGTTAAATGGTCCTTGGCTGGTCCCCTTCAATTCCTTTTTAAACATCAATATTTTTACTAAAATATTCTCTCTGTCAGGATTTGTGGACATTAAGATCTAAAGAGAAGCATCATCTCCTGTTCAGACCCTGTAATTCAGTAAATGGGTGGAGTCAGAGTAAAAACAAATGCAAGAGGGGGTCACTCCAGTGGCTGGAAGTCGGAGGGAATTTTGCTGGGAGTTGCAGGGAAATCTGCTGCCATTCGGCTGGAGTTTGACGGGGAAGGGCCATTTTGAATGGCTCCTACTGTAATAATAATTAATGGAAACTCTAAATGCAACTTTTAAGCCTAAGAATTTTTTACAGTTTTTCTCTGGAGAAGAGATCATTTTCAGGAACTCTGCTTCAATCTCTTCATCTGTTTATAATCAATTAGTAGCCGATACACACAGACAGGGAAACTCATCTTAACTGTTGTCTTCTTGGAGTAAACTGGGATCTTTCTCTCTTTCAACATCTGGACAAACAGCTTTTTAATCTCTTTGGAGAGTGACTGGTTGTTGAGTCATCAAATTACTAAGCGTGAAACATTTCTCTTTGAAGGGAATTTTATGCTAGTGTTGTTGCAAGCAGAAAACAGATTGAGATTGAGGAAATGTGAACAAAAAAAATCCAGAAATCAAATATTGATAAATTGAAACCATAAAAAAATATGAAAAGGCTTCAGAATAACTCAAATAAATTTTTTTCCTCTGTCTTTTATTTTTTCTGTCCTAAAATCTGTAAAATACTATTTGAAAAGAATGCATTTGTAAAAAGGAAATATGAGAAATTAGAATTACAAACAAGAACAAAAAAATAAATCGGATAAAAAATAATCACTCTCAAAATCCTTTCTTGTTTAGCAAGGTTCTTTAATATTCTATATTTTATTAATTTATCTATTTTCCATTTACAAAATATACCATTTGGTTGCAAATATAATGGAACCAAATTCACTCCATATTTATTCTCACTTCCTCTTCTTAAGTTAAATAACCATGAAAATATTTTCTATATGTGCTTCAATTTGACCTGGAGTCTTTGTCATCACTATTTTTTATCTCTTTAGCATTTTATGCAGTATGTCAGCATTTTCAGCTCCAATTCCGACTCCCCATTTTTCTTTCATTTCATGTTTTCTCAAATGTGTTTTTACATGGAAATCAATACTGCTATCATGTGCTACAAACCTGAATACAGCAGAAAAGCTGTAAAAAATTATAAGAGAGTCTAATATTTTCCCATAGAATGAACTTAGCAGCTTATTTTCAATTGACTTCAGTGACCCTGGAGGTGTGCTGCAGGTTTGGCTGAAAAACACATGCAATGCTCAGAGCTACACCTTTACTGTATCCGCACATTTTTATGAGTATGCATTTACCGGAAAAGGACAATAAATCATACAAGCTGTCAGTGTAATATCTGTCTGCCAGTTCATGGAGGTGTGATAGCAAATAGCTTTATCTATGGGAATCTTTAAGCAAAGAAAAACAAAGCCGCCATCAGAGATAATAATTATCACTGACAAATAGCAGCTCGGAGAAGAATCTGTTCTGTCAAAGGTGAGAAATCCACATTTCACTTGGAAATAAAAGCTGATTACAGACAACATTTGATTACAGTGTACAGCACAGCACTAGTGTAGGATGCAATTATTGGATGAGTTAATCATGTTGCAGTCCATTAAATAGTCAGGGCATGTCTCTCAAGTTTGCTCAGGCGTACGGTGAGAAATCCCTCAGCGGTACGCCTGGAATCCTGCTACCAAGAAAATATAGAAGCTAAAGGGTTGGAGGGTTTTTTAAAATACCTCAGAGAAGGCTTTTCCAACTTCTCCTCCTGTCTGCTGAATTATCCACCAAAGAATTATATAAGGTAACGGAAACCAAATTATGGTGAAAAAAAAACATTTTTCATACTTACTGACTGAAAACAGACTGAAAGACTGAAAAATATTTTTGTAAAAATAAGCCAAATTAATATTTCACTCTTTTTATTTTTAAATAATTTATCATGTAAGGACCTCTCTTGTTATGTTTACAGTGCCTGTTATAAATGTAACAACCCTTTTAAAGAAACACTGTGTAACTTTTGAACCAATATTTAGATTCATTTTAGACATATTAAAGGTTTTGTAAGTTCACTCCACAAAACTGAGCGGATCCAATATTTTTATTCTACTTCATTTAAATGATACTATTACAACACTGCAAAAACAATCTAAAAATGAGTAAAAATTTCTTAAATTAAGTCAATTTAACCCTTAATTTGAACAGGTAAATAGGATGACTTGCCAATGGAATGAGTATTTTTACCCTTAAAATAAGATAATTATTTTTCTTTTCTTTTTTAATTTCTTTTTTCGTATTTTAAGTATTAATTGTCTTGTTCTATTGGCAAAGTGTCTCATTTACCTCCTTAATTCAAGAAAATATACACTTATTTTAAGAAAAAAATGACTTACTGAGATTCAAATTTTTGCAGTGAAATAAATAAATAAAAAAGCTGTCATATGTGGACGCACTGTATACAGTGTGTATATCTCAGGCACCTTTTTCGTCCTTTGGCACATTCCTCTTCTTTTAATATTTGAGCTGATGTAAAGGGTAAATTTCTCCAATCACAATGGAGAAATTTACCCAATGGTAAATTTGATGGGTTGGCCCTATCCCTGAATGAGTGTGAGCCAGAGCCCCACTTTACCATAGTAACATGGGAGCTACTAGGCTAAAAGAAGCCTAACAGATCTGAACCTTACCTGATCTGACATAATTATGGTTCTCTGTTTTAGAGTTTTATTTAGGTTTAATTAATGTTTTCTAGCTTTTACAAGAACTCCATGATTTTTCAGCTTGCTGGTCCAAAGTGGAGCTTTGGCAACATATCAGTGTTGCTAGCTGCTTTCAGGGGTGCTAAACCTGTTAGCTTGGTGGCTAAACATTAAATAGCGTTTCTTCAATATGAATTGAATGAATGGTTTTTTGAACTGTGGAAATATTAGATCATAATCCATAGGCAAGATAGTCTTTTCTCCAACCAAATGCGTAACTCAATCCCTTCTCTCCAGAGCCTGCTCACAATCTAGAACAGAGGTGCGGAGAGAAACTACAAATAGTATTAGTTGCACTACTTCATAATTTTGTATACTTGAATAAAAGTAAAACTTTTCCATCCATGAAACTACTCAAGTAAAAAAAAGTATTTTGTAAAAGGACTACTCAAGTAATACGAATGAACATATAACAAGACGGGCAGACTTTATGACTAAAATCTGTTATTTTTGAGACTAAAATGCATTATAAATAAAAGTCATGATTTTAAAAGAACTGATTTATGCAGATGATAAACATTTTCTTTGTCTTTTAACAACATAAAACTGATGAAACCAACCCTTACAGTAAGAACAGTATCTATGTTAGGAGAAGGTAATGAACTTCTGATGATGTCTACTTTTTTCTCTATTTTCACCTGATCTTGGAATAGTTGAAGTTACTCACAGTAGACAGAGGAGCCAGAAATTTTACTTTAGGATCCGTGATTTTTTTACAAGAAAGTTAACGTAAGATGTATGGTACAGTAAAACTAGTTCTAAAGGCGTATTTCTTTAAAAAAAAATTCCACTAAAGTAGATGTAACTAGCTACTGCCAACCTCTAATGCCAAGTAGGAGCCTTTATAGCAGATTTTCTTGTCCCGGGTCCTTAGGGCCCACTGCCCTACATGTTTTAAGTGTTTCCCTGCCTCCACACACTTAAAGCCCCTGTCACACCTTGACGATTTAGCCAGCGTATGCCTGAACTTTCTATGTATTTTTTCAATTTTGGTTGTATACATGGTGTATTCATAATGAGTCCAGAACTTATGTCTAACGAAAACCTAACTTATACATAATGCACGGCAGCATAATGCACATGAAATGATGCAAAAGCCAGTGTCCTGAGGGGGGCAGGGATGCGCCCCGAGGCGCCTGGCCTGCATAAAAAGATTTATTTGATCGCTGTATTAACCTGGCTGCTGTTTACCGCCTACCTAAAGAAAAAAAAGTAAATCAATAAAAATAAAATGGCAAATGGCATGTACTTATATAGCGCCTTTATTCAAGTTAGGAGACTTGACCAAAGAGCTTTACACTACATTCATTCACGCACACACTCACACATTGATGGTGGCAAGCTACATTGCAGCCACAGCTGCCCTGGGGCTCACTGACAGAAGCGGGGCTGCCGTACACTGGCGCCACCGGGCCCTCTGACCACCATCAGTAGACAATGCAGGTGAAGTGTCTTGCCCAAGGACACAACGACACTGAAAGTCAGAGTCAGGGCTTGAACCGTCAACCCTTTGATTTCAGGGCAAACTCCTACATCCAACGCCACTGTCGCCCCAAATAAAAATATAGAAGGTTTGCAGTCGCAGCAGATTCAGCGTCATGTCTTCTAGGAAGTTTGTTGGTGGTGGGTGTGAACGCAGCGAGGATCCATCACTCTCACCTTCTGGCTCAGCCTATGATGGGGATGAAGTCTGGAGGAGAACTGAAGCTTTCCTCCTGTGAACCCCCTTTATACCATAACGCTGCCAATACGCCATTAAACAGTAGCTGTTAGAAACACTTTCTTGATAAGTTACGCATCAGTTATGCACAAGTTAGTCATAGGTTTTGGATAACCTAGACACCACGACTTATGAGTAACTTACACTTAATGTATGTCAACGATCAGATAACTTACCTGTAACTTTTGCCCCATGTATGAGCATACGCTGGCATACGCCAAGATTTCTTGACATATTCGCGTATGTTAATGTGTGCCAGCGTGCTTCAGCATGCTCATAACTAGAGATGCATGATATAATCTGCCCCCTATCGGTATCGGCCTGTATCGGCCTTAAAACTGAATATCGGACATCGGCCACCCCACCGATATTTAACCCGATATTTGATCAGCTTCTGAGTTTCTAAAGTCTAAAAAAAATTAAATAAAATACTACTTCTTATTCTTTTTCAAAAACTTATTTTTTAAAGACTTAAAAACTTCTAAAGACGAGGGAAAAAATATAGATACATTAAAATACCACAATATCTTCATATGCTGATATATTGCCATTTAAAAACACCATATCAATCTCTTACTGATGAAATATTGCTATATGTCATCGTTATGCTACGAAATCTCCCGAAAATTCACAAAATTTTGCCATATTTTTATATGTTGATATATTGACGCGGTATTGATCTATTTTACTAACAAAATCTCACAAGAATTTGCAAAATATCACAAGTTTGTAACAGAACAATGAAATTTCACGAGATTTTGAAAGTAAAATAGATTGATACCGCGTTTTTAAAAATCAATTTGATATCAGCATATGAAAATATATTTGAGTATATTATTTTTCAAAGTGTCAGAAATGGATAACAAAACTGCTATTTTCAATGACTACTTATTGTTGTCCAGCTTTAACATCGGTATCGATATCGGTTATCGGCTACATGAGTTTTAAAATATCGGCATATCGGATATCGGCCAAAATCCCAATATCGTGCATACCTACTCATAACTTATACAAAAACGTACCCATAACTTATCAAAAAAAAAAACCCTCCAAAAAACAGTGTTTTAGCCAGATTTTTTGTACGTCAGGCAAACGCTGGCTAAATCATCAAGGTGTGACAGAGGCTTAACCTAAACAAAAAGTTGATCAACAGGCTTTTGCAGCATTTGATGGCTGCCAATGAAGTAATGCAATCATTTGAATTAAATGTGCTTGAGCAGAGACACATCTAAAACATGAAGGACAGTGGGTGCTGACGACCAGGGTTAAGTAATCCTGATCTATAGGTCACAAAAAGTTTTAAAATGTGAAAATAAATATCTCCATTCATTAGGGTGGTTGACTTACCTAGAGCACTTACCAAGAATTCAAAAATTAAGTACTTTTAAAAATCAGAAATCACAAAAAATACTTCAGACGGGCCTATTAGTCTGACATGAATACTGATGTCTCCATCAGTTGGCTCCTGAGGCCGCTGCTTGACTTTAACACCAACCTCCAGCTGATTAGATGCAGAGTGACCTCGTCTGAAAACTATCAGCTGAAAACGAGCTCCTTGCTGCCAACTCAATAGTCAAGACAGAGGCTGCGAGGGAAATCAGGTCGAATTAAGCCACCAATAATATCTGTGCAAATCCCTATTAACTAACTAGATGAAAAACATATTTGCGACAACAGCCCTGAGGAGTAAGCTGTGGCATGTGGATGACACACTCAGGATGGGAGTGAAAATGAGTCCAACCGAGGTGATAATCACGCCGGAGCCTTTTGCTTCGGGCGCCAACTTTCCCTGTAAGGATGCAAATTAAAGCCACATAAACCATTAGCCTCATAATACCTGTTATCACTGTCCACCTCATTAACGTTGAGTTGCTACATCCAGCTCTCAGCTGGCGGAGCCTTCTTGAACTTTCTCCTCTGCTGCTTGATGTATCTCCCGCCTCCTCTGCTGCTGCGTATTTAATCACTGAGATCAATAGCTGTTACTGTCATTGATCTTGTGAGTCTATTTCATGGGCAAGGTGGCAGCACCTCATATTTTCAGCACGCTGGAGCTCTTATACATAATGTAACCAGCCGAGGGCTGTTTTTAATTAACATTAGAACACAGTGGTTCAGAGTTAGAAAGCACTGCTCACTGCTAAGGACGTTCAGTGATTTCATGTTTTGCCCAGATCCTATGACTGAAGGCTCCCTTCTCGACACTTTTAACTCCACCTTTGCTTTCACTTCACAGGAATTTCCTGAATCCTAGCTTGTTTGGTCATTTTGCTATTAATTATTACACAGCAGCAAACATTTAAGTTTCCTGTTATTCTTACTGCTCATCCAAGATAGAAATGGTTAAATTGCAAAGATTTTTAGAATGAGCAAACTGCACGAAATCCCTCCTTCTAAAAAACTGCAACATTTTAAATATCTCTAAATAACTATATAAAATAGTATTTTCTCATAGTTAAAATAAATATGTGAAATGGATCTGTAAAGTATAAATCCTGATTTTCCACTTGAATCCATAGAGCACTGTATAACTTTTCATAATCCTTGAATATTTCATGCTTTATCCTCTCACCACTAAGAATGAGAGAGATTATTTGCATTTGCAATATAATCGCAGTTAAACAAAATCCAATTTTCAATTTGCATAGCAGACTTTCCTACTCCAGGTCTTCCGGTGCAGTAACGCACTTCAAGCGGGTTAACTGCCACACAGTAGGTAAGAAAGAGTGCAGCTTCACTCAGACAGAGTACAGTACAGCACTTATTCACACCAACATGTTCTCTGACGTTTGACTCAAAACAAACTAGCTTTCAAGGCTCCTTCCTGTGGAACCAACTACCAGTTTTAGTCCGTGATGCAGACACCCTGTCTACTTTTAAGGGTAGGCTTAAAACTGCCTTTTTGATAAAGCTTATAGTTAGAGAGGCTCAGTTTATCTAGTTAAGCTGCTATTGGATTAGACTGCTGGAGAACATAGGGGCCCCTTCTTCATCTCTCTCTCTATTTGCCCATTCTGCAGTATTTGTTAGTTCAATCTCTAATTTTAAGCTCTCTCTGCTTTTTAAAATCATAGTAGCCTTATCTGGTCTGTTCCTGTTCCTCTGCTTCTGTCTCCTTGAATCCCAGCCGGCCTCGGCAGATGACTGCAAACACTGAGCCTGGTTCTGCTGGAGGTTTCTTCCTGTTAAAAGGACATTTTTCCTCTCCACTGTCGCTACAAGAATCATTAGTGTGAGGGATTGCCTTTGAGTCAGTGAGTTGATCAAATCAGCTGTTTGTCCTTAGAAAACTATGAACCAATCTGACTGTCTGATCTTTTTGAATGGTCTCTTTAAAGTGCCTTGAGATGACATGTGATATGAATTGGCACTATACAAAAAACCTGAATTGAAATTGCTTCTGTTTCTTTTCATATGTCTGCTTCTGTCTCCTTGAACCCCTGAGTAGAATTGAGTGGTGTTCAAATCTGCATGTTTGATGCCAGTGCAAAAGAAAATCAAAATAAAATAGCAAAATTCTATTTTTATTTTTACCATTCTGTTTTTAATATTTTCAAAGTGGGTCTTTTAGATATGCTTCTTTCATTCCATTGATTCTAGATAACATTCTTAAAATCTGTAAGTACCTTGGAGGTTCATACAGGAAGAAAGTTGTGTAGAAGTTTAAAGCTGCGTTAGGTTCTAAAACAAGTGTTTAACCATCTCCCAGAGGTCTGTTTAACTGATCCACTCAACATGGTGAGCATGGAGAATAGAGGGACCAACTCCTGACATGGAGGCCCACCTAATGTGGCTAGAACATTTAACAGAAAAGCAGACAAAACGGCTCATGGTTGCACTGGAGGAGATACAGCATACCACATCCCAGATGCACCTACATGACTTGCTCTTCAATCTTAAGTTTAAATATAGAAACATTTCTCCAAATTGAACAATTACTATATTAAGGAGGGGGTCGATGATTGAAAACCCCATAAAAATGGACTGAAATTAGTTTTTTGATAGATGCTGTACACTTATGGTAAAAGGTTTCTCGGACAGAGTTGTTGCTTCAACATTAGATTAATAATTAAGTCAAACGTTTTCAAAAGATCTTCAGGAACACAAGAGTCAACATATCTTTAGTGTGTCCTCATAACTCCAGTAATTCACTCATGCTGGATATCATTTAAGGATTTTTCTATAGTTTCTGTAACAAATGAAATTGGACCAACTTTTCCTCATCCTTTCCCTTGTGACTCACGCAGTGACCAGTTTTTTAGATGTAAGCTGTTGACTGGTTATAATACAACCACCATTGTGCCCCAATCATCTCCCCCCCAAGGAGCGACAGCTGGGCTCTCAGATCAGTGTCACTGACCTTAATGGTCGACATTTATCGGGACAATCTCAGAGCTCTGTGAGAAGATGGCGAGCCGAGCTTCACACTGTGCCACAGAGACCAGTGAAGGTGACACCATTATGGTGACAGGTGGAAGGGACAATTGTAGGAACTTCTTCTGAAATAACTTTTAAGTGGAAATTATGGTACAAAAAGAAGAGGAAATATTTTATTTAATTTATCTGGCTTGGATGCAGTAAAGATAGGAGACGTTTAGGTTTTTTGGGGGTTTTTTTCTGAGCAGATCAAGTAAATTTCACCACAGGATCAGTTGTCTTGCATACATGCTCTTCAGCCTGTTGCTGTGAGATTCATCCAGACAAAATTCTATTATTATAAAACCACGGATTTAACAGGATTCAATAAAATGATTAAAGAAATTAAATATGAAAAAAACAAACCTGAAATGAAACATTTTTCAGTAAAAGCAACAACAAAAAAAGCACATTTTTCAAAAGGTTGTAATCCACATTAAAATTTTAAACCATTTAAGCAATCCCCAGAGTGGAATTTAATATAATTAAAATCAAAATATATTCTAAAATTACTTAAAATGAGGGAAAAAAAACACTTTTATTCTTGTATCTGTTAATATTTTCCACAGCAAATTTTGTAGTTTATTTACTTCTCAGCATTAGAAGAACCTTCCAAAATTGAAATTGAGTCACCAGGTACCGTATTTCCTGAACTATAAGCTGCTACTTTTTCCCCAGTATTTGAACGGGGTGGCTTAATCGTGGACTCTTCCTAACTGCCAGAGGGACAAGTCAAAGTTGAAAAAGAATGGGCTAATTTTCATTCAACACAATAACATGCTAGCAGCAGGCACGATGGAGAAAAAATGTCCCAAATTCACATATTTTGACATTTTGACAATAAAGACAAAGCCCCCTCTTTCATTCGAGGCTCTTACTGCTGTCAGCTAATAAGCTTGTCAATACCTGATCCGTGCTGAAAAATCAGCTCATTCGCACATCCAAATATCCATCCGGGTCGTCCTCGATTTTATTTTTGTTAAAAAGACCTAAAAGATATTTTTCCCTCCCAAAAATAATTAATTAATAATGTATTTCCTGAGAAAATAAATGCCTTAAAATCGTTTCTGCTTTATCACTCGTCTCTGCCCGATCTGCACCGGAAATGGGATCCTACGCTACTTCTGGAAGCTAACTTTTTTCGGCTTTGGATTTCATCATAAATCTGGTCTTTTTGAGTTTTATATTTTCCTTTCATATTAACCTTATGGTATATAGTGCGTAATCTAAAGACAGAAACAACTAAAATGCAGATAAGCATAGTTTAATCATATTTTGCCAGACTGCTCTGAGCATGTCCCGTGATGACGTCAGAGAAGCAGTTTAACGAAGAAAATGTAAGAAGCATCAAAATTGTCTCACAAAATTCATAAAATATTTATTAAAAGGATGTGTATCAGCATTCTTTAGAGAGTTAAGGATAGAAATAAATGATTTTAGTACCATAATTATATTATTTATGGACAATCGGATACATACCTGTTCGCGAATGCGCAGGACGGATCGTGCTTCTGGGACGGATCGGGTAGTGATAAAGTTAACGGGAGCTAGCATTCTTCTTCGTCCCTACTCCAGGGGCTATATGTAGAGCTCCCCCTACAGGTTTGGTGGGAGACACTTCAGTTGATAGCGGCTTATAGCCTGGTATGGCTTATATATGTACGTTTCAGGTAAAAAAATAAATAAAAAATAAATTAAGGACAAAGTTTGCTCTATAGTCTAGAAAATACAGTAATTTAACAAAATACTATTTTAAAGGAGGGATCTGCTTTGCAACCAAGATCTTGTGTTTGTCTTTTCTCCCTTTTTATAAGCGATTTTTTTCCATTCATTTTTTTTCCACAATTCAAAATGAACATGTAAATGTAAATTATGAAATGTTTTCTAAGAGAGAAATTGCACGCAGTGGGCATGAGTTTGACTTCCTTTAACCAGACCCAGGTGTATTTTTCACTATGAAGTGGTCTGCAATAATGCTGAATGTGAACTGAGCTCTTGAACTGAAGTGATCTTACCTTCTGGTCATGGCTGTAGGCCAAAGCCCAGTCCTCCTCTGTGGGGTGGAATAAAAGGCTTAAGACGAAGAAAGAGAGGCGGTACTTCTGGTAACTGGCTCCCTCATCAGTGCTGATGAGCACGCTGCTTTCAAACTCGGGATCAGTCAGCACCATAATCTGAGAGTAGGGAGAAGGAAGAGAGGAAAGAAGAAAGGAAGGATGAGTTTGGAGCAGAGAGATCGAGAGATATGGAGATGAGAGGAGACAGAAATAAGACGTTAGAAGCAGCAGCGGTGTTGGTCCTGAAACGCTCGCCAGTTTGGCACGTTTCAGGTTTCTGTTTGGCAAGCAGCTTTGCTGGAGCCCCTCTGTGGAACCTTCTGTGCTTTCTGAGGTCAAAACTCCTCATCATATTTGAATAAAATAGCACAGAAGGAAAATCAAAAACAGAAAAAAAAAATACCACACATGTTGAAGCATCCTTCAGAAACCAAGGCTTTGTTACAGGCAGATAAAACCAAGCTGACGTCTGCGCTAATGAGCGATTTAACAAGCATGACTGACTCTAAACACACAATAACTTATGGTCCTTAACAGTTTGTACCACACAATGTCATTTGTTAGCTTTTCCTCTTCCAGTACGATTCTAATTCGAGCTTTAGCAGCTCAGCAGGGGTTAGAAGCCGTAATTTCATGCATGGATTGTTTCTGCTGGAGCCGTCACAGTTCTAACCCAATTCAATAAGAAGAGGAACTTTTACCGCATATATCTTTCAGCTAATGACATTTAGAGTCTTTCTGGAAGCAGATTAAATGCTCACTGGAATTTTGCCTTGAATTACTGGAAGCTGCTCAAAGTAGCTGTAATGCATTTTATTTTAACAATACTGCATTGAAGTTGATGCATTATCTTAAATGGGGCCTCTATTAGTTTGCTGCCTTTATTTCACTGTGTAAGCTAAAAGTCTTGTGAGGGATTTGCATTGTTTCACATGAATAAGTCATCATTTAATGTCTATACAGGTGCTGGTCATAAAATTAGAATATCATGAAAAAGTAGATTGATTTCAGTAATTCCATTTAAAAAGTGAAACTTGTATATTATATTCATACATTACATACAAACTCATATATTTCAGATGTTTATTTTGTTTAATTTTGATGATTACAAATGACAACAAATGAAAATCTCAAATTCATCATATCAGAAAATTAGAATATTGTGAAAAGGTTCAAAATTGATGGCCCCTGGTGCCACACTCTAATCAGCTAATTAACTCAAACCACCTGCAAAAGCCTTTAAATGGTCTTTCAGTCTAGTTCTATAGGCTACACAATCATGGGGAAGACTGCTGACTTGACAGTTGTCCAAAAGACGACCATCGACACCTTGCACAAGGAGGGCAAGACACAAAAGGTCATCGCTAAAGAGGCTGGCTGTTCACAGAGCTCAGTGTCCAAGCACATTAATAGAGAGGCGAAGGGAAGGAAAAGATGTGGTCGAAAAAAGTGTACAAGCAAGAGAGATAACCGCACCCTGGAGAGGATTGTGAAACAAAACCCATTCAAAAATGTGGGGGAGATTCACAAAGAGTGGACTGCAGCTGGAGTGAGTGCTTCAAGAACCACCACACACAGACGTATGAAAGACATGGGTTTCTGCTGTCGCATTCCTTGTGTCAAGCCACTCTTGAACCACAGACAGCGTCAGAAGCGTCTAAAGAGAAACAGGACTGGACTGCTGGTGAGTGGTCCAAAGTCATGTTCTCTGATGAAAGTAAATTTTGCATTTCCTTTGGAAATCAAGGTCCCAGAGTCTGGAGGAAAAGAAGAGAGGCACTTCATCCACATTGCTTGAAGTCCAGTGTAAAGTTTCCACAGTCAGTGATGGTTTGGGGTGCCATGTCATCTGCTGGTGTTGGTCCATTGTGTTTTCTGAGGTCCAGGGTCAACGCAGCCACATACCAGGAAGTTTTAGAGCACTTCATGCTTCCTGCAGCTGACCAACTTTTTGGAGATGCAGATTTCATTTTCCAACAGGACTTGGCACCTGCACACAGTGCCAAAGCTACCAGTACCTGGTTGAAGGACCATGGTATCCCTGTTCTTAATTGGCCAGCAAACTCTCCTGACCTTAACCCCATAGAAAATCTATGGGGTATTGTGAAGAAGAAGATGCAATACACCAGACCCAACAATTCAGAAGAGCTAAAAGCCACTATTAGAGCAACCTGGGCTATCATAACACCTGAGCAGTGCCACAGACTGATCGACTCCATGCCACGCCGCATTGCTGCAGTAATACAGGCCAAAGGAGGCCCAACTAAATACTGAGTGCTGTACATGCTCATACTTTTCATGCTCATACTTTTCAGTTGGTCAACATTTCTATAAATCCTTTGTTTTTATTGGTCTTCAGTAATATTCTAATTTTCTGATATGATGAATTTGAGATTTTCATTTGTTGTCATTTGTAATCATCAAAATTAAACAAAATAAACATCTGAAATATATGAGTTTGTATGTAATGTATGAATATAATATACAAGTTTCACTTTTTAAATGGAATTACTGAAATCAATCTACTTTTTCATGATATTCTAATTTATGACCAGCACCTGTATATCTTTTAAAGTCTTTGTGCAGCTTTAATTCTTCCACATTTTCTTGGGGTTACGTCACATTTATGACTGATTTATCCGGGTTTGAAGTGATTCACCAACACAAAGCAGAGTGTAATTATAAAGTGAAAAACAAAAAAAGAAGGCTGTAATTAGCACACTCAATTATCGACGCCAAAGAGCAACTTTTAGCAATGGAGCCCAGAACTAAAGGATGAAAACTCTAATCCTGACTCAATGCTGCTGAAGCTAAAAATGCAACGCCTTCACTCTTATAATTTTTAAAGAAAACCTGTAAGAGTATGTAAATGGAAAATGAAAAATGCATCTCAAGTGACTTCAGATTGGTAGAAATGATCATAACAGCACTTTCATGATTATTTTTGCAAGAATGAGAACACAGTCAAGCCCACGTCTTGTTCTACCTGTCCTGCTCTGACAGAGATGTGAACCTGTTATAGCTCTTTTCACAGCTGAAGGCGTCACTAGGAACAGTTTGGAAAATCAAAGAGAAAACAGCGCTTGAATAATCAGATGTACTCTACACTGGACAGAGACTAAATGCTGGTTATACTCCTGCAGCAGGTTGTCGCAGTGAGCTTGTTGGAGGTATTATGCAGATATTTTTTTCATTTATGCCCAATATTGAAGCGTGCTCTGCGCTATGTTATTCCACGCCACAACGCAAGAGGGACAATCAGGGACTAGCTGTGGGTCTAGATACGGCCGAGGAGGTGAGGAAGTGGGGGCAAGTTTATAAGACAACGGAGGGACATGTGGGTGAAAAAGAGTGGGGATCCAGGTGGAAAAAGGGTCCCAGCGTTCTTGTGCACCTCGCTCTTCTAGCTGGTCCATCTTCACGAGTCGTTTTCCACAATAGTGGTCATACAAATAGAACAAACAGGAAATACGCATAGAGTAGAGCGGATGTAGATTTGACCAATCAGAGTCCTCCTTTACAATTTTGGACAGGTGCACCTTATGCTTAAAAGTTAGGAGGAATCTCTCAGCTAACAAATAAAAGCACTGCCTGTGAAGGCGATGGACATGACACAATTAGCAGCAAGTTAGCAGCCTCATTCTTTGACAATGAGGCTACCGTCCGCCATTACAATGGTTTCATATGGCAGGCTAGTCCTGCTCCCAGGGTTAAAGAACAGTGGCTGATTAGTTGATGCTTGTTTGGAGATTTTGGTGTAGCCACTTAACAGGTTAACTCTAAAATTATTGGAACTATTGGAACTATTATTGGAATTATTGAGAAAGATATTGAAGCACACATATTGTTGTTCTTAATTTTAAAAAGGCAAACAGGTGAATGGATGAGTTTAGTGAAGAAAGTGAAGAAGAAAGATCTTTAAAACATGACTTTCCCATGACATTGATGTAGAAATAAAATACCTCTTCCTTTGTCTTAGTAACTGTTGACTTTTAACCTTTCCTTTGTGGTTTGGTGTCTGCAGCGGTTTGCTTTTCTGCTTGCGCACTAAAATAGGTTTAACCCAATAACATGTAGCCCAGAGTCCTCATTAGGGCCACTACCAATTAACATCTCTCCTTAGTCATTGTCCGGTTGTGTTGGCTAAATAGCTGTTTTTTGTCCTTCAGGATGGAGTCTGTTACGTTCCTCCAACCTCCAAAAACCGTTCGTGTAGTATGATGGTGCGGTAGTGAAGCGGGCAGACCTCTGACCCGAAACAGTTGTGTTTTTTGTATTAATTTATTTATTTTTAATTACTAAAAATAAAATAATAAAAATAAATAAATAAAAAAGAAAAAATAAATATAAGAAATAAATAAAACAGTTGTGTTTTCTCTCGTCAACTCCATTGGAATTGGAAGACCAGCAGCACATTTGTCACCGACAGAAAATCCAGCCCTCCTTCCTGAGCTGTAAGCAGGAACTCTCCCTGGTGGTTATTTAGATAAATTGTTTTTCATTAAGCACCAATAAACAGGCAGCACTTTCTCAATCTGGCTTTCTCATTGGCGTGGGCTCCCCGATCTTTCCATTCATTACCTGTCACAGGGCAGCGCCCATGCTCCTGGTATCTGTGAGCCTCTCTGGGGCTTATCAGATGTAATTTCCAGCTTTTAAGCCGTAATCATATTCGATAATGTGGCTGTAAGAGGTCCGCTTTGAGAGTCGGCCATCAGAAGTAAATGTTAAAAGGGAAAAAAAATGCAGAAAAATGTTCACATAATCTTAACACTTCATATTAAAAGGTACTTCTGCTCTGTACTGAAGCCTTGAACTAAGAGGCTATAGTCCTTACTTTTATCCTCTGGCAGCAGAGCTTTCATCTGATGCGTTTTCCTTCAGCCTTTGAGTTGATTTTTTTTTTCCTTTTGCATAACTAGAAGCAGCTGCCAGACAATATTCCTACATTTGCATTTATTCATTTAGCAACAAGGAAGTGTGAAAACATTATTTCCCAAATTTACACCCGGTGTTTGTTAAAAATCTGTCTGTCGCCTCTGTGATTATAGAGCCATTTTCAAAGCTGCAAACAAACAACTTTAATGTATTTCTCACAGTTTTTATGTGACAGACAAGCATTAATGGGTGCATAATGGGGGAAAAAGAAGGAAAATCACAGTGATTTAAAAAAAAAGATCAACATATGAAAGTTTCAAAATGTGCATTTATCAATCAATATGCTACACAGCCATTGTGTTTTTTTCTGATCTTAATCATTTAGCTATAGGTATTTGTTAACATCCCTGCAGCATGACTCCACCACCACTGTATATCAGTACAGGTAGATAAAGGTAGGTTTTTTACCCAGTAAAAAGGTATTATAGGAGACCTGCAGCATATTATTAAAAACAATGAGACCTAAAGAAGTGCAGTCTGCTCCGTCCCTGTTTAAGGACAACTTCCTAGCTGTGTCTCCATTCAGGCCTGTTGACCAGATGAGCGCCGACATTTTTATACTCTCCTAAAAACTCCACCTTTTTTTTCCCGTAATGGAAACAGTCTTTGACATTTTGCTGCTTCTCTTAAAATCTACAATCATTTCTTTGTTCCATTTGCATTTAAGATAAGATGATTATCCCACATTAAACCATAAAGCAGCTCCCTGTAGTCATCTGAGTCTTACACTGGAAGCCTAAGGTGTGAGGCTATAAATGGAGGATTAGAAGTTAAGTCAATTATGGTGCCTCTTGTTGCTGAAAAAACTAGTCGGACACGCAATCCTTCCGTCTCCTAATTTTTTTACTATTTGTTAGGTAGCAATTGAACCACGCTATTTTTGAGGGCAATTGTGTCGGTTTTGATAAGCGGGTAAAGCTTCTTGAATTCATTTATACGACTATTTAATCAAGTCCTATGATCTTAGATCTAGCAAAAAAAAGTCTGTCTGATCTTGTTTTGAGAGCCAGGACAGATTCTGTTAGATTTTTATTCTACTTTTTGGAAGCTTTCACTCGATATAAGTGCAGGAATCCGCCTGTGCAGGAAGGAAACTTCAATTTTTAAGACTGATATATACAGTATATAATATATGACATTTATTCTCCAAACAGGATTATTGAAATTATTCTGAGTAAAAGCTTCAAAACTATGCCAAAATAAGATCAAGATCAAGACTTTTTGGCAAGATCTAAGATTGTAAGACTTGGTTAGGAGGACATTGTTTTTCATGCATCAAGCCCAAGGATTATCATGACATCCACTTTTAGGAAGGATGGTATTGTTTTAGTCTTGTATATAATCCCCTGCATCATCCTTTGATTGATGACCAACGATCTTATTGTCTATATCATTCTAAGGTGATTTTTGTAGCTAATATCAACAAACTTTACGTTTGCCCCTCAGTGAACTGCAAACATCCACACTAAGATCAGTGGCGAGATTAGACAGATCCAATAAGACGGTGAGAGGGTGGCAGCCTGGAAAAAAAACAAAAAAACAGCCACATAGGCTGATTAGAGTCATAAATCTGATCTCATCACTTGGTTTTCTCCATGCAAAAGAGCAGCGGTAACATTCTGACCTCTGCAAGTTAAGCCAATAACGGAGGGGCAACACCTTGTTCCCTTTATCAGACTCATCCATATGGCTGGGGCTAAACTGTAGGTGAAAAACTATAAAACCTTCTTCTCCCTAGCGGAGTTCACAGATAACGGTTTACCTTCCAACTGATTCTTACAGCTCAGCTGTGCATCTCTGCAGCTCCTCCAGTTCTTTTTTTCCTGGTCCGTCAGATTAAATGGAGGTTTAAGCCTTAATAGGTTTGCGGTTCTATAAAGAAGCTCTGTTATTAGTTCAAAGCTTGGTTTATGTTTTCTAACTAAACTCTTAAGCCCTAAAAGCAGAGCTGGATTTCTAATTGGATTAAAGCTTCATTTGATTTGCTTACAAGTTGGAGCTTAGAGCGGGAAGTTCTCATAACTTCTCATCAAAGTTAGGAGCTTTGCTAACCGCTGTGTTCCATACAAGCCATTAGCAGTCAATTTATCTCAATTCTCTGCATTAGAACACCAAAGCTGTAGCCGTCTCTATGCCACTGGCTTAATATTAAATGATATAACATACTGACCACCTGAAAGCTAGGAAATTAGCCAAATCAGAAGAAGCACATGCTGCATTTGGGAATCCAAATGCAGCATGTGCTTCCTACGACGGTCCAATATTTAGTTGCAATGGGCTAAAATCTTAGGTCTATCTGAGTAAAGTTGCCTGAACACAAACACACATATCACATTTTAGATTTCTAGTGTCCACATCTCTGTTGTTGCTGCTATTTTCCCTGATCCACTGTTGTAAAAATGTCCACAGCTGTATATTGATTATTTATTCTCAGGCGACTGCAGGGGATTTATATTATAAAACACTGTACAGTACAGTATTTTATGTTGTTTATTTTTAAAATCTGCCACTTATTATTTCTATACACCTTTAAGTTCCAGATTTGTGGGACCAGTTGTCCTGTAATGCTTTCAATGCTATAATACCAGTGTGGGACAATAAAGTGATTTTCTATTCTAAAAATAAAAACATCTCAATTAACTACAGTACTTTTGATAGTTTTTACTTTATAAAATTGGTAAATATGGGATAATAATCAAATTGACCCATTTCAGACAATAAAAGGGAAAAAAATAGCACACGGTTTGTCATAATTATGAGATACAAAGTCATATATATTAGATTTAAAGCCATAATTCTAAGATAAATAACATCTCATAAAAATGACCCTATCATAAGTATGCCATCCCATGAGACATTTTTTTTTACTTTTAAGTGGGTGAAATGACCTTTCAGAGTCTGGGCTATAGGTTGGGTCAGAATTTTATGTCATTATCCCAGATGGCTCTCCAAATATTTCAGATTTTGAAGTTGCAGATAAACGGCTGTTCCAACTGTTCAACATATTCTCATTATCAGGTTCGTATGAAATCGTACGAAAAGTTATGCACAGTATTTCATAAGTTTTTGACGTTTTTCCTCGAAAAAACAGATCAGTGCGCATGTGCAGCGACGGACGTAAAACTGGGAAAAACAGTGCAAGAATTACTTGTTCATGTCTCGAACTAGGTTGCTTGCAGTTTTGTATCTTAGGGTTAGGGTCAGGGTTAGGGTTAATTGTATGTTAAATTCTATGTTATTGAATGGTGCGTAAGATGCGCATGCGCAAGGATATCTTGTCTCGAGGCAAGACGTAAAAATACGACGAAATAAACGTCAAAAACGTACGAAATTACTGTGCATAACTATTCGTACGATTTCATACGAACTGATAATGAGAATACACTGAACTGTTGCATTTCCGTATTCTCCCGAGTGGTGCACGACTTTACACGAGTGAATAAAGTGAATATGATTGGTCGTTTATCAATTTTGGCCGGTTTCTGTTGAGGCATCTTGCTAACCAGTTAGCAACTTAGTGCTAGTAGTTTCCCACTGGGACCAAGTAGCACTAAATTGTTGACTTAAAAATGACACTGTCAAGAAACGCTATGGACAGCGGAAACATGCAAGAGGAGGAGAGTTTTGTATCGGAGGTCGTGAATGAGTCTTCTCCATCATACATTTTTTATTTAGAGGAGGAAAGCGGGGATGAAGATGTTGAGGAAGAGGACGACAGGCCGGCAGAAGCTTGGTTTGGTGTAGAAGGCTTACAGCCGTACATGTTTGAGCCCTTGCCTCGCAATGCTGCCAGTTCTGTTAGCTCTACGACTGCTGAAGACACAGACGTCCATCCCCGTGAACACTGGGACGGAACTCAATGGGAAAGGAAATTATTCTTATTTCTTATTTCAACCGTTGCGTATATTAGCTGCGACATATGAATCAAGATGCTCTGACCGAAAAAATGTAGGTGTTGAGGTGTAACTGGCTTGTATAAAATAACAGGAAAAAAACCCCAGATTTTAAGACAGGACTTTTTTTTTTAAAAACAGAAACTTTCTAAACTTTGGGACAATATCGTCTGATAAAAAGTACATTTATATACATGTTTGGCCAGAATGATTTGACATTTAAATATGACTTCCCTATGACTTTAAGACTAACATCTAAAAAAAGAATTGAGGCTTAACGCTTTTTTTCCAGACACTGTAATGAAAGGGGCAATACGCTGTCTTGTTTAACTAAATAATAATATTCATGGCCAAAGTCACAGTGACCAATCGCATCATCAAAGTCTTATTAAGATTTCTCTCACAGCCTCCGCTCAGGCTTAACGAGGGAGCAAGCGAGTGAGGAGGGTAACAATACGAAATCGATAAAGGTTGCTGGGGATAACCTTTGTGTTTTATCAGCCTGATGTCGAGCTGTGCATAAGCTGCAGCATGGAGATAGTAGCGGAAAGTTGTCAGATGGCAAGTTAAGTGGAGGTATGGATCAGAGACGGAGGGAAAGAGACACCCTGCAGCAAATGAATCACGGCGGATCAATCGAGCTTAGGCTGTCTTCCACAGGAGCTTTGGAAACACAGTTGTCTTTGCAGTATGCTCATTAGGCACGGATCAGGCCTTGATCACCCACATTTAGCTATCATGTTCTCACCCTCGTTTTTCCTCCATGGCATATTTAAGATTTCTCTTTTTATAAAAGCTTCCCTTAAATTAACGGCAGAGAGCACAGGCAGCTTGGGGAAGAAAAAAAAAATGTCACATTCGAACTGAAAAGATGCAGAAGGAGAGAAAACGTTTGTTACTATCATTCAGATCGTTAACACATGGCTGTGAAATGTCACAGCTTCAATGTATGTGTAGAGCAACACGTTTGAACATACAGCTGGATGTGTGAGCTGCAGATGAGTATGGGTTTCAGTGAGTGATTAGGTACACAGAGGATCTTTTTATAGGATGCAGGCAGATGCTAAATAAGGCCCCTCAAACCGGGAGCCAACAAAGGGCTGCAGCCAGCAAGGAAGCAACTTTTATCCATCTCCAGGATAGTAAATCGAAATAATTAGGCCTTGAATAAAGCACGCAGGGGCAATGAGAAGAGCCAGAGGACAACCGTCATCAACATTACTGCAAGTTCCTGGCTGCCACAACTCGCTAACGACAGCAGACAGAAAATAAAAATAGTTCCCTTCGAAACTATGGCTGGAAACAATAGGATTTCATTTGTTCATGTATGTCTGGAATTGTGGGCAATTTTTATATAATCATTTAAGGTGACTGAAGGAGTTGCATGTCACTTCTCCTGCAGAGAGAACAGGGGGTGGGAGGGGAGCATGTTCCTGCCATGGCCTTGACGAGAAATTACATTTTCTCTGCATGAAAATGCAGGAGTAAGTGAGTCACGAGGAGTAATCAGTGCGGGCTGTGATCTGTCCCTCGCCCTCATGCAGCTCTGCTCCCAGATCCCATTAACTCCCATGACATGCGTACACATTCAGGGTCAACACCTTCGGTCGGCCTTGGAGAGGCGACGCCGATGAACCTAAGGACCCAAACCACTTCTAACACAGCAGCTAGTCAAAGCCTTGTTCTCTAGAAGTCTGGTGGCTCTGCGCAGCCTTCACTTGGTCTGAAATGTGCCTGAGCAGACAGGTCAGACTGAACTACAGGATCATTTCCACCCACGAGATGAGTTTGTACGCAAGCCTACCACTCTCCAAGAACAATTTTAGGTCTATGAGGCTGAACTGAACACATTCTGTACCATTACCGCCACATATGGCAGAACATTTTATTGGGGTTTCATGTTATAGACCAGGGGTTCCCAAAGGGGGTTAGGCAAGGGTATAAATATATTGTAAAATACATAAATGTCAGTGTTTCATAGAAAAAATAAATGTGCCATGATATAAGTAGATGAAGCATTAATTCATTTATCACTTACATGATTCAGATATTGACTATGCTAATAAATACGGAAGTAAAACAGTCTCATTGGAATCTGGCGTTTTTTTTGTGCACCGAATTTTAAACCCTGAAAAATTTTTACACATTGAATTACTCACACTGAAATTTTATCTGGTGAATATTTAGCTGGAAAAAAATTCAACTGCAAATGTGTTGACCTTTTGGTGAACTCAAGCCAAATAATTCTACACTCAATGCAGTCGAGCAGCCTCTAGCCGATGAAATTAGCTCATTTTGTCAGAAAAAAAAAGGAAGTTTGCCACCGGCAGCTTCTTCTGGATCAAACCAAGAGCCTTGGCAGACAGGGGTGCTGCACTAGTTGTGATTGGCTCAGTTATTTCACCCAGTCTGATTAGATGAAAAACTCTAATGGCTGTTTATTAGTAGCTACTGGAATTTTTGTAAATCATATCTATTTTATTTAAGAAAAAATCCTCATCAGCTTCATTTAGTCGAGAACAAAACTACGCCCAACTGTTGTGTCACGTGACCAAATTAGGTAATTTCAATTAACTGAATAGAAACTGCTCGAATGCATCGAATGATTGCTTTGGCTTGAGTTCACCAAAAGGTCGACAGATTTGCAGTCTAATTTTTTGTAGCTGAATTTTTTAGGGTGAATTATTTGCTGGCAAATGTTTACCAAATATAAATTCAGTGTAAGGAATTCAATGTGTAAAAAAATTCAGTGTTTAAAACTCGGCGTTGAAAAAATTCAGTGTTTTGAAAAGGCAGATTTCAATGAAGCAGTATTAATTCCATATTTATTAGTATAGTCAATATTTGACTATAAATATAAAATAAAAATGTATATATTTAAAAATCAATATGATTGATTCACTCTCTGATTATAAAGAAATATAAAGTTATGGAGTGAAGTTTGTTCCATTTTTTTGTGTGCAAAGAACATATTTATTAGTTTAAATTGAAATTTGAAATAAAAAATGCTATCTAGAAATAAAACATTTGAATGTAAATTTGCCTTTCTCTCAGATTTTCCTTTCCCTTGTTTTTCTGTTTATTTTTAAGATAAAAAAAATTGTTTTGCTTTCGTGTATTTATTTATTTTTTTGTCCTTTAGTGACCACTGAAGGTAGATTGTTGCACCGGATTTTGTTAACACAGGATCCATGGTTGTGATACAAAATAAAACATATCCCAAAGTTTCAGATATTTATTTGTAATCAGTTTCAAACAAACCTGCTTATTTGATCATTTATTTTATCTGTCCTAAACCTCAACAAACAGCTAACACCTGAACTGCATTGTCTCTCTCTTTAATTAGCGGCTAATTCATCGTCTTTTCATACTTATCAGACTCTGATTAACATAAACAACTAAAATACAAATTTAAAATACATATATTTTTTACATGTTAATCAGATAATTAACCCAGCAGTAGAGAAATAATTTAATATGAGAATGTAGTTCCTCATTGGAAAAAGCCATTGAAATGAGGCTTCAAAGTACATGGTCACGTTATATGCCTTTACGAAAAATACTAAAAATTTGATCTCCATCCATCCATCCATCCATCCATCCATCCATCCATCCATCCATCCATCCATCCATCCATCCATCCACCCATCCATCCATCCTGTTTTAATCGCATCCCAGTTTAAAATAAGTATTTTTCAAATCTTTGTTTACACTTGATATTTAACTTTTCTTGAATTTTCCTCACACCAGGCTAGGAGGAACTAACTTCCTTGGTTACCCCCTGTATTGTATCTCTGTTATTATTGTAAATACACATAAAAGCCTTTTTTTTTACTGTAGAAAGTAAATAAAAAAGTGTAAAACAACAACATTAAATAATATGGCAGCAGAATGTGGTCATCTTTAAGAAAAACTGTGTGCAAACAGAAACAGTCAATGGCATATACATTTATAAACTATCAAATGACATGACTGTGCACCCTGCAAAATAAGATAATTTTATTTAAATAGTTTTAATAAAATAAGAGCAGTTGAAAATGCAGAAAGCAACTCCTTTGTTTCTTTGGTTTTTTGCATGTTTTGTTTTGCATAGCATCCCATTTTTCCAGGGGTTATATCCTTAAAAAGCGGTTATTTTCTTATTCAATCAAATTGGAAACATTCTCGGGAGAAATTGATTTTCCGCCTGCAGCGGAGAGTGTTCAGGGCTCTCTGTGTTTAAGGAGGCGTTTGGGATTTTTGAAAGATGAGCCTAAATGCTCACTTTTGTTCAAAAGGTTTTAGCGTGAATTTTATCACTTAATGTGTCCAGTGGCTCATTATCAGGATTAATGACTGTGGATTGATCCAGTATTTAAATCAACAGCTGTTAAAAGAAATATAGTGTGGTCCAGAGATGGGAAGTAACGAAGTACAAATACTTCGTTACTGTACTCAAGTAGATTTTTCTGATATTTTTACTTTACTTTACTACTTATTTTTATGGCGACTTTTTACTTCTACTCCTTAAATTTTTACACAAATATCTGTACTTTCTACTCCTTACATTTTAAAAAAATTGGCTCGTTACTTTAGTTTTGAATCATTTTAATGGAGTTACCGTTATTATTTTTCACGTCACTGTGCAAACGGAGCCGTTTTCCCCCTCTGTTCCCAAAGTGTAGCCGCTGTCTATCACGCACAGCGTCACATCCTTCACTACATTTCCCAGCATGCACCACAAACCGGCCATCATGGCGGCGGCAGTTCCAAACAATTCACCAGGTAATTTACACTAGTTCCGAAATCACAACGTCACCTTTCATTCAACACTTTACTTACTCACCAGCGTAGCAAACTCTGAAGGTACCCACTGCGACAGCTTTAATATACATTCCGTAGTCGGTAATAAAACTTCCCAGTCAAATTACACATTATCTTCCCTTAGTCCGTCAGCATACTGGTCCGTGTGGAAACACGTACCGCATCGGAGCCAGTCTCTTATCCATTGTCCCAGGGCATTGAAAAAGACTATTAGGGGGCAGGGGTGTTAAGTGGGATTTCAATGAATTTAATAATTGTTTGCATGGTAATAAGTAGGTGAAATGGTAATGTTAGCATGGTTAAATTATTTCATTAATATGTATGTTTTTGTATGAATGATGCTATTGTCTGTATTTATTTTTCTACAATGTTTTTTTTTTTAAATGAACTTTATTTAAACAAGGTGGGTAGAAACAAGTTAGGCAATAAGAACATTAGAATTCAAATTCTATAAAAGGCATAGTAGAGGCAGATTTCAGAATGAAAATACAAAGTAACTGATGAGGAAAATAAAAAAAGCGTGAGTAATGCTAATAATACAATAAAATAACATAAAGACAAGGGGATTCATATGTTAGGATTAATGTACATCAGTGGGCAGTTCCATTAGTATTTCAGTCAGGTATTTGTAAGATTCGATACATTCAAGAGATGTCAAATATAAATTAAATTCAGATAAAAAAAAATACTAAAGATAGGGGAGGATCTCAAGACTCTCTGTTTATGAATAAAGAATTTTGCTAAACAAAAAATTAGGTTACAACAGAGTTCTATTGTTTTGTCTTTCAATAGTATTCCAAAAACTACCATATCTCTAGAAATAGAATTAGGGAGTGCAATTTTTGATTTGATCCATCTTTCTAAACAATTCCAAAATGTTTTAGTCTTACTGCATTCATAGAAGACATGGTCTATAGTTTCTACATCACTTTCACAGAATGAGCATTTATTGTCATCAATATTAAAACGGATTCTTAGTAGTTCTTTTGATGGGTAGATGGCAGTTTCTTTAGCTTTTGGTTGTATAGGAAGTTTAAAAAAAAAAAAGTTCTTGGTATTTCAATTGATTTTTGTTCAAATTTGCAAAGAATGTTATTTTTATTTATTTTCCCAGGGAACAAAGTTTCATTTAGATAGTTTCTAATTGTGTGGTTATTGAATTTTTGATCAGTGATTGATATTCCATTAATAGATAAATCGGGTAGTTTGGGGGTAATTGGATGATATATTATTATATTTTGAATCTGATTAATAAATTGTTCTGGCAAGGCGTTAAGTAATCTTGTAAATTCATCTTTTGGAGGAAGGAACTGATATTTTGTACAGAATTGTTCGTAATTTAATATGTAACCATTAGTGTCCATTAAGTGTATAATAGACCAAATATTCTTCTCCATCCAATCTTTGTAGAATAATGACTTATTGCGATGTAGAATAAATCTATTATTCCATATGATAGAGGAGTGTGGCGAGTAGTTATGAACATATATAATTTTCCATTTTTTCTACAATGTTAACTGTGCTTTATTGGGGATTTCCCTTCCTGTTTAGTTGGGCTGTCCCAATTGGCTGATTATTGGTGGGTCTATTAAAGGGGCACACTCCCAATGGCTTAGGGGGGCTGCTTGGAGAGACTGCTTTTGAAGGTCTGCTTAGAGAGATTATATTTAAAGTCAGCTTGCTGTGAGGCTGTCAGTGTTTTGTATTGCCTGCAATGGCCGGTTTTGTTTTCTTTATTTGAAAGTATTTTGTTTGTTTTGTTTTTTTTTTTGTCTTCACCGTTGCACCAGTAAACCGCTACACGCTTTTGAACTGGAATTTTGTTGTCCGCTGGTTCTTACCACCTTTTTGCAAGTCATCTGCTTACTCCTCCTCTGACGTGAGACGGGAGCTGGTGAGCCGTTTTCTCACAAATACCAAATTCAGTCTAATTGGATGGGAATCTACATTGCATTTGATGCACCACTACAAGATGAATCGACAGATTCGGCGGTATTAATTCGCGGCAAATCATTGCAGCTTGGTGGCGGTGGCGTTAGCATAGTAGTATGGACGACGAGATGATTGAAAATGAACACAACGGAGATCTAGTCCTATTGGCAGACATCCATTTAAAATGTAGGCAACGAAAAAAGTGGTTTCTACTTTTACTTTTATACTTTAAGTAAATTTACAAGCCTGTACTTTGTTACTTTTACTTGAGTAAAGAAGTTTAATCAGTACTTCCACTTTTACCAGAGTATTTTTTAACACAAGTATCTTTACTTTTACTCAAGTACGGAAAGTGAGTACTTTTGCCATCTCTGGTGTGGTCAGGACTCATTTTTTACAGCTTGATTTTACTGTAGTTTTTACTTGGCGGCAGCGCAGCCATGTGAAAGCAGAGGGATAGGTAATACACCGTAACAGGATGCCATACATGAATGTGGAAAACATGCGGGTTCAGAAGTAATTTTCTTTGTTTGTCATTAGATGAGCAGAAAACCGAGGCAGATGGTGAAAAGTGGAATGCAAACCATGTGCAGAGCGATGAGCAAAACTCCAGCGAGTGTCAGAAGAAATGAAAAGTGATTGACAGAACTCTGAGGCAAATTAAAGGCATCGGCAGATGGTTGGCAGCAGGGAGGACTCATGAATCTCCTCGTCTTATTTACTTCCAGACTAAAATAGTTGAAATTCAGTTTTAGTTGGTTGATGGAAAAAAAAGGGAAAGACACTTCTGCACAGTTTGCAAACTAATTTTATTTTCCTACGGTGTTTTGTTTTACAGAAGGAACAAAGACAGCTGGCTGCAGATAAACTATAAAGCAAACACTTCTCAGTAAAGCGTGTGTTCACCCTGCATGTAGCAGAGCGGCCGGACGATGATGCATTTTTAGAAATATCTTTGCTTCAGTTTAAGATGCCGACTTACAGTACGGTTTCATAAGTTACTTTAAGTGCAATTAGAGGGAAAAGGGGGATCTGTAAAATAAGTTTTACTTCTTCATCCCGCTTTTCAAACAACTTACATAAATCACTAATCAATGTCGGATCTCAGGCAACATATACAGTACTGACAAGTAGGGATGCAAGATATTGAGATTTTGGCCGATATCCGATATGCCGATATTTTAAAACTCATGTAGCCGATAACCGATATTGATATTGATGTTAAAGCTGGACAAAAATAAGTAGTCATTGAAAATAGCAATTTTTTTATCAATTTCTGACACTTTGAAAAATAATATACTCAAATATATTTTCATATGCTGATATCAAATTGATTTTTAAAAACGCGGTATTGATCTATTTTACTTTCAAAATCTGGTGAAATTTCATTGTTCTGTTACAAACTCTCGTGATATTTTGCAAACTCTTGTGAGATTTTGTTAGTAAAATAGATCGATACAGCGTCAAAATATCAACATATAAATTTTCTGGGGATTTCGTAGCATAACGATGACATATAGCAATATTTCATTAGTAAAAGAGATTGATATGGTGTTTTTAAATGGCAATATATCAGCATATGAAGATATTGTGATATTTTAATGAATCAATATTTTTTCCCTCGTCTTTAGAAGTTTCTAAGTCTGTAAAAAAGAAGTTTTTGAGGAAGAAGAAGAAGTAGTATTTTTTTTTTTTTTTTAGACTTTAGAAACTCAGAAGCTGATCAAATAGCGGGTTAAATATCGGTGGGGTGGCCGATGTCCGATATTCAGTTTTAAGGCCGATACCAATAGGGGGCCGATTATATTGTGCATCTTTACTGACAAGTTTATCAAGTGTAACATTTTTTTTTTTTATTAGTTTCAATTATGTTCAAATAAATTAGTTTTAGTTGGAACAGAAAATTTTATTTAATGTTGAACCTTTAACCAATCCCCTTTTTGTATTTTACTTGGTTATTTGTTTGAAATACTTTCTGAAATTGATTTATCTGATATTATGTTTATTAATTGTCTGACATACATTCCTTCCTTCCTTCCTTCCTTCCTTCCTTCCTTCCTTCCTTCCTTCCTTCCTTCCTTCCTTCCTTCCTTCCTTCCTTCCTTCCTTCCTTCCTTCCTTCCTTCCTTCCTTCCTTCCTTCCTTCCTTCCTTCAAGGCAGCACTGCTTTTTACTGCTGTGTGTATCTGTGAAAATATTAATTAGCATAAACAACTGTTCAATATGAATAAAATAACCCTTATCAGTTGTTTCAAAAGCTGTTATTGTTATTTTAATACAATATAACCTGTTCGACATGCAAACATCTGTTTTGGTAGTAATCTCACCATAAACAGTTGCGTGAAGCGAAATGTCAGTGTTTTATTCCTTTTTTCGACAGTATCAGGAAATGGAGTAGGGGGGGGGGGGAGGTCAAAGAACCACAGGTCAAAGAACCACAGGTCAGATTCAAACCCGGCTCGATCAGGACAAAAGCCTCCATACATGGGTTAATCTTTACTGAGTCACCCTTTCGCGAGAAGGATAATGGTGGAAGCCCCAAATAAATTTAACACAGTGAACTGTAGAAAAAGCTAAATCCCGCAACCGGACTTTTATCAAGAGTTGATTCCAGCATAAGTCGTGGCTGACAGCCTGTGGGGCAGCTAATGCACTTTGTTGTTTTCCTTGCATTCTTCTTAGAAATGACCGGTGTGATTTGACGTGGACACACTCTGGACAGACAGACTTAAAACACCTGTCCGACAGATAGGACTGATTTAAAGCACTTTTTAGAAAAGGCAAAGAAGAATGAACAATCTGGGATTCACATGGAAAATATTACAATATAGTCTACTTTTTCTAGATTTCTAGGTTGCGATATAGAGTTTGATATGTTATAGATATGTTTGGTCTATTAAATAGGAAATGTATGTAGGAATGATGTGGGGGCTCATAAAAGGCCGCTTCATATTCCAATGTTTTCCTCCAAGCCAATCTCAGCTGTTTCTAGCCGTGTGCTTTGGGTCCTTTTAAAGACCCATGATCTGCGACTGAGGCGAAGCTTTCTGACACTGAGCAGCACATTTCTCTCTAGAATCCCCTGATAGTCTTCAGATTTCATTGGACCCTGCACAGGTGTCCTCCCCGATTGTTTTCAATTAAATCCACTTTTGCTCAAACAATGACGGATGTTCCTTGAGCTTAAAGTTCACCTTTAAATTCTTTAGGAGCTTTTCTGGGCTCTTTATATAATCAATTCTTCGATTAATCATTAGTTTCTCTCCTGTGGCCATGTCCAGGAAAGCTACAGTCCCCTTGATCTTAAATTTCTGTGTAACTGCAGTCAGAGCAACATCAAGCAGCTTGGAGATGGTCCTATAGCCTTTAACTTTAACATCCATTCCTACCACAGTCTTGAGCCGGAAAAGGGTAGAGGGCCTACTCTGGGTTGGGGAGGATGTACTGCCCCTAGTGAAGGAGTTTAAGTATCTTGGGGTCTTTTTCACGAATGAGGGGAAGATGGAGCGGGAGATCGACAGGCGGATTGGTGCGGTGCCTGCTGTGAAGCGTGTACTGTACCGGTCTATTGTGGTGAAGAGAGAGCTGAGCCAAAAGGCAAAGCTCTCATTTTACCGGTCGTTTACGTTCCTACCCTCATCTATGGTCATGAGCCTTAGGTTATGACCGAAAGTACGAGATCCCAGATACAAGCAGCTGAAATGAGTTTGCTCCGTAGTGTGTCTGGGCTCTCCCTTAGAGATAAGGTGAGGAGCTCAGTCATCTGGGGAGGACTTAAAGTAGAGCCGCTGCTCCTCCACATCGAGAGGAGCCACTTGAGGTGGCTGGGGCATCTGATTAGGATGCCTCCTGGACGTCTCCCTGGTGAGGTGTTCCAGGCACGACCCACTGGGAGGATGCCCAGGTGGAGACCCAGGACACACTGGAGAAACTATGTTTCTCGGCTGGCCTGGGAGCGCCTTGGGATTCCCCAGAGGAGCTGGCCCAAGTTGCTGAGGAGAGGGACGTCTGGGACTCCCTACGGAAGCTGCTACACCCGTGACCTGACCACGGATAAGCGGAAGAAGATGGATGGATGGATGGATGGATGGATGGATGGATGGATGGATGGATGGATGGATGGATGGATGCTTGTCTATTATTTTCTTTCTAATCTTGTGAGACATCTTTTTCCCTTGCTTCCTCTGGTCCATGTTGAGTGTGGTACACACCATGTCACCAAACAGCACTAGGCCTATATATATTTATCCCCACTGACTGATTACAAGATTGTAGACACCCAACACGCTAATTAGTGGACACACCTATAACAACGTGTCCCTTTGGTCACAATTTTTTCATTTTTTTTGAAGGGTACCATTAATTTTGTCCAGGCTTGTTTCATGGGTTTATTTTTTAGCTGTTCTTTTGAGGCATGATTAAATAGTTTGAATGTCTGAACTGTATTTTAATAAGAGTTTTTAATGACATTCTTCTTGCATGTGATTCTGGTCACCATGTTGTTCTGATGTTACTTGACCTAACTGCTGCCTTTGATACAGTAGACCACAATATTTTAATATCGCGATTACACCACATTGCTGGTATTGATGGCACTGTTCTTAAATGGTTCAGGTCTTACCTGGAGGAGAGAACTTTTTCAGTGAATATTAGTGGCTTTAAATCATCTGTTGCTTCAATGTCTAATGGTGTCCCACAGGGCTCAATTCTTGGCCCACTGCTTTTCTCCCTTTATATACTGCCTCTGGGTTCTATCCTTAGGAAACATGGGATTTCTTTTCATTGTTACGCTGATGATTGTCAGATTTATTTGCCCATACAGCAGCAGGATGTACATTCAATCAAACATCTCCTGGCATGTCTAGGGGATATTAAAGCTTGGTTGGCCTTGAACTTTTTAAACTTTAATGAAAACAAAACAGACGTGATGGTGTTTGGACCCAGTGGCTCTTGTGAGTCCTCCTCTGTTGACCTGGGACCTTTGCAGGTATATTTTAAACCTGTTATTACTGATCTTGGTTTTAAGGTGGACAGTGATTTTAAATTGGACAGCCAAATTAGAGCCGTGGTTAAGTCCAGCTTTTATCATTTAAGGCGATTGGCGTCAGTGAAATCTTTTCTTTCCAGGCAGCATTTTGAAACACTGATCCACGCTTTTGTTTCAACTCGATTGGACTACTGTAATGCACTTTATCTGGGTGTCAGTCAGTCGCTGCTCTCACGTCTGCAGCTAGTACAAAATGCTGCTGCACGACTTTTGACAGGTACTCGAAAGAGAGAGCATGTGACCCCTGTCCTGGCCTCACTTCACTGGCTGCCTGTATATTTTAGGATTCATTTTAAAATTCTTATGTTTGTTTTTAAATCAGTGCATAATCTTGCCCCAGCTTACCTCTCCGAGCTTCTTCATCCCTACGTACCACATCGGTCTCTCAGGTCAGCAAATCAGCTGCTCTTGGAGGAACCGAGAACAAAAAGGAAGCTCAGAGGGGACAGGGCTTTCTTTGTTATGGGCCCCAAATTATGGAATAACTTACCTTTGCAGGTCAGAGAGGCCCCTTCTTTGCCCATTTTTAAAGCTCGTCTTAAAACCCATCTATTTTACTTGGCTTTCAACACCAGTGGGATCTAGTTTTAAATTGTATGTTTTTTTTTGCTTTTAAACTGTTTTTAAATTATTTTTATTATGTTGTGTTCTTAAACTGTACAGCACTTTGTATCAACTGTGGTTGTTTTAAAGTGCTTTATAAATAAAGCTGGTATGGTATGGTATGGTATGGTATGGTATTTGTTCATTTTGATGGAATTTTTATTTATTATCCTTTTTGTCAGATTCAAGCTATCATTATGACGATTGTGGGTTTTCTTCAATTAAACGAGGGGTAGCATCAATTCCGTCGATGTATGCTGTTTTTACCATATTCAGTGAAAGGTATATTGCTATAATGAACATTTATTTACTGTTCACACTTGTTTACTTGTTTTTCTATATAAGTTTTATAGAATTTTAGAAAAAAATAACTTCAACTTACGACCAATCTGATGGTTAAACAACATAAATAATGGTTTAAAATAATAAATATTTTGGTGGTTTTGCTCACATGTATATTTACTCAATAAATTGAATACATAAAAAGGGTTTTTGAATTGAAAAGGTTTTTTATTTTTTCGATATGTTGTTTTCAATTCAAATACTATTAATTAAAATTTATTAATTACAAAGCCTGTAAATAATTTGATTATTTTGTCCCACCACTAAGTCAGAGTAGATCCTCTTGATATAAACGATACAGTCTCATCTTATTTATCTTTTGTATGAATTTGATACACTGAAGCCAATACTTTTTATTTCAATAAAGTAAATTAACACCTGATTAGAACCAAACTTACCTTCTTCTTATTGGATGGGCACACATACAGGTAACTGAGGACAGCTTTGAAGCCGATTTTGTCGTTCATTCTCTCATATGTTGATCCATAGTCAGTAGATCTGCATAGAACAAACAGAGAACAAATACTGAGAAGCAGTAAAAATAAAAAATGAAAACTGTCAAAACATTACAGGAAGCTGTTTGTAAAAATAAACTGATGTTAGTTTCTGTGAAGTTGCTCCATTCATGTCCAAACGATGAAAAGCTTCTTTTGTACGGATGAAAAAGAATGGAATATCACGCCCAAAGGTGGAGAACAAAACAGGATAAATGTTAGTTTGGTTGTGTATTCGCAGCCTCTCTGGGGGGAGAAAAATCTGTGGACTGAAACAAGAGAGGGTTAACCAATCATCCACAGCTCCAACTAAAATGAACCATTCAAACAGCTCTGGGGACCTGACACTGTAAATAATTAATTCTCTCCTGATGACTCTTATGAAATAAAATATGACGAGTGCAAAAACATGTGGATGTTCCAGAACCTTCAGGCATTTAATAATTTAACAGTGGGTATGAGCCTGTTAGCCAGCCCAGTCCCTGGAAACTCCACATGAATCCATCATCGGTAACTACCAAACCTGCCTTCAAATACAACATCTACAGGCCTGCAATCAGGCTTCCCTTCTGAGGGGGTGAGGCGTGCCATGCCTTCTCAGTGGGGACAGTAGCTCCCGCCCACAGCTGTGGAAAAACTCCAACCTGACTCACATTGTTAAGCGAAATGCTAAGATGATTCCTTTTATTGTTAAAGCGTGCTGTTTGTGCTCCTTCAGAGGGAAACAGACTTTCTAAGGACGTAACGAGGTGTTGCTCTTTCAGATTCGCAGGAGAAATCTTCAGAGGGGAACGGTTTCTGCTGTGATTACAAAGCACCGTAATGAGTCACAGAGAGAGAGAGCATCATTTTCACATTACACTAAAGTGGGTTGGGGAGTAACAATGTTAGTTTGGAGTGTGAGCTGGGAACTATACAATTCACACCAGCTTCATTAAAACATTCATTCACGAAGTTCTTTGCTCTTGCAGATTCTATTTTTTCTTTTCTGAGAATATACAAAAGACAAAGAAACAAAGTTGTACAGTTTTTAAATCAAACCAGTTTATTTGACTATTTCTGAGAAATTCCTCCCAAACAGCAGGAAACAGATGTCTGCTTGTCCCTGAATATTTCTAAAGAAAAATCCATTTAATAAGTTGAATAAAATACTGTACGTCTTTGATTTTCACAATTTCAGCCTCCTATTTACCAAAGCGAAAATTTATACAAATTTATTTGCTGAAAGTTGTTAAATTGACATATTTTAAAACAATTTGAGTACAATTAAAAATATCTGGAGAATTTTTATCCTTCATTTCAAAGGCAAGCAGAAACTAAGTTTAAGTAAATTAACTTTCTGTTTTCAGCTGGTTTTAAGGTTGTTTTATATTAAAGCCTATTTCCATCACTCTGACGAAAAAAACAGCTATCTCATTGGTATTAAATCAGATCAGTCAACATATAATGATAGCCATGTTTTTTTTTTCTCCAAAGTGTTGGAAATGGGCTTCCGTAGTTTTCTAATTAGAACATTTTTAAAATAATCTGGCAAAATGACATAGTCTCTGCACATTTAATTTTATCAGCATCTGTATCAGTGCAGTAATAAGATGGTAAAAATGTACTAATAAATATTGGTTAATATTTGTTTATTCAAAGCTGCTTTGCTTGTTCTTCTTGCATTAACTGTTGTTTTTACTTTTCTTGTTTCTATGAAAATATTTAAAGATTTTAGGGTCGGTTAGTACATTTTCTCACTTACATTTTATTGTATTAAGAATAAAAACCTAAAAACAAATTGAGTATTTTTTTTTTTATTGTTACTCAAGTAAATGCAACAGAATAAATGTAATATGCATGGGTGCATAAGCCCCCATAAACACCTATATATATATACATATAGAGGCATGTTCTCCTATTTTATTTTTTTTTCTAATTCATATCTCCCCTTAGAGTGTACCCATCATTTCCTTCTATAAAAATTTTTAGACTGTTTTTGGCAGAAAACTTTATTTTGCTTTATCTGTACAAATTTATAGTTAACCAAATCTAAATAATTCAATGGATGAGAATTTCTAACATTTTATAAATTGTAATTTTAAAATGCTTGGATAAGGTTCGGAATGGTCAGTGGGTAACGCATTTCACATCGCAACACTGAAACATAAGAAAAGTAAGTTATCACTTTTCAAAACTTTAGATTTTTATTGTTTACTGCTTTTTATACTTAATTGGTATAAAAGCAATGATATGTTTGCTAAAAACACTCTTTTGAAGTATTTTTTTTAACTATTTTAATTGTGATCAAGTATGCATGACATTGTTTGCTCAACCCTAAACAATATTAATACAGGATTTGGTTTCTTTTTGAGGTCTGACTGCTGTGATGCCATTAAAAAATGTCGTTAGCTTCGGCCAATGATATGTTTATTCCCCAGCATCCACATGAGCAGGTGTTGTACAGTCCTGCTAATGGCTTGGAACAATCCCACATAGTATGTTGTTTTAGCAAAACCGCAGAGACTAAATAATCTGCAAATCCAGAAGAAAAAAGGAACAAAATGCATAAGTGCATGTGTCTAGTTTACCAAGAAAGTTCATATAAATAGAGCTTGCTAGGAACAACATGGAGGCAGACGTGCCACAGTAATTGTTCTCTATCTTTTCTGGAAAACATCTCATTTATACCTTATCTAAATTAGGTTTACAGTTTTGCATGCCACTTCAATCGATGTCGCTCAGCAGCCTTAATTTGACAAACACAATTAAACGCGGCACAATTAAATTAAGATTAACTGAAAGTCTTTGAATCAGGCTGAGGGTGTTTTTGCAGCCTGACCTTGTCCCTCTAATCACAGGAAGTCTTAAGGGACTGACAGGTTCAATCTGACCTCAGCTTCACTCTGAAGCATTTATAGTGATGAACAGAAGATTATCCATATTTTGCTCTTTTTCCAGTTTCTTTCGCTCAAAAATAAATAATAATAATTAATAGCACTACTTCCTGCAGACAAGCTGTTTTGAGATAAGAATAGAGATAATGGAATGATTCCAATGTCCAGTTCGTTTTTGGAAGTAAAATATGATTTAGTTGGAAACAGTTTAGTATAGTTTGCTTTGTCAAATACTGAAGGCAATACTGCAAAAAGATGCAATTGTTCAAGTGTCATGGTCTTGGTTCTGTTATATTTTCTGTTCTTCAGTGCTTGTGCCTCATCTTTTCCTGCCTCCCCACATGAGTTTTTCCCTGAAGTAGCCTGGTTTTTGGTTGCTTGTATTTTATACTTTGGTTTTTGGATTTTTGGCGCAGCAATTTCATTAAATCTTCAAGAACTCACCTCTGCCTCCTCACCTCTGCCATTAGGTCCTCAAAACCTCAACCCAACCCTGACATGAAGCACTTTAAATATTGATTTGTGATTATTATTGATTGATATTTGATTTTTTACATTCTTCAATTAAAAAAGCACAAACAAAAAAAAAAAAAAAAAAACAAGTACAAGAGCTGCTCTGAACTTCCATATGAATGCATTTTTTTTCTTCTTGTTTTTTCTCCCACACTGTTTACATTTGACCACTGCTGCACTTTATGGAATGGAAATGTTCATTTACTGTCTGAAAAGCTGTACTAAACAAAATTTAGTGCTATATTAGGGCTGGGCGATAATTCAATAGCGATATATATCGATCGATAGATGTGTGGCGCAATAGAAAAAAACAGAGTCGATAAAAGTTCGATAAGAAACGCAGTTTTCCTTCCTTCTCATTGTAGCCTATCATGTAGGTTTATGCTAGTCACTACTTCCTCCCAACCAATCGCAATCGCGGACCCAGGCACGCCGTCACAAAGCGCCGCCCTCTCAAACCACAACACAGAGCACATGAAGATGTCGCAGCAAGGAGAGGCGGAGGAAATTGTTTCAAAGAAGGGTTTTTGTAGTTCGCCAGTTTGGCAGTATTTCGGTCATGGCAAGTCGGGCAAAAAACAAACCACAGTCATCTGTAAAATGTGTAGGGAACCAGTGAAAACCAAGTCTGATAACACAACCAACTTTTTTTATTTTTTTATCATCTCAGCCGCTCACACCCGCAGGAGTACGAGCTGTGTAGGCCTCGGCGCGGCTCTTCGGGAATTTCGGGGGAAAAAAATAAATAGATAAAAAAAAAAATATATATATATATATATATATATATATATATATATAAATATATATATATATATATATATATATATATATATATATATATATATATATATATATATTCAGTTCGGGGCATGTAGTTTTAACAATTGAGAGAAAAATGCTGAGGGGCCAGCAACTTCAAAGTAATAACTCAGGTTAAAGCAGGAAACTAAGCTGAACCATAACGAGATGCCAGCAGCACCTCTAGAAGAATAGGGGTGAGAAATAATACCCCATAGAAATGCTAGGCTAAAGGGTGAGTTGATTTGGGTTTTTGTTTTTGTTGAGTGGAGTTTACATGGTAGCCTAATCTCACAATCTTTTAATTACCACAAGCTGGTGGTGTACTATTCCCACCCAAATAGGGTATTCTATTTATTTATTTGTTATATTTATTTTGGTCACTTTTCTGGTCACTTTATTTTATTCTTTGTCAGTATTTAATAACATAACTCAGGTCTCTTAAGTTATTTTTCTTTAAAACAATTCTGTTATGGTTAAAAAAGTTGGTTAAATAAATATTTAATTGGAAGTCTGTGTTTGTGTTCTTTATTAAAATTAAATCATTTAGCAATATCATAAAAAGTCCAGGCAGAGCTGCACATAAAATATGGTTTCAAATCTTTTCAATAATTATCGATATCGATCAATATGCATTTTTTTTTTTATCGATAAGCTTTTTTTCTATATCGCCCAGCCCTATGCTGTATGTACTCTATGTATACAAAACGACAAAAGTTGTCTAAGTTTCTTTACTTAAAGTAGTCACTGTTTAACAGCTAAGCACCTTGATCAAACATTTATTTTCTTTTCTGTTGATACAAGCAGTTTCTTTGGGGCTTGTTTTAAAAGATAGGATGTGATTTTCAGTAAAAAAAATGAAAGAAAATCTGATTTAGTGTGTAACATCCGCTTCTCCTTAATGCAGAAATCTTACTCAGTCTATGAGCATAAGGCAGACTCTTATACCGGAGTGAGACAATAATCGATTAGAAAACATGTGAAGGATTTACCTCTCTACCTTTTTCAGGTCAGAAACGCTGTCTCTCACCGTTTACAGAGGAGAGGTTTTCATTTGTTGCTATTTGTACCAATTTCAAGAGCCAAACAGAGATGTGGTGCATTGCGGTGTGAGAACATCAAATGACTGGAATAAAAGGCAGGCAGAAATTGCATTAGGGAATGTTTGTGAGGTTTTGCCAGATGGCTGCCAATAAAGCAGAACAATTCAGAGCTGTTGAACAACACTGTTGACCATGCTCAGGGGAAAAGGGGAAAAAAAGCCACCTACTTCAAAGACTAAAAACTCCAACGAAATCATTTCAGTTGCTCAAAATCGTACAAACAAAGTGCATCACCCTGAAGCAGACTGAGGATAAAGAGAGTGAGTAGCAGCGCTGTTCAACAGAAAACAGGAGCAACATATCAGATTTAAATCCATGCTTTTCAAGGAAAAGAGAAAATACAAAAGACTTCATCAACATTCCTCAAAGGTGTAAAGATGAAAGCATCGTCAAGTGGTTGTCAGAGTCAAGGCCGAGTAGCAACAAAACCTGGTTGTTTGTCCTCAGAAAAAGAATATCACTGAAAGAAAGGGAATGAATCCTTAACAAAGAACCAGCAGAACCAACCTGAGGTGCATGAAGTGTCTAACTCACCAAAAACTGGGGAGCTGGAGAGCAATGTGATGTTGCAACGGGACAGTGATCGAGCTGAGCATGTTTCTCACTTATCTATTGCGTTGTTATGTGGGATGAACTATGGTAATAACAGATACTCTGTTGACACGTTATCTTGGAATAACCACTTCTGGATCAATCAAACATTTCATGAGCAGGAAAACAGCTAGACTGAGCTGTCACAAGGACACATAAGCTACAGGTGAGGCATTTAATTCACCAAACAATGGGCAAACTGATCATCCAACATTTTCAACTGTTGCACACTGTCTCTCGGCGTTTACAGAGAAGAGGTTTTCATTTGTTGCTATTTGTACAAATTTCAGGAGCCAAACAGAGGTGTGCTGCACAGCATCAAAACTACTGACATTTTATATGAAAATGGTGGGGGGTTTGATTAGCATCTCCCTGAAATTTGTTTTTTTTTTTTTTTTTACTTGGGATGTCGGCATAAGATTCCCATCTTCCTCTTATGAACTACATTTTACACATAGGGAGTGAATATCAAACATTTAGTGTATGTTTTCCATTTTCCATTTAACCTTTGATGAATTTCACATGTGATCTGAACATGTGTTACATACACATAAGATATGTATAGAAGAAAAACAGTGTCATTGGAATCTGCCTTTTTTTGTGCACCGTATTTTAAACACGAATTTTAAAAAATGATTTTTTTTTTACACATTGAATTCCTTACACTGAATTTATATCTGGTAAAAATTCAGCTTCAAAAAATTCAGCTGCAAAAATTTTCCCTGCAAAAAATTCAACTGCAAATGTGTTGAACTTTTGGCGAACTCAATCAAAAGCAAACTACACTCAATGCAGTCCAGCAGCTTCTTCACATTTGATTGACAGGTGAAAATATCCAAATAACATGTGTGATACACATATTTGCATATGCTTTCCATTTTTTCCACATATGAAACATATGACTTACGTGTTTTGTATGAAAAACACGTAAGTTACACATAATACACATGGTTTAGGTGGAAATCAAATGTAAAAATACAGGCATTGGATGTGTATGTACAACATGTGAATCATGTAAATCACATGTATACAGTACATGTGGATTTGAAATGTTTTATCACATGAGATACTTCAGTACTTGTGATTTCCATGGTTCTACATGTGATGTATGTGCTTTAAATGTGAAATCATGCTACAAAGATGAAATGCACATGTTTTTACATGTTATTTCCATGTGTTTCACAGGAGATACACATGTTCTTTGAATGGAAATCATGTGAAAACATATGCATCACATGTGCCTTTAAGGTTCCAAACCCACATGTATACATGTCCTTTTCATGAAATTCACATGTGCACCACAGACCACAGATCAGGCTGCACTATTATCCTAATTACTGTTAAATAGCAGCAATCATCACAGTTGTAGATCTATTCTTAGTAGAGTTTAGTGTCTGGTAGTGAACCTGAAACCCTTAAACCAGAACTACCTTTCACATGTTATTCATGCATGACATCCACATATGGAGGTGAATTGAAGCAAATACTGTCTAGCTTCTATTGTTCTTTCATCTAAGTCTAATATCACAAATACTTTCTGCAATGAATTCATCAATGCGGCCTTTGCAAACTCTAACAGTGGGAAAATTGTGTCATTTCTGATAATAAGCTGTAGTTTTTTAAATTGAGAATGACAAAAAAGAAAATACATATATATTTTCACCCTGAGGAATTGGTGGCCTGGATTGCAGCATCCTGGAGAGACTGCAAAGGTCACTGGTTTGACATTTAGACCATTACTCTGTGACCCTGAGCAAAAACTTTAACCCCAGAATGCTCCCTGGACGCCACTCAGAGTGGGCTTCCCACTACTCCCTACACTCCCCCACTGTGGGACAATTAAAAAATATCACAATAAAATATAAAAACATATAGCAAACATACTTTCCTTGCATTTATTATGAACAAAAAGCATAATTTCATTTTAATTAATTTTTCATCAATCCCAAAGGGAAATTACTGTTGCAGTGTAGTGTTTTTTTTGTTTGTTTTTTAATAAGTTGTTGTCGGTGTTGATAACTGTAGGACGGAAGGTTCTTCTGTAGTGGTCTGTGTTGCATCGCACCTCCACAAGCCTCTTACCAAAGACAATCAGTTGTTTTCTGAGAATCTGATGAAGAGGTTAAGTACACTTTTTCGGTATCTATATGTTACTCCATTACTTATTTTTCCTCCTTCTTCTGACTTCTACTCATTAGATTTTCACACAAGTATCTGTACTTTCTATTCCTTACATTTTTAAAACAAACATTACTCTTTAGTCTTGGGTTCGGTTTAATGGTTCTAAATATTTATTTCACGTCATGTGCGCCACCCAATGCAGATCATTGGCGCCATCCAAATCTAGTGAAAACTAATGTCATTGGACGAGTCATATAACGCAAACACTCATTGGTTAGCTAAAGGAAATCATCAGAAGCAAGCAGGTGTTCTTCAAACTGCAAACGTGAATTGTCTACGCCATGCTACAATGAAGGATTCAGAAAAATATGTTGAAATGTCTGAACTACTTAGGTGTCAGTCTGCAATCATAAAGGGTTACATTTAAATTTTTTTTTAAAGATATTTTTCAAGTTAAAACTTATAAAAGTCTTTAATAAAATCAATGTTTAATAACTGCTTAAAGGTTGTTATTTTTAAAAGGTATTTTAATCCAAAATATCAGCTTTCAATTAACTAATTCACCAACTTATCAGTATACTGATCTAAGTGTTTTTGAGTGTTTAAACGTAATATGTTTAACATCAACTGGTGATGTTAAAGTTAAAAAGGAAAATTATTTTTTTCCTTTTTTTTCCCACTCTTTTCTTTCACCTAAATCTTAGCCGCTTTTAAATTAGCAACAAAAGACTAGACAGCTACACCAGCTGGAGATCAATGCTTACTGGGTCAGGAACGCCTAAGGTGTTGACTGAAGTGTTGTCTGTGAGATGGCCCCGCAGCGACTGGCGACCGGTCCGGGGCTTCTCTTGCCATCTGGTCCGAGGCCTGACAAGAAAGGCTGCAGCCTCGCAGTGAGGCTGAACAAGAGGAGGCAGGCACAGAAAATAAATGCTTGAATGAGTCGCCTATGGCAATTAGTCTGTTACTTGCAGGCCCATTCAACCGTTGGATTATGGGTTGCTTTAAACCAAAACACAGCAGTAAGCACTCCAGACCGACATCAAGCACAAACACTGTTGTCATACTTCACTGTAACAAAATGTTAAGCTGCTGTTGCCATGTTGGTCCCATTTAAAGCCCTGACCTGCTTCAGCCACTGCATAAGTGTTGCTACACTAAAGCAATATTCAAAGGTGTTCAAAAAATTGTGATATAGGAACTGCAGTGTTACTTTGTACATATTTTTATGCATTAATAGGATTTAGAAAAACAAACATTTATGACCAAGATGTGGATTTTGTTTTGCTTTTATGCAGATTTGGATGTGGCTAAAAAGCCTAAATGTTGGATCTGCACTCTTCTCTGCACTGAGTCTTTTTTTTTTTTCTTGTTTTAAATCTTTTGCAGCTGCAGATAAACACTCTCAGTTTCTCTCACAGAGTAACTCTACAGTTTCGGTCTAGTAATATCTGACTTTTTCCGCTTCAAAGTCCACCCATAAACCTCATCAAAAGGATGCAAAGGCACCACAGGAGATGCTATAAAATAGGAGCAAACTTTTGAAGCAAATGCCCAAAAACTTTTTGGAAAAAATTATCTTTTTGACATTTACATTCTTTGTGAAAGAATAGACTTGAAGTTCAAAGTGAAAAATAGATGAATTTAGTCATTCCTAATTCATAATATAGTTTAAGTTCTTTTCATAGGATGATTTCTCCAGCAGGTGTAAATTTAGTTTCATTATTGTTGCAGACAAAGAATGTTTTAATTAATGGAAATTTAAAAAAATAAATCCAGAAAGGAATTTCTTAATAAATCAGAGGATTTTGAGAGAATGTTGCTGTTTTCTCCAATTTAATGTTTTCAATATTTTTCTTTTTCGTTTCACATTCAGTCTTAACTTTATTTTAGAATGTTGTTTTTCAAATTTCTCTTTTTCAGTTTTAATTTTACGCATTACATTTTGTTGTAATTGCATTTCACATCTCTCTTTCACTTCACCTTGAGCCCAACACACATATGCAGACCAATAGAAATGCATCTTCACGCGTTAGTCCAGAGGAAAGTCCGCCCCTGAAAGTGAGGAGGATGTGATCTGTGAAATATAGTTAGAAATTAGTGCAATTCTACATCTCAATCAGAAAAATAAGAAATGTGAAAAAAATTTACTTGGGAAAAAAAAAATTGAAATATAAAAGCTTCTCTCAGAATCTTTTTTGAGTAACCTCTTACACCCTCAGGGGGTATAAATAAATTTCTGCCTGACAAAAACACACAAAAGTAAATCACTTATAGCCTCACAGCTATTAGATTTAAGAAGAAACCTTTGGTACCTCTGTAAAGGTAAGATGTCATGAATGGTTTTCTGGTGTCAGCACCATTGTAGCTTTGACCCTGCCTGAAATATTAGGGACAAAATACAAAATATTTTGCATTTTTTAAACCTCGCCAAAATTTTCTTTGAAATAAACATTGCAAAACACTACCAAAATATTATTTATAGCACAAAAAAGTAGTACAGACTTTTAAATCTAAATGTTGTGTAAAAATATACCAAATTTGGACTCAATCAGATGAATCATATTTATTTTAGAATGGTATTAGTGAGAAATTTCTTAGGCGGAGAGGCCATTTTGGCACATTTATCCAAAAATGTCACCAAACTGTGCCAAATGTGTTTTTTACATCAATACTGGGGGTTTGTTAAAATTACGAGGTCACGTGGCAGCTGGACCCACCGGTGGGTCCGTAGGGTTCTAGGGGTTAAGACGTTTCATTTCTAATTACCTTTTTTATTTTCAAATGATTATTTACAAAGTATCTTCTTAGTTTCCAACAATAAAGGAAGTAAATTCACTCCATACAAAACCAGCAAATGCACCAAAATGATATGCACCCTGCAAACTCCACTATGCTCTGCATGGTATTGTTTTTCCTGCCATGTGATGTTTCAGGACGCATCTAAGGCATCGTATAAGATGAATAGATTCTCTATACCTGATAGCAGATGTATTCCAAACTGACTAATAGCTGAAAATAAATAAAAAAATATGTTTATTAAAGCATGTGAAAATGTAACCCAGGCGTAACTAGAACTGCTTTTTGTAAATTGCTATTTAAATAGTGTTGCAGCAGTTTGTGACAGTAAGCTTGTTTTTCCACCCCCTATGGAAATAGCAGGATTTGAGCAGTGTGCAGGACTTTAAAGCAGCACATTGCATCTGTGCTCCTCAGGTTCATGTTTGTGACGTTTCATTATTAGGTGAGCATTAACATGTAATATGTATTGTTATTAGTGTTAATAAGGCCTAGTTTAATAGCCTGAATTAGAGTTATATGTTAGGTAACAATATCTAAGGTAACTGAATACTATATCCAGCCACGTTGTAGAGCAGAGTGGAATTTCATTCTGTTAATGTTGTTTTCTTTCTGCTGTCCTGTAGTTATACAAAGTTCTTAATGCGTTAGTAAGGTTGTTTTTCCAGCCCCCCTGTGGAAGTCATGGACTTTTAACAGTGCGCAGGACCTCAAAGCAGCATGTTGCATCTGTGCTCCTCCAGTTCACTTCTGTGACGTTTCATTGTTAGATGCTACGGTCGATTTGGGCGAGAGAGAGAGAGATACTGCAGAGCTACCTGGTGATCACTGAGGACGTCCTGAAAATTCCTGACCATTCTGCTGGCAAATACAGAAAATAAATATGAGAGCTCTGAGTTATTTATTTTCTATTTTTTTCCTGTCCAGCTACAATTTTTATTATCTTTTTTAAAGGACAACTGAATTTTTTTTTTGAGTAAGAGACTCTTGAACTGAAGGACTTTTTTGTTCGTTGTTATTGTGAGCCAAGCATACAGGGGATTTCCTTCTGCGTTATTTCAAGGAAAAGTTGAAGTCTGTTTATTTTGCATGTTTAAGGTTCCTTTTAATATGCTTTTTTAATGCTCTACAGCACAGGAGACATTGAGATGTGGTTCATTTCTGTCCCAGAAATGTGTAAATGAATTCTGGTAGGTAGTAAACTGCTATTAGGACTCTGAGTCTATAATTTTCGTTACAATTTTTTTTTTTTTTTTTCACATAACATATTAATGTTGTTGGTTCAAGGAAATTGTTGGTATTAAATAACAAACATCTTCTGCTCAAAGGAGTGAGTGGACTTTTTTTCCATCGGGAAAGTTAAAACAAGTTTTCTGTCCAAGTCACAGATTATTCTGTAGAGCCAGATTCCTACCAACTTTTCCTCTTTTACAGCTTTTGTTGGATCCAATCCTGTAATTATCCTTTAAAAAAAAGTAAAACTCACTTTATTAAAAACAAATGTTTTGACAATATGAAAACTTTTTTAACGATGTACCAAAACTCAATGAATAAAAAAACTTGTTTTTATGTAAAGTCTATCATTTAAAATGCTTTTACTCAATCTTCTATGGATCCGGCATCGACTGTGCCACAGATGAATTGAAAGAAAAGAGTTAAAGGAAATACATAATAGCAACCGCTTGACTAAAAAGCGGCATTTTAATACAGCCTGATACGACCAGCAAAGTATATCTCAGTGAGGAGATGAATTTTCAAGCTTTCAAGGAGTTTATCAGTCGAAAATACATTCACTTTGAGCTAGACACACTATAAAACTTCACACACACACTCAGTCAGACTCAAAGGTGGGCAACGTGCGTGCACGCGCACGTAAAGCCTTCCATGTTTTCACCCAAGGCAACTGCTGCATTATCTCTCCTCTAATGTAAAATCCACTGAAGCATAATTGAAAACAACTTTGGAGAATTGCCACGACGAGATAGGAGGATACTGGAGTTGCAGGTGTTTTGCAGAGGTACAAGGGGTTGTTAACTCATGGGGGGGGGGCACAAAATGGAGCACTGTACAGGAAAACTGTCATATTTTTAATATATTAGGAAATGCTATATTCAGCCAAGCGTGTGCGTGTTTATGAACGTCTCAGTGTTTGTGCTTGATTGTTAGAGAAAAAATCTAAAAGTAAACCATGTGTGAAACAAACACTGCAGAGGATCCTGCAGCATGCAACAAAAACAGTTTACTGAACAAACAGAAGCTGGTGAGAAAGAAAAGTGGCTTTTCTGATGAATAATCAAACTGGCAACACAGTTTGAGTATCTCATTTCTTCACATTACAATTATGGATATTGATGCATTTTTTGGGGGATTTAAGAACAAATTAATAGAGTGCATAGTGTTGAAGAGAAACAAAAATGATAAGTAAAACTTACTCCTTTGAATCTGAAGCTAATTCCATAGATTAATTCCTTGTGACTCATAACCATTCAGAATCACTCTCTTCGGTAATTATAGGCCAGAGGGTTTGGGGTTTGTCTCAAAAGAATTGCACATAAACAAATTTTTACCCATTAATTTCTAAACTTTTTCTACCTTTACATCCAATCCTCAGAATGATATACGCTGTTTAGAAAATAAAGGGAACTCTCAAACAATGCATCCTCCGTTGAATGAAATATTGTCATTGAATACTGTATTCTCTACAAAGCTCAGTGTACTGACAACAAAATCACACAAATATTATCAATGGAAATCAATTGTATTAACCTTTTAAAGGGTAAAATCTAAATGCAGGTTGATCCAACTCTTAGTGCTGCCGCGATTAGTCGACATAATCGACCAAAATTTGTCGAGTTTCATCCCCCCTGCCCTCTCTCTCTCTCTCTCTCTCTCTCTCTATATATATATATATATATATATATATATATATATATATATATATATATATATATATATATATATATATATATATATATATATATATATGAGAAGCCGTTTGTCCGATCGGATTTGCATGTTTTCTAAACAAAAAACGTTGTTTTTTGTCCACTCTGTAAAGCCTCAAACTCAACTCTATTTCTGACATTTTGAATTGAAAAAGCTTCCTGGATGGGAAGCCAAACATCTTCAAACTCGGAAACAAAGTCCAGTGGATTGTTTTTTGTTGTTTAACTTCTCTGGAATGACTAGAGGACCACAATGTTCACATTTTGGACAAAGAAGACAGGTGGTTTGAGAGGGGCATGAAGGAAGCCATCTATGTTAAAAAAGAAAAACAACCTCAAACAGAGGGGGTGAACTCAGATTTCAGCTTTCAAAAACCTACAATGCAGCAATTAAGTTGATTCCTTCCTGCTACCATGGCAACCCCAATCACTTTACAGGGGAACAGAAGACCTCGCCTATTTCAGCCAGGTGAACAATTTCCTTTATTAAGCCCCCTTTCAGGGAGACATAGGCAGGTATCGGGCATTTCAGGGTAACAAAGAACCCAAACATCTGCCTATTCTAAAGGGTGGACAAATTGAAACGGACCCGTTCTTATATTTCAATTTGCATGTTTTCTAAACAAAAAACAAGGCTTTGTTTTGGTCCACACTATAAAACCTCAAACTCAACTCTATTTCTGACATTTTGAATTGAAAAAGCTTCCTGGATGGGAAGCAAAACGTCTTCAAACTTGGAAACAAAGTCCAGTGGATCGTTTTATCTTTTTTGGAATCGCTGGTTATATTATATATGAATTCACTAACAAACATCCGTTACCTTTCCATAACCACAGGATCTACTCTGAGATGAAATTGACTTGCTTTACTCATATAATCTGACTGTCAATTGGTTACATTTGAGTTCATAAGTGTATGAGAGTAAAGCATGCTTTATATGAGTGCAATCTATACCTGCGATTATTTCAAAAAGATCTAACAACTTTTCTGTTGGTCTGTTAGAGCGTGCAATAATTAAAGGGGGTTGGAAAACATTTGGAAGAAATTCAGCCTTGAGGAGCAGTCAGACTGTAGGCGACGTGCTGAGATTTAAGGAGCGCTCTCAGTCACAACATTTTCTGTGTATCAACACTCTCCTGCCGTGTTCTTGCTCAACCTCAACCGTGGGCAAAGTATGTGTTCCCTAACTTGCCATACTTCAGAGTGCATTCTCTAGGATAAATCTTTAACTAAAGTATAAAACTTTAAAAGCTCCTCCCAGATGTGATGACTATTTCATGAAGAGCAGCCGGCCCTTTTAGGTTACAGAGGATAAATCTGCTGTTGACATCCAACCTGCATCTAAATCTAACTTCTCCACTTGAACTATATGTTTTTTTATGTTGCAACTGAAGTGAAGAAGCAGCAGCGGACCAAGAATGTAAAGTATGTGGTTCAGGTATCAATGAAAGTCTGGAATCAGAAAGAGAAATCTGTTCATCTGACTGAAGCAGACAGGGAAAGAATGACTCCAGTTCTGTTCATTATTCATAAGTAGAGGGGGGTGGGTGGGAAACAGCAGTTTAATAGCAGGATAATAACGTATAAGTGTAACATTGGATGGAGTCGGCGTCTGTAGGTGCAGATCTGAACTTCAGCGTCGTCTCTAGGGTGTTGTGAGTGATGATAACTGACAAGTCAGGGTCAGTGAGAACTCAACCTCCAAGTGCTAAAAAGAGACGAGGAAGCAGAGCAGCTCTTAACTGACAATCCTTCAGTAGGTGGTAGATCAAACATTTCCTCACTTTCTTTTACGCAAACAAAAAATGGGTTTCAAATGAATTACTTACTTAAATCAGCCACAGCTGTCTGAGATGAATGAAACCAGTTTAGTGCAGTTCATTTTTTTTTTATATATTATTAGAATTTTGGAGAGACACCAAAATAATATAATTATTTTATTGGTTAGAGTACACTTAATTGAAATATTGAAATTAACTAGCAGCATATCCCTGGAGTTGTGTTTCCATGTCATCCAAAACCAAGGATGTGATTTAAAGATTAATGACTTAATGTAAATTTGATTGATCAACTAACGATTCATTGATAAGAAGCCATCCATCCATTCATTTTCCATCACCCTTATCCCAAACAGGTGTCACAAAGGTTTCTGGTGCCTATGGGCGAGACAGGGTAGACCCAGGACAGGTCTCCAGTCCATCGCAGGGCAACACAGAGACAAACAGGACAAACAACCATTCATACACACATCTAACGAGAATTTATAGAAGCCCATTAAACTAACAGTCATGTTTTTGGACTGTGGGAGGATCCCGGAGTACCCGGAGTGAACCCAGGCATGCACAGGGAGAACATGTATTCTCCATGCAGAAAGATCCCAGGCCAGGAATCAAAACCGGAACCTTCTTGCTGCAAGGCAGCAGTGCTACCCGCTGCCCCACCATCTGCTTAAAAACCTCTTCTTTCTCTTATTTCAAGAAGATCTTTCCATTAACATTTGGGCCTTAATATATTTATATATTTATTTTACAATATAGTGAATTAAGAAAGGTAATTTCCCATAATGTGTTAACAGTTTATTTTGCTCTCTGTATTAAAGGCACACTATGCAACATTTTTCAGTTAATTAATGTGTTCCATAACGTTTTGGATGATTAAATGAGTCATTTCAGGTTGAACAAAGGTATTCTCGGCCGCCCTGGTGGTCTGTGGGGGAAAAACCGCACTTGCAATTGCAGGAGCACCGACCCGCACCCACAGGCTCAGAAGTCTCGTGAGAGTCAGTCTTGCTTTACGGCCGAGAACTGCTACACCCCCCAGTTAAAAGCATGCTCGTTGCTAGCATAGTGGCGATCTTTGTGCAGTTATGCTACGTTCACATCGGACGCAGCAAAATCGTGTCTGCTGCTTCATTTTTGCTGCTTGAACCAGTTAGTTCTGACGCGCAGCTGAAGCAGCTTTGCTGCTCTGGCTGTGCGGTGCAAAAGTGTGTCTGACGCGCGTTGGGCGGAGCTTCACTATCCTTTCTCTGCCTTGCAGTTATATTTGCTGTGATCATTTGGAATAAAGTAGTTTTAATATGTGTTTAAATGAGAAAATACACCTGAAAACATAATCAGTGCCGTCAGTTCATTCAGATTATTATCCTGCCTTCAATATTTTTTCTGTCGGAGCCGCTCAGACCCCCACATACCAGCGGTGCGCCGACAGAAGGAACCCCTTCATCAGCAGCCTCTGGCCAGGTCACGTCCTCGCGGTTCACCGCGGCAGCTGGTAGGTGTTTTTGATCTAAATAATCCAAACTGCATATTCTGCCGGCAGATTCCTGCATTTTAAGTTAATTTAGGCGTCAATAAACTGTTTAAGAGGAGAGATCATAGCCTCTGATCATCAGCGCTGTGTCTCTCTCCCTGCTTCAGCTGCTTAGACGTGATGCGCCTGCTGCCTCAAAACGCGCCGCGGGACCTTTTGCTGCGCCTTGACGCGCGTCAACCATTGACTTTGCATGTAAACTCGCTGCTTCTGTCGCGCCAGCTGCGGTGTGAACGCAGCATTAGTCATTCGTTGCGTTCGCCTGTCTGCTAAGCTCAAAACAACCACGCCTGGCTTGACGGAGAAACCAGGAGAACAGCTGTGCATATTTACGACAGTGCACTTTTACTTTCGCCCTCTGGGGGGAGTCTCGCTGGAAAATCAACACCGGTTGCATAGTGTACCTTTAAATGCTGACTGAACAAAGTATTTCTTTTTTCCTTATACACTATTAAACAAGCATATCAAGAGGATATACCAAAACTTGACTAAATAAAAAAAAATTAATTAAATATGTGAAACACTTATATTTTCCAATTTATCAAGATGTAAAACTAATTAACATACAGGGTAGGTTGCTCTTATTTACTGTCAGGCTATTTGCTACGTTGTCATTTGATCAGATGGGGAAAAAAATTAATAAACCATTAATCAACAATTGAATGAAAGTAACATATTTGTTTAGATCAAAAGCAAAAAATATCAGTTTTCATCAGCCCCTCAGGTTTAAGAAATGTGCCATCTGGTTTTATTAAGTGGTTATGCACTCATCCAAAATACAATACTCAGTTTCTTTTTTTTTTTTTCTTTTTTTTTTTCAGATTCAAGGACACTTAAACAGATTTTGTTGTAGCTATTGTGTTGCTCACATGCACATTTGGAAGATACAAAAAATTCCCAGCTTAATTAAAAAAACAAAATAGTGATGTATTAGTTGTTTGTAAATAGCAGAATCCCCACTGCAAGATTAAATAGAAAATATTAATAATTTAGTTTAGAAACTTCAAAGTGATCTAAAAGAAAAACATTTCAGTAAGAATATCATTAGGCAACAACATTCAATTTGTTTGCCACAGATAATTTTACACAAAGCATGATAAATCAAAGCTAATAACAGATGGTGAGATGAGGCCTCATGAGGCAATGAGCCATTTTAGCCAAAGTGATGGGTTCTTTTCTCCGAGCATAGTTTGCTCATTAAACCACCTACTGGCCGAGTGCATAATCACAATCAACAACATAAACTCTGATTCTTAGGGCCCTTGGAAATGATCAATACTAAGTAATAACTATCCATTTCTGTAAGATTATCATATGTTTTGTAAAATAATATTGAAAATGTTCTGTGTGCTAATTTTCTAACACACCTACAGCCTAATATAGCAGGTGGTGTATGTTTTTTTCTGTCCCTTCAGTGAAATGGTATGAGCTTTAGCATCCAGACAGTAAAATTGCTTGTGAAACTTGGACAATGATGAGCTAAATTAGAGTTTTTTTTTTAGAAATGAGAGTTTTCCAATAGTTTTTGGTTTAAATAGATTTCTGCAGCCTCTCAGAGCCTCTCAGCATTGATAGGTGTTGTTATCGTAACCAAACTGCAGGGAACACGATAAACACCTCCACTATAAATACATCAAGGAATATTAAAAAATACAGTTTTTCATAGACTAAACTTAATGTACCTGAAATAAGAACAATATAAAGATCAGTTATTTAATTCTTTCCAGCTAATATCACTCATTTAGAGTCGAAAAAAATCACGTGACCTCTTTTATTTCTTCAAAAAGAGGTCATAAGTAATAAATAACTACCACAACATATCTGTCTTTTTGAAATAATCACAGTGAAATTTCAAGGAACAAACTTGCAAATAGACAATAAATACAATTTCAAAGATTAGTGATATTTTAGGAAAATTATGTTTCAAAACACTAAATTTGCCCTCTTGTAAAGGTAGAAAAATATATATTTTTGTTATAATAGTCACTTCATTTTGTGAACTGAAAAGAAATTAACTTTGTTTCTGCTAATAAAACACTTTTAAAGCTGCAAACATCAATTTACTTTAAAAAAAAAAAAAAAGGAAAAACATTTTTATTTGACAAATATCTACAGGCTGCTAATATATTTACAGTTACGTTAAAAATCATTTCTCACTTTCATAAAGAACAAAAAATAGATTTTTGTTATATTCCTGTCAATTTATTTCATGAATTTAACGGAAAAAAATTTGAAACAAACAAACAAAACAGTTACCAATATTTTAGAAAGTTATGTTTGAAAATAATCCCTAATTAAATAAATGAGGCCAAAAAATGTATTTCTGTTCTAATTGAAGCAGATTTTTTTTGGAAGTGCGTTTGTTAGTATATCTATTCTTCAAAGAACTAGGCTGCTCTTCGTTTTTTGTTAGCCAAAGTGAAGAATATTCATGTCAAGTTTCTATAGAGCTGTTTACAGCCACAGGTTGTAGGCCCCTGTGTTAGATCCAACTTATGGCACCAGCATCATACTAACCTGGATTTTTTTATTAGGAGGCTTGGGGAATTTTTTTTTGTTTGTATTATTCCTTGTCTGCATCATCTTTTTTCCTCTTTTACTTTTTGCTTCTTTGTTACCTGAGCTCGTTCCTATTTCCTGATGAACTCTCTTATAATCAAATGGTTCCACCTGGACATCCTTCCAGGCCTAGAAACTCCACCCCTCCCTCCAAAAGTTGTCCTCTTTGTCTGCTAGAAGGAGCACACTGCATGCCAGTGCATGTAGGGTGAGTTTTAGAAGGTTGCAGAATATAAATTTGCTAGTTGGAGGTGTGTGGTCCACTTTTCATAGTACTGACGAGGTTCTGAGACGAAGACGTTTTCTCACATATTATATGCAAATAAGGAGGTAGATGTGTTTATAAAAAGCCCCCAAAGCTGTTATGCTGAAATGTGCTGATTAGAGTCCTGTTGTTGGGAGAAATCAAGTCAAAACTCTCCCATATGAGTGAAATCCTCCTCTTTCCTTTGGCGCCAGCTTCTTTCCTCTCCTCACTTTTCTCAGTCTCCCAACTATGTTTCCTTCACTTACCCAAACTCAAAAATATCACTGCAATTGACCTCCAGTTTCTTATACACATTCGTGCTCCAACTACAACTTACTCTTGTGTAATTATTGAAATATATATATTAGTGCTGTCAAAATTATCGCGTTATTATCGCGTTAACGCAAGGCCATTTTAACGGCGATAATTTTTTTAACGTGAGATTAACGCTATGTGGTTTTATGGTACAATTTTCCAAGTACATCCCGCTGCAGCCTGCGGGAAGGCGGGGCTATTTTCCCCCAGTCTATGCATTTTCCATAGGCTTTGAGAGCGGAGAGCTCCTCAAGGAAAAAAGACGCTCAAACACTGGGTAGCGCTAGTGCCTTTTCTTTAAGCCCCACCACCAACAAACAAGTTGAGTGTCTGTAACTAGTAGCAACCTGAAATACGCTGAGAAAACAGATTACTGAGGTGAAATGGAATCTGCTACGGCACTCTTGCTGTCTGTGTACGCCACAGGTCGGTATCGTGTGTGTGTGTGTGTGTGTGTGGGTGTGGGTGTGTCTGTGTGTGTGTGTGTGTGTTCTCATTTTTGTTAAGAGGCTGAAAAGTAACTTTCTAGAGCATAGACTACCTCCATCTAGTGATGTCGGTCTATTGATTTTGATGTATTGATTGAAAATTGTTCATTAGTATCTTGGTTAATTAACATCTAATGTTAACTGTACTACATTTTATAGCAGTAGGGTAAAATGCTTGTCTTTGTTCAGAAGACTGTATTAACTGTAAAGACTGTCTTTTACATCAGCCTGTTTTCAGGGCCTTTTTTTGGCTACATATTTGTTATTTTTTGCTACATGCCTCCCCATCTTCTTGCCATATGTTTCTATGGCATAAATCAGTGTCTTTGACCTGTTTTCATTTAAAAAAAAGAACATTGGCACAAACCTAGCCTGTATGTATTTTTTTTGTATGTCATCGAGAGTATTTAAATGATTTTCAATCAGAAAAAAAATTTGCGATTAAAATGCGATTAATCGCGAGTTAACTCAGGCATTGATACGATTAATCGCGATTAAAAAAATTTAATCGATTGACAGCACTAATATATATATATATATATTTTTTTTTTAGAAATACTGAGCAACAGTTTGGTTGGCTACAATATAAGCCTGTGTTGTTTTTGCCATTAACTAGACAACAGTGGATTTGCAAAGAAATGACATTATAAATGGAAATCATACAGAAGGTAAAGTGAAATATGTAGCCATAGCTCTAGCAACGACCAGCATCAGGGCTGCTGTGCAGCTCCCCCCAGGTGATTGGTGACAACTCTGGTGCTCTGTGTAAATACTGCTGTCAGTTCACATCAGCAGGGTGTTCTAAGTTCAAAGACTACATGCAAGAACTGGACAAACTGTTTGTTGTGTGTTTTTAAGCTAATTCACTCATCTGTGTTATTGTTTGAGACAGAGTTCAAGGGAAATCTGTCATTCACACCTGATGAGTTAGATAAAAAAAAAATCAATAAATCCTAACAGACCTATTTATGAAGAGATTTGGGTTAGTTTATAATCTTATAGGAAGGATTTCACAAACTATCTATAGCACACTAAATCGATTCAACAAACTTGCTGCAACCATCCTACCTTAGTGCACAGTTGTTGCAATGCTGCATCCGTTTCTAAAACCATCCGTTTTGCTCCTTCCTCATGTTTTATGATCAGGGACTTTAAATCAGTACTGGTGAGATGCTCTGCTGCTGTGGGGTAAAAAACTGTCTCTTTCCCTGCAGAAATTTGGAGTTATTCTAAACACAGATCATATTTTTTACAGTTTAATCTAATCTATATATAACCTGCCATCTAACCTTTCATTCTTTGCTGGATTTCTCTGGATCTTCTCACAGCAAAGATCACGCCCAGATATTAGTGTTAAAACCCTCACAGCCCCATTATAAAGAAAGATATTTTTATAGATATATGATCTTTTGCAATGTCCCTTAAAGGTATGGCGGATTTTCATGATTTTTTTTTTTAAAGACCCGCATTCTCCACTTAAAAAAAAGACAACACACATGCACAACCTTGCACCTGCTCCCAAGAGGGAATGCCTACACTGCAAAAAATGGAAATCTAAATAAGTAATTTTTGCTCAAATTAAGTGCATTTTTTCTTGAATTGAGGAGGTAAGTGAGACACTGCCAATGGAACAAGACAATTTACATGTAAAACAAGAAAAAGACAATTGCTTTGTCTTATTTCAAGTGTATATTATCTAATTATCTTATTTTAAGAGTAAAAATACTCATTCCATTGGCAGATCATCTTATTTACCTGCTCAAATTAAGGGTAAATACACTTAATTTAAGAAATTTTTTACCTATTTCTAGATGTTTTTTGCAGTGTATTAAATGCATGCGAGAGCGAGCAGGAACCCATATATAGTGTACATACTGTATATAGTGGACTTTATAGGTGTTGGGAGCTGGAGAAATTCCACCTTTCTCCAGCAGAGTCCGCCGTGGATCCTCTGAGGGAGCCTCCTGTTCAGCTGCAGCTCATCAAGATCATCAGAGGATCCACTACTTAAGCTGTCTTCAGACCTTGCCTCAACGCCGCAGTGTTGTTCCAGTTGGTCAGCGCTTAAGCCAAGATCCTCAGTGTAAACTCTATTACTTTTGAATCCAGCTTGGATTCTAACCATTGTCTCTGTCTTCTAGGAAACCTGTGTCTCCTCAGTGAAAGCTCAGGAAGAGCTAACCTGCCGAGCCGACCCTCTGAGCCAAACCTGAAGAATTCTCAGAGAACCCCCGAGCAGCTCTGGACTAGAGCTGGGAATCCCAAGCCAAGGTCTGTTCATTGTAGACGTAAGACGCTGAAGCAGCAAACGGACTCTGCTGAAGAACTAATCTCCAGATCCAACAGAGACTCTCCCAAAGCTAACCTCAAGAATCCTCAAGGTACAATCAGTGAACTTCAGGAAATCAAACCTCTGTGGGCATCTCTAACTGAACTGTCTCTCAAGCAGACTCCGGTGAACCAGTATCCAGGCCCCGAACCCGAACCAGTACAATCTGTGTGCTTGTGCTTAAATAAACTTGTTAAACTTTCATCCTTGTGTCCGTCAGTGGTGTTCTGCATTCTTGGGTCGCTTTTAGTGAACCCATCATGACAATAGGGAACTCAGTTAACGGACCGTTCTGACAGATGATCACTGAATTTGCTCCACATTGGTCACGTAACTCCTCCTCCACCGCTCGATGCCTGCACCATCTTTGTTATTAATTGCTGATGTCTGGTATTGATAGCCTATAGTGACAACGAATCCCATAATGCTCTGTGAGGAGAACTCTCTGTGCAAAGCATTCTGGGATATATGTGCAAAGCATTCTGGGATATATCTGTCTCTTCTGAGGCCTTTTTTTTTGTCAAACACTTCATAGACACATTTTCTCTTACAACCCTCGGCCATTTTCAAAGAACCGCAGTGAGAAAGGTGAGCTTCAATGACTGCCTGAAACCGTAGTTCACCACAGATATATGCCTGAAAGTGCACATGCGCATGAAAAGATGGCTAACGGGGTGAGCACGTAGGACGGCCTTATGTAAACATATCACCAGAATGATTGAGAATTAGGAGGACCATTAGATGATCCCTCTGAAATAAAATATTGTCCTCTATACCTTTAAATGACTATACCATTGGTGTTTGTCATTCAGCCCATCAGCACAACTAATATGAACAAAAGTATGTAGAACTATAAAAATGTTTCATGAATGATATGCTGCAGCTTAAAGAGAGAACTTAAGATGTTTTTTTTATTGTTTTATAACTCAGAAGGGGGCAAAATGTGGATTAATCCAAACATTTAATCATAAAAGGTCCAATTGCATTTTTTTCAACATTTCAACATAAATGCTTTGGATTCCCGTTAGAGGAGCTTAGTGGCGAGGACCCTGTCCACTATTCAACATATATACAGTAATTGGTTGCAAAGCAATGCACAGAGTCTATTGCTTCTTATATGAAAGCTGTAAAATGTTTTATCTAATCAGCTTTGCAATATTTTTTAACTAATTAATTTTTTCACGTTGAATAAATGAGTTATATCAAGCATAAAGCCTGACAAAAATATGACCTTATTCCATGAATTTAAAACTCAGTTAAGAGTGAAGAAGGGATTTCTACTTGGTTTGTGGAGTGTGCTGTCGTACAGTATGTCCTGAAGGATTAACATTTGCTGTTTCACACCTTACAGCCATTTACCAAGACTACCTGTGTGCTGTTTGGAACATGGTACATATTTGTGCTGTGAACAAGGTCGTATGAAGTTAATTAAATCATTGAAGCAGCAGGCAGTAAAACCAAAACAATCATAAAGGAGCCGTAAAGCCGATAGGAACATAAAGGTCAAGTCTTTATGTTCTGCTTCTTCACTCAACATGTTGATCTGAGCAGCTTACACAAACCTGCCATATCTTAATACAGGTTAATTTGAATCTCACTCCTCTATTTTCTGTAAAAAAATGAACTGTAGCTATACATCTCTCTCATTGTCATCTTTTAAAAAGTTATGAGGGTAGACGATGGCAAAGTATGGGGGAAATACTGAAGCCCAATTGTAAAAGGTCGCAGACATCAGCTGGGTCCTCTCTAAGAGAACTGGGCCCTTATTATAAGCACTGACCTGTGAAATATCACATCGGTTGTGAGCATGCTCAGCAAAATGATGCAATTTGAGAGGATGTCACTGTTCACCCCCTGATGACCTCATCTTGGCAAAGCGGGAGGGGAGTCTGTCTGTAGCCGGGACGCACACACACACAGCAGGGCTCCCATCTCTCCTAAACCATTTCTCTAATTCTCCCTGCGTTTTAAAGAGGGAATCCCCTCAAATAACTTTGTACAATATTCAGTCTTGAAATGTTGCAATATATAAAGGACCAGTTTTAAAGACTAAAAATGTAAAAAGCAAGTCATTTCTACTGAACTTTAAATATGCCTAACACCTATCAGGATTCTTAACAAGAAAAAAAAATCTACATTAAACCAGTGTGAAAGGAACAAAAGCTTAAAAAAGAACTGTAATTTAGAGTTTGTACCCAAAGTTCAATGTGGAGCTAATTTAAAAGAAGCTACACAACCACCCTAATAAATTCTCTTTCCCACTAAAAATGGAGGGTTAATGCAGGTTTTTCAAACATGGGTCTATCCGCAAAGAATCGCTTCCTACTGACAAAAAATGCTGGCCTACAGAAATCAGGAAAGTAAACAATGGAGAGCAACATGTAAGGAAGCCAGGGCAACATAAGTATTCTTTATTGTTTCGCCCTCTAATCTGTCTGAATCCCTCTCACCAGAGCGGCTCAATGTTTATCGAATGTAAACAGAGTTTTTTCAGCTTGTTAGATCAGAAGCGATTGGCGCAGTGTGTTGACACCCATACGTTACGTTCGATGATCTCACGTAAATTAGCCGGTAAACCCGTCTCTGGTGTTCCCAAAACAGGCGATTTTAATGTGGGCCACTTGCCGATTCCGGGAGGCAGTGTGCGGTTAAGGGTCTTTGCTCAGAGAGCCAGAGTGGCAGTCTGTGGGAGTGGGGCTCGAACTCAGAACTTCTGGATTCCAAGCTCTATACCCTAACCACTAGACCGCCCCCCCTACAGGCCAAAGGAGGCTGTAAAAGCAAAGAGAATTTGGAGACATACAAAATTATTTAAAGATTTAAAAACATTAATTAGATCTTAATTAGGACCAACAGCCACAGTCATCTGTTTCAGTGAGCTTACATTGGGAGATGTGCACATTTATCAACAAATATATTTAAAACATTTGATCTAAATGTACTTATGTTTTATTTTTCAAATTTACTTGAAAAAATTTTTTCTGTAGAAGCCCATTTCTGGCACCTGAAATTAAAGGTATTGGCTCATAGTTTGTCATAATTACAGTATCAGATTTAAAGTTATAATTATAAGATACAAAATCATAATAACTAGTTTCAGCCATAATTATCCTTTAGTCATGATTATGGGATAAAAAAGTCATAGTTATGGGATACAAAGTTTCCACTTTTAAAACTTAGAATTTTAAAGTCATAATTATGAGAGTTGAAGTCATAATTTAACTTATAAACTCAAAATTATGAAACATAAGGTCTTAATTCCATGTTTCAAAGTCATAAATACCATACGTATGATTTTGAAACGTGACAACATGACTGAATCTCATAACTATGACCTTGGAAGTTGATATTTTGACTTTGTATTTTATAACTATGGCAGAAGAAGGTGTCAGAAATGAGCTTCCACAGTTTTGCCAGGACACGATCAATAAAAATGAAGGTCAAAGTGCTGCGGATTAAGGTTTCAATTATTCTTTTGCTCTGCTTTTGCTCTCGTTTCCACTCCCAGCCATTTGGAATAAAGAATAATGAAGTTTGGTCATCTTAGGACTAAACAGTCATGCTTGGCGATGTTCAGTTTTGTGTAGTTTATTTTTTAAGTGTACAGCAACTTCCTCTTCAGTCTGTCAAATCTGAAACTATCGGTGGAAAAATCTCACCGGTATATTTTTTAATCACTGTCCATTTTAACAGGCCTAATTCTAGGCAGTTATACTCATAATGAACACTTCTTTATTGCAAAAGATCATTAAAAACGTAATTAGGGTGTTAATGGGGGACAACAACAAATGAGAGGGAGGGTTTTCTTTTTTTAGATCAGCTTTAATTTGTTGAAAGTGAGAAAAGAGACCAGTTAAGCTTTAATAATTAAACTGGAACGGATCCGTCAGAGCAAAAACTAGATGCCTTAAAGTCAATACTGCATTATTCCTTATAGGATTAAATGACTGATGAGATTTGTTTAATTTCTCTTTGCTTATAGTTTCTTTGTTGAGCTCATTAAAACAATTCTCTGACCTACAAAGTGTTCTCAGAAAGCTGACTAAACTATGGCAGACAATTTTAACATAAAATCAGCTTCTTCTGACTATCGCAATTACTTCTAACATATCCAGCATTTAAGCAATTGATATCTAAAATTTGTATTTTGTCTAGGTAAAATACTGATTGTTCTATCAAATATCGCAATTGCACAATGTTAGGGGATCTTCAGAAAAATTCCTGTATCCTGATTATGACCTGGATTATTACCAAAATTTAATGGATTGTTCAAATCTGTCCATAACATGCTGCTGTCATTTTGCCCATCTCTTATATTGTGGCTATTTTCAAATATCAATTACTGTAAAAATGTCCATAGCTATATATTGGTTATTTATCTCCAGGTGCAGTTTTGTATTTTACAGCACAGTATTTTAATGTTTTTTTTTTTTTTTATATTATCCTTATACACTTTTCTAAGGTCCACATTGGTGTGGCCATTTTTTCTATAATCTTTTTGTCCCACAATGGGGAAATTCTAAACACCAGAATTTTCCCATTTTGGGACAATAAAGGGATTTTCTATTCTATTCTATAACTTCTCAAGTGTTTTTTTTAAATCTAAATTGTTTTTAAAGTAGAGAACAACAATCACCCAGTTTGATATATAGAGAATTTCCTGTTTCACATATTTTATGAAATACCTTTTTTTTTTTTTTTTTTTTTTTTCCTTACTGTTTTCCGGCTTAATGAGAGCAGTGGGCTTTAGGCTGCCCTGCAAGGCTTTAAACCTGGGTTTGAATGGAGACAAAGCCATTCTAAAGCACATATCAAGGTGCTCATATTGAGCCTGGATCCTTATTTATTTTTGATTCTGTTCATGGTGGAAAATCCTGCTTCACAGCAGCAGGTTGAGCCAAACATCCTCTAAATGTGCAGGGTCATCTTTGAGCACCATTTCACTTTTCTTTCACCAGTTCACTGCAGTTCTTCCACAATCCACACTTTCTTTCACTTTTTCTCATCGTCTTCTCCTTCTTTCCCATCGCCCGGCTTGCCACAGGTTTGCCTGCTGTGTCTAAAAGTATCAAGCAGCAGCAACCCAGACTGAAACAGATCATTGACTAATTTCTATCGCGTGTAGCCTGGTGCCGGCGCTCTGACCATCTCCATCCCTTTGTGATCCCACTCTATAAATCTGTTTACCAACGATGGCTACCTTAAGCAACAACGGTACCGTTGTTGCTTAAGGTAGCTATAGCTGACATTGTCAATTGTTATAAGGTCACAAGACAAGATATTTCAATCTTATATAAAAAAAAAAAACATTTATTATTGCCTGTGAAACACTTAAAACTTATGAAATAACTGCTCTCAATTATAAAGTTATAAAGTTTAAGGCATTGACAGTGGGTGGTTTACAAGAGAAGCAGATCAGATAGATGGAATAGATCGGTTCCATTAGTGATGGATTAGTGAGATTGGCCAATCACCAATCTCACTAATTTAAGAAAACTGAGGCCGATCGGTCGGCCAGCCGATAAATTGGTGCACCTCTACTATTTATTATACACAAGCTGAAAAAGAAAAATTTGAAAAAAAAACTTTTTTCTCCTTTGGAAATAATAAGATTTGGGGGAAAAAAAGAAAAAAAGATATAATTAAAAAAAGTAAATATAAAAAGAAATCTGAGAAAAAACCAGAGTTAGTCTCAAACCTATTTCAGATTTTTCAAAGTTTGATTTCCCGATTGCATCTTTCAAATTTCCATTTTCTGAACATTATTATTTCAAATTTTCATTTAAAAAAATGTTTCTTTGCCTGCAACAATAATGAAATACATTTCACTTCACAGGTTTTTACTTCTTATAAAGTCGATTGAATGTCATAAAAAGTGTTTTGATAGGATGCAGAAAGACAAGGAACATACATTTGAGTCCCATAAAAATGTGTTTCACATTAAAACAACACAAATAAACAAAAACAAAATGTAAATTCAAATAAACCCACTTTATTTGACACTGATTCTTCATTTTATCGGGCACTAGTTACAAAATTTGCATTCCTGACCTTATGTACATTTGATTTAAATCTGGGGCATTTTTTTGTGTGTAATTGATGTTTTTGTTCAACTTTTCTGCAAGTAACAAAAGAAATATAACTTCAATTCTCTCAGAAAACTTTCGACATCAGTTGTTCAGTCACACTAGAGGAGAAGACTTCAGTAAGCACAACATAAAGCAGAGAAAACAACTGCAGCATGCGCTTGTTTTGCATAAAGAACAAGTATCGAATGTGTCAAGTTCAGGCAGTAAAAGGAGGGCGGGGGGAGGGTGCATCTTGACTTTGTTGTTGGCATTAATTTGCATTGCGCCTGAATACCTGCAAATGAGTTTTAGGCTCGTCATCTTTAATAAATGTTTTCCTCACACCGAACCGATGCTCTAGAGGCCGGATGAGAGAAGCTGAGCAACTTTGAAGACAAACTGTTTTCGCAGAGTTGATTAGTAGTCAGCAATGAAAAGCTCTCCTGCTTCTCTAACGCTTAAACATTGTGAATTCTTTGGAAATTATGCTGGGTCTAACTGATCAGCCTCCATTGTTTAAGGTCAGGATGTTCATTAAAGCCGACAGACTGACTGGTAAATACTTTGAGGTGTTGCCACAGCATTGACCTTTGAAAGAAGGTAGTATTGGACGTGCCATTTGGGATGCACTTGTGTTGAAGTGATAAACATTCTACTCAAACACTTTTCAGACGCTATCTGTGCTGTAATGACAGTTTGAAACCTCATTCCTCAAACTGATTCTTTCTCTTTAGATAAAGCAGGCTCAAGTTAATGGTATAAATATTACAGCACTTTGGAAGCTGGAGTGCATGCCTGTATTCAGACACTGCCAAGTCAGGCTTGGATGGACAGCTGCTCCTCTCACTGCAGGTTTGTGCCTGAGTGACAGTGCTGGGAGGGCTGCCAATAATAATGATCTTCAAGAGCAGTGAAGGTTCCTCCTCTCGCACTATGGATTAGTCTGTTCACCTGATTGCATCTTCCCCAAAGAGATCAGCTGTCATGGCGGATTTAAATCTGACAGTATTGGAAGGCTTCATATGACTTTTTTTTTTCTTTTGTTTACCTTCCTGATGTTTAAAAGAACCCAGATGATAAGGCTGTTATTCTGTTTATGCATCTGTGAGAACTTCATGACTCAGTTCTTCCTTCAGACCAACAGGTTCTAATGCCTGGTTAAATGTGATGAGACAGAAATATGATGAGAGAACCTATAAAAGCCTATGTTTCTAAAATCCATTTGGAACTACAGATATAAAGGCTTCAGCAATTATTCAAACACGTACTTTTCCTAATAACATAACCAGGGTTCCTACAGCATAAGGCAAGTTAAATTCAAGCCTTTTTAAGACTTTTTAATGCCACTTGAAATAAAAATTTAAGACCAAATTCACAACAAACAAGAAAAACCTGCTTGCGACAACTTAACCCAAAGGTTTATTTGAACATAAACCACTGCACTAATGTTTCAAATTTTGAAAAACTTCCCATACAGGAGAAAAGCTAAAAACACACAAATGACAGATATATTTTAACAATTATTTAACTGAATTCACAAACTTTGTTTTAGAAGGGAACAAAACCAATCAGTTTTAAAGCCCCAACATAACCAGTGCTAAGTCTTTTTTGCAGCTATTTTTCTTTGTATTGTTTTCTTAGTATGTTTGATTTGGTGATAAGTGGAGGCGTTGCAGAGACAAGGGTGGAACAAAACTGGGAAATACCGACTGTTTCTCGGTAACTCGATTTTGACGCTTTGTGTTTCGCGCTTCACATGTGCGACTCCACTGCCTTAATTTCCATCGTTCTGAGCTTGAATGACTTCTTGCACAAAATACACTGTGCCTCATGTATGTTCCCTGGTACTTGTTTTAGCCATGGAGAAAACTCTTGGCTGGATAGAAAATTTTGGTTACATTTACACTTGCCCATATTTTCCTGACAAAAAGTAAATGGCGCATCTCCCAAATGTCCCGGCCGCAACAACGCTTTTATTGGTTCCGCTATCGGGACGGAGTAAATAATGGCGAGCCGTTAATTTTTTTTAAATAAAAATTGTCAATTTTGATGTTAGATATACAATAAAAATGAGACCTACGAAAGACTGATTTAAGACATTTTAATACTAATTAAGGCCTTAGTCTTATTTTGAAGAATTCAATGACTTTTTAAGGACCCGTGGGAACCCCGATGTCTCCATTCAATGGAGCGCTCACGGAGCTCAGAGTATTAAGTTAAAAGTTCTCTTTTCTGTTGCCGTTGATCAATAAAAGTATGTTTTAAGATAATTCGAGGCGAGAACTTTATACTTTTAAGCATCACTATATGGGCCATTTACCAAATCAATGCGTAATTTAAAAAAAACGTCCGAAGATGAGAGGACATTCAAGGGTAACGAAAGCCAGGGCTTTGATATGTCTTTATCTAACTGTGTTAATTATGATTCCCCCACTAAATGAAAAAAGTCAGAATTTATTATTATCATCCGGAGACTATTAATAATAGGAGGTAAAAAGCAGCTTCAGACTAGCCGAGCGTGTGGTGATGTCATGAGTACGCTTCTGTTCCAATTAACCCATATTTGTTCTGTTTGCTCCCATTCTCACCAAAGCCATATTTTTCTGTGTTCTTCTACAGAAGAAGAGTCCATACTCGCGTTCTTGTGAATTGCGAAACGGCCAACAATTCGCTCTCCAACTGCAAACCTGTAACGGTCACCACTACTCTGTGAGGATTCTTATTTCAACCGTTTTGTATATTAGCTGCGATATATGAATCAAGATGCTATGACCGACAATTTTGATTGACAGATTGCGGTTGATATATGATTGGCCGGATTTAGGTATTCAAGCTCACGTATAACTAACTGGCCGGCATAAAATAAGGGAAAAAAAAAAAAACACAGATTTTTAGACAGGATTTTTTTTTAAATAGAAATGTTCTAAATTTTTGGACAATATCGTATGTTTGATAAAGAGTTCATTTTTATACCTGTTTAGGCCAGAAGGATTTGACATTTAAATATTATTTACGACTATAAAGTTTATATATCCTTTGTTAAATTTTTCCCCTAATGGAGGTTGCCATTTTTTCACAATGCATGCTGGGTAGATGACTTGGTTAGGTCTGATTGAACTGGAACCTACATCATAAATGAAGGAGGCTACCATTAGCAGAGAAGTTTTTTCAGGGTATTGCGTTTGACTGCTGTAAATTTACAAAATCCCACACTGCGTTGTTGCTTCAGAGTTTTCATGAGCTGATATACATGATATATATTGTTAAAAAACCATTGAAAACTGGTATTTTCAACAATCTGCATTCCACCTTTCACTTTTCAAACGAATGTAGACGTTGTTTTAACGTAAATCATGTCTTTTCAATGTCTTTTTTAACCAATTTGTGCTCAGTGGGTGGGTTCTCCATTTATGTTTACCTACATTTGCTTTTATTTCATATTTTCTTTTGTGACTTAAAGTAGAAAACAATAATTTTCCATCCTGAAGGCAGGTCGTTTGTTGTAAGAAAGACTGAGCTGTGCCATTTAACAATGAGATACAATCGAACAAGCTGTCCGTTATGCTGGAAGGAAATACAACACTGACCAGAAAGGCTTCTATTAGCGACAGAACGGAGGACGCACAGATGAAGGAGTCCCTGTGGATGAGGGCTTACTGTGGCGGTCCTTTTAACAGAACATACAAAGACAGAATAAATTTGCCCTGGTCCTGCCCTGAAGTGTTTTGTCAAATGGCATTTAGGTTGTTTTAAGCTCTTCTTAACCTAGAATTTAAAGCATATCTAATTTTGAAGTGAAAGTAATGATAAGACACATTGCTGATTGTTAAATGTGACAAAAAGTGTATCACAAATTATGCTGTATTATGTTGTTTAGACTTTTCAGAACATTTATATTTTTAAAATAAAACATACATTGCATACACTTCTTGATCATTTTGGTCTGTTTAAAGATAAATGAACCATATAGGCAGAAATGTATCAAAAATAAAGGCATGATTCCTGAGAAAAGAAAGCAAATGTATATTTTCTTTATAAACAAATCTTTCCCAGATTTTGTTTTCTGGATGGTAGATATAAAAAGTTTTTCTCTAACCAATGTCAGACTACAGCATTTTTTTATTCCTAACTTTTATTCCTAAGTTTTTTGTTTAGCACCATGACGTGCAGATGCCATAATGTGGCAACACTGATCCATGAATCCAGATGAATGTCATGTTCTGGTTAATCCAGCTATTCTAAAGAGAAGTTCACCCCAGCTCTATTCCATTAACATTGTGGTAGGTTTTTAATTCTCCCGCAGGCTACATTATGTTCCCTCTCAGCCATCTGTGGTGGTTATGATGGGGGACATGTCTGGGGGAGACAGTGCAACAGGGACTACAAGGTTCATCAAAGTAAAGAGACTTCAGCTGCTGCACTAAATGTGGGATCTTTTTTTTTTCCCAAACGTTTTGCAGTTGCCTCATCTAAAAAAAAAAAAATGAAAAAGAAGACAAGCTTTGAAAGGATTTATTTCATATTCCTGACATGTATGGAGACATTTTAGAAATGCAGACAGAAGGGGGTTCTGATGAAACAGCCCTATCATTACCCAGGATGCGTTAGAAATTTTATCTACAGCAAAAAGTCCCTCTTCAGTCTTTCTTTCAGGTTAGAGAGAAACTATTTTCTTTGTAGCCATTCAAAGATGGCTCTGTTTTTGCCCCAGGATCATAACTGAAGCGCAGACGATATGTAAATGTCAAAAATAGCCAGAGGTTACTTTAGGAGCACGTTCCTTGATGAAAGCCCTTCAAACTGAGCGAAGAACACTAATTCTAGAGGTGAACATGATTTTGCACTTATAAAAGCTGTTATTAAAAATATCTTAGATAACAAGGACACTAGGGAAAAATTAGTTCCCACACTAAGATTAAATGGACATTTAATCTGCAATTAATATAATTTTCTTTTAGTTTTTAATTATAATGCTGGGCATATTTGTTAACATTTTTAATGGAAACAAAAGGATAATGTAAATGCTGGACCAGAGATGCTGGTGGACTGAAGACGGTGGAGATGAGGAGGTTATGAGTGGCTTTGAGGAGGGCAGTTTCTGTGTCGTGTTGGGTGTGGAATCCAGATTGAAATGTTTCTAACTAATGGCTGCTTTTTTTTTCACTGACTCTCCTGATCGTCCATATTTTTGAGTCTAGCAATTATTGACAGAAATTTAAAATTCTCTAGTGAAATTTCTAATAGTTTTTCTTACATTTTGTGGGACAGTTCACATTCTTCCCAGTAACAAAAAGTCCATGCAAAAATGGAAATAGTTTTTATTTATTGGTCTATGGTTATATCTAGGGAATACATCCATCATGCGGAGAAACTAGTCCATGCATTTGTTACTTCAAGGCTGGACTATTGTAATCCTTTACTATCAGGAAGTTGAAACTGTAGTTGAAAGCCTTCAGCTGATCCAAAATGCTGGAGCCAAAGTTATGATGAAAATTAAAAAGAGCTTCCTGTTAAATTTGGAATAGAATTAAAATCCTCCTTCTAACATATAAAGCCTTAAATTGCCAAGCTCCATCTTATCAGAGATCTGATTGTTCCTTTTATCCCTAACAGAGCACTTCACTCTCAATCTGCAGATTTACTAATAGTTCATTGTATACTGAGCTAGCTGTATAGTTATACTGCTATAGGCTTAGACTGCTGGAGGACATACCCCTTTTCATCGTTCTGCTTCATTCCATTTCTACTCTCCCATTCTGCAGTATTTGCTAGTTCAACTTCTGATGGTATGCTCTCTCTGCTTTCTCCCATCATAGTAGCTTCACCTGGTCTGTTCCTTTTTTGGCTGTGACACAATCATTGAGAGAAATGATCATCTGTGCTGCTGCCATCTACACCTTTGTTTATAGATGTTCGAGATCGGCCTGTTTTTCAGCGAAGTCCTGTTTCTCTGACTGTGAGTAACTCTATGTGCCCTCTTTCATCCTCTGACATGGGAGCTAGCTTGGAGCTTGCCTGCCTGACTGTGTGTGTTTCCTGCACATGGCCGTCTGTAGAGCTGGTACACAGTTACCTTTTGTATCTCTGGTTCTTACTCTACGTCTGCTTCTGTCTCCTTGAACCCCATTCGCTACAAGCATGCTTGGTTTGAGGGACTGCATTCAGGTCAATGCAATCTGCTGCTTTTCTTTTAATCAATTTGACTGTATGATCTGGTTGAACTGTCTCTGTGAAGTGTCTTAAGATGAGATGTGTTTTGAATTGGCGCTATATAAATAAACTGAAATGAATTGAAGTTGCAATTCTATTTCTTACACATCAACACACATCTGATTGTTATGCATTTAAAAAAAGAAAAACTTTCCTCCCAGACTGCAGGTTAACTGGTGGTTGACACAGATTCTAAAAGTAGAGCCAGAGGCAGATCTTTGAGTTTTCGAGCTCCTCTCCAGTGGAGCCAGCTCTTAGTTTAAATCTATGATGCAGACACATTTTCTACTTTCAGGACAATGCCTAAAACCCATTTCAGTCTTAGAAATAAAGAGTAGTTATAAGAACCATTACTGTGAGTGATTGAATGTAATCAGTTTGATTATCGCAGATTTTATCTCTGTCTTAGAGTTTTAGCTCAGCAGTGATTCTCTCCCAGGTGAAGCCACTAAAAGAGCTGATGCTGCAATTAACTCTCTTTGCCTTTACATGGACGTAAAAAGTACTTCTTTAATGCGTACGCTCCATCTTCTTTAAAACCCGGGTCAAACCTCATTGTAGCCTTAATGGCCAGGTTCTGTAGGGTTTTACTTTCAACTGTTAAAACATTTGCTCAAGGGCGTAGGTTTGATTTGAACTTTGGTGGGGACACTATTGGTCTGGTGTAATCGGTGCTATGCAATATGCATGCCCTTTTTTATGCTTGATGTGAGTATCTGTACTTATAAGAGGAATTCATTGTTAAAAGAGAAAAGCAACATTTTGCTCCATTAATAAAAATGTTATAAGCTCTAGACTCATTAGATGCTGTTTATCAATGTTTGAAGTATCACCGGCTCTGATGAATGTGGAATTAGGACTGTTTTCCACTTTGAAAACGGTTTCATTTGAACGCCTAAGAGAGAAGGTAAATACAGTATTTTCTTTTGAAGATATAGAATTGTGCAGAGTTAAACCCCACTCTAATATTTGTACCTACTTTTCTCTCTCTGTATCAAGCAAAATAATACATTCATTAAAATATTAACTTCACTATAAAAGTTGAACATCTGGACTGTAGTTACTCTGTGTAGCCCATTTCATGTATTTTATCTGGGGCTGAAAAAAATGAATCATATTAATTGATTATTTCAATAATCGTCAACTAATTTAGTAAGTGATTCATCATTAACTGGAGTATAGAGACTTTAAAACATACAGTAATATAAATGTAAAATGTGCCTTTCCCCACAGAGCAACCCACTTAGATCAGTTATTATATCAAAATTGTAAAAATAAAAACAAAAAAATGAAAACAGTAATATCAACTTAATATCGGTAAAATGGAAACCCTCACATTTTCTTTTTTAGTTGGCTGTGTATGGGAGAATTATCCTGCCATGGCTTACAGCCTTAATTTGCCCATTTTTCCAGCAGTCTTCAGAACTCCTGGCTGACTCAGAATATTTCGTTTTATAAAAGAAAAAAAAGATTTTTGTTTTTTAGTGTACATGATATTCATTTTTTTTTTTTTTTTTTTTTGGGACTAGTTTTGTAGCCTAATATTAATTGTAGTAACCGCGGCATTCTAGTGTGAATACATTTTCAAAGTTGTGCTCCAAGCACACGCGGACTAGAAAACAGCCAATCAGAGAGAGAGAAGGCGGAACTTAAGGCAGAACAACCAATGAGAGGGGCGTTAAACAGCGCAGCACAGTTCCATGCGCTGCTACATGAAAGGGACAGGAGAGACCAGGCAGAGGAGCTGCGAGAGGAACAGAAGCCACTGCTGCAATAACTACTGCTGTAAATTATAAACATGTTCCTCACATCCAATTATTGGTAGGGACAATTAGGTCGGTTCAAAACTTTGGTAGGGACATGTCCCTATGGTCCCTATGCAAACCTACGCCCATGCATTTGCTGCAGTTTCAGACACTTCTGCTTCTGAGTCTGGTTTCCTTACACAAAACTGGTATGATACGCTTAATTTAACTGTATTGTTTAATAACTACCTTAAAATTTATGATGATTGGATTTAATTTATTGTATATAAACTTTTATTCAAGTGCGCTGAGAGGACAGTTGCTGTTAGTCGTTGCTTTACTACAAAATCGAATTGAACTGCATCATCTGCATAAAAAGACAGAATAGCAACAGGTCATGAATTCAAGGTTTTATCTTCATGCCTAATTAAACACAAATATATTTACATATTTTGTTTAATGGAAAATTCAAATCAAAGTTAAAATTGTAAATGTTTTTTTTGGTTAGAGTAAAAATGTGAACATATGATTGATAGCATCTTAAAAAAGTGGATCTACATGGTCGATGCTCAGTACCATACACTGCCCTACTTAAGCTTGTGTTTCACTTCAGGATTCAGTTTGTCACCATTAATAAAAAAAAAAATTTTAAGTTCAAATCATCTTCATTTTCTAAATTATTGTTATTAAAGACCAAATTTGGGGACATTCAGGGCCTGTTAGCAAATAAAAAAGGATTACTCCAAGAGACAGTAATGAATGTATTTCAGTTTGAAGTCCCTTAACTTGAGTTTGTTTATTAAATTATGTTTAGATTATGGTTCTTGTGGTGAAACAATAACTGATGGAAACAAAAAAATAAACTTAATGCATTGATGGAGATTTTTCATGCTTTGTGCTCCACATTTTTCACAGCAATTCCAAGTCTGTCATGTGTTTACAGGCTTCCCAAAGTGAAACAAGCAAATTACCGTCTGTGTTACACAGTACAGGCCTGAAAATGGGTTAGATGCAGTTTCCATTCATCAGGGACGTGTTACTCCTATTTATGCTACCCTGTTTTTTTTTTTGTGTATTTTTTTGTATACAAGCATTCTCTTTGTCTCACAAGTCTGAGTGTGTGGCTGTGCGTTTATTTTTTCTCCTGCAGGGGTGAAGGAGACGAGTACATCAGATAATATCCCAGAACAAGCGCATGGAAAACAGCTTCCTACACCCGGCTGCCCCGCCTCAAGGCGGATGACACCACAACAAGATTATTCCCACCATGGAAAGGGAAGGTGGGAACAGTCATGGTTGTACAACAAGATGAGTGAGGAAAGAGAGGATATGGATTTTTGGGTCTAGATAAATAAAAGAATCAAATCTTTTAAGCATCAGCAGGATGATATTCAAGGTTTCTTTTTACATATGTTCCTTGGGGAACATGACAGCCTTCAAACACAGACCTGTAAATATTAAAGGAGTAAAAAAAGATGATTTGTACTCACCTCCAAAGGGTGCTCTCGGTGACACTGCCAATGTGGAAGTCGTATAGTTTGGTCAGAATGAGGATAACCTGCAAAGAGAGGAGATTTTTAAATTAAAAGTTTGTCTGTCATTTCTGGTCTTAAAGGAGTCATAGATTGCAAAACCGAGTTTTCATTGTCATAGATAAATAACGACAGTTCAGTGGGTGAAATGGACGTACCTTTTCACAATTCTAAACTTCTACCATAAAACGAGCAAATTCAAACGAAGCACCGAATTGAGATCAACTAGGGGATGTCGCCTTATTTGGTTCTGGCCTGTACTTTTGTCATGCCTCAAAATTGACATACAGACCAGCCCACTGGTTCACAGGCCCAAGAACTTGAATAGATGTAAGACACCAGTTTAGCTGTTTAGCCTACAGTTGGGTTTACGTCCCCTAGAATTACAAAGCAGGCAGTTTCTGTATTGAAAATGAGCCAGAACCACATGCGTAAATGCAGTGTTCCAGGCTGCATGGAGAAAGGGGAAAATTTTCATAGTCTTCCCAAGAATCGGAAGACTCAACAGGCATGGATTATTTTTGTCTATCAGAAAATCCCTGCAAAATTTGATGCTCAGCTATTCATTTGCTCTAAGCATTTTACCAAAGACAGCTTTCAAAATCTTGGACAGTTCAAAGCAGGATTTGCTAAATTTCTTTTACTGAAATAAGGGGCTGTTCCGACCTTAAGACCATCACACCCACAAGCTGTAAGTATGATTCTGGGCTAAGCTGTTGATAGCAGTGCTAGCAAATCTAGGGTGACCAGATTTGGGTTTCTGAAAGGGCGCTGCTGACTTGACCGGACCGGCCCCAGCAACAGAAGAAGAGTCCGAACCCGACCTTCCCCCCCGCCTGCCTTACCGGGCAAGGCAGGGGGAAAATCGGGCTGCCGTTGTCTGGGCTACCATCACCACATCGGGTTTGGTGGTTGCTTCGTCCCCCACTGGCTCCCTTTTTCGACTACATGCTGCACTGCAGTTGACCAAAATCCCAGCCGATTTTGAAATTCCCCGCTGACATTTTTTTAGGTCTGAAAATAAGGACATGTCCGGAAAGACGTCTGGTAACCCTACCATATCAACAATTTGATGTTTCATTGAGTGAGTGCTGGTTGCTGTGATGCGTCTTTGCTCAGCAGCTTCGCTCGTTGTAAACCAACCAATCAGCGCACAGCTCATCTAAATATTTATGAGCGTACCATAAAAGGAAGAAAACCTTTCGTTTCATTCTAGGGCTCTTAACCAGGCTTACATTAGGGCTCATAGAACAGCAAGTATGCCATTTTCAGTCCAACCAATGTTACACACCTATTCAGAGACCATAGGGACAGCACCAATTACCTTATAGAATCATTCTATGACCCCTTTAAGGACCTGCTTCTCTGACTGTTTAGGGGTCCATTAAAAAACTGGCAAGCAGAAAGGACCGTTAAAGTCGTAGGGAAGCGGCTGTTCCAACGGTTGCATTTCTGAATTCTCCCAAGTGGTGCCCAACCCTACACAAGTGAATAAAGTGAATGTGATTGGTAATTTATTAGGGGGGCAGGATTGTTGTGGTGGAAGGTTTGCAAGCAAGTTTGATTGTGGCTGGTTTGTCGGAAGCATCTTGCTAACCAGTTAGTAACTTAGTGCTAGTAGGTTCCCAATGGGAAATTCCATTGGGACCAAGTAGCACTAAATTGGTGACTTAGAAACGACACTGTCATGGAACTCTATGGACAGCGGAAACATGCAAGAGGAGGAGAGTTTAGCGTCTGAGGTCATGGATTAGTATCCTCTCTCAACTTTTTCAATCATTATTTTAGATCTTCGGCAGCTCTGGCAATCTACCTTATGTAAAAGAAGTTGCTTTTTTTGTCATTTTCTATTCGAGGGCTTTCTGTGTTCAAGAGACTCAAAATGAGAACTCTAGAACACTAATGTACTACTAATAGAAAAAAGGGAATTATATAAAAACTAGGAGTGAGCATTATGGCAGAATATGTTTCTATGTATTTTAAACTGAAATTATAAATTCCATTGTATCATGATGCTGGTGCATAAAGCAATGTGCCCAGCACATTGTTTTAATTTAGACATTTAAAAACAACACTCAGGTAAGCGGCACACTACATACTGTAATGGAAATCCAACATTGTGAAAATGTATCATCTTATTGTTTGCAGATGTGGTAATACGTATGGCAGGTTGAAGGGTACAAAATAAAAAAAATATAAAAAATCATAGTTTAATTTACAAATTTGTTGTGTTCATTAGCTTGCAATGCTAATGGAACAAAATTCTCTCCATAGTAAATACTATAGATGCTAACTGCATTTCGTTGCTTGTACTTGTGACAGTGCAATGACAATAAAGTTGAATTCTATTCTATTCTATTCTATTTAATGACATGAAAGTAAGGGGCAGGAGGGGAGGCAAGGCTCTAGAACAGGGAGAGTCTGCCTCCGTCCAACTGTTAAGCCTCCACTGTTACAAATATGAACCTTTAATGCCAGTTAACTGACTTAGCACTGAGCAGCCAGTAGTTGCTGGGAGCTGAGATTTTAGCTTTCTACTTCTGCTGGAATAAACACGTAAATAATTGCACAGTATGCCTACAGGTTATGATGTTTTCTTAATTCTCAAACTGTGAAACTAACAACAAAAATATGACTTAATTTCTACTGTGGTAGACATAGCAACATGTAACAGTTTCATCACTACCACATAAAAGCTTATTTATGCAGCAAATAAAATGAATGTGTCTGAGAATAGAACTGCAAAGCAAATAATATTTCTCATTGATAATCCCATCATCTTTAGCTTTGGCAGACTGTCAGCACATCTTCCCTCACAATCTAATCCTGTTTTATTGCCCTCCCCTATAGTAAACTTTACTTTTTGTTCTTTTATTTTTTCCCATTAAATAAAGCTCTGAATATTTCAGTCATTTGTATTTTCACACAAATTTTTTGCAGGAGTGGAAACATAAATGGCTCTAATAATGTTTTACTTGTGTACTTATACTTTTTAATCATCAATTATATATTTGTGCCTTGATAAAATTCTAAGATCATATCCACACAACAAACCAAAAAGCTCTTAATCAATTAAAAATAGCACAAATATAATTTGTTGATCCTTTTTCTCATCAGATATTCTAAAAAAAGGTTCCTATTTTCAAAACATTGACACAGGCAAACAGTGAGGTGTGGTGAACACTGTCAGGGTGTAGCCCACCATGAGGTCAAAACAAAATAAAATAAGATGAAGTAAAACATCACTAAATATTAAATATGCTAACATAGTTTCACCATTTCATGCATTTATTTGGAGGAAGCTCTGTATGGAAGTAAATCGCTGGGATTGAATTAAAAATGCCACTGAAATTTAAATGTTGTTTCAGTGTTAAAATATATTCAGAACACATTTTTGACCTAAAAAAAAATTTAATTGTCATTATTTCTACACAGTTGAAATTTCATTTGTTATTTTCTCTTCAAGCAAAAAATGCACATTACTATTTCAAAGTGATTACATTTTCAATACGTATTTGTCAGTTCTCCTCTCTTTCTACTGGTTGTTAAATTTGACCAGTCATGCACGTAAGGCAGCCATTTTTAAATCAGTCCATGAACACAGGTTCCTCTTCTATTATAGCTCATGTTCCACCATTTATAATTACACTTTGTTCTATGTATCCTCATCAAGACTCACCGGAAGGCAAAATAGTTCCTCTATCAACTGAAGTACCGTCATCGGTTTTATAGAAATTTAATGTTAAATTTTGATTAACTGTATTGGCTTGCAGGTGTGCTTATGTATGGATGCAACAGGTGTCTGTTGGAGACAAGGCTTATTTTGATATATTGTGAAATGTTTTGCATGGTAGAATCACAGAAAAAATTAGAGAAAATTCATGTGTTAATCAGGTCGTCTTCCCTGCTAACCTAAAGCTTCAGAACTGGTTCTTCCAGTTTTCTCAAGGTATCAGATCTGATAACTTTGCTTTTTGAATTAAAGGTTGAAACAAACAGAAAAAGAAACAAAAACGATCCTCCAGCATATAATATTATTTATAATAATAATAAAAAAAGACATCTCAGTAATAGAACAACATGATTTTTATATTAAGGAGTAGATCATCTTAACTGTTTTAGAGGATGGAGTAGTTTATCCAAGTATAACATATCGTCTATTAGAGACAGTTTCCTGCAGCTCCCGCTGACAGCATCATAGCAATAATACTCTCATAACCATAAACACTAATGCTGCAGTCAATTCTTTAAACAAAGTCATTGCTGGGGGCTGTTTGCATGGTAATGACTTTAAACAGTTGTTAAACCGGACAGTTTAGAGGAAAATATTTCAAAACAGTGAGCAAACCATTCAGGTCTAATAACTTCATCCTTTGACGGCTGCTATATTATGACAGGAAAGTTGAGTGGATTCTGGTCCCAATATTCTACTAAACATTAAATGTTTGAGACATTTCCAAAAGAATAAAAACAGAACTTTACTTTTCATCACCTAAATGTGTAGACAATTAAAAAGCAATTCATTTAATTTCTATAGCACCAATTCACAACACGTCATCTCAAGGCATTTTACAGTTCACCAGATCATCCAGTCAGATTGATTCAAAGTTTTCTATCTAAGGATAGTTGATTGAATTGACTCATTGACTTGAAGGCATCCCTCACACTGAGCATGCTTGTAGCGACAGTGTAGAGGAAAAACTCCCTTTTAACAGGAAGAAACCTCCAGCAGAACCAGGCTTAGTGTGAGCGGCCATCTGCTGAGGCCGACTGGGGTTCAAGGAGACGGAAGCAGAGACAGAAAAAGAAGCAGAAATATAAAAGGCAAATCTAAACCAGCTTCACAGGCGGCCCTGTCCAGGAAACACACAGCCAGGCAGACAAGCTCAGAGCCAGCACCCATGTAAGAAGATTAAGAAAGCACATCCAGCCAGTCACAGTAAGAGAAACAGGACTACACTGAAAAACAGGCCAATCTTGAACATCTATAAACAAAAGTGTTAATGGCAGCAACAGAGCTGATATTTCTCTCCAGGATGGAGTCACACCCAAAAACAAAACACAATTTTAACCAACCAACTACTATAAAAATAGAAACAGCAATATTTTCACAAACGTGATCTAATGAAATGATTTAAAAAACATAATTAAATTCACTTATTAAAAGAAAACATTGAGCAGGTCAAAGCAGGTCTATTTAAGATACTCCTTGTTTAGAAACAACGTAGCCTAGGGGATAAATAAATTTTTATAGCGCCTTGTTTTTGCCAGCGGGGCCATCAGTCTTCTAGTGGACCGCAGCAGCTTAAAGGAGGATTGTAGTGGACGTGTGGAATCAGTGATAGCTTTTCTCCTCAAAGCATGTCTGTGTAGACTGAGAGGATGTATTTGGTTTTGACCTGTTATCATTCCAGCGTGTTTGACGACCTGGTTGAGTTTTCCTCTGCAGCAGGAAGGTTTCCAACCAGGAAATTAGATTAGTGAGAGCCAGTTGAAAATTGGGCTGTGTTGGTCTAAAGTGTTTTTAGACCAAAGTGCTTTAGTCCAATAGTAGGCATCTGAAATGTGGACGTCATTGGGACGTAAATCATGTCGTCTTTTCAATGTCTTTACAACCAATTTTTCTTTTGTGGGTTCAACTGAAGTGTCTTTAAAGGTGCACAATTACATTATACGCTTTTAAGAAAAGGCAAAAAAAACATTTGACCATGTGAAAATAAAGATATCCAAGCATCCCTCCCGATAGTGTTTAGATCGTTCTTTTAGAGCCTAAATTGGACTGAAACATCAGACGCGATGATCTGACATAAACAAATGCAATGCCCTCTACTGGCAGCATTGCTGTCATAGTATCAGAATGAGGACATTTACTCATTCTATCAATTTAGCAGCTACATTTGAACCCCTCGGCAGCATAAAGTCATGGGAAAGCGGCTGTTCCAAACGTTGCCTTCAGAAATGCAACAAATTCTTTCCGAATGCTTGTGGGGCTTTACTCGAGTGAATAAAGTGGATGTGATTGGTCGATTATCAAGGGGGCGGGATTGTTGTTGCGGAAGGTTCGTAAGCAAGTTTGATTGTGGCCGGTTTGTCGGAAGCATCTTGCTAACCAGTTAGCAACTTAGTTTCTAGTAGGTTCCCAATGGGAAATTCCATTGGGAACCCAATGTTTGTATTGTATATTTCACTTTAGGAAATGGAAATGTCATGAGGGCTGTACTAAACGAAATCTCACATTAAAGTTTGTCAAAGTCTAAAATAAATTCAAAAAGATGTCATGAATGATCCTAACTCTGTATCTTTAATCATTGTTCCTACATATTTACACCCTGGCGGCAGTATAAAAGCTCTCAATGATTATAAAGGTTGTGTACGTCATACAGCCTTTTTATGTGAGTGGCAGACGCAGGTTAAATTGGGAATCCGGTATTTAGACTGTATAACAAGTTTTCTTTATTTGATCACCTTACATTAAATTTTTTTTTAAAGTTTACCTCTTACTGTTTAAAAACACTTTTGTAGAAGTTAGAGTATCAACTTAAGGTTTTTACTCAAGTAAAAGTGTAAAAGTACTAGTTTTAAAAACTGCTTAAAGTATTAAAGTAAAATGAATGCAGAAAAAAAAAATGAAGGACAGAAGCTTTAAGCATTATAATCACCTACCCTATGAAAGGAACATTTTTCTACAATTCTGGATGACAACTTCCTTAGACTTCATTTTCTTAGTTTCATAATTAATGGTAACAGTGTCAAATTGAACTTTGCATCACCTTGAACAACCATTTATTTTGGTATGTGGTAAACAAAAACTTGCTGCAGTTCCGGGTCCTACCACAAAGAAATGAATTGTATTGATGCTGGGATTAAACCAAAAACAAAATCCTGAGCCTGGAATTTTTCGACACAGACAAGAAACACATATTTTGAATTTTGAAAATTCAAAACCAAGAACAGCCAGAAGATGGTAAAAGTGCGTCTATATCTACCACTTGCATGAATCACATTTCTGTTGATATCCAGTTTCGCTGCTAAGCATTCCTGGAGCACAGCATGCAGAACCAAGCGCCTGGTTGACCTAACTTCCTGCACCAGTTGCTAAATGGCTTGCCATCTCACCCTGTCTCCTCCAGCCATGCCCAGCGCTATTTATTTTTGAGACCTTTATCTATGGTTGTGACATCTTCCCCGGAGTTCATGAACGGCATTGTGCCCACTACGTGCAATTCCGTTCTCTCTATCATCATTCTCTCCAAACACAAAGTTTCATTTATGTATTTTTTATTTTTACAGGTCTCTCCTTAGAATGGAGCTGTAAACGGCACAAAGTGACTCTAGGTGTAGAACTTCAGCACTGTACCACAATCTATCTGGCGACTTGAACAAAGAACAAGAGGAGGAAGTACACACTTTCCTGAGGCCGGCCCCCTTCTTCTTCTGATTGGCCAATGCTCTTAGTTTTAGAGCTCTCCTTTATTACTATTGGCTGACAAACACAAGAGGGATTTCGATTGTCTTTTTTTCTATTTATTTACCGTCAATTTATTTTCAAGTGATTTTATTTTACTCACAGACGCTATGAGCCGTTGGCTGGAATACTTTAATCCCTGTAGATGATACGGATTAACAAGTCTGTTTAAAAAAATATAAGCAGCATAAGTTAGAGATAATTGCAAAAAAATTTAAGGAGTAGAGGTAAAAAGTAGTCTAAACAATAACTACTCCAGTGAAGTATAGATAGCCAAGATTTCTACTTAAGTAAGGTAACAAATTAGGTGTACTTTGTTACTGAAACCTCTGCTTATTTTATCTCTGGGTCATCTGCTACCAGCTTCTGTGCTCAACGTGAGGCTCCAACTGCCAAGTTTTATCATTGCATTGTTTTTTCAGGGTGACAGTTTAATATTTGCCAGGAAGAGCTCTGCATGTTGTCTGTGTTTTATTTTTGCAAACTGCAGGGCTTCTTATGGATTCCGTTAAACAACAGCTTTTTCAAAGAGATGCTCGAAGCTAATGCTTCTGTACCTTTCAAAGTGTAAGTGGGGGCAGACTCCTTTTCAGACACAAACAACTCATTTCTTGTCCTGTCATGTCCTGTCATGCTGGATAAATGGAGAAAAATTAACATGCAGAGTTTTTGCATTTCTCATTTATATATTCTCTTTTAATGCCACAATTTATGACCCAGAAATCAGCAAGTTTCCATAAGGCTTGACACTGTAGTTAATAGCCTTTTAATGCAGTTTTTTCCCCCACAAAAGGTATAATTACTGCCTACAACGGAACACCTTCTATAGTGAATCTAATTTTATTCCAACAGCAGTTAGTAAAACACTACAGAGTGATGAATTAGCATGTTAGGATGCTGTGCCGTGCATAATTAGTTCTGTATATCCAGTTCTGCCAAAGCCGCGTTCAAAATGTTTTTCTTTTTTTCTTTTCTGCCTTTCTTCTTAATGCAGCACTCTGCCATCCTCGCCCCTGTGGAAAAGTCTCATCAACAGACTCTACTCACAGCTTTGGTCTTTTAAAGAGGGAGAGATAATCAGCAGGCGGGGCACTTTGATAAGGACTGTGCACATCCTCAGAGCAAATCACAAGACATGAAGGTTGTGTCAGGATCAGCGGTCAGCTGTGATCCTCCACTCTAAAGTGCAGAATCACAACTCCGCTCCGCAGGGATGGCCGAGTGATGGAAAGGAACAAACTGACTTCTAAAAATAAGTCAGTTTAAAAACTTCAACCATCTGGTAGCTTCAACTTTTATTCACCTCATGGTTTAGAAAAAACTAGAAGAAAATAACGGAATAAAAGTGTAAGGTTGATACTTCTTTCATTTTAAAACATTACAGGTATAAATATGTTCTATGGAGTGAAATCTGTTTCATTATTGGTGCAAGAAAATGCATGTTTTGTATAAAGAGATGTGGGAAAAAAAGGTTTTAAAATTAACTTATTTTTTTTATATTTTCCATTTTCTTTCTCAAATATCAGTTTTTCAGATTGATATGAATATAATATTCTCTTCATTTCAAGCTCAATCATAAGGCACGCTCTTGACCAATACAAATGTTGCTGTTAACGTTAAATGTTGCAGACCAACAGAATGTGTACGAGTGAGGACCGAAGAAAACGCGATCCGTAAAATGTTATTTGAAAATAATGACATTGGTAAAACTAAATCTGAAAAATAGGAATTTAAATAAATTACAGAGAAATCACAGACTGTAAAAGTAATGAAAAAGTGGAAAATATAGAATACTGAAAACCATTTTGAAAAAGTAAAATCTGAGAAAAAAGCTGTTACTCTCAAAATCTTAATTCAAATAAAAGATTAATGTTTCATTTCTATTTATAAAACATGTTATTTTCTTTTACATAATAATGGAACAAAATCCACTCCATACATTATTTAAAAAAAAACCTTCGCAAACTTCTCAACTCTAGACCCTAAACAATTATTTCACTCTATATTCAGAAAAAAAATATCTTGAAGTAATATATTTATTACTATTAAATAAATTAATGTTTCAAAATTAAATGTAATTTTTACATAAAATGTTCTTTTTTATATTTTAATACAACATGTAATTGTTTAATTGTACATTTTATAAATTATTGTCAAGGTAATTGTAACACTTTGATAAATATAAACAAAATATCCAGGTAATTCATAGTATATATTTTGCATGGAACATTCACATTTATCAATTTTAATAAGCATTTTGGCTCCACTAATTTTTAAAATCATCTTGTGATCCACACCAGTGGGAATCTAACCCTTACTTTGGGATCCACTGATCTAAGGCATGAGCGTCTCTCTAGTATGAATTTCTGGGAAGCTAGAGTAATAGAAAGTAGCGTTGAGCGTGCTTTGGATAGAACGCACTGAGCTTTTAGGGCGTACAGACCATGGCGTGGTTGGAGACGAAGGCTGGACAGCAGAGCCTTAGACTGACTTAGACGACACCAGCATTGCTGTTTCTTCCTGCTAATGTCCATCACTTGGACAGCAGGATGAATTATATATAGCTGCAAGGACATGAGCAGTGTTTATACCAACATGTAAGACGACGCTGATGTTTTTTTTTTTTTGGACTGTCTCCATAGCAACATATCTGAATCCAACTGGGGGAACAACGGCGCCATCCAAGCAATAAGAGCTGTGGTTGTTCTGTTCAAGCTACACCAGTATGCTGCGATTAACATCTAAGTCCAAAAATGTGGGAAGAGGTAGAGACAGCCAGCGTCCCACAGGGTGATGTTGGCAGATTCCCATGGAGACTGCATGCATCTGGTGGTCTGACATTGCTTCGGATAGGGAACTCTACCTACTGCTAAGGCATAAAGAGATGTGACAGCTATCTTCCACAGTTGTTCAATCCACTAACATCATAAGGAAGACTGAATCAATTTCCTTCAAACAAGATGAGAAAATGTTTCTTTTTTAGAGTGCATGTTCAATATGCACCAGAGGAAATGATTACTGGACCCTAAGTTTCTCAATAAACAGATTCTAATGAGGCTAATGATGTATAATTCACACAAGATGTTTTTTTTCTTTTTTTTTTTACAAAAATACAGACATACAGCGAACCCGAAAAAAGTTACACGTGGGATTGGTTGGAAAGGCTCTTTTCATTGAATATGTGAAGAATAAAAAAAGAAAAAGTCAAAAAAAGCAGCATTAACCTGATAAGATTTAGAAGCTGATGTGACACCAGCTGTCGATCATCAGCAGCTGATCAGCTGCGTCTCTCTCTCTCTCTCCCTTTAACAGCTTTTTGTATAATGGAGGTGCAGTGGACAAAATACTGTATTTAATAAAATACTAAACATTATAGTGGGGAATATGCAATTGAACCATGCTTACCATGAGGAATTTAAGGAGCGGAAAACAGTCAACTGTAGGAAATAGACAGACAGACAGACAGACAGACAGACAGACAGACAGACCTATTGAAAGCTACAGTTGTTACTTTGTACAAAGGTAAAAAAAAAAAAAGAATTTTGGTAACGCTAATATCTATTCTTTATAAAGACAAAATTTACTTTTTATTTACTTACAAATTTTTAAAAAAGTTAACTATTAAGGTGAGCAAACTAAACTTTGAACTTATATATATATATATATATATATATATATATATATATATATATATATATATATATATATATATATATATATATATATATATATATATATATATATATATATAAATCTTGAGGTGGTATTAAGGTTTCATTTTGCCTTCCACACGCTTAGTGGAACACTACAAAAACGATCTAGAAATAAGTAAAACATTTCTTAGATTAAGGGTATTTACCCTTAATTTGAGCAGGTAGATGAGATAGTTTGCTAATGGAATGAGTAATTTCACTCTTAAAATAAGATAATTAGATAATATGCACTTGAAATAAGACAATGCAATTGTGTTTTCTTATTTGAAGTGTAAATTGTCTTGTTCCATTGGCAAAATGTCTCTTTTACTTCATCAATTCAAGAACAAATGCACTTATTTCAAGAAAAAATTACTTATCTAGATTCAGATTTTTGGCAGTGAAGGACCGTTGTGACGAGGAAGAGTAGAGGTTAGCTCCCCTCGAGGCCTCTGAGTGCCTAAAACGATGTAGTACTGTCTTTTATTTGAGCAAGTAAATAAGAATATCTTCCAATAAAAGTATTTTATTATATTATTATTGCCCTTTAAATAAGGTAATTCAATATCATCCTCTTAAAGTAAGGTAATGGAGAAGTTCTTCTTTTAAACCAAAATCATCTTAATCCATTGTGACATCTTACTGACCTGCTCAAATCAAGGTACTATTTAAGAACAACTGACTGACCTTTATACATTTTTGTAGCCATACATTTGTCATACTTTTTTTTCTTGTTGCCATTTTTGCATCCTTTCTAGAAACAACAAATGTTAAGTAACAAATGTCAGCATGTTTTTCTCCTTTGTTTCATTTGACTTTTTCTCCAAATTAACCTTCTGCTAATTAAATCAAAGTTGAATCACTTGGCAACCTTTTTCCATGTCTTGCTGAGGTTCATTGGCCTTGGAACCAGTGTGCCGCTCAGAGAACCCTGGAAGGTGCTGGTGCATAAGGATGCTCCAGATGCCAGAGGATCCCTTCCACTTAAAGTGTGAACATATGGTTCAGGCCAAACAAGATTGCAATATCAGAGAAAAGCCAGAGCTAAGTCAGGAGAAAATAGATTATAGCCATATGGCTGCAACATATTCTAAACACAGACATCTTAGCTTTCCGTTTGCATTTTGTTTTGTTCGCTGGTATAGAACTGAACATGTGTTCGTATGACCCCCTTCCTGCCACCATTCTTTGAATTTGTTCCGTCAGCCATGTGTCCCTGCTCCTCCTTAGAGGGAGGGGTGAAACACAGATTGGAGTTTTCTTTTCCCCTTATGACATTCACAGTTGATATAGGCAGAAACAAAGCATCCCTTCAAAAGCTTTTTGAAATGCAGAAAATCTCATTTTCAATCAAATAAAATACATTTTTCAAACCGCTGTAATACATTAAGTAAAAGATTATCTTAAAAGATATTCACAGGCTTATTTAGATTTTTTAAGACACTGACTGCTATAGAAGAGAAAACCAAACTCTAACAGACGCATCTATAAGTACACTTTGGTTTTCAATCCCTGCCTCTCTTCTTATTATTGAATCAAAATGCAAATCACACTGTACTTAACCGGTTCCCTAGACAATTAACCAAGTGTGCGGTAAACATATTACAGGCATGACTAAATGCTTCATCTCTACTCAAACACCAAGTCAAAGTGTCATACGCAATTTTGAATTTTGTTTCATGTCATCACAGACTAATCAGTCTTAATTAGTTTTTTTTTCGAGAGGAAAAAAATAATGACTAGCTCTTCCCTTTGTGAAGCTAAAGTTTAATTATGAAGATGACCCAAAGAGGTGTTGCTGAAGTCGGCTATTAGCGCACAGCAGAAGAAAGGCTGTTAATTTAAACCAAATGAAAAATGGCAGCGCATTCAAGCTAAATGAGAGCTCAGCTATACTGATGAGCATGTTTAATATGTGTCTATGTAAATTATACATCATATACTCGTTTTTTTTATGTGTAAAGAGCAAAAAGTGTGAAAATATAAGCTAGGATTAACAAATTCCAAATAAATGTTTTCCTCTTTCGGAGTGACATCATTTCCATTTTCTATTGAAAGGGTAGAGGGCGATTGTTCCAGAAAGGTAGGTAAGAAACGCCCATGTCACATGTAAAAATTTTTTACTTATGCCAAATATTGAAGCGTGGTCTGCGCTATGTTATTCCACGCCACAACGCAAGAGGAACAATCAGGAACTAGCTATGGGTCTAGATACGGCTGAGGCGGCGAGGAAGTGGGGACAAGATTGCTAGACAACGGAGGGACATGAGGGCGAGAAAGAGCAGGGATCCAGGTGGAAAAATGTCCCAGCGTTCTCGCGCACCTCGCTCTTCTAGCTGGTCCAACTTCACAAGTCGTTTTCCACAATGGCGGTCATACAAACAAAACAAGCTGGTAAGGAACCAAATAGGAAATATGCATAGTGTAGAGTGGATGTGGATTTGACCAATCAGAGGCCTCCTGCCTGCTGCACTGTCTGCGGTCACCTACAGTTTGGGAAAGGTGCAGAGAGTCTGACAACCTGGTTTCTGAGTATAAATCAGCCTTAGGACCGCCCTACCTGCTCCTCTACTCCACAGGGAAAACGTCTGTCAACTATTCTAAAGATACATTTTTTTATTATTATTATTGTTGCTAGCAAAAAACGAAACAATAAAAAAAAACAAGTTTTCAAAAATGGAAATAAAAAAATGCAATCCAAAAATTAAACTTAAAAAGAAGTATGGTTTTGAAAAATATTTTGCAGTTTTCATAATTTTACATTTCTCCAATCCAACTCCAATTAAATCTGCAGATCAGATTCATCGCCTTCTCTTCACTTCAAGCACAATACAAACACTCGCTCTGGGGCAATAAAAATGTTTTTGCTCCAGAGGAAAGTTTATCCCCATAAGTGAAGAGAATCTGATCTGAAAAAAACTATTTGAAAAATATGCAATTCATAACATTTTATCTGATAAAGAGAAATTAGAAAAATATATCTGTAAAAAATGTAAACGAATTAAATATGTAAGAAAAATGAGAAATCAGCAAAGATGCTTTCAAAATATTTTTTTTCAGATTTGTTTTTAGATTACATTTTTTAAAAAAATGTCATCTACAAATCTGTTGGAACAATAATGGAACAAAATTCTCTCCATAAATCTGTGACACAAAAGAATGAAGGTAGTAAGGGCGGATGGAGTTTGCAGCTGGCATTAGCCAGGAATACCTAAAATATAACTGATGGCTGTATACTATAACTTAAGTTGAAAGTATTATTTAAAAAAAAATATATATATATTTTATATTCTTAAGCCTTAATTTGCTTGAACAACTCTTTCTGTTATCTCCTGTGTTTGAGCTCCAATGTTTCGTGCCGCAGTCGTTTTTGAACAAAAAGCTCTTTGTGCTTATTTATTTTATTGCTTATGTCGTTGTGCTGACAAACTAAGAACAGAAAACAGGCTTTTAGTTGTCTGTAAACATAAAGACAGTCAACACCAAAATGGCAGCTGGAACTGATCGTTATCTAGAAGTGATTAAACCCCCCTACCCACCGCCCAGTAGCGTGTCAACAGAGGAGCAATTACTTTATCAAATGGTGAGAGCTGTTTATGTGACACGTCGTCAACTGGCAGCAACAAAAACACCCGCTGACAGCCAGACAATCTGAGAGGCACTCACTGCTTTTTTTTTTTTCTGTTTGCTTTGACTTAAAAGAAAATAAAAGACTTTTGTTGACCTGCTGCTAAGTGGATAAATAGATAGTTAGAGGTTTTGTTAAAAGACTTCATGTATCTTAAAACACTGTAATAAAATTACACAAAAGAGTAACATAAAGTATTGAAATCCAGGGGGAAGTGTGATCCATTGTTTTAGTTTAAATATATAAAATCTATGGGTTAATAATAATTTAAAGTTAATTTGATGGGTGTGTTGGCCTAGGGGTTAGAGCAGGGACCTTGGGCTCTGAGAAGGTTGCAAGTACCTGGTTTGATCCCCACAGCCTGCACTCTGGGTCCCTGAGCAAGACCCTTAACCCCCTATTGCTCCGCGCACAATAGCAGCCCACTGCTCCCTAATGGGATGGGTTAAATGCAGAGAACAAATGTATCCACTGTGTGACAATAAAGGGATTTGCATTTACAGCAGCTATTCACACCATTGCATTTCTGAATTGTCCCTAGTGGTGCCCGACTTTATACGAGTGAATACATTTTGGTGTACAAGCTGAGGTATAACTAACTTGCCTGCAAAAAATTGCGAAAAATAGAAATTTTCTAAATTTTGGAACGATATAGTCTGATAAAGAGTACATTTATATACATGTTTAAGCCAGAATGATTTGACATTTAAATATGATTTCCCTACGACTTTAAGCCAGGGTTGAAGGTGAGCCGGAACGTTCCGGTATGCAACCTGGGAAACGATTTGGGTTTCAAGGTTTCTGTGTTTTAGATTATTTTTATTTATTTTTTCTTTCTTTCATTATTTACCCCAGTAAAGGGAAATAATGACAAAATAGAGATGGAAACGGTGTTACTTCAGTTATATCCAGTGCCGTAATGGAAGAGCAGAAGCAACACCTTTCCCCTGCTTCATATCAGACACATCTAATCGAAAAAGATCGGCAAACAAAAACACTAAATCTGGAAAGTTACCAGTCCTCAAATACTATATAAGCAGAGTCAGAAAAGTAACATTCAATAAAATGAATTTTAAACCGATTTTAACTTTGGTATCTTTTTCACTGTTTCACTCTGTGGCTTTTTAGCTGCCAGGCTAGAATAATCGATCACCGATCTCCAGATCAACTGTGTTGATTTGCATTAACTTTACACTATTAGAGAATTTTTTTCCGTATAAATTTTCAACATGCTAAATGAATCATACATTTTGGATTTTTGACAATAATAAACAATATTATTTTGTTCATGTTTTCTTTTTTTTTTCAGAGATAGTTTCATAACTATTTTACTAAGCCATCTTTTTAATAATTGAAATGTTAAGGTTTGATTGATAATACATATTTGTAATTATTGGTACTTTATAAGGCCTTTACACTTTAAGCAGCATTATGTGCTTGTGTGCCCATATTCGTATTTAACACACTCGAAAAACAATTTGAAATACAGTGTAATAGTAGAAAACTAAACTTTTAGCCTCTACCATTGAAGTATTCAGACTGTGCAATGTTATAATACGTTTCTGTAAATCAGGTTATATGTTATCCCAGTTGGTTTTCATGTTTAACCATGTTTCCTACTGTACCTGTCCCAGAAACAGTCCAGGCTAAATACTGTTCTTTCTTCTGATATCGTTTCCTTTGCATACTGTTCATATCCCCCTGCCGTGGGACAATAGGGGATTATTCTATTCTGTTCTAATGACAACCTGCAACCAAGCGAGGATTCGAACTAGAATTACTAGAACTCATTTAGAGGAAACTCTGCCGGCTTTATATCTCACTCTCTGCTCCATGCTGTGCAGTGAAGGGTAATATGTCTGGTATTTGCATCAAAGGTGTGTGAACAAAAACCAAATGCATTATCATGCACATATAAACATGCACTACAGAGACAACAAAAGCTCAGCTAGCCTTGGGATATGAGGGCTTCTTATCTAGCATCATACGGTCGCATTGAAAGGAGACGAAAACAAACCAAGGTTTCAGACAAACATCAGCTCTCTGAATGGTTTACTCATAACTGGCGAAGGCACAAATGAAATGAAGGTCATCAGCAGATCAAAGAAAAATAATTTAGCATACAGCAGAACATGCTAGGGTTAGTTTTTATTGTTGTATAAAGGCTGAGTCAGGGAGGGGGTCTCACTCCTCTGCTCTCTGTCTGGCACTCTGCTCCATCACGTTCACTCTTTGCAGCTCTAGCTGGAGTATCTGGATCACTTTGGGTTATCGCCTTCTATGTATGCCTCCTTTCATTTATTCTATCCTTCATCTGAATGTCTTTCCTTTGTTCCTCTGAGCTTTTCTTCCTCACCTGCCACAGCCGCCTGTTTTCCTCTCTGCAAAATCCCCTTTATCTCTCTTTAACTGGTCTCGTCTTTCCCCTTTCCCCCCTCTCATAGCACACTTTTGCTTTTCCTTACACGTACCTCTTATCTCTATTCAATGTAGCTTCTCATATTCTCCTTGTAATGTGCCCTATCAGTTGCTGGTTCCCTTCACTCTCTCCTCCTCCATTTAGCTATCTCTCTCCTTCCCTAGATCCCATCATCCATAATTCCTCTGCCTTTAAGTTTCTCCTGTTGTCACACAAACCAGACAATGGCTTTTTGTTTCTCATTGACTCACCTAGCTGAAAATACTTGTGCTTCTTAAAAAGACCTTCTTTCATTAACTCTTCACTAGTGCAGACTTAGAAATGGCCGCAACGGCTGAGACAGACTGCTCGAACATAATTATAGGCTTGTGATGTAGTATGGTCACAGATCAGCAAGGTGAACAAAATAACAGCATCAGCCACCGGTTCCAGATTCCTCTGATGTTTTTTTATTTAGCCCTTTTCTCTGACAAACATTCCTCTTAAGACCTCCTCGGGAAAAGATTGTGCAGTAGCCATTGGAAACCCTGAAAGTGACAGAAGTTGAGACAGGACCACAGAAAATGACATATATCATTTTTGGGTCTTGCAATATTATATCTACATGTGTAAAACATTCAAAATGCAAGTATGGATGGATGGATGGATGGATGGATGGATGGATGGATGGATGGATGGATGGATGGATGGATGGATGGATGGATGGATGGATGGATGCTCAATGTGCCACTACAAGGTAAAGAAAGGCAGGTGATAAACCAGTGGCATACATGGGAGGACTGATTTTGAAAGTCTTAGGTTTTATCCAACTTTTTGACTCAATGAATGTGCAGTTTATTCTCCTCGTACCCCTTAAAAACTTTTAAATTGCTCCTTTTTTCTCAAACGGGCACACTATATCCTATATACCCTCAGCTTCAAAGACTTAAGATAGAAAGGTTACCATAACAACTGCTGTCTGAAGAGCAGCAAAAAATGTTTGGAAAGCTCCAGCCGTTCTGGATCCAAAAGATTGTAAAAGTCCATAAGAAGTCTGCTCCTATCATCTTCAGAGAAGCGTTATAATTTGAGCAAAACGTAGTCTGGCAAGGACATCGCAAGAATACATCAAAGTACCCACTGCAACATCTAAATGAAATAAAGGGGGTTCTTCCTCTTCCCACGTTGCTTTAGTTTGTCTACTGTATGCAAAGCTTAATATTGAGATGGCAGGAGGCAACATTTGTCACAATATTGAATGGTAGCAACATGTGGGAGGAAATGTCAACCCTAAATTCTGAAATATTTACTGGGAAACATTGCATATAAGAAACAAATGTCTTTATTAGAGAATACTTGGGATGCCTTATTTAGACACCCAATTAGGCTGAAATAATGTCTACAGATTCAAAGGAAATTTGGATTTTGTAGAGCAAGCACAAAAAAAAAAAATAGTTGACTTCAAAGTCTTTGAATGCACTGAATGTATTAATAGTCTTTGCTTACCTCAGGTTGTTGTATTTCATGTAGGCTGCTTACACTACCATTTCTCTTTTACAAGGCACATCTGCCTCTAAGATCAGCTTCTGATGAAGTCAAGTGAAACAAACACGATCTGGCAGGGCGCAAAGTTTATCACAGTTAAAGCCAGGGTGCAGCCAAAACAAAGCCTGCCCCGAATATTTGACTTTTCTCCATCATAACAGGGCAGCAAAGAAACAGAAGATAAAAGAAAGAGCGAGAATTTCATTGGCACACAGATACAGTCTCAGCAGACATCAAAGTCAAGCTAAAAAGACATCCTGCAATCTCACTTTAGCAAAGAATGTGTAACTACGAGAATATATCTTTGCCTTGAAAAAAAGAGCAGCAAAACTCTTCAAACTCCTTCTACAGCATCTGATTCTTTTTTCCTTTTATTTTACATCTTACATTAAATGCATTGGAGAGTTCATTTAGTGGGAGCTCACAGTGACGATCTGGAATATGTTCAAACAATCTCCATTTCTCCGAGGGTGCTATTTTTATAGAATGTGCAGCTCTGCGGGTTCACTAATTAGATAACAGAGCTGTGTGTGCTGGATGGAAGTGATACCTCACGCTGAAAAATGGATAGAGGCTCAGTAGTGTGTGAGCTCAGTGTGGGATGCTGTCCAATATTGTCTTGTGAATATGTGCAAAACACTTTACTCAAATATAACAATAAATCATTTTTGCCCAGAAAACAAATTCAAATTTCCCAAAGAGATGATTTTGAAGAAAACAACACAAAGTATGGTCCAAATAGAAGATGTTGAGTGGATTTTTAATTTTTCTTTCTTCTGCATAGGAAAAAGGCATAGTTTTCCAAACAATATTACTGCAAGCATTACTGCAGAGTCTGATCAATCAATCCCATGTTTTGACATAAAATAATCAATCATTAACATACTAAAAAACTGGACTTCTACTTTGAGCATAGCCTTTATTATTCAGACAAATTTTTTACATCTGAGAAACATGTGGGTCACATATTCTCAAGCAAAATGGACACTTTTTCAGGTTTCATGTTGCAGCGTTATTCATTTCATCATAATAAAAACTGTTGTGTTTTTCACTATGCAGTTTAGTTTGGTTCAGGGGTTGACTACTGTATAAAATGCGTTTGGGGATATCTGTGGATTATTTTAATTTGACTTTCGAATAATCAGCATTTTTCCCGACTTGTTCAGATAAAAATTAAAAATAGCAAATTTATCTTTAAATCTACTCAGTGTCAGAGTCTTTGGTGCTTTTGCTCTATGGATCAGCAGGATAGAGTGGATGTCAGCTTAATGAATGACACTGAAAGTCAGTTTTCAATCCCCACAAAGGCAAAGATGGACAAAAAAAAAAACAGATTAATGGTGCGTTCACACTAGGGTTAAAAATATTAATTGGATTCAATGTGATAAATCCATTATTGAAATATCTTCAACTAATTTAGTAACCGATTGATCGTTAACTGGAGTATAGAGACTCTAAAACATGCCTTAAGCTGACAGAGCAACCCACTTAGAGCAGTAATTATACATACTGTAAATTGTAAAAAAAAATGGGAAAAAAAATATGTAAACAAGTTGCATTTAAGATAAATATCTTTTTCTTCTGTGAATCTGCTCTATCCAGAACTCCTCAAGTGGAAAAGCTTTAATTTTACCTGGTTTCATTTATAAAAAAATAATTGTGAGTTTGCATCAAACACAGTTTGAGCCTCAGCTTACATGCTAATTGTAAGAGAGATGGCATCAAGGAGTTTGGGGAGTAAACGTGTCTGGATTTGAGCGTCTGGAGCAATACAGTGAGGCTAGGTTCACACTGCAGCCTGAAGTGACCCAAAGCCGATTTTTTTGCCCATATGCAACCTTGATCTGATCTTTTCATGGCTGTCTGAACAACACAGATCCGTTTTTTTCCAATGCGACCCAGGCCACTTGGCTATGTGGTCCTGAATCCGATACGAATCTGATCTTTTCAAATACGATTTGTGTCTGAACGGCCAGGTCGGATTCATCCGACCTGAGCGTCATTAACACCTGACAAAGGTCACTATTCTGTGTCTTGCTATGCAGAAGCGGCAAGAAAAACAACAACCATGGCAGATGATGATGCAGAGAGCAGTATTTATGTTTAACCATATTGAAAAGATTGTGTTTTTATGGTTGGAAAAGATCGCTAGATGCGCTCTGGCACTACCATCCATGTTTACTTCCGGAAAAAAGAGCATGCTTTCCTGTGACGTCATTGCGTCCTCTACTGCGCATGCAGGATACTTGCTTTGTATGACTGCAGTTCACACAGGAGATCACATACAAGTCGCATATATTTGGAAATGTGAACAGCAACGTAAAAAAAATCGGATTTCGCAAAAAAATTGGAATTGAGCATCAAGGCCTGCAGTGTGAACGTAGCCTAAGTTTCTATACTGGTACTCACAGTTTTTTTTTAAACAAACCTAAAAAAGTGCTTTTTATGGACTATCGGCCACTAAGAATGACAGAAGTCAATCCCTCACAGCCCAGATAGCCTGAGAGAGCTTTCACTGCAGAGACCCAGCGCTGCTGTCTGTATTCTGTTCGATGAGCATACCCTGCCCAACCAGCATACCCATAGTCAAAACCAGTTTATCCCCTTACTTTATCCCTTTAGTTTTGTGCGAAATATACACTTTAATGTACCTCAAAAGCGCTGTATTCCTTTAGTCATGTACAAAAAAAAACAAAACAATTTAATTAATTACTTTTTGGGTGGGGATCTACCAATCTGAATATTAATAATAACTGAACTACATTAATCTCACACTGGAGACCTTCACTCTTTGCATTTGACCCATACCCTTGGGCAACAGTGGGCTGCCATTGTGCGGCGCCTGGGGAGCAGTGTGGGGTTACGAGTTTTGCTCAGGAACCAAGAGTGGAGGCAGTGTGGATACTTGCAATCTTCTCAGAGCACAGCTAAAGCTTTAAACATCCAGAGCATCTGAGAATGAAATTAACAGGCGCCCCAGTGGAGGTGTCGAACGCTGTTTTGACGCACCCTGAGCCATATTTTTTATCCTGTCACCATGCCAAATACTGCTTAATTGTGAACCTAATATGCAGTCTCATGATTAATCTTCTGTTGTTCTTCTAAATTATGAGCCTGAATTTCTGAGTCTTGACCTTTACATTTCATACTTTTTAAGTCAAGAGACAAAATAATTCTGATGATGTGTTTTTTTTTATGACAAAATTGTTTTATTTGGAAAACTGCAATCAAATGTTGTATATCATTTTTAAAATTACATTAAAAAGTCTGATTTATAGATGGATGGGCAGATGGTCCAAAAAAGGATGGTCCAAAACAAAAGAGTCAGCCGATTGCGTCAACACTAACTGAATGATCTGTATCTGAAGGACAAGGCACTCTCTCTTGGAAACAGCAATGTGTGATTGTTGGACAGAAAACTAATGGTTCCTAATATCAGTAAGAAAAACCAAAGCTGAACAGAGGCAGTGACTCAAGGTCCATCTTTATAACACCTATGCTGCCGACTTCGTCTCTCCAGGCATTTCCTCGACCATTTGCACCTTCAGACATGTAAACAAAAGAATCAGAGGGTAAAGTGAGATGTTTTGGGCATTAAGTGATAATGACCCAAACATTGAACCAAATGGATGCCAGGGGTGGTGATAAATGTGACTCTCATGACACCATTAGTGACCGTGAAAGCTCTGTCTGTATGATTCATCTGTACACAGTTTAAGATGAAAGAACCTCCAGAAAAAATCAGTTTCCATTCTGTTTAACCCTCGGGCTATAGGCCTGTTCCAACAATGTGAGAAATCATCTTATGAGCTTATTCATCTATTTTTTTAGTGTTCATTTGGATTTTAAATTATTTTCATTTGAAATTTTTAATTCTCTGTTATGGCTCTAGCCATGAGGTGTTGTCTTCATGCAAATCTGAGCGTGCAGGTGCTGACTGCTGATTGGATTCCTGAAGAATGGAGACAGCGGATTGGTGGACCAATGCAGGAGGTGAATAAAAAAGGCAAAGACGCATACCGTCTTGTCATCCCTCTTCTCTGTATGCCCCAAACAACCACATTATTGCACCTTGCTTGTTCTGAAATGCTGTTTATGGTTAAAGGGTGAGGAGGCTGTAGCAGTGAATTGCCATTTATCTTGCAATGTGGTTTTGTCTGGTTTATTTATAGTTCCTTTTGTTTGTTGTTTTCGACCTTGGTTCTCTCTGAAGTCTATGCATTCCCCTTCTATATAAGCAGAAAATGTGTTCATCTAATTCCATCTAATAAATAGATCTTAGACTGCCTGCTGGAACTAATCCTTGCTGTTGTTGCTTGAGATTTGTTGAGCATTGGGATCATTAATAATATGTTGCAATCGGAGCTTTTCCCGCAGACAGGTCAAACCACTGTAAGACATTCGATTAACATATTAGGGAGCATACTAACTAGATTATAATAACCGAATCCTATTCTTTTGTTAAGTGTAGCAAATGCAACATAAAAATATTTTAAAAAGAAGATTATGTCCATCTCCATGTAAGAATGTGCATCTCTGCTAAACGATCAGCACAAGAGCACCTTGCAATAAGAAAACAGTGTGACATTCAAGATTCTATCCTTCGATCGAACTGCATAGAAACAATAATTATGTTTTGTTAGTTTTCTCTTCAAAAAGTCAGAAATTTCTATTTCAATTTTTGCAGTTTTGTTGTTTACGTAGTGTAATTAAATGTGAAAACGTTATCCTTGGTGGTGGTGCAGTGTGCTGCACTGCTGCTTTGCAACATGGTGATCATGGGTTTGATCTCAGCATGAGGACTTAACTAATACAATTAGAGCAATTTTACTCAGCAAAACTGAGTGCAAATTGTTACCTTTGCTTTTTCAGCTATACACTTTAGGTTTTATCTTTCTATTTTACCGTAACTTGAGCTTTTTATGAAGCTGCCAATGGAGTCATGAGTGATAAACCATGGCCAACAGTAGAGTAGCTGTTTTTAATCTAAGCTGCATGCATGTCCCATTGTATAGCACTGGTATTGAAACAATGCTTAGGTCAGATACAGTGATTAACTGATAACTTTCAGGAAGTTCTTCTATTTCTAGAGGTTCTATAAGATTATTTTTTTGCCATTTTGCTAGTTCAATGCACAGTGAATAGCTTTTAGTAAACCGTGATGTGAAATAGGCTCAATTCATTTATTTCCGTACTCAGAGCTCATGGTGCATGAATGAATGAATTAATACATTTATTTCAGATAATCCAGAAAATTTCAGTTTAACACATACAAACATTATGTATAACTAATAAAGAATGTATTTACTTCATGGGTATAATTTAGAACGTATGTCGAAATAAGGGATTTGAAGAAGTATTTTTTTTTTTACAGTACAGATTCTGCTTTCATTTAGTCCTTTAAATCAAAAATACTTCGGGGTTTTTAGTTCACTTACAAGTCTTTGCAACCCCAAAAGTCGATTAAGTGAGCAAATAAATGCAATCATGTACCAGTACATATAAACATGGACACATGCACACATACTTGCAAACAACTTTATTCACATAATTATCACCAATGGTCTACCCAATCGCAACGATTTTGTTGATAACTTGAGTCTAAATCTAGGGACACAGTATTTAATTTTCTGCCTGATTTTATATATTAGAAAACGTAGATTTTTGTCTGACTCTATCTGGTTTTTTTTGTGAGTCTCAAAGAGAATCACTATTTTACTTTATCTGACTTCTCTCCTCCTGAACTCCTATCATGGTAGAGTATTTTAAAATTAGGGATGCACGATATTGGGATTTTCATATGCTGATATCAAATTGATTTTTAAAAACGCGGTATCGATCTATTTTACTTTCAAAATCTTGTGAAATTTCATCGTTCTGTTACAAACTCTCGTGATATTTTGCAAATTCTTGTGAGATTTTGTTAGTAAAATAGATCGATACCGCGTAAATATATCAACATATAAAAATAGGGCAAAATTTCGTGAATTTTCGGGGTATTTCATAGCATAACGATGACATATAGCAATATTTCATTAGTAAAAGAGATTGATATGGTGTTTTTAAATGGCAATATATCAGCATATGAAGATATTGTGATATTTTAATGTATCAATATTTTTTCCCTCGTCTTTAGAAGTTTTTAAGTCTGTAAAAAAGAAGTTTTTGAGGAAGAAGAAGTAGTATTTTTTTTTTTTTAGACTTTAGAAACTCAGAAGCTGATCAAATATCGGGTTAAATATCGGTGGGGTGGCCGATGTCTGATATTCAGTTTTAAGGCCGATACAGGCCGATACCGATAGGGGACCGATTATATTGTGCATGCTGACCTGCAGCAAGAAGGTCTGGGTTCAATTCCCAGCCTAGCTCTTTCTGCCTGGGGTTTGCATGTTCTCTCTGAGCATGCGTGGGTTCTCTCCGGGTACTCTAGCTGCCTTCCACAGTCCAACAACATGACTTTTAGGTTAATTTGCTTCTCTACATTATTCTTTAGGTGTGAGTGTGTGCGTTAATGGTTGTTTGTCCTGTTTGTCTCTGTGTTGCCGTGCGATGGACTGGTGACCAGTCCAGGGTGGACCCCTTCTCTTGCCCGTAGACAGCTGGAGATAGGCACCAGCACCCCTCGTGACCCCGCTTGGGATAAGCATGATGGAACTGGATCGATTATTGTTTATGCCCTTCCCTTATTTTCCCCCATAGCGAATGTGTTTTACTAAAGCCACTTTCCCACTTTACGCGTTTTTTTTTTTTTAAACTGGGTTGACCCGCTAACAATTGGTTTTTGGCTCTTTTCCCATTTGACTGAAAAGCAAAGTCTGACCCTCTGCTTGTAAGCTGCATGGTCACTGTCCCCGACGACTGGGTGTCTGAGGGTGGCATATCGCTGGGTTAGCATTAATGATGTCGACAATGGAACGGAAATCAGAAATCAACATGGACGCAAGCCAAAGCGTAGACTGTAGCCTTTATTATTTTGCTAATTTATCTAAATTCCTCTGCCCAGCATTGCTCCATGTTTATCGAATGTAAACAGAGTTGTTTCGGCTTGTTAGATCAGAAGCAACTGGCGCAGTGTATTAATGTCCGTATGTTACATTCAATGATGTAACATTCAATGATGTAATATAAATTAGTGGGTCTGGTTATCCCACAGCTTCCTGATCAGAGCAGAGGTGATTTCAAACCGGGGCACTTGCCGAGTCGTTTGACCCAGGTAGACCCATGTCAGTGAACTGTTCTCACTGCCACTAAAAGCTGATTGTTCCCAGATTTAAAATGTTTTTTCAGCCAGTGTGAAAGGGGTATATTTAACTGCATCTTTCTTCTTGTCAGACCCATGAAACTGCCACTAAATTGTTGCATAGTCCAACAAAAACCTGCCTGGGGTCTATCGCAGTTGGAGCTAAGCAGCCCCCCTACAGAAAACTGTTGGATGTGTTCAACCCAATTGTCTTTCAATGAGCGCTAAATGACAAAACCTCGTCTAACATGATTTTCTGTCATATCAGACACAAAAAATCGGATTTGTTGTGTTTAGGGCTTAAGTCATCCAAATAGTCTGAAGCAGGAGAATATTTGTTTAGTTATTAGGCAGTTCCCTTCATGTTCGGTTGGCTTTTTTTTTTTTTAGATAAATCTAGTAGTTTTGCAGTCTTAAAGGAGAAGTCCGGTATCATTCAGAATTCAAACATCTGAAAGTACTTTAAATACGAAATGATTACATACTGTTCAATAAATGATAAGTTTTTTTAATTAAGAGTAATTTTCATGTGAATGTGCTTTACTGGAGCCACCTACTGGTTTGTGACGTCACGGTGCGGTATCGGCTGTTGATCAAGTCCCAGTGCTGTATCTGGTGTTTGTCACAACGCGCTATTATCCAAGTTATCTTGAAAACATTCTTCTTCCAAATGTTGGCTGCATATTACGTGTTTTTTCTCTGGCCAGAAGTTCGATGGCAAATCCTTCCTCTTCAAGTTGGCAATCCAACGGTGAACCCGTCCGTGGAGGATCAGGAATCAGAAAGGTGAAATAACTCTTTTTTTTTTTTTGACTTTACCCGATGTATTCCAACATCCAACTGCCATGCACGTGGGCATTGTCAGTTTCACTATAGCTCTGGTGAATTTCAATGGGGAAGTCTTCTGGAAATTTTCAATAATTGTTGTTGATTGCAGATGTGTCTAGTAGTTCCAATTGATTTTTCTTGTAAAGTGGGGAGAATGGCGCTAGGCTTACCGCACCGTGACGTCACTGCCAGAAAATGTCAGTAGTGTTGTGTTACTATATTTGGGCAAAAATGGCCACTCCCAGATTCAGTGATTGAGACGAAAATAATTATTTTTAATATTTTTTGTAATGATTAACGCTAAATTAATTAAATCACAGCAAATGTATTAGTTTTAGGTATAGATAATGATCCATTGATTATCCCTTGCTGACCGGACTTTTCCTTAAAGTAAACATATTAATTTATGTTGCTGTTGTTCATGTGCATCCTTTACTGTAAGTATGGAACTGCAATCCCCATGGCAGCAGTTGCTCTCCTCCAAAACTCGCCACTTGAGCAGAAGCACTAAATACATGTGCCGCTGGTTTTCTTAGAAAAGTTTTAGGTTCATCAGTAGGGCTCACTTCCCACATCATTTAGAAAGATCACATGTATCCAGCCGCATCTTTAACGGATCCCTAACGAGTCTGACTGATTATAAATCTGATTCCTCCCCCTGAGTCGGCTCCTCAACACTAAGTGAAATTAGTGGAGTGGATAAACTAATTTACTTGTTATCTAACCAGGGAGAAAGACAAAGCTTATTTTTACTGAATGTTAAATATAAAGTTTCCAACAAACAACAGTGTGGGAACAACAGCATCAGGTGAGACTTCTGTAAAGGTGTTGGATGTTTCACTCAAGTTGGGTTTAATTTATTTAATTTTTTCATATGAAAGGAAATCTAAAGGGCTCAGAGAGTTTTTTTTCCCTTTCTCTGACTGAAGCATTCTGTGCCTTTTTTCCGGAGGAACCATCGGTCTGTGGCTCTCAAGTGACAGACATCCAACTGTGAAATGTGTTCTGAAATCGACTTTTTTTTGGTGGAATGAAAAAAGGGAAATGGTCACCGATTTTTTTGCAAATGAGTGTGAAAAATAAATTCACAAGTGGAAAGAGTCAAGCGTCTGGGTGGGAAATGTGCTCAGTTGAAGATTTCTCGCTGCCTCCTTCTGTTGAAAGAGCTTAAATTCAGTCACATTGCGTTCTTGTATTACAACCAAAGCTACTGATGTTAATTATTAGAAAGTATTAATCCCTCACAGCTGTAAGTCTGTCAAACGAATCACTCATATTCTACAAAACTAAGTCTGAATAAGCGTATTCCCCCATGTAACCACGGATACATCATTTCATATTAGAGCGACGTAATGATCTTTATTCTTTCAACAAGTGACAGCAATTAGTAGGAGGCTGTCATTTCCATTTTCACATTCTTCTTCTTTCTTTATTCCACCTTCTCTCTCTGGTAATGTGTTCCAGTCTAGTGCCGTTGGTGGTGGAGGAGAGACGAAGCGAGGCCTTAACTGGAGGCCCCTTCATGTGTCATTGCGGATCGTCTCAGAGGTGACACGATATGAAGGCGGCAGGACAGCTGATTAACACCAGGCTCCAATCTGAAACTCTTAATTACATTTTTTTTTTTCTCCTCAGCTCTGAGACGGGCTTCTGTCTCCCCGCAGTACATACTGATGGACCTGCATGGGGGGGGGACCTGCTCAGTGACTGATAACACATCACCAGCGGTTGCAGGTGCACCCAGCTAGAAGCTGCGGACGCACTAAAAGCATCAGTAGTGAGCCGAGCATAATTAAAATTGCAATAAGTTGTCCTTTCAGGGACATTTCGCCATCCATCAAGCACTTGATCCATTGGCACAATCCAGCTCGCTGATGGCTCAGCTGCTGCTTACGCTGCTTTAGCCGACACTTAAATGTGCTTCTGATGCCACCCTGCACACATCATTACGCTCTCCACCTGCCACATCGACCACCGTCTGAGGGGAAACACTTTCACCCCAGAAAGTGTCAAGAACTTTGTAACTACGCCATAAATAACACAAGAAATCTTATTTAACTTAAAATAAACAAAAAAAAAAGGGGGAATTGCATTTTGCAGATCCTTTGGTGAAATTCTGCTTTTTGTAAAAGAAAATCTTAGTGCTGAATTTTCCAGTGCAGCGATGTTTCAAAGAGGCGGGGCTGGTCTCTGGAAGTGGAACCTCAGAGATTCCTGTATTCCCAGCTCATCATGAGGCGCTGTCACGGGTCACGGGCAGAAGGTTTCACTTTGTGCTAACAGCAGCAGGTTGACAAACAAACCCAGCTGGTGCCATGTGCTTCACGGCATTATTCTGTCTGACATGTAGAGCCTCCTCACGGCTTTACAACATGTCCTGCAGGTCCAGAGATCCATGCACGGATGCTGATGCATTTCTAAAAGAAAAAGACTTTCACTGTTGCCCCCCCTCCCTCTAATTTTCTTTTTTGTTTTTTGGGTGGGGTTGGTAGTGGAGCAGGTCACTCACTTATACAGTAGAAGATATTAGTCCTTGATACAGCAGGTCCATCCTAAACTTTAATACCTTTACTGGACGCCCCTCCCCTCCTCTCATCTTATTTTTGAATCAATAAATCTATAAATGCTGAATATGACTGTGCAAAATCTTGAGTCATGCTGCATTTATTTCAGTTTTGCTTCCATTAGCTCAGATTTTGTTGTAATCTTTAAATGACATTTAGAAAGTCCTTTAATCAGAACTCTCATATTTTGTTGAACTTCACCTAATTAGAACAGAATAAGAAATCCCTTTATTGTCCAACTACGGGGAAATTCTGGTTCAGTTTTACAAGGTGCTATAAAAGCGACTAAATTCCCAACACACACTCAACATACAAATGTTTAAAGCAGCAAAAGCCAATGCATTCATTCTGTACAGGAATATGAACACATTATTTCACCCATTATCAAAGGTACATATAAAAAGCAATATTTAGAGGAAACATGGAGATTGATATTTATTTTTAAGGTTTATTAAGGAGGTGACATGCAAGAATTAAGAATTATAGTAGAAAATGTATTTATTCATAAAAAAGAAAAAACCCCCAAAAAATAAAAACTCTAAATACTATTTACTTTTTGAGTAAAAATGAGACACAAATTTGCCCATAATCTAGAAAAAAAAGTCAAATTATGTTGAAAAAGTAAAAGATATCTGTTCAACCTTAAGGACTGAGGACTTGATACCTAATAACCTCCCTTTAGGCTTTCGGAAACCAGCTTTTAAATTTTAAAATAAAATGCGACAAACTAGCTTTACAAATTTAAACAGAACCTCGTCTATGTTTTAACAGGCATAATGTGATGCCTGTGCAATACTCCATATCTGCACTGAATTCCAAAGTTATCAAACAGCTCTGATATCAGGCTGACATTACCTTTGAAAGTATGATTTCCAGTCACACATTGCATATAAATTCTGCTTCATTCTCTCTCTATTCTCCTATTCTGCAGAATCTGTTAGTTCAATCTCTAACGTTCTGCTCTCTGTGCTTTTCCTCAGAGTAGCTTTGCCTCGTCTGTTCCTGTTTGGCTGTGACGCCATCCTGGAAAGAAACATCAGTTGTGCTGCTTCCATCAACACCCTTGTTTATAGATTCTGCAGATCGGCCTGTTTTCCAGTGTGGTCCTGTTTCTCTGACCGTGACTGAGTGGATGTGCTCTCTTCGTCCTCTGGCATTGGAGCTGGCTCGGAGCTCGTCTGCCTGGCTGTGTGTTTCCTGGACGGGGACGACTTCTCCAGCTGCTTTTTGTGTCTCTGCTTCTGTCTCCTTGAACCCCAGTCGGCCTCAGCAGATGGCCACTCACACTGAGCCTGGTTCTGCTGGAGGTTTCTACCTGTTAAAAGGGAGTTTTTCCTCTCCACTGTCGCTACAAGCATGCTTATTGTGAGGGATTGTATTTGAGTCAATGCAATCAACGAGTTTCCTTAGATAGAAAACTTTGTATCAATTTGACTGTATGATCTGGTTGAACTGTAAAGTGCCTTGAGATGACATGTGTTGTGAATTAGGCGCTATATAAATAAACTGAATTGAATTGAAAATAAATTACAAATGCCACAGCATGATCTTATCACCCGCCGGGGCGCCGGCGACCAGGTGGATCTGAGGCCTTTCTTTTCTTCTCATACACTTCGTAGACACTTTCTCTTACGACCCTCGGCCATTTTCAAAGAACCAATGTGAAAAAGATTAGCTTCGATGACTGTCTGAAACCGTAGCTCACCACAGATATACGCCTGAAATGCACATGAAAAAGATTGCTAACTGCACATAGGATGGCCTTATGTAAACATACACTATATTGCCAAAAGTATTTGCTCACCTGCCTTGACTCACATATGAGCTTAAGTGACATCCCGTTCCTAATCCATAGGGTTCAATATGACGTCGGTCCACCCTTTGCAGCTAGAACAGCTTCAACTCTTCTGGGAAGGCTGTCCACAAGGTTTAGGAGTGTGTTTATGGGAATTTTTGACCATTCTTCCAGAAGCGCATTTGTGAGGTCGCACACTGATGTTGGACGAGAAGGCCTGGCTCTCAGTCTCCGCTCTAATTCATCCCAAAGGTGTTCTATCGGGTTGAGGTCAGGACTCTGTGCAGGCCAGTCAAGTTCATCCACACCAGACTCTGTCATCCATGTCTTTATGGACCTTGCTTTGTGCACTGGTGCACAGTCATGTTGGAAGAGGAAGGGGCCAGCTCCAAACTGTTCCCACAAAGTTGGGAGCATGGAATTGTCCAAAATGTCTTGGTATGCTGAAGCATTCAGAGTTCCTTTCACTGGAACTAAGGGGCCAAGCCCAGCTCCTGAAAAACAACCCCACACCATAATCCCCCCTCCACCAAACTTTACACTTGGCACAATGCAGTCAGACAAGTACCGTTCTCCTGGCAACCGCCAAACCCAGACCCGTCCATCAGATTGCCAGATGGAGAAGCGCGATTCGTCACTCCAGAGAACGCGTCTCCACTGCTCTAGAGTCCAGTGGCGGCGTGCTTTACACCACCGCATCCGACGCTTTGCATTGCACTTGGTGATGTATGGCTTGGATGCAGCTGCTCGACCATGAAACCCATTCCATGAAGCTCTCTGCGCACTGTTCTTGAGCTAATCTGAAGGCCACATGAAGTTTGGAGGTCTGTAGTGATTGACTCTGCAGAAAGTTGGCGACCTCTTCGCACTATGCGCTTCAGCATCCGCTGACCCCGCTCCGTCAGTTTACGTGGCCTACCACTTCGTGGCTGAGTTGCTGTCGTTCCCAAACACTTCCATTTTCTTATAATACAGCTGACAGTTGACTGTGGAATATTTAGGAGCGAGGAAATTTCACGACTGGATTTGTTGCACAGGTGGCATCCTATCACAGTTCCACGCTGGAATTCACTGAGCTCCTGAGAGCGACCCATTCTTTCACAAATGTTTGTAAAAACAGTCTGCATGCCTAGGTGCTTGAATTTATACACCTGTGGCCATGGAAGTGATTGGAACACCTGATTCCAATAATTTGGATGGGTGAGCAAATACTTTTGGCAATATAGTGTATCACCAGAATGATTGAGTATTAAGAGGACCACTTATTTAGATGATCCACCCAGAAAAAGAACTTCGTCCTCTATACCTTTAATGGTTTCTAATCAATTTACTTAAAGAATTTACAGAATTTTTTTACGATGCTGCCACCTGTGGCCAAAACACATGCATGGAGTTGCCATTCATATCTTAGTTGAGCTGGATGCCATTGTTTCTGAGTATCAACAAAATCCATCTTGAATATAACGCTTTGTTTGCTAGGTTGACCTATTCAAAATGGACGTGCTTGACCTCACATCCGTGAAACCGCGCGTCAAACTTTCAACCCGGTGTAAATTTAGAAAAATAGGATACAGGCTTAGAGAGGCATCAATGCTGAACTACTGAGGTGACAGTCTACTCATTAAACAATGTTTTAGTTTTAACGGGTCAAATAAAACGAGTGTTCCAAAGATATTCTTCAATAAAAACTTACAAAATGTCTCTTTAAAAAGCAATGACTAATTTACTGAATGTTAAGTCATTTATAACATTTCTACTATATTTCATCACAATCATTAAACAAAGACATGGACGTTTTAAGCTCTATGAGACGTCTGTTGATCTTTAAAGAAAAAAGACCCATCTATAAAAATTTAGCAGTTCACTAATAGTGAAATATAGAAGTTCTTCGTATGACAATTGGCAGTACTGGGAAAAAACAAAGATTTAGGAAGAGCCTCCTTCCCAGGAAAGAAATTTGATTTTATGTTCAATAAACATGGGTCTAAAAGCATCCAATGCATCACTGAGAGGATAAAAACAATTTGATTTCAAGTTTCTAGTCCACTTTGCCTTCACTTGCCCCTGTTATGCCATTGCAGTAAACTCTGCTCTGTTTTATTTTCTCATGTTCTGTTCATGTACAGCACTTTCATTCATTTTACTAAAAAGTGATAAACAAATAAACTGGCCTCTTATTTATAAAGCTGTTTCAAATTTCCAAATATTACTAATTAACCTTTGATATATGAACCTGTTCCAGCAGAGCTCACTGCCATGCAAAACAAATATCCAGTTGATTTTCCAAGCTAAAACTAACATAAATCAGTTGTTATTATAAAACATAAGGAGATACTTGACCCTAAAACTTGTCATCCCAAAGAAAAACTCATTATTTACAGAAATCTGACTTTCATCAATGTTTTAAACAGAACAATCAATTAGCAAAAATTAATTTTAGGCTCTTCCCACATGAAATGTCTTGGTGTGATTTCTTTAGCTCATGCATGACACTGAATGATTCGGTTTTATCACATGGGAGAGTGATAAAAAGACTTTTCAAACAACCGTTACATATCTTGCCAGGCTTCAGTGCAGCAGCAATAGGCTCTTCATAAACCAATTAGATGAAGAAAAGGTCACGCAACAGCCTTGGAGAAAAAGAGATAAAAGCCTGATTGTGTTGGCTCAGTTGCTAATTTTGACCATCACATTTTCCTCTTATTCAGCTGAGAACAGACCAAAGATGAGGCTGTGTGCTCATTTTGTTAGTTTTTAAAAAGACGTTCATAAAAAATTGCAAACTTGATCAAAATGGACAACTCATGCCTAGACCTCCGAGTTCATAGGATGCTGAACAGGTATAAATCTAATCTATAATAGAGGTTTTAAGAATAACAACAGGAGAGATGAGCTGATCATCAATGGAAAAGAGAGTATTTCAAATTATTGACTGTATTAAAAATTCTAGTTATACATAAAATATGGAACCACTGCAGACTGTTCATATGTTTTTCCTTCATGAGGTACAATCATTTTAATCATGCTGTATTACAAGGAAAAATGGAAACTTTAATAATATTTATCAAAGACTTTGTTTAATTAGAGCAATTTACATAAACTAATCACATGCATTTGCCCACAAAAACCAGAAATTTTTTATCCGTTAGATCGGACTGTAAATAAGTAACTTTTATCACCTTTGAGCTGCAGGTTGCAGGAACATTTGTGTTTTTTGTCTGGATAAGATGAAAATAGAAACAATAACAGTCTAAACTAGGATCTAATCAATACAGTTGCATTCAAAAGCTGCTTTGTTCAGTTTCTAGGTTTCTGATTATTTTGCTTTATATTTTCTTTCTAGAATCAGAAAGGTTGAGAGCTATTGTTAGGATTATTTTCTATTATTCATCTTTGTGCTTGTTAAATCCTAATATGTCCTGCCTCTTAATTGTCAAGACTAATGCTTATCTAATTAGTACATTTATTGTATCAGGATGAAATGCAATCATCTTCATTAAGGACGTAACAATGATTAAAGCTGGGCATAAGCTCTACGATTTTTTTGCTCTTTTCGGGCCGACTTTCAGCCTGATCGTGGGTTATGCATTGTGTAATGTACAGGGGATAAAGATGGGCGATCAGCCTCTCGTGACCACCTCCTGATAAGGAATCGTAAGTTCAGGAGAAAATCAAACATGTTTGAAATTCAGTCGGCCGTCATGGGAAAATTGCAAACAAGGACTCTTCTTCTTCCTCTTAGACAAAAACAGAAACATGTCAGGGGTGCGAGTGAAATGGAGTTCTTTCTGTAAAATTGACAGACCGTAGTAGCCACGTTTGCTCAGCCATGTCTTTGTCCAAATCCAACATTTTCCTTTTCTGTGCAATCTGATTTCTCTGCATTGCACAGGTAAAAAAATGGTGACCTCTATGAGTGAAAAATGACAGAATATAGAACTTTTGAACTAATTATAAGGTTTCACCTATATTACACAGCAATTTGAAGTTATCAGGAAAACTGCAACATATTTAGACCAACATGTTAAACTATTAGTCATTAATGCCTTTGAGGTTAGAGTTAGATACGCACTGATAGGGTTATTGTTGGTGTTATAGCTCATAGAAAGGGTTAAAATAGATTGAAAGTCAATGGAAGTCAACGGATCACTATATATAGCTAAAGGAGGATATGTGAGTGGGGTTGGCGATGGTTTTAGCCTTGGAGCTTTGAGTGGAGGCCATTTTCTCAGACCTTTATAGCCTTCTCACAGAAACGCAGGTTGGCTTGGCTGGCTTTCCCCCCACCCTTTAATAAAAGCAATAATCATTTCAAAGCAGCATTTTGTTTTTTACCCAGGTTATTCTCATTGAATATGAAATTTCTTTCATGATAGAAAAAAAAGTATAGAAGGGCAAACTATTATTTTATTCAGCTCTGGACTTTTTTGGAAATGAAGGCTGATAATCCACTGGGCTTACTAAAAGGCATGCAAAATATATTTTTTGTGCAATTACAAGAAAAAATAATAGTGTGTGCTTAAAGTAATACTTTATGTTAATATTTCAAGGTTTATTAGGAAAATCAGCAGTACTTTTTCATGCATGAGCATTTTCATATGATAATATATCTGTTCTCCTGGCAATATTTGATTTTAGTCTTTAAATGCTTTGTGCAATAATCATTCAGCGGCACCAACACTCAGTCTGATGATGAGTCATTTTTGGCCTCAGGGTAAGAAAAGAAAAGAAAACTCACCCCTCAACTCCTGCTGTTACAGATTACTTAAGTTGAATGCTTTAATATATATAGAAAACTTGACATTAGGTATGATCAAGATACTTGATTTTAGATTTCTGTATATTATTCCCCATGAAAATGTTTCAGCAACCATCTGAAAAGGAGAGATGTTTGTTTTATCTCTCACCAATACACAGTGGATACAGCTTAAATATCTCTCTGCTTTGCTAATCCGGCAAGACAACGAACATGAGCAAAAAAAGCGCCCAGCAGGACGACGTTCTGTTGCCAGTGGAGATGTTGTTGTTGTTGCTGCATTGCATGAAAACCAGACAGATGCAGATAAAGGAGAATGGTGTAGGAACAAAGCATGTATGTGATCTTTTTTTAAGGAATACAATTGATCTAGACCAGAGAAAAACCTCTGAATGCAAAACAAAATGTGTAGCATCTACATATAGACCCATTTTAGTGCATAGTGTGCACAATCTTCTTTTAGAAGCCTTTGCAGAGCTCAGAATGAAATTGTTAAAAGTGAACTTTCCCTGTGTGGAGTGGTAATAAAGCTGCCTCACCTTGCTGCTGCTCTCTTTGTGTCTATAGCAGCACATCTTCACTATAAATAGTGCCTCTAAGAGAAGCCAGGTAATAAATGTGTTCGGATTTGGGAATGAAGAATAATGCCTGTGCAGTTAACTCTCCCTGATGGGCGGCTATATCACAGAACCTGAGCTCTCATCATCAAACTTGGAGGATTATAAGACCTCAACATGTAGCGGCCAACTGTCTATACTTTTTAAATAAGGTGTAATTCAGCATCATTAAAATTCTCCGCCAGTTAAAAGAAGACATATCTGCACTTTGTTCCATCTCTCCGTCCATTCTACCCTTCCCATCCCTCCTGGATATTTTCCTGCCCCCTATCTCCATCGCCTGCCCTCATTTCTCTCATGCTGTCTGAAAGTTAAGGCTTTTCATTGACTTTGCTGACTCTCAGACTCTGAGGACCACTGTAGTTGAGTCTTCCAATCCTGATGCTGACATCCCTTCTCAATTAAATCCAGCACCTTGGCTGCAGACCCTGACGGCTTGGGTGGTCAATTAAAAGCACATTTTTGTCATTTCTAACAGTGATCATGACTTGATAGAAAAGCTAGACTTTTCTGATTAATATAACAGGACTTTCATCTTCTAAAACCAAATCTGCTTAGAGTTTTTAAAAAGTTTATCTTGGATAAAAAGACATTTCAATCAAGATGAAAATGTGAAAGGAAAGGAAAGGAAGGAAGGAAGGAAGGAAGGAAGGAAGGAAGGAAGGAAGGAAGGAAGGAAGGAAGGAAGGAAGGAAGGAAGGAAGGAAGGAAGGAAGGAAGGAAGGAAGGAAGGAAGGAAGGAAGGAAGGAAGGAAGGAAGGAAGGAAGGAAGGAAGGAAATTTCTTGTTCTCAGGATTTTATGAATTAGATTTTTTTCAAATTGCGTTTTGCAGATCACATTCTCTTAACTTCTGCGGGCGGGTTTTCCTCTGGGGGGAGGAGGGAAGATTAATTTCCATTGGTCTGCATAGAGGATGAGATTGTAATTGGTCTACGTCCGCATCAAAAGAAAGCATTTGTTTTTGGCTTGAAGTGAAAAGAATAGCGTCTTTTCAAGTCTGGGTAATCTAAAGCTCTTTATACTACATTCAACCTTTCAAACACTGATGGTGACAAGCTACATTGTTACCACAGTGCAAAAAAATGAAATCTAAATAAAGTATTTTCCCTTAAAATAAGTGCATTTTTTTCTTGAATTAAGTAGATAAATGAAACACTTTGCCAGTAGATAAGAAAAATGAACCGCAATCTCTTATTTCAAGTGCATAATATCTAACTATATTTAAGATTGAAAATGTTCATTCCATTGGCAGATCATCTAATTTACTAACTCAAATTAAGGGTAAATAGACTCATTTTAAGTCATTTTTACTCATTTTTAGATTGTTTTTGCATTGTATACCCTGGGGCACACTGACAGATGTTAGACTGCTGTATTAAGGGTCCACTGGGCCCTCTGACCACCAACAGTAAACATTGCAGGTGAAGTTTCTTGTCAAAGGACACACCGTTTGAAACAGATGGGGTTTAAACCAACAACCCTTTGAATACAGGACATATGTTTAAAGAAGTTCAAATGTTGTAAATGGATATATGCATGTTACAAAACATGTTATCTAAAAAACTTACAATACTCATGTATCATTTAGAGAAAGCATAATTATAATACAATAATCTATTATGACTCTATTGATAAGAAGTTAATGTTGTATTCATCTAAATAGTATAACAGCCGGCAGATTCTTATATAAAGCTTCACATCTTTGCCAAAACCCAGGGTTTTAGGATATTTTTAAAGATTTTGTGTTAAAGTATCAAGTGTTAAATCTGGTTTTTAGGGGCTTTTATAACCAATGTGGCAGCTATCTTTTTAGCTAAAACAAGCAAGAAAAAAGATGCATAATGTTTAGACAACAAGGAGCTTGTTGGGGTTGCTGCTGTCAGAACCTACATGTGTTGGAAGAGCAGGTTTACAAAGAAACAAACAGATTCTCCATTCAAAGACAAATATATTGTCAAGGAAATGGAGAACAAAAACCAACAATATCTCGTAAATTACATTTTACCTTCAGGTAGTACAGAAATGAGAGCTTAAAGTCTGGCTGTTGGCCCAAAGGGACTTGTTGAACTATGGTAAACAGAAAAGAGTTATGTCTTCAGGAGCAGACAAACAGCATTTAATATGGTGCTGGGAGCAGCCATGAATCCTGGTGTTTTTATGTGGCACTAGAGACTGAAAGCACTACATGTTGGATATAAATCCAAGGCAACAGGACTTAATGTAGATGCTGAGAATCAATTAATCAAAGCTGCAGAGGTTTATAAAAAAAAAAAAGGAAAAACTGACATTGTGGCCGAAATTGTGTCCTTTGTTCCTCTGAGCTGAAACCAGGCTGCAGTGCTCCTAAAATCAATGCTCTGTTGAAGCTTTCCTTTCTAAGACAGTTCAGCTTGGCAATGCTGCAGAGTGGCTCGTATGTCAAATCTATTCAAAGTTCTTTTTTTTTTTTTTTCTTTCAGGGTAAAAGATGCATTTTCTATAACATCTAACCATACTTTTTTAGGGCTTTTTTTCGTCTGTTTACTGGTGCTCGCCTTATTCATCCAACGCACTTCATGTATTGAGATGCTGTTTGTTTACAGACGGATCTTTGTGGATGCTGCCTTTTCAGTTCAATGGCAGCAGTAAATTGAACGAAATAAAAACACTGCTTCCTAATTATATTTTGTTGCACCAAACCGCATAGAGAGATTATGTCTAAATAATATTACATTGACACTGTCAAAGCCCACAGACACATGGATTTAATATACATACCAGACTTCCGAATGCATTCAGGTAAAAATGATCCATATGTATGTGGAAAAAGACACCTTATCTTTACTTCTCATTTTCACTGTTTGACATTACCTGAGGCTAAACCAGTCCTGTTTTAGGTCAGCCAGTAAAATTAGTAGTTTCTTCAAAATAAGAAGTTTACATACCCCAAGGTTCCTATTCCATACTTTAATTTCTAACCTTTTTAAGCATCTGTGTAAAGCAGACACTTCAAAGTCCGGTCTCTCTCCAGGATAGGATACATAGCAGTCCACGCCGCACAGGACTGCATACGGTTTGGGTGTTCTGTCTTTGGGAGGAACCAGTTTTTGTCTGAGTGTGTTGTTGGATATATTGAAACAACAAAAAAAATTAGATAAGGGTAAAATCAGCAGGTAACTAAACTTTCTTTATGTCCTTTTTGCTGCTACCTTGTTTATAGTTTGCCACTGCAAGTGATTAAAACCTGCTCACAAGTTTGACAAGTTATTCACCAGATGCTCTTTGACACAACCAAGATTCAAACTTTGGTCCCCTGCAGAGTCAAAGATGTCAACTACTTTACTAATGGGACTATATTTAGTAAATAAGTGAAACAGCCTGTCCAAGGCCAACTCTAGTCTATCCAATGAAAAGGATGGTCTATTTGTACTAGGGATGGGTATTGGCAAAGAAGTCAATAATCGATTTAAATCACGATTCACATGCCACGATGCGATTCTATCACAATGCATCACGATACTTGAAATATTGCGTTGCATTGCGATATTTTCACTGAACACTGTAAGAAAAAGATACAGCCCTTACCAGTGGCTGACTGGCTGTGTGTGATCTGGATAGTGTCTTCAATTGATACATAACTGAAAGCAACTGAATTCATACATAGCTGTATTTATTGAAATGACTTTTGGAGGTGTTGCCATGAAAAAAAATACTGGACAGAAATATTACTATTACTGGCGTGGACACACTGACAAAAAGATCTTAGGATTCATCAAACTTAAAATAACAAAATAAGGATAATCAGTACGTTTACATGGCCTCAGTGGTCCTTTTGCAAATTACGTGCATCAAATAAATTTCATTTTTACCTTCTTTGTTTTTAAAGCCAGAATTCATCCAAGCATCTGACTTGAAATGTGATGGCAAATTTTCTCAGTCTCCTCCATATTTTGTTTACGAATGACTCGTCTCAGTATCCCTCAGCCGGAAATGCTTGTGACACAAAGCAGTGGGCGTCAACACATCCGCAGTGACATCTGCTGGACTGGAAGTTGTATTCCACTTGATTTGGCTGATGTGCGCCAACCATGAATGTATTTTATTTGTTCATTTATTTATTTTTTTAATAATCGATTCTTGCCTTCAAGAATCGATGCAGTAGATCACAAAAATTAGAATCGCGATGCATCGTCATGACGATTATTTTGCACACCCTTAATTTGTACAAATGGATATCAGGAGAGGATAGGGAACTGTCATGAAGCGGTGTTTGTTTGGAGGACCCAAATGCAGAGACCACTTGGCAGAGGTGAATGAAGTGGGTTCATTTAGGTTAACAGGAGCAGAGGCAGGAATCAAAGTCCAACAGAAAACAACAAACGCACCTGAACCAAGGAGACATCAGGGGTAAAACAAAACTAGGAGCCAGGGAGAGACGAGGTACACAGACAGAAGTTAGACGAGGATCCAGCAAACAGGAACTGAAGAGGGAGGGCTTTTAAAGGGGACAGAGACAAAGAGATAGCTGACGAGGGAATTGAAAACAGGTGCAGGCAGAACAGAAAAACAGAGCAAGGGAGGACACAAGAGGGCAGCAGAGGACAACAAATGGAAAACCAAGAAAAACAGGAACAAACAGACCAAGACTCTGACAGGAACGAACCATGCAAACCATTAATCAGATCAGTACTGAATGGTTTTGGAATTGATATTGCCTCCTGTAACATTATTAGTTTTAATTATGGCACATATACCATACCAGGTAAAAGCAGTATTTCTCTTTTGATAAATGGAAATCTGACCAAAAAGGAAAGCCTGGCCTATAAAAAGGATAAATATTCTGCAGCAGTGGTTTCTAAGATTAAGAGAGATTCCCATATTAGTGCAAATATGGGATTTTTTTCTTTGTCATCGCTTTTATTTGAATGGCATAACAGTGATACTTTTGTCCTTATTGTGTTCCATGTCTTTTGTTAAATTCTCTCCAATACATCTGTAAGTCAAGGGATGCGCTGTGCTGCAGTGCTTTAATATCTGCAGTAAGGAAGTTTGTTTGAGGAAGATGTTGAACAAACACCTCAGGTGTGTGTTCACATGCTTTTAAGAAGCACACACTCTAAAGGTAGGATCAGCACATCATTAAGTAATTCCCTAAGAACCTGAAGCCTCTTGTATTTCAAAGATGGGCAGTTGTCCCACAATCCATAATACACTTGATGAATTAAAATGGCAGGCTGCCCATTAAGAACAGCAAAAAAAAAGAAGAAAGTCCTTTGATGGAATTTTCCAAAGTTTATATATTGGATATAAAAAGAACGCTCTCAGGTTGTTAGTCATGGTGTATAGGTGGAATATCTGACAGAAGAGTTGGAATCAAGAGAGTGTTAGTTGAAACATGGCACATGGTGAATAAAATAGCAAAGCACTGAATGATATCCCTGTGCAACATCAAACCACCATTAAGATTTTTTATAAAATATAAATGAACTAGGGCTGCAACTAATATTATATTATTTTTTTTTAAATGATTAATCTATTGATTATTTTTTTGATTAATTAATTACTAATCGTTTAGCAAATGGTTCCTTAAAGAAGATTTTTTAATGAATCTGTTTACACATCTCTTTTACAATGTTAGTATAATTACTGCTCTAAGTGGGTCACTCTGTCAGCTAAAGGCATGTTTTAGAGCAGGGGTGGGCAATTTCCAGTTCCTGAGGGCCGCTATCCTGCAGCTGTAAGATTTGTCTTTGGTAAAACACACCTGAATCAAATGGCTGAATTACCAACTCACTATGCTGTCAGATTCTTCAGTCCTCTTAATGATCTATATACTTGATTCGGGTGTTTTCGACCAAGGGCACATCTAAAAGTTCCAGGATAGTGGGCCTCAGGAACTGGAATTGCCCACCCTTGTTTTAGAGTCTCCATTAACAATTAATCGTTTACTAAAATTAGTTGACAAATATTTCAATAACTGATTAATCATGATTAATAGGATTAATTGTTTCAGCCCTAAAATGAGCACTGTTAGAAGTTGATTGATTTTAATAAAAATTGTCAAAGAGGTATGAGGTTTAGGTTACAAAAAAACTAAGCGTCTGCATTTTCCTAGATTCATGCTATTCCTTAGCTAAGAAAGAGAAGTTAAATCCAGAAAACTCCAAAAAGAAAACCAGTTTGAGGACCTATATTTAGGGTGGGAGTTCATCTCTCAGCACTGTATATTGAAAAAAGTCAGATCTGCATGCTCACTCTTGCAGGACATTGTATCTATCCAAACTTTAGTACCGAAACAAAAATGATTGGACAGCATCCAGACTGGGTGCCTGAAAAAGGAATAAAAGAGTATTACCTTTGAAATATAACCCAATGCAAATTTCACTTCTAAAGGCCAAATAAAGCTTTATTAGTTTTTTGTTTTTTTTTTGCTGTCAAATGCCTCTCTAGCTTCTTTACCTCCCCTGCCCTCAGCACAGTCACATACAAACACAATCACTGGATCAATTTCTCTGGATTGGATTGATGGTGTGTGAGACTTCTGCTGACTAAGGTGTTGCCAAATATAGTGAGTTAGTGGGAAATTATGCTTTGGTGCCACTCTATCTGCAAAGGAGATGCACTTTGTCAATCTGGATCTTTAGCTGGTGTCACTGATGCGCCACCCGGAGACTCTCAACAACCCCAAGCTGCTAAAGGAGACGTCGCTGGTGTCACTGCATAAGTGATAAATGCATCTCAATGTAGTTATTTAGATCAATAACAGGAGGATTCTACATTTGCTGAATTAATTTTTAGTCCCAAGGTGTTGAAAATTGGACTCCTGTGACTCTGATTAAGAGAGAATAAAACAGGTGACAGTGGCAGAAACGTGGAGGCGAAGGGGTGGGTCTAAAAACTACTGTTAGTGTGTGGTCAGGGTGATGAAACAAAGGAAAGCAGAATTTCTTTCTTCCTTCATGCCCGTTCATTTCCATATGTCCCCCCTGCTCCCTTTCCCATCCATCACATTTCACTCTGGGCAAGACAGCTGTCTGGAGCTGAAGCATATTCACAGTTCAGCAGTCCATCAAATTGCACCAAATACAGTAATTCTTCAGTCAAGCTTCAGCAGGGGGTGAAGGGGAGGGAGGCATGAAGTGTCAAAGAAGCAGAGCTGTGTTTGTCAATCTGCTCACCTTAACCATCTCAGGCCCTGACATGCTAACTTTATATGCATAAAAAAAAAGGCCAAATGTCATTGCTCTGACTCCGCAACAACAGAATGGAAATAGAACCATAATGTCAAGAACAAAGTTTGCCCCAAATACATAAACAGTTTCTTTCAGCTATTAGAAAGAAGCAGAATATGAACAGGTACAAAGATTATTGAGGAGAGAAACAGTATATCGACTTGATTTTATGAAATCCAATGTTTCATTAAGTATTAAACCAGCTTTCCGACATTAATTGTTCCAATCTAAAGTAATTAAGTTGTTTAAACCCAGATTGCTGTCACACAGTAATGAGGAAGGCTGCGTTTTCCCATTGTACGGCCAAATGCCACGAGGTTGTGAAGTACGAACGGATAACAGGACCTCATTAAGCGCACAGGGGGAGGTATAAAGGTCAGATGGGTTGTAAAGACTCATATCAGGTCTTCATGGATAAGGTCTCTGCACAATCTTAGGTCAAAACTGTTTATAGCATGTGCCATCTGCTCTTCACCCTAATAAATATCGCCTTGTTTAGTCAAGATGACATAAGTTAGCCTATGTGGTTGAGAAGCTGCTAAGGACTGGTTCATTTTTTTCTGTTTGCATTCAATATCAACAGTAATGCAGAAATTCTCGAATTAAGATTTAAAAAAAAAAGCATTGAGAAACAAACTTGGCTTGTTTAAAGACATTCCTTAGAAAAATAACTTTCAAGAAATTGTGTGTGATGTTCTTTTAATTTAAAATACAGCCGGGGATTCATCTTCAACCAGCATTGTTTATAAGAAAAGGGAGGTTTAAATGTTGTAAATGTAGGACAGAGGACTCTTTTTCTTAGTGTTGCATTTCTGTGGAGCCTGAGGTGTTTTATTTTGACCTTTTGGAAGAAAAGTTGTTACTGCATTTCAATATGCTTATCCATGTGGAAACCTCACATAATAGCCTCAAGCTCAGTGCAAAGCATTAAAACTGATGGTACATATATGCACTTATCAATGAAACAAATGCCAAAAAAGAAAAAAAATATTTCTATTTGGCAATTTTCTAAAGTTAAATGGTTAAAAAAATAACAGATAAATAATATTGAAATTTAACTTTTGCAAAAAGCTGCTTTATATTCCCTATGTGATATTTTTGAATGAGATTTGTACTCATTGATTTGATTGTTGGTTCTTCTCTTGACCGTGGCTTGTTAACCCACAAAGTGAGTGCACTTTATCTGATTCATGGACCTGGCACCAGTCCATTTGCTGTACATTTTTATATCGAGGCAGGCTTCACTCAAATCCGCTTTATGAAAAGTGCCTCTGCTCTGCATTCACTCAGTATGGTTAAGACCAACCTGTGAAACTCCTGACAGCAACTGGTTCCCATATATATGTGTGCATATTAGCATTTACGCACATTATGTCAATTACTGGGCTGTATATATTAACTTAGCTAATCAAAACATAGCAATTAAACATTACATGCACCTGAATACAGTAGCAGCCATTCAAAATCACCCCTCCCAGTCAAACGCCAGCAGAATGGCGGCAGACTTTCCTGTCACTCCAAGCAAAATCCCCTCCAACTTCCAGCCACTGGCCTTCTCCTGGGCATGCATATTTTTTTACTCTCCCTTAGGAGATAATGCTTTTCTTTAGAAAAGAAAGAATATTTTAGTACAAAGATTGATGTTTAAAAAGGAATTCAAGTGGGACCAGCGAAGGACCCATCAAGGATAGTTGAAGCGTTGTCTGCGCTATGTTATTCCATGCCACAATGCAAGAGGGACAATCATGAACTAGCTGTGGGTCAAGATATGTCCGAGGCGGTGAGAAAGTGGAAAAAGGGTCCCAGCATTCTCGCGCACCTCGCTCTTCTAGCTGGTCTATCTTCACCATTCGTTTTCTGCAATGGTCATACAAACAAAACAAGCTGGTAAGGTACCAAACAGGAAATATGCATAGAGTAGAGCGGATGTACATTTAACCAATCAGAGGCCTCCTGTCTGCGGCACTTTCTGCAGTCACCTACAATTTTGGAGAGGAGCTCCAGAGTGTCTGCAAGAAGAGCGGGGGCACATCTGCGTTAACTGCGACACACATGCAGACGACCTTGTTTCTTACCATAAATCATAATAATGGGTTTTTAAATTTCACTTCAAATAACTCAGGCTTTCACCTCTTTTCCAGTCTTCTGGGAGTTTGTTCCAGATCAGTGGAGCATAGGAACTAAATGCTGCTTCTCCATATTTGGTTCTAGTTCTGGGTCGACAGAAAAGACTCGAACTAGAAAACCTGATTGGTCCGGGAGGTTGATACACTGAAAAGGTGCTGATCTATTCATTGATTTCTAGACTAACAGAAGGATTTTAAAGTCTATTCTCTGAGCAACAGGGAGCTATCTTGAGAAACGAGTGGTTTTGGAGAGGGTGCTGTCCGAGGGGATCCCAGTTAAGCCTGACAGAGTCTTCCAGGTTGAAATTTTGCTTAAGCTTCATAATATATTATTCATTTAAAATGTGTTTAGTTTGGTTTATTCACATGATTTTCATTAGTCTGATGTCCTTTTTAGAAAAGTTCAAATCGAAGGGTGAAGAGTCAATTTATATATAATCCAATAATACCTTTGGATTAAAAGTATTCCTGAAAAGGCAGGAAAGTGATCACAACAAATCTCTAATTGATTCATGGCCTGAGCTAAGTGACCCAAATCAATAATGTGTATTAGTCACATTCTGTAAATCCTGTTTCTATTTAAAGAAATAAGGGAGTGAATTATTTTTGCAGGTTCAGCTGTGAAAGACGAGTAAAAGCAGCTAATAATACATCAAGATGCAGAGACTACAGAGGGAAGAAACAACTTTAAGCATACATCTGACCAAAAAGAGCAGACACTAAACTTACTGCTGGGTTTAGAAAAATGCTGATAAGATAATGGGCTATTTTTAAATGGAAATATTTTATATTGCCTGCTGTGATGACCTATAACAACTAACAATAGCATACACCCTCCTAGATTGTAAAAGTACAAATAAAAGCAGGCTCACAGAAAAGTTATAAAGACATTCTTTGAAAAAGAAAAGTGGTATTAAGAAGCTGTTTCTACATCTTCTTAATACCACATTTGTCTATTTTGAGAAAATAAGCAAACAATAAAACCCCTGAAACCTCCTAAATGTCAAATGTTTCCATGACAGGTAAAGCTCAGATAAACTTGTGATTTAAAATTAACTGCCACTTCGTTTTGCAGCATTAGAACTAAGTGAATGTGCATACATCTACACAGGTGCAATTATTTCATTTCCCAGAATTCCTCTGACTTTCGGGCTTTCTTTTAAAGACAATGCTTGCTTTTTCATCTGACGACACAAACAAGGAATGGAACATTAACGAAACGAGACAGGGTGAAGGTTCATTCTTCACAACTTTAAGATCCAAACAGTCACAGCTAGCCAATACACACTCACCCAATGATTTGATTAATAATAATGTAATAAATATACATAAAAACAATTATTGTAATGTAGAATTACAATCTTTGGAAATATATTAATATGTTTTTTAGATTTGCAGGATAAATATTTAATCTTTAAAGACGTGTAAAGCTGTTTCGTTCGTCGTCAGATTTTGGACATATTTCTATCCTGGGACGCAAAAATCTTTGCCCATTGACTCTTGTTAAAAGTTGTTCATGC